>NC_133326.1:667209547-667944547 GCF_042186555.1 Aquarana catesbeiana
GGAGACTGTAGACCACGGAGAGAAGAGGCAGAGCCAGTGGAGACTGGACTACGGAGAGAAGAGGCAGAGCCAGTGGAGACTGGACTACGGAGAGAAGAGGCAGAGCCAGTGGAGACTGGACTACGGAGAGAAGAGGCAGAGCCAGTGGAGACTGGACTACGGAGAGAAGAGGCAGAGCCAGTGGAGACTGGACTACGGAGAGAAGAGGCAGAGCAGGGGTAGACAGTTGACCAAGGAGAGCAAAAATAGAAAGTGGACTGTGGAGAGAATAGGCAGAGCCAGTGAAGACTGGACCATGGAGACAAGAGAAAGAGCCGGGGGAGGCTCTGAACCATGCAGAGCAGAGGCAGACAGTGGAATGCGTAGTGAATAGGCAGAGCCAGGGGAGACTGTGGACCATGGAAAGGAGAAGCAGTGCAGGGGTAGATTGTGGGCCATGCAGAGCAGAGGTAGTGTCAGGCTGGGCTCAGCCCTTCCTTCTCAGAGCTGGCCGCTCACCTGTCAGCTAATTGCCAGCTCCTATCTCTCCACAGTTACTAAGCTGTTGATGATATCCCGCTCATCAGTCCTACTTAAGCCGTCCAGCCCAGAGGATCTCTGCCTTCGCCTTGGTCAACATCAGAGCCCATGTCCTGTATTTTTTGTTTAAAGACTTGCTTTGCTGACATCCCTTCTGGCACCAGATCCTGCTTGCTGTTCCACTACATTGATCCCTGACTTCTGGCTTGGCTGACTATCCATTCCGGTTACTGAACTTTGGCTATGTTTTGACTACATTTGTTCTCTTTACTTTTATTAAACAAGTGCAATTTAACTGTACTTCTGTCTCAGTCTGATTTCATGGTTTGACAGACAGTGGAGAGAATAGGCAGAGCCAGGGGAGACTGTAGACCATGGAGAGGAGATGCAGACCAGGAGTAGCACTGGACCAGTGGGGAGAGCAGAAGGGTTAGACAAGGTTTTTTTTTCCTGCAGTCCATGCCCTCCTGTTCTGGTGAACAACTTCCCATCATTTTTATTTTTGCATCACAAAGACAGGAAATGAGAAGTAGCAAAGGGTAGAGCTCTGACAATGTTTGTAATGAGGTTTGTGCCTTCCTGTCCTGGAAACACCTGCTCCCCCCCCCCCCCCCCCCCCCCATTTCTTATACAGCACTCAGAGGGGACAGAGATTGTGAAAAAAAAAATCAACCTAATGAGGATCACAAATAAAAACCCTAAACGCTTGATTCCCCAGTGGAGTCGAAGCGATAGCAGCCATTTATCCCAGAACCACCCCAGTACCTTTTTAAAAAGCGCTCAAACCAGGAGCTGAAATGTACAGTTTCGGGGCTTCCAAACAAGCTACACTGTGCTCCATAGGAGCACTTGTAGCAGACCACATTGCATTCACATAGGGGAGAAGGTGACTTCACAGCTCCACTTCCTTGGAGTATGGAGGCCAGGGCAGAACTCTTCATTTCGCAGGCGCCTCCCCTGCAGTGATAGATCCCTTTTATAGTGTTTATATAGGAGGGTAAATACCATATATAGGTCTGTGCAGATTACAAGACCCCTGTGCTGGGAAAATTACAGGAATAAGCTTTTAAATAATTTTGTTCCATATTTAAAAAGCAAAAAAAAAAAAAAAAAAAGCGAATATAATATATATATATATATATATATATATATATATATATATATATATATATATATATATATATATATATATATATATATATATATATATATATATATATATATATATATATATATATACACACACACACACACATACACATATATACACACACACATATACATACAGATTACAAATGCAAAAAAAAAACCAAACAAAAACAAAGTATAATGTGCAGAACCGAGACATTACCAAACATAAAAAATAGCATCTGGGACAGGAGAAGTTTAGAGAGAAAAAGGTCTGGGGGGCCGATATGGTAAATACAAGAATTTCCTAAAAAAAAAAAATTATATATTTTTTATATGTATATCTTGAGGTCAGGACACTGCAGGTCAGTCAGGTTCCTCCACCACAAACTCGCTCATCCACACTATTTTGCCAAAAGTATTGGGCCATCCCTCCAAATCATTTGGTGGAGGGGGGTATTATTTTGTGGGGTTGTTTCTCAGGGGTTGCGTTGGCCCCTTAGTTCCAGTGAAGGGAACTCTTAAGGTGTCAGCATACCAAGATATTTTCAATTTCATGCTCCCAACTTCATGGGAACAGTTTGGGGATGGCCCCTTCCTGTTCCAACATGACTGCACACCAGTGCACAAAGCAAGGTCCATAAAGACATGGATGAGTGAGTTTAGGGTGGAAGAACTTGACTGGCCTGCACAGAGTCCTGACCTCAACCCGATAGAACACCTTTGGGATGATTTAGAGTGGAGACTGCGAGCCAGGCCTTCTCACCCAACCTTAGTACCTGACCTCACAAATGCTCTTCTGGAAGAATGGTCAAACATTCCCATAAACACATTTCTAAACCTTGTGGACAGCCTTCCCAGAAGAGTTCAAGCTGTTATAGCTGCAAAGGGTGGGCAACTCAATATTGAACCCGACGGACTAAGACGCATAAAGTTCATGTGCGTCTAAAGGCAGGTGTCACAATACTTTTGGCTAGTTCATGCATATATGGAGCTAACTGATCGTACGCCAGTAGGCTGCTGGTTTTCAGCATGCCCATTCGACAGAAGCCGAACGTTAGGCCAGCTCCTATTGGACAGCTGCGATATTCATCCGCATTTACCAGCCTTAATGGATCTTAGAGTAGTCACCACAGTCTTGCATATAGAAAATTACACTAAAAGGTCTTTAAAATCTTTGTCAGAAGGCCTCCAAACAAACAAAGGTAAAATTCTATTCTTCAGGATTTCCAAAGAACTTGAGTCATGTCAAATTGTGATAAGAGATAGTAAAAACATACAATGGCGGCTCTTGATTGAGCAGATCAAATACTAAGCATATCCGACAAGAACAATGGCAACCCTAACCCACTGCATGCAATATCAATTTACATTGATGCAATCCATAATTCCACATACATGAGAATAGGAACTTCAAAAGGTCTGGACAGATATTCCAGGTGTGTCCATTACCTTAAGAAGTCCAGTACAAGTTGTGCAACTTTGCATGGGTGTGACTTGAATGTGACTTGTTGTCCCTCTGCAAACTCAGACCCACTGCTACATGTAAAACATTCAGGTACGACTTACAGGCAACTTTTAGTGGTTAACATTGAAGTCTATGGGCCTCAAATTGCATGAAAGTTGGACCAAAGTTGCGCACGAATGACTAAAGTGTAACCCACAACGGTAAAATCAGTGTGTTTATGCAGTATTAAAGCATGCTCGTCATACTCACTGAGTCTTGGGGGGGGGGGGGGGGGGGGGGGATGGGGAGTTAGATCCCTTTCACACCGGGGCGTTTTGCAAGCGCTATTGCGCTAGAAAATAGCGCCTGCAAACCGACCTGAAAGTGCTGCTGCTTTGTCTCCAATGTGAAAGCCCTGAGGACTGTCACACTGGAGCTGTGCGCTAGCAGGACCGGAAAAAAAAAAGTCCTGCTAGCAGCATCTTTGGAGCGGTGAAGGAGTGGAGTGTATACCGCTTCTTCACTGCTCCTGCCCATTGAAATCAATGGGGCAGCGCCGCTATACCGCTGGCAAATCGCTTTGCGGTGGTTTAACCCTTTCTCGGCCACTAGCGGGCGAATACCGCAGCTTTACCGCCGACGCACCTGCCGCCCCAGTGTGAAAGGGGCTTGGTATAAAGGGTTTACAGAAATAAAAGCTGATCACTGTAAGCACCCTGTGCCAGTGTTAAATGTTTGTCTCAATCCTGTGACGGATACAAAAAAAAAAAAGTAAAGCCTAAAAAAGAAAAAAAAAATGAATGCAGCGATCACATCTAAGAATTGGTAAACTGCAATATATTAAAATGCTTGCTTTTGGGTTTAATACCGCTTTAAGTCCAATATTAATATTATATTGAAGGCACTGTACCCTCCAATAAACCATATCTATATATTTTTCAATATCGGGCATTCAGAGAGTAAAAAAAGTTGCCTCTCCTGTACAAGAAATAAAAAAAAAAAAAAAACAAAAAAAAAAAAATCTGATGCGACTAATAGCTTTTCTCCACTAACCAAAAAAACACAAAATTGGCTGCTGTCTGCTAAAAAACAAAAAAAAAAAAAGTCTGATGCAACGAATAGCTTTTCCCCCACTAACCAAAAAACACAAAAATTGCTGCTGTCGGTCACACTGCAACACCATATTTCACCAGCAGGGCGAGCTGCCTGTGAAAAAAAAAAAAAAAAATTATAATATTAGAAATTTTTTATATATATATATATATATATATATATATATATATATATATATATATATATATATATATATATATATATATATATATATATATATATATATATATATATATATACACACACACATATACACACATATATATACACACACACACGCATTTTCTAATGTTAATAATAGAAAGTATATATATTAATAACTTTCTATTATTAACATTAGAAAATATATATTTTTCTAATATTAAAATTTTTTTTCTCTTTCACATGCAGCTCACCCTGCTGGTGAAATATGGTGTTGCAGTGTGACCGACAGCCAATTTTTGTGTTTTGGTTAGAGTGGGGAAAAAGCTATTAGTCACATCAGATATCGGAATTTTTTTTTTTTTTACTTCTTGTACAGAAGAGGCAACTTTTTTTTTTTTTCACTACATTTCCCTTGTTTGAGAATTAAAGGGTATTGGAACAGACAAAGGAGCTCCCCCCCCCCCAGACTCTCTCGTATGGAATAAACCAGGCCCAGGCGCCTTGCCCAATGCCCAGTCATGGAGCCACGCACATTGGTCGTTTTACGGTGTGAGATTCCCTCTCGGCTTTGCCAGCCTCTGACCCAGGTTACCCCCCCTTGGCTGCTCCAGCTCTCCCTGACAGCTCTGGCCAGGGGGGTGATAAATGGAGAGAGGTCTGGGAGGAAGGCACATCCTGCAGCTGTCTCTCCTGTCTATTTCTGGCAGCCTTCACAGATAACATTTCAATAAACATGCACATATATATACACTGGCGCTGCCGTATACGCCTGGCCTGCCTGGGGGGGGTGCGGACCTTGTCGTTGTGTTTTTGTCATTTACATGCGTGTGTCAGGGGAGGAGAAAATTGCTTCCCATTTAAAGACAAAGCCCACGTTTCAGATTTTCCTCATCCTGCCATTTACCCGTTCCCGCTGCTGTAAGTTCATTACCCAAATGGATGGCATTTAGTTTAGTAAAGCATTATAAACATTTTTTTTTTTTTTTTTTTTTACATAAAATTGTCAATTTTTCACTACTTTTTATTGCTGATCTCCTCCAGCCTTTGTCAGCCACTTCCTGTCTACACACACTCCTGTTTTGGCTGCCCATCATGGCTCTGCACTGGCTTCCTGACAGTGACAGACCAATGTCTGAGCACTGCCACTTGTCTCCACCAGGGGTGCAGGTGAGGGTGACAACACAGCAGCACAACTGGGAGACGGTAGTCACCCTATTAAAAAGGATGTGCCTAACGGCCCGTATACACGATCCGAATATCGTACAAAAATAGTCGTCCGAGGAAGAATCATACGATTTTCGGATCGTGTGTACACTACTTTTGACATCCGATCGCGACCGTTCATCCGATATTATTCAATCGGACATGCACGAAAATTTTCCTCATACGATTCCCGATCGTACGATTTTCGTTTTAGTCGGTATTGTTGTCGTCTGAAAATATACAATACAAATACATTACAACACATGACGTCACTTCAGATTTTTCTTTGTCATACGAGAATTTGTGACCATCTACCTATTCAATTTCTACTTGCGACTATTAAGCGAAAACGGTCACACGATCTGCCGTTTTTTGTCGTACAATATTTCGGATTGTGTGTGCGGGCCATAAAGGAAGGAGCTTCATGCAAGGATCAAGAGATATAATTTTAAAGGTGCAGATTGAAAATAGAGAGTTTTGAAATGATAATCAATATGTACATGGTAAGACTTCTTTCTATTATAGATAATTTTGTACAGTAATTTGGTTTAGACCAAAAAAAAAAAAAAAAAAAAATTATATAGCTCTCGCTATATCTATATCTGATAATCAATATTTATATAAAAAATTTATTATATATACACAAAAAAATATAATGTATAATATATACAAAAAAATATATATAGAATGTATAATATATATACAAAAAATATATATAATGTATACACACATACATAAAAAATATCTTGAATAAGTATTTAGACCCATTGAAATTTTCCACATTAATTGTGAAGTGGTAGGAAAAATGATAAATGTTTTTCACATTTTTTTTTTTTTTTTTTTACAAATAAATATGTGAAAAGTGTGGTGTACATTTGTATTCAGCTCCCCGGAGTCAATACTTTGTAGGACCACCTTTCACTGCAATTAAAGCTGCAAGTCCTTTTGGGGATGTCTCTACCAGCTTTGCACATCTAGAGCAGGGTAGCCAAACTCTTGCGGCATTTTTTTTAGTGACAAAACATGGAAAATTTACTGATGGAGCATATATTTTTTACCGACAAGCTAAAAAAAAAAAAAAAAAAAAAAAAAAAAATAATACATGACTCCTATTGAACACTAACACAATCATTATTCGACACTTGCCGACCGGCTCGCACCGATATATGTAGGCAAAGTGAGGATGAGGAGGAGGAGGAGGATGAGGAGGATTTCAGCTGCCACGGGTGGAAGATACAGGAGGCTCGTTCCAGTAAGTGCCACCCCTGCTCCTGTCCAGGCACTGGGGGGTGGCAATTAATAGACCTGTCATCTGCCCTCCCCCCCCCCCCCCCACCCCCCCCCCCCCCCCCCCCCCCCCCCCGTAAAGGCTGCACAAAACTGGGATCCAATGATCTTTGGCTGTACTGACAAGAAAACCTAGTACAAACCTCCCCCCTCCGAAATTTCCCCTTCTAGCACAAATCCCCTTAATTCATCCCTACTGGCACAAATCTTTCCCCCCCCCACCAAAAAAACAAAACAAAAAAAAACCCTCCCCTCCAAGCAGAAATCCCCTCCCCCTTCTACCATATTACCTCTTTAAGTGCAAACACCCAAATCCCCCCTCCTAGCACAAATCCTTTTACCCCCCCCCCCCCAATCACCTTTCCTAACAACCCCCAACTCCATTTTTCCCTCCTAGAACAATTCTTGCCTCCTGCTGCCCCTAGAGTTGCCACCTCATCCCTTTAAACCTGAACACATTAATTACACAGGTTCTGTGGCTGATTAAGGTGGTAATTAAACTCACTTGTTGCCTTACCTGCATTTAATTAGCCTCAGAACCTGTGTAATTAATATATGTGTTTGGGTTTAAAGGGATAAGGTGGCAACCCTAGCTTCCCCCCAAAATGTATCCACTGAACACAAATCTTCTTCACCCATTTCATTGTGGCATTACCCCTCATCTTCCATAACAGTGCCCAGGGCAGCCGCCCTCCTGCCCACCCCTTGTCCCTACCCCAATCCCGAAAATTGAACATTAAAATCAGAACCATTGTCATGAGCATTTAAGAAAAAAAAAAAAATGTAATAGCGGTCTTTTGGACTTTGGTCAAGTGATCGCATGCTCTGACCAACAATTTTTCCAGAATTTCACCGCCAAAGGATCCAATGAAACTCTACCCATGTATGGCCATCTCAAAGCCTTTTATTATTCCAGCCCAACGTGGCTGCTGAAGGTAGCAAATGATGTGGTCAGAGAGCAGTGTCAGAATTTAGATGAAATATGGCACCAACATCCTATTTAGACAAGAACGAACATTTTGGAGATATGGGACTAGGATATCTATACATTTTCGATATTATATCATTATCCACCCCTCCCTACGGGTGATTTGGCAACATTCAGGGGGGGGGGGTTTGGACATGTGGATTCAAAATACTGTCGAATCTCATTCTTAATTTCGTTTTAACACTGTTTGGGCCCTCAGACTCACACCATGAGGTAGGGCCTTTTGGTTTTTGTTTCAGTGAATGTCTCATGTAATAATAATAATAATAATAATAATAATAATAATAATATTATATACACACATAAAAAATGTATAATGTATATATTGTGTGTGTATACATTATATATTGAATATTAGATATAGCGAGAGCTATATATTATTATACAAGATATACCTTGTTTATATCTGTTATATTAATTTGTAACTTTTTCGGTCTCCATTGCACAACTAAAGTTGTCGAATTATAGGTTCTTATATTTGAAACAAAATGAACCCCCACGTTCTTTCCTGAAGAAGCCATATGGCGAAACATGTAGAAAACATGAACGTGACTACAGTAAATCAGTGTCATTGATAGTATGTTTTGCACACATCTATGGCTGTGATTGTACTGTATTTTTATAACGTTGCTCATTTAATAAAATTTGTACATATACTTTTTACATATTGTTGTCTCAATGACTTTGCACCTATAAAGTCCCATATCTCCAAAATGTTCTTTCTTGCTGAAGGTAGCATTAATAAGGCTCCCCCTTTGCTTCCGTGCCTATTGTACAAACCTTGGCAGGCGATTATGGGATTATCCACAGAATGGCAATTAGCAGCAACAGACGTTTTGTTGGGCGGCAAAATGACAGCAACAAAACATTTCCATGCCAAGGCGGCAAAATGACTTTCCCCCGGTTTTGGCACACGGGGTCTGTCAATCAGCCTGCCAATCATACATTGGAGGAGAGGGGACACGTGTGTATTTCTGTACATACTGCGAACAGTTAATGATTAGATCCTGCAGAGTCTTGGCTGCAGCAGACGTACAGTAATTAGCGGGATGATAGAAAACATACAGCTCGTTAAAAGAACAGGAAATTATGGCATGATAACAGCGAGGAGCATTACACGTAGAAGCCCACGCCTGGGTTATCGAATACGTCTGTATGATATATGACACGGCAGAGTTATGCGTATCTGGAATGAGCCGTCTCGTACATGCATCTGGAAATACATCAAGAATACAGGAAGTGTTGGGAACTTGAGTAGGTCCTTAATTTGGCCTCGGGTAATGAATGAAATAGCTGGTGGGAGGGGGAAAGGCGAAAGAAAAAAAAAAAAAAAAAAAAAAAAAGGAGAAGGCGAGAACCCGACGGAAAGATTATCTGGCCGAGCACGCAGATTTGCCGTTCTTCAGGACTTGCTTAGGACAGCATGATCTTTAAAAGCTAAAATAAAAATAAGAACAGCTTCTCAAAAGATGAACAAATAAAAAAAAGCCAGCTTTTGCAGCAATATTCTAGAGTCGTCCCATGCAGCAATTCTTCTCTGCCACTAGATGTCCTCATCTTCAAAAATGACAGCCAGAGGCATTCAACCCAATTCCTCGGGAACCTAGGGTGTCATGGACCTGCCCCCTGGGGGAGTGGCCTAGTGCAGAGTAATACTACACTGAATGGCATGCACAAGCCATTATGTTGGCGTTGGTGGAGTCCAGGCAAAAGGATTACGGAAGAGAGTTTTTAAAAAAAAAAAAAAAATATATAATACCAGACTTCTGAGACATACATGCGAATGCCAACACCCTTCTGATGACTCTGGCTTACCACACTGACTTACTGGAGTTCAATAACGTAGGAGTCACTGACCTGAATATGCATGTATGCAAAGTCAGCATAAAATCAGACCTCCTCCCCGGCATACTTATCCCAGATGACACGTGTGGAAACTGTGGTCAGCACTATGCTGGACACTGAAGCTGCATTTTACACTTCATCCTAAAGACGCAGGGCATGGCGTGAAGCTTGCAGGGTTGTATGGAGTGTTCTCTGCATAACACTGCAGAGAACACTCGGTGATTGGTGGATAGACCAGTTCGTTGACTTTAAACCGTGAAATATGTGGTTGGACTATCCACCTATATAGTGGGCATTAGATGTAATTTTGAAATTCCTGAGGAGGGAAAGACCATTGTGCATAAAAAAGCGGGATAAAGACCCCTCAAAAAAAAAAATAAAAAAAATATATATATATATATATATATATATATATATATATATATATATATATATATATATATATATATATATATATATATATATATATATATATATATATATATATATATATATATATATATATATATATTTATTTCACAAGGGTGCTGTGGCCTTCTGCTGAAAAAAAGACAGGGCCTTGTGATACCTGAACCTCCCGTATGCAAGGTTCCTGGGCAGGGTACTTTGGTTTGCCTGGGCCAAGGCCTAGCTGATATTACTTCTGAGGGACAATTCAAGATTTAAAGGGAAGGAGTTGGGGAGAGGGTTTGAGGGTAACATCCTCCCACTCACCTCAGGGCAGGCCACCAAAAACCTGCACCCATCATCTGAGTGGTGCCAAGTACCAAGACCTGTCTCACCTTGTGGCCATGGTCCAAATTTGCTCCAAGCTAGCCAGAAGGCATGCTCAAGGAAGCATCTAACAGCAGAAAAAAAAATAAAGGGCTTAAGATGGCGTGACCTGGTGCAAGTTGCCCAGATTATGTTCACCACTTCCTTTGTGATTCTCCTACCCCCAGGGGGCATATGCCATCATGGGCCCTAGGCTGCATCTAGCCAGACCTGTTCAATTCATGAGGCACTGGGTCCCTCAGAATTCCCCACACTAGGCCCCAATGACGGTTAATAGTTTCTTTAACCTATGGAGGAGTATCCCTTAGGACCTCCAGCATACCAGGTAGAGTACTGACCATCCAATATAAGATAAGTATCCTTCTTCAAAAAATTCTGCTCTTGTAAACCTTAAAATGGGGATTTTTAGTTTGCTAAAGCAGTGTGTGTTATAAAACTACTCTTCCATTTTTTCTCTGTCCATATACAAGTGTTTTAAACATTGTTTATATCCTTTTGGCATCCGAGCTGCTGATCCTCTTCACCTACTTTCAGGTATTTCGGGCCTACATGCATTTACTTCACTGCCAGCTGCACATTATTGCTCTGAACCAGAAAAAGGTGGACCATGCCTGTGCAATGTGTGTCAGCACAGCCGCCTGTAGCACCTACCAGGGAGAAAAAAAAACAAAAAAAACAGAACATTTGGGAAACAGTTGTCACCCTATAACAGGAAGTGCCTGGACAAGAGCTTTTCATCGTGAGATCACCACGGGTTCTTTCAATGAAACTGGAGATAAACCACTTGAGCTCCGTAAGATTTTACCACCTTCATGACCAGGCCATTTTTTGCAGTTCAGAAATAAATGCCACTTTTACTGGAGATACCGTATGCAAATTAAATTTATATCATTTTTTCATACATATAGAGCTCTTTTGGTGGTATATGATTTTTTTTTTTTACATGAACAACAAAATAAATAAAAAAAAATTTAAATTTTTAAAAAGAACCCCCAAATAATAATATTTTCTACTTTCTCCTATAAAACATATCCAATAAAAAAAAAAAAAAAAAATTCTTCATGGAACAGGAAGGGGAGATGGCCCCTTCTTGTGCCAACATGACTGCACACCAGTGCACAAAGAAATGTCTATAGACATGGATGAGCGAGTTTGGGGTGGAGGAACTTGACTGACCTCAACCCAAAAGAACACCTTTGGGTGAATTAGAGCGGAGACTGAGCCAGGCCTTCTCTTCCAAGATCAGCGCCTGACCTCACAAATGCACTTCTGGAAGAATGGTCAAACATTCCCATAGACACACTCCTAAACCTTGTGAATAGCCTTCCCAGAAGAGTTGAAGCTGTTAAAACTTCAAAGGGTGGGCCAACTTAATATCAAACCCTATGGACCAAGACTGGGATGCCATTAAAATTCATGTGCGTGATAAGGCAGGCGTCCCAATACTTTTGACAATATAGTACATTTAAAATGATAATCTTTATAGAGCTGGATTCATTTGTCCATCTTATTCCCTGCCTGGAGTTCATCTTCAACATGTGAGGTTTAGACCATAAAAAAAAAAAAAAAAAACCCACACACACACACTTTCATATCTCCAATCACCAAATCCCCATTTCTGAGGCGATGAGGTCACACAATACCTCCTTTTCAAATTCTGTCCAATCTAAATCCAGCAAGGCCACCGGACCCTCATGATGATGTTCCACATCAAAGCACAAATGAAAACGACGAGTCTCGGAACAATGGAGCGAGGATATCTGAGCTCACAACTAATATTTTCCAAACCCCAAAACAATGGCACAACGGAATGTCAGAGGAATGGTACACCAACACCTGATATCCTGGAAGAAGGTCATACTGGAACACTGCTACAGCTGGGACCACATACATACATACATACATATACATACTCTAATATAGATTAAAATCTAATGCAAACATATACTGTGTATTTTTTTTTAATATTTATATTAATACTTTAACCACTTCAATTCTGGACACTTTCACTCCTAGTTCCAGGCCAAATTTTCAGCTTTCAGCTCTCTCACTTTCAATGAGAATTACTCAGCCATGCAACACTGTACCCAAATTCATTTTTTTATAAATTCTACGAGATAAATAGGAGCTTTCTTTTGGTGGTATTGAATCACCACTGGGTTTTTTTTTTGCTATAAAAACAACAAATACTGAAAAATTTTAAAAATAAAATGCGGTTTCTTCGTTTTAAAATGTTTGCCAATAATCTCTCTTTATTAAATTTAGGCCAAAATGTACTCGGCTATATTTTTTTTTTGGTAAAAATAACCCAAAAGAGTGTATATTATTTAGTCTGTGCAAAAGTGTATAGTTTACAAACTATGGTATATACACTGCTCAAAAAAAAAAAAAAAAAAAAAAAAATTAAAGAAACGCTTTGAAAACGCATCAGATCTCAATGGGGGGAAAAAAAATCTCATGCTGGATATCTACACTGATATGGATTGGGTAGTGGGTTAGGAGTGAAAGAATGCCACATCATTTGATGGAAATAAAACTCATCAACCTACAGAGGGCTGAATTCAAAGACACCCCAAAAATGTAAAGTGAAAAAAAATGATGCAGCAGGCTAGTCCATTTTGCTGAAATTTCATTGCAGCAACTCAGAATGATCCTCAGTAGTTTGTATGGCCCCCACATGCTTGTATGCATGCCTGACCACATCGGGGCATGCTCCTAATGAGACGATGGATGGTGTCCTGGGGTATTTCCCCTCAGATCTGGACTAGGGCATCACTAAACTCCTGAACAGACTGAGGTGCAACCTGGCGGCGTCAGATGGACCAAAACCTAATGTCCCAGAGGTGCTCCATTAGATTTAGGTCAGGATAGTGTGGGGGCCATTCAAATGGTATCAATTCTTTCATCCTCCAGGAACCGGCTGCATACTCTCGCCACATGAGGCCGGGCATTGTCATGCACCAGGAGGAACCCAGGACCCACTGCACCAATGTAGGGTCTGACAATGGGTCCAAGGATTTCATCCCGATACCTAATGGCAGTCAGGGTGCCATTGTCCAGCCTGTAGAGATCTGCGCGTCCCTCCATGGATATGCCTCCCCAGACCATCACTGACCCACCACCAAACTAGTCATGCTGAACGATGTTACAGGCAGCATAACGTTCTCCACAGCTTCTTCAGATCCTTTCACATGTGCCCAGGGTGAAACTGTTCTCAGGTGTGAAAAGCACAGGGTGCCAGAGGTGGACCTGCCAATTCTGGTGTTCAATGGCAAATGCCAAGCGAGCTCCACAGTGCCTGGCAGTGAGCACAGGGCCCACTGAGAAACATCGGGCTCTCAGGCCACCCTCATGAAATCTGTTTCTGATTTTTGGGTCAGATTTTCACACCAGTCGCCTGCTGGAGGTCATTTTGTAGGGCTCTAGTAGCGCTCATTCTCTTCCTCCTTTCCCTAAATCAGCAGATAGCGGTCCTGCTTCTACAATCTTTTGTGACTGTTTTTCACTAGTTTTGCAGTTGGCTAGGGTCAGTGTCGCTACCTGTAACATGAGGCGATACCTGGACCCTATAGAGGTTTCCAGTTTTCCTAGAGTAACTGCTTGTCTCCTGGAATGTTCTCTATGCTCTTGAGACTCCTGGAAGACACAGCAAACCTTCTGGCAATGGCACGTATTGATGTGCCATCCTGGAGGAATTGGACTGCCTGTGCAACCTCTATAGGGTCCAAGTATCGCCTCACATTACAGGTAGCGACAATGACCCTAGCCAACTGCAAAACTAGTGAAAAACAGTCACAAAAGATGAGTAGGGAAGAAAAAAGGTCCGTGGCCTCCACCTGTCTAACTATTCCTGTTTTGTAGGTTCTCTTTGTTGTCCATCTAGTGCCCCTGTTAATTTAATTAACAGCAAAGCAGCTGAAACTGATTAACAACCCCCTCTGCTACTTAACTGACCAGATCAATATCCCAGGAGTTTAATTGACTTGATGCTATTATACTCTGATTAAAAAGTGTTCCTTTAATTTTTTTTGAGCAGTGTACATCTGAAAATTGATCAGTCCTGATGTACAGATTGCCTATCTATAATTTCTTAAGGGCCTAAAATGGCAGGATAGTACAAATACCCCCCAAACGACTCCTTTCTGAAAAAGTAGACAGTCCAAGGTATTTAATAAGAGGCACTGAGTTTTTTGAAGCTGTACATTGTCACAGTTTTTTTGGAAAATGAAACCAAATCAAATGCGTTTTTCACAAAGCTGTAAAAGTTGTAACTTTAACAAATAGTTTCTCACACACAGTATGGACACATACAGTGCCTTGCAAAAGTATTCACTCCCCGTTGGCTTTTTACCTATTTTGTTACATTACAGCCTTTAGTTCAACTTTTTTTTAATCTTAATTATATGTGATGGATTAGAACACAATAGTCTAATATATACATAAAGCAATTTTTCAGAAATAAAAAACCTAATAATTCGCATGTGTGTATGTATTCACCCCCTTTGTTATGAAGCCCATAAAAATCTCTGGTGCAGCCAATTACCTTCAGAAGTCACATAATTAGTGAAATGATGTCCACCTGTGTGCAATCTAAGTGTCACATGATCTGTCATTACATATACACACCTTGTTGAAAGGCCCCAGAGGCTGCAACACCTAAGCAAGAGGCACCACTAACTAAACACTGCCATGAAGACCAAGGAACTCTCCAAACAAGTAAGGGACAATGTTGTTGAGAAGTACAAGTCAGGGTTAGGTTATAAAAAAAAATAATATCCAAATCTTTGATGATCCCTAGGAGCACCATCAAATCTATCATAACCAAATGGAAAGAACATGGCACAACAGCAAACCTGCCAAGAGACGGCCACACACCAAAACTCACGGACCGGGCAAGGAGGGCATTAGAGAGGCAGCACAGAGACCTAAGGTAACCCTGGAGGAGCTGCAGAGTTCCACAGCAGAGACTGGAGTATCTGTACATAGGAAGACAATAAGCCGTATGCTCCATAGAGTTGGGCTTTATAGCAGAGTGGCCAGAAGAAAGCCATTACTTTCAGTAAAAAACAAAATGGCACATTTTGAGTTTGCGAAAAGGCACGTGGGAGACTCCCAAAATGTATGGAGGAAGGTGCTCTGGTCTGATGAGACTAAAATTTAACTTTTTGGCCATCAAAGAAAATGCTATGTCTGGCACAAACCCAACACATCACCCAAAGAACACCATCCCCACAGTGAAACATGGTGGTGGCAGCATCATGCTGTGGGGATGTTTTTCAGCAGTCAGGAGTGGGAAACTGGTCAGAGTTGAGGGAGATGGATTGTGCTAAATACAGGGATATTCTTGAGCAAAACCTGTACCACTCTGTGTGTGATTTGAGGCTAGGATGGAGGTTTACCTTCCAGCAGGACAATGACCCCAAACACACTGCTAAAGCAACACTTGAGTGGTTTAAGGGGAAACCTGTAAATGTGTTGGAATGGCCTAGTCAAAGCCCAGACCTCAATCCAATAGAAAATCTGTGGTCAGACCTAAAGATTGCTGTTCACAAGCGCAAACCATATAACCTGAAGGAGCTGGAGCAGTTTTGCAAGGAGGAATGAGCAAAAATCCCAGTGGTAAGATGTGGCAAGCTCATAGAGACTTATCCAAAGTGACTTGGAGCTGTGATAGCCGCAAAAAAGGTGGCTCTACAAAGTATTGACTTTAGGGGGGTGAATAGTTATGCACATTGACTTTTTCTGTTATTTTGTCCTATTTGTTGTTTGCTTCACAATAAAAAACAAAAAAAAAAAAAAACATCTTCAAAGTTATGGGCATGTTCTGTAAATTAAATTATGCAAATCTTCAAACAATCCATGTTAATTCCAGGTTGTGAGGCAACAAACATGAAAAATTCCAAGGGGGCAAATACTTTTGCAAGGCACTGTACATCAAGTTACACACCAAAACACATTCTACTATGCCTCTTGAGTATGGGGATACCACACGTGGGAGACTTACATCCTAGACGCATAGAGGGGTTCAAAATCCAAGGAGCACCTTCAGGCATTCCAGGGGCAGAAATTACATATCTAACTTCCTGACAATCTATCACATGGAGGCCCTGGAGCACCACGACAATGGAAACACCTACAAAATGACCCAGTTTTGAAAAGCAAAAACACTCCCGAGGTATTTTCTGAAAGGCATAGGGAGACCTTTAAAAATACAATTTTTGCCACAAGTTTTTGGAAAATGTAATAAAGAAAATGAATAATTTGTTTTTTTTAACACAAAGTTGTCAATAAGAAGATATTTTTAACAATAAAAAGGGTCAATCAACCCAAATCTGTTATTTTTAATCAGACCTCCAGCCTTCCCTTCAGTCTCACAATGTGCATTAGAAGCTGCAACAAATCAGATAGAACCCACCCCATCCTAGATCAGGGGCAAGAAACCTGGGGCCCCCCAGCTGTTGCAGAACTACAAGTCCCATCATGCCTCTGGGAGTAATTGTAACTGCCAGCCTTGCAATGCCTCATGGGAAATGTAGTTCCACAACAGCTGGAGGGTTCAAGGTTGTCTACCCCTGGCCTAGATGGAGGATGTCCAGTATCATCTAGCTCCTTCCTCCCCAACCTGACTGTCCCTGGCCGCCTACCCCTTTCACTCATTAGATTTTAGGTCTCTCAATCATGAAGGTTCAGCATCAAATATGGGCGTTACCATGCAAATACAGCCTACCGAGACTGCTCACTCCTCCAGACTGACATTCCCCCCCACAATCAAGGCATTTTTTCCCCATTTGTATAACTCCACCCAAGAGCCAGCCCACTGCTTGCATCAGGACTGAGAGCTCATGAGCAGAGCACTGCGGCAGGGTCCTGTGAGGTTTTCAGGAAGCTATGTACAGCCCCTTGCAGGTCCTTACCTCCAGCCATGATCTGCCAGCATTGCATAGAGAAGCACAGAGACACAGTGACTATGTAACAGGGTCTAAAATAAGGCATGTAATGAAAAAACAAAAAAGTTTTTTTTTTTTTACAATTTCATCAGCATGTTGAGGGAGGGGAGAACCAGGTAAGAAAGGAAAAAAAAAAAAAAAAAAGGGAAGAAGACAGACAGACTTAACGCCGGCTCTTTTCAATAGGTGGAGGCTCTGCTTCTGCCCTCCTGGGAGTTGTCTGGCCGCCCCCCCCCCCCCCATTGCAGTATCCATCATAGAAGTTAAACAAATCCATCAGCGATGGGGGTTGTACGGGGCATAAGTGAAACTTTTTGCACCTGGCTGAGAATAGCCTGTGACTGGCATTTTAGACCAAACTGGGATCAGATCCTGGGTTGAACAGCTGGACCAGTATAGAGTCTGCACTACACAAACCTCAGACTGTCCGGTAGAATTCTCCAGCATCTACCAAACAAGAGATATCAGTTTTGGGTGGACTTCCTTAAAGTCTTTTGGTCATTCCAAGTTACTCTAAAGGGTGACATAGGAACCCTTTCACTATAATGGGATTACTTGTCATGCTCCATCAGTGCAATGCATAGAACAGGACAAGGGACTGAAGGAGTTCCAACATTGCCCAACGCTGTCATTTCTGTCCACCCTCTATAAATCACCGACACCTGCCAAGGTAATGCCACCCAAAACAAACAATCTGTTTAACAGCCCGCCGCTGTCACCACATCCACAATACACTTGTCACTTGTCCCAGCACCCAACTCCCTTCTAATCCACACGCCATTCAGGGCTCAAAACCACATCCTGCATCACCCTGACAGTACAGCCACCTCCACCCAAAACACCGACCACTGAAATCACTGCCGCCCTTCTGCATATCCTTTGCTTCAAACCAGGTCCTGGATGTTCCAGACTTGCCATCAGTGTTGTACAGGCTCCTCTCTCTCCTGTACTGGAAACTGCTTACTCAAGTTTTCACTGCACACTGTAAGCCTCCCACAGTGTGCATTAGAAGCTGCAGCAAGTCAGTTAAGACCCTGCCTCAATGCCTGGCCGGAGGACATCCAGCTTTTTCCTCCCCAGCCCGACTGTCCCAACCCTGCCCCTTTTATTCATTGGAGTTCAGTTCTTGTAATCATGGAGTGGGGAGGGGGCGGCATTAAAAGCTGTCAATTTACAAGTCTGCATTAATGAATTCGGGTCATAAAAAACAATATAGCTGAGCTCCAGTAGTGACTTAGGCATCAGTCTACTGCAGACAGGAGGAAGCATTTCCTCAGTCTCTTCTTTAAGGCTACATTCACATAGCCGAAAAGCAGCAGCAGGGGGCGACCACCACAGACCGTGTGCATCCAGGGTCATCATTTCTGTGGAGCTCTGGCCATTACCATATCTGCCAATGGATTCAACCCCCCCCCCCCGCCCCCTAACCGTTACTCCTTTTGGCTGCAGAGGCAGGGGGTATACACATTCTGCACCAGGACTTCTACACTATACCCGTCACCTCTGGCAGATGTAGCACCCACTGAGCATTACCCATTCAAGTCAAAAGGGCTGCTCTGCAAGCACCCCACAACCATGTTGCAGCATCCTCACTTCCTGCCAAATGGTCCCTGAAGAGAGATCCAAACACGGATCACTCTTCAGAGACCAAAGCAAGTATAAATGAGCCCTTTACAGTGATCAGACTGCAACATTATAACTGTAGCAAGGTCAGCGGTAGGGCTGGTGCAAGGATTTTTGACACCCTGGGCGAAACCTCATTTTGCTGCACCCCCCCTGGCTCGACCCACTTTGTCCTGCCCATATATACCTCACCTTTTTAATGAAGCGCCCATCAAATGCAGCCCACCAAATGCAGCCTCACCAGCGCCCATCAAATGCAGCCTCACCAGGGCCCATCAATAAATGTTTGCTTGCTTCGATTCATTCGGTCCACTGCCACCACTGCGCCTCTGACACTATGTGCGAACGGTGCAGCGGCTGCCTGCTGACGCCAAGACTTAGTTGCTTGTTGCAGAGAGAAGAGGGTAGGAACACCAGTGGCTGGGCGCCCCTAAGCAGCAGTGTGCCCTAGGCAGCTGTCTAGGTTGCTTAGTGGTAGCACCAGCCTGGTCAGAGGCTGCAACAGGGGATAACCTGCGTCAGACATTTGCAAATGCTGCCAAGAACAGAAGAGGTACCAGTACTTCTAGGATTGTTTTAGCCACCTCAAGTACATTTGTAACTCTGGATGATGTCCGAACAAAGCTGGTTCCGTCTATCTGAAGAGAAAAGCAAAAGAAAGCATGCTCATGGGGGGGGGGGGGGGGGGGGAGCATTATGATCTCAGTAAGAGGTCCTGAATACCTGGAAGGATTACATTAAACACATTAGTTTTTATGCACTTAAAGCGGTTGTAAACCTCAGACATGAAATATGAACAAAGCATATCCCTCTATAATGTGTACTTGTCTCAATCCAGAGCATTAGTGTAATTTGTCTGCTGCTTCCTATCTGCACCGTTTTCTTCTGACAAGTTTTCCTGACATCAAGATATCAAAACGTGACAGAGGAGGGAACTCCAGCACACAGCCTCTGATTGACAGTCTCAGCTCTGTTACTGTGTGGGTGTGTGAAAGGGGGGGGATGTGCCCCTTTCCCTCCAATCAGCTCTCAGTGCTCTCCTCACTGAGCTCTGCAGAGTGCAATTTCAACTCTCCGTCCCCTGATTTCTGACAGCTCAGGCAAGCTTTCTAAAAATTCTCCAAAAAAGGTTTAGAGAAATTTAACGTGCATCCTCACAGGGTGACAATGTAGACACACTAATAACAACATGCCAAAGTCCCGATATAGATTGGAAAAAGCTAATAAAAGAATATTTGCAGAAATGGACTTTATAGGCACACACATACAAGAAAAAAATTAGAATTTTAATTGGATAAAGTTAAAATTGTATTTAACAAAACATAGAACAAAAACACATCATATTCATGCATTAAACACATTTTTATCTTTTATGTGTGTGCCTATAAAGTCCATTTCTGCAAATATTCTTCTATTATCTAAATTCTCCACTTTGAAGGGCTGTAGAGAAGAGAAGACTGTAGATAAAAACAGGTACAACTTATGTAGAAGGCAGAAAAAAAAAAAAAAAGGAGGCGGGGAGGTTGGACTTTAGAGGCACATTGGACAATAATGCAAAGAATATATTTTATTGGTACAAAATACAATCATGCAAGAAAAACAAAACACAATGAGAATTAAAAATCGGGCATGTAGACGGACAAAGGATGATTGGTTTCATCTCTGTATTACCTGAGGCCAATCACTTTACTGGGTATATGGAAAGGTTTACAACCACTTTAACAAGAAAAACATTTTCTGGATGCTAGGAAAAATTTAAAAAAAAGGGATACTAAAGTCTCGTTTTTTTTTTTCTATAAAAACATGTTATACTTACCTCCTCTAGGCTGTGGATTTGCATAGAGCAGCCCAGATCCTTTTCTTAGGTCCCTCGCCGGTGCTCCTGGCCCCTTCCTCCTGCCCCCACAGCAAGCAGTTTGCCGTGGGGGGCACCCGAGAGGCTGTGTGTCCCCATTCAGACCCCGCCCCCTCTCCTCATTGGCTAACTGACTGATTGACAGCAGCATGATCCAATGACGTCACTGCTGTGTCTCAGCCAAATCAGAAGTGAGAGAGAGTCCCGTACGGCTGAGGTACTCGAGCGCACATGGCTGGATCGGAGGGAGCGCAGGTAAGTATTAGGGGGGCTTCTGCACACTTATCTTAATGCATAGAATGTGCATAATGCATAGAAAAACCTTCTGCCTTTACAAACCACTTTAATAGCCATTAAGTCCATTTCAGTGGACACTCTTAAAGCCAGGAAACCTCCATTATCAACTAAAAGTGCTCCAAGGACCCATGTGGACTTCTGTGTTGTGGTAATCCATGTAATGGTTTATGGCCATTTGGTGCCTCTCATTGTGAATAGCAACCCAACACATTAAGGAAACGCATCCGCATAGTAATGCGCCGCAATGTGGGGAGGGTGGGGGGGGGATCAAGATGCTTCCTGGCTGCATTGCATACAAGCCTGAAGGACCAAGTGAGATTTCTCCCCTGGTCACCTGTCATGATGTTCTCATTGATGGATACTCCGTTTATTCTAGCTTATGGAGAATGCAGCAAGGAGGGAGACCCCTTTGTCAAGCAATCCATAACAGAGGCTTTAGGACCCCATACACACACACCATTAGATCTTCTGCAGATTTTTGTCTTCAGATTTACCAAAACCATGTATTGCAAGGGCCTGCCTGATTGCATACAAACTGAAACTCTTATGCCCCGTACACACAATCGGATTTTCCGACAACAAAATGTTGGATGTGAGCTTGTTGGTGGAAAGTCCGACCGTGTGTACGCTCCAGCGAACATTTGTTGTCGGACTTGGCTAGCAGGTTCTTTTCCGCCAACAAATGTTTGTTGTCGGACTTTCCGATCGTGTGTACACAAGTCCAAAAGTTCACGCTCGGAATCGAGTACGAGCCGGAAGCACTCGGTCTTCTAAAACCAGTGTTCGTAATGGAGATATCATGTACGTCTTGTACGTCACTACGTTTGTAATTGTTGGCCAACATTTGTGTGACCGTGTGTATGCAAGACAAGTTTGAGCCAACAACCTTCGGACAGAATTCTACTTTTTTTTTTTTTGTCAGAAAGTCCAATCGTGTGTACGGGGTTTTAAGGTTTGACCTCATATTATATGGTTTTGGTAAATCTGAAGACAAATCTGCAGAAAATCTGTGTATGGGGTCTAAGTGGGCAAAGCTTGGAAATGTGGATGGAACATCTCATCATTGGAATCCCCAAGTCATAAAATAAATCTGTTGGTGCTTCGACTGGCCATCATCCACCCAATTCTTTAAAGTGATTGTAATTTGTACACAATCACCTTGTAAAATAACCCACTCGGGTTAAATAAAAAAAAAAAAAAAAAAAAAAAAGAAAAAGTATTTTTATAAAGAAGTGATCACATTCCCTCTATTCTCAGGTGCATAAGAGCTGGGGGGCAAGAAGCAGCAGCACACGGAGCTTCCCAGTGAATAGCTGAGCAGCGGGGGCGTGTCAGGACAAGTGTGATCATTGGAGGAGAGCACACTGAGTTCCCAGCACATAGAGAACTGACCACACTTTTCTCTCTTGCTTAGTGTGGTTAGTTCTTTTATTTTTTTTAATAGGAAGCCATACAAACAGAACAGGATACTTTCTCATACAAAGTACACGGTACAGCAGCCACATATCAAGAATATGAAGTTTTGATGTAACAAATTCTTGAAGTATTCATTTTTGGTGTAATAACTTTAAAAGGAGCAAAAAGACTACCCTTGTCATCAACAAAACTGACCCTTTAAAGTAAATGTGAACTGAAGAGCTTATAGTCTGCCAAAACCCTGTATATCAAAAAATATATTATACACAGATAAAAAAAAAATAATAGTTACATCTCCGTGCTGCTGAACTCCTGCGACCTCTTTTCAGCACTCCATCTTCATGCGCTCCAGCAATATCCGATCATGACAACAGTGGACCATGCCTGCATAATGCATGTTAAAGGGGGCACTGCCAAGTGACTGACAGGGTGACAACACAGAAGCACAATTGGGAGACGAGGACAAAGCGTTGTCACCCCAAAACAGGAAGTGCATGAAAAACATTTAAAAAAAACTCGCCATGCCGGACCCCATTCATAGGGGGCCATATTTTTGGGATGGTTTGTTCTTCATCTATTCTTGTGAGGTTCCAAAAACAAAATGCCCAGCAGAATAAAAATTGAGACCCACAATGTCAGATAACCTGGAGAGTCCAAATAATTTGTGGGAACCTCACATTGGGGTCTACAGCTTCTCAACCAATACATTGATGATACATTAGTTTTCAACCACGCGGTCATGGCCCACCGCTGGGCAGCGGCCTCCTTCCTCCTAGGCCTCCAGCAAGCTACAGATGCCTAATCTACCACAATGCCTCCCACTATCCCCTAACCTCCCATTATTGCCCACAATGTCCAAGCCCCAAGAATGTCTTCAGCCCCCATAGTGCCACCCCCCCCGGCTGCTGCAGAGCCTTCAGGGCCCCCCCTCCCCTTAGTGCCTCCGACAGTGTCCCAGCATGCCTCCAAGCCCCCTCAGTGCCCTCCCAGCTCCCACAATGCCTCTGCAAAGTCCCAAAATTCTCATTCCCGACAGGGCCACCAAGTCTACTGCATAATCTCGTAACCTCCTCCAGAAACTCCATCCCCACAGTGTCCCAGCTCCAGTACAGCACACCAGTCTTTCAAAACATAGTTTGCATTTCCAAACTTTTATTTTTGGGGGAATGGAAGGTTTTGGTAGAAACTACCAGGCCCTGGTCTCAATAAAATTGGGAACCACTGCTCTATACCAGTGGTCTCCAAACCTGGATATGGCTCTTTGCTTGCTTTTATCCAGCCCTGCACTGTCAGCAACAGTGGGGCATAGTTCCTCCCATTGACCCCAATGATGGTGGGCACTATTTCTCCCCCTAATACCAAAGAGGGGATGCGGTTTACTCCCTTCGACACCAGGACATTTTTTCTTCTCTCGCTGGCCACAGTCCAGGCCCTTCTAAAGTTTGAAGGACAGTAAACTGGCCCTTTGTTTAGAAAGTTTGGAGAGCCCAAACTTTGTAGCTCAAGGTACAATGATACCATACAAGATCTATCCATCTATCTAAATAAAACACACCACACACACACTATTTTTAGGTACACCTTGCTAGTGGCGGGTTGGACACCCTTCAGAACGGCCTCAATTCTTCATGGCATAGATTCAACAAGATGTTGGAAACATTCCTCAGAGGTTTTGGTCCATATTGACATGATGGCATCACATCCATGATGCAAATCTCCCGTTCCACCACATCTCACAGGTGTTCTATTGGATTGAGATCTTGTGTCCGTGGAGGCCATTGGAGTACAGTGACCTTATTGTCATGTTCAAGAAACCAGTGGTGAGATGCTTTGAGCTTTGTGACATGGTGTATTATCCTGCTGGAAGGGGCCATCAGAAGATGGGTACACTGTAGTCATAAAGGGATGGACATGGTCAGCAACAATACTCAGGTGGGCCATGGTGTTTAAACAATGCTCAATTGGTACTAAGGGGCCCAAAGCATGCCAAGAAAATGTCCCCCACACCATTACATCACCACCAGCCTGAACCATTGATACAAGGCAGGATGGACCCATGCTTTCCAGTTTACGCCAAATTCTGACCCTACCATCTGAACGTCGCAGCTGCAAGCAAGACTCATCAGACCAGGCAACATTTTTCCAATCTTCTATTGCACAATTTTGGTGATCCTGAGCGAATTGTAGCCTCAGTTTCTTGTTCTTAACTGACTGGAGTGGCACCCGGTGTGGTCTTCTGCTGCTGTAGCATTTAACAAGTAAAAGACGCAATGCTCAGATACCTCAATATGACAATATATGGTCCATAATAGTCCAGGGAGCAAGTGTCAAGAAAGAAATAGGAGTCTGTCAGGGCTGCCACCAGGGAGACCAGAAGCAAGTTCCAGTAAAACTAGGGGAAAAAAACAAACACACACGAAAAGGTCTCTCTCGGGGTCTCTATCTATCTATCTATCTATCTATCTAGTGTGAGAGTCCCGATCACTATGAAAATGGGGTTAAAGTGGACACAGAGTATGCACATTTGCTTGGTGCAAGGCTACAGAGCATAAATGTGGACTGGAGAAAACTGCATTCGCAGCTTTCTCCAGGTTTTGGTATTCGGTCATGGGACTCTGTAGTTTGGAGATTCCATAGTGTCTTAGGTGGGATGAAATCCCCAGTCCTGGGTCCAGATTTTGAGATCCACCAGCATTTTGACTGGTCAGGTGTATGTTGGGCTATTTGTAGACACCTGACCATAGTTCTGGGCTCCACCCTCCCGAGGAGTCCAGGCAAGCAAGGGAGAAGTGTGCATGTCTGCACAGGTCTGTTGGAGTAGACAGAGGGTCCAAGCCTGTGGGCTGGAAAAGAGTGCTGAGGTACTGGGTTTACAGGAACTCTGTTATAGAGCCGAGAGGGCTGAAGCATAAGTCTGAGCAGCAGGGCTGCTAAAGAGAGCCAGGTGGCTTGGTATTTTTGATTGAACTTACATTGTTGCTGTGGAAAGCTGAAACCCCTGTGTGGGCAACACTTCTGTTATCGGACATTTTCTTTCTTTAATAAAAGAGGGCCTACAAGCCCTTAAAACTGCATATCTGGTGTGGACTCAGCTCACTGGTAAGCTCTACCTTTAAGCTAAACCAACCCCCGATGTTCCTATATCTATATATAACAATTATAAAAACAATATCCACGCACATGCAAAGAGGTTGAGTTTGGGTGCATCTCTGGGCTGAGGAGGTGGGACTACAGTGAGTCCGCTTCTGACTTGAAAGATGCAGCACATCGAAACCCAGAGAAGGTGAGGTGGGAATCACAGAAAGTCCGCTTTGCAGGGTATAGATTCCAGGGAGGATTCGGGTAGTAGGATTAGGAGGCTGCTGCTGTAGCCCATCTGCTTCAAGGTTAGATGTGTTGTGCGTTCAGAGATGGTATTCTGCATACCTTGGTTGTAACGAGTAGTTATTTGAGTTACTGTTGCCTTTCTATCATTTCGAACCAGTCTGCTCATTCTCCTCTGACATCAACAAGGCATTTTCCTCCATGCAACTGCCGCTCTCTGGCCATTTTCTCTTTTTCAGACCATTCTCTGTAAACCTGAGAGATGGTTGTGCATGAAAATCCCAGCAGATCAGCCATTTTTGAAATACTCAAACCAGCTCGTCTGGCACCAACAATCATGCCACGTTCAAAGTCAACTTAAATCCCCTCTTTCTTCCTCATTTTGGTGCTCGGTTTGAATTACAGAAAGTTGTCTTCGCCACGTCTAGATGCCCAAATGCATAGAGTTGCTGCCATGTGATTGGCCGATTAGCAATTTCCGTTACCCAGAAATTGAACAGGTGTACCCAATAAAGTGGTTGGTGACTGTGTATAATAATATTTTATTATATTATATATTAAATTATATTAGAACACATACACACACAATGCAGTTCCAGCTTTTTTGCTGTTCGATTGGGACTGGGGGTACATTGAAGGAGTGTCAGCTTCTGGGGTGTTGCTGCACCCATAAAGAGGAATGGGTCACCTCCAACTTCCTACTTTATCCATGGGCATTGCTAGCATGGGGCACATGTCCCTCATCTCCTGCTGGGTGCCCAGGTTCTCGGTGCTGAAATGCAATTTTGTGTTCCCTGCAGCTCACATACAGACCTAAGATTGATTGCATGTCTAGGATCAAGCGCCAAGGGAAGCTCTACTAGGCTCCTCCTCGGCTCTAATGTGTCATATAGGAGAAGCCTGGGGAGGAAAGACATTCCCCGTTTTTCTGCTACGCTGTAGATGGAGGTGCCCCAAGTCTTTCACAATCCTAGCAATGCCCCCTGGCTATATCTAGGCCCCATGCTGGAAGCTCAGATAATTTACAAATAAAAAAGGAGCTTGGTACAACAACGTGGCTTCACTTGTATTTGCACAGGTATGTAACCAAAACCTATTTTTAACCAAAACCTCAAAAAGTTTTTTGTGCTCACCATCTGGGAGGGTGCACCAGGAAATCTTTGCATTATATACTTCATAGCAACATAACCCATATTAAAATGCCATATCAAGATATATCATATCCAGAGGAGCAGAAGAGATAACAGATCCTCGCTCAAATGGAATTACGCAATCATGAAAAGCTAAATTTAAGTGGATTTCATCTACACAAGCAATTGGGTGAACTTGTCTACAAATTTGGAGGAAAGCTCTTCAGCTCCTTAAGCAATGCCCTCCAATTCAACGTACCCACTGAATCAAGGTCTCAAGTCAAACACTGCACATCAACATTCTCCAGCAGACTGTAAATCAATGTCACATCCACCCAACCATTGCTCCTCAACTTACGACTCAGCAACAAATTGTATTCTAGTGCCACATCAATCTAAAAACAATGCACTCCGCTAACACACTATCAATGCTTTAAGTCAAACATTGCACAACATACGCTATGCCAGCACACTGCATATCAAGGTTGTATCCACCCAACCATTGCTCCTCAACTTGCGTCTCAGCAACAAAATTGTATTTTGGTGCCACATATAAAAAACACTGCACCCCACACTGTACCCACACACCATATCAGTGCTACAAATCAAACATTGCACATCGACATACTCCCTACCAGCACACTGAACATCAATGTCGTGTCCACCCAACCATTGCTACTCAAATTTATATCTCAACTAATTAGATATCCTATATTTTGCACCTACACATTGGGGTTGATTTACCAAAACTGAAGTGTCCAAAATCTGGTGCAGCTCTGCATAGAGACCAATCAGCTTCCAGGTTGTGTCGTCAAAGCTTAAAAGGGGTTGTAAAGGTTTGTGTTCTTTCACCTTAACGCATTAAGATGAAAAAACGCCTGGCAGTCACCAGCCCCCCCGTTTCACTTACCTGTACCTTCATTTATTTGGCGGGGACGCGCTGTCTCTCTCCACGGACTCCCGGCTCTTGATTGGATAGATTGATGGCAGCGCAGCCACTGGCTCCCGCTGCTTTCAATCAAATCCAATGACGAGGGTGCCGGGGGGCAGGGCCGAGTCCTGCATTCGGCCTCTATGGACGCCGAATGCTGGACTCGGGAGCACGCCTGCAAGGTAATCCCCTGGGAGAGCTCTTCTCCTAGGGGGTTATCTGATGCAGGGAGGAGCCGTGAGAACCGCCGAGGGACCCCAGAAGAGCGGGTTCGGGGCCACTCTGTGCAAAATGAGCTGCACAGTGGGAGGCAAGTATGATACGTTTGTCATTTTAAAAAAAATACAAAATAAAATTACCCTTACAATCACTTTAAATGAACAATCTGAAGTTAGAAGACGATTGGCTACCATGCACAGCTGCACCAGATTTTGCAATTCTACATCCATTCAAGGAAAGTAATGCACTACAGAGTGCCAAAACTATATATAAAGGTCATGCCATTCCAAGCATTGCAACTCTGTGTACTCTACACAAAACACATTTGCCACAAATCAAAATGCTGCAACTAAACATATTTGCGCCCAAACCGTGCAGATAAGTGCCATTAGATGCAGGACATTGTGTAGATCCTTATCCTAATCCAAAGCATCATACCAAAATGCAGCAGATGAAATTTTGCAAGTCATTGACTTCTACTCAAAACACACAAGCATGTACATTGACACATTCTCCGAAAAAAAAAAAAAAAAAAAACACAACACACACACACACACACACACAGCAGCATGGCCCACTCTTCCAAAAATAAAGAAAATTCAGGAGCAAATGAGATGGAAATACAATTCCATACCGTACCATATTTTTCCTTCTCTGCATGGGTTAATTCTTTTAACACATTGTTTGCTCTGATCACCTCCACGCCCACTCCTCTTAGGTGTGTGAAAGCTTTAGAGGACTACACTTGATTGCAATCTGGATTAGATACGAATGGTCAGGTAACCAATGGTTTGTGTATAAAAGACAGATTGGGGTCGGTGGTCCTACAGCTATGACTAGGTGCCACTAACCGTGCGAACGGTGTGAAACGCGTCAGCTATCATCTGTACCTCTGTTGGTGTATGGACTAAGATTTTATTAATAAAGGCATTATATTATAATAAAGGCAATCTATTAGATTGTAAGCTCTTCTGAGCAGGGCCCTTTTAATCCTCTTGTATTATAACTGTATTGTCTCCCTTTTATATTGTAAAGCGCTGTGTAAAACTGTTGGCGCTATATAAATCCTGAAATATTATTATTATTATTATTATTATATTGTGGCCGTCCCATTTAATTTCTCTTGTCTATTGCCTTTGCTGAGCTGGCACCCTTCATCTCCTGAACACAAGGATGGTGTGAACATGGGGTCCTCATCACCTGGAGCGGTAATTTCTTTAGACAATTCCATACAGATTTTGTAGAAAATGGAAAAAAAAAAAAAAAAAAAAAAGAAGATACAAAGTTTGGTTTGATACAGTGTTAACAGCTGGGTGAAGCTGCGTTGATATGAGATTTGGTGTTGAGTCCCTTAAGATGTAAGGTTTTGGTTGATATGGCACAATACAATACCACATTAACTCAACTTTGCAGAGGATTTGTATTTTAAACTAAAACCATCTAAATTATTATCACAACAAGCCAAAAACTGAAACTTTAATTTTTTTTTTTTAACTAAAGCACGGCTCATAAATGCCACCTCAACTAAAAATATTAGATCTTGCCAAGACACGGTTTACCGAAAAACACATCAATTAAAATATTGTAGATCAACACAAAGTATTCCCAAAATAAATGGCATCTCTCAAAGGCCTCCAGCAACACCAACATAATTCAACCTCATTCCTCATGGTTGCACTGCATATTACAGCCACATCAATCCTAGAACCGTGCTCTAAAAAAACATTGCGTATCAAAGCTACAGAAAAACTGAAAATCTCCTAATTCCTTGACCATCCACGGGGACCTTTTTTTATCCTATTAGAGATAACCTTTATATTGCTATTTTGCGGTTTACAAAAGTTCCCAATAATTATATAGTTATTGGGAATTTTTGTAAACTGTGAAAATCAATAAAAAGGGTAAAAAAAAAAAAAAAAAAAAACAAAGATATTGTGGATGATGAATTTGTAAGGGTTTTGTCCTGTTGATGGTCATACAATGTTAAGTTGACACATTGATGGAAACCCTAACCCCAGTTTAAATCTTGATGGATCGCCTCCTAATTCCATACTGAAAAATTGCAAATGGTTTAAACATGGCAAGCTACACCAGCCTAAAAATTGCAACCCAGGACATTAAGTATTGCATAACAGAGCAGTAACAACCCAGAATTGCACTTTCTCATTAGCATTCAACGATCTAACCTTTAAACATACAGCTACAATTTTCAACCCAAGCAATCTCTGTCATCTCAATTATCTGACGACGGTTACTTTCTTCAGCACTGTCAGCTCCTATCCAACTCATAGCTCTGCGTTTGTCTTCGGATTCTCCCTTTTCATAGACTATGCATACAGCTTCTATCCCCTTATGTTTCCAGCAACTACCACCCCCCCCCCCCCCACCCCCCACCCCATGCCCAGCTGTGCACACACCTACACATACCCACACAAACACAAGGCACCCCAGTGCAATCTGGGCTTGCGCAGACAGACAGATGGCAACCCAATCTGCAATGCCAATAGATGCAAACATTTTGTTGTGTATACAGAAAGAGGAAAATCATGACAGGGGGAGCTGTCAATCACCCAGAATTCCTGCAATTCAGAGAATGCATGCAGCACTCAGACACTTACACACCACACTACACCCTGCACATAGACATGCAATGCCCTGGAAGGGTCACAGAAGCCCTTACCTGAGACAATCTGAACAGATCTTGCCTGTGTGAGATCCTCTACCTCTGCATTCACTCTCTCTCTCTGTCTGCCTGTCCCTCCCTCTGCTTATCTCAATGTCTCTCACTCTCTCCAGCCAGTGGCCACTCCTTCTCCTCCTCTCCCAGCCACAGGATCTCCCTCCCAGCTGCAGAGCAGAAGACAGGACCAGAGACAGCTCCTTTAATGACAGCATGAGATGGATAGGGGGAAACCAGAGACAGGTCCTAGATAGACATGGCGAGATAGGTCTAGGGCAAGAGAGAACACTCCCTTGAAGAAAGCTAGAGATGGGTAGGGGGATCAGACACAAGTCCTAGACAACCAAGATCAGATGTGTATAGAAGAGAGACCGCTCCCTCAAAGACAGTATGAGACTGCTATGGGGAACCAGAGACAAGTCCTAGATAGACAGGATGAAGTGGGTATAGAAAGCAACTCCCTTAAAGACAGCATGAGATGGACACAGGGAACCAGAGATGGGTCCTAGATAGGACAGAATGAGATGGGTATAAAGGCAAAAAAGAGACCACTCCCTTGAAGATACCATAGGACAGATATGGGGAACCAGAGACTAGTCCTAGACAGACAAGATGAGATGGGTATAAAGCAAGGGTGACCGCTCCCTTGAGAGCAGTACAAAACAGATATGGGGAACCATAGAGGAGTCCTAGGCAGACCATAGGAGATTGGTAAAAAAAAAAAATATATATAATCTAATATAATGCATGAGACAATAAGGGGAAGCAAAGCTAAATCCTGGTTAGACAAGATGAGTATACAGCAAGAGAGACCGCTCCCTTCAAGACAATCTGAGACAGATATGGGAGAACCAGAAACAAGTCCTAGACAGACAAGATGAGACGTTATAAAGCAAGAGAGAGAGACGGCTCCCTTGAGAATAGTACAAAACAGATATGAGGAACCAGGGACAAGTCCAAGACAGACAAGATAAAGTGGATATAGAAAAAAAAAAAAAAAAAAAAACTCCCTCAGATGGGTATAGGGCAAAAAAGAGACCACTCCCTTGAAGACAGCATAAAACAGATATAGGGAACCAGAGACAAGTCCTAGACAGACAAGATGAGATGGGTATAAAAACGAGAGAGAGACCGCTCCCTTGAGAACAGTACTAAACACATATGGGGAACCAGAGAGGAGTCCTAGACAGACCATATGAGATGGGTATAAAAGAAGACAAACAGCTCCTTCAAAGACAGCATTAGAGAGATATGGGAGAACCAGAGACAAGTCCTAGACAGACAAGATGAGATGGGTATACAGCAAGAGAGACCAATATGGGGAACCAGACAGGAGTCCTAGACAGACCGGAGGAAATGGATAAAGGAAACAAAAAGATCTCCTAAAAGACAACATGAGATTGACTCAGAGAAGCAGAGACAAGGCCTAGATAGGACAGGATGAGACGGGTATAGGACAAGAGGGACCGCTCCCTTGAAGATAGCAATAGATGGGGGGGGTTTAAAGACAAGACCTAGATAGACAAAAATAAATGAGTATAGAGCAAGAGACCTCCTCCTCAAAGACAGTATGAGACAGAACTAGAACTAGAGACAAGTCCTAGACAGACCCTATGAGATGGGTATAGAAGACAGACAGCTCCTTCAAAAAAAAAAAAAAAAATGCATGAGAGACATATGGGAAAACAGAGACAACTCCTAGAAAGGCAAGATTAGATAGGTATAGAACAAACAGACAGCTCCTTCGAAATGCAGAAGAGAAACACAAAAAAAAAAAAACAGACCGGTTCTAGATAGAGGGCATGAGACAACTATAGGGCAACCAGGACCTATACAGACCAGATGAGAGATTTTGAAAAACACAGACAGCGAGATATAGACACAGGGAACCAGAGACAGGTTCTAGATAGCCAGGATGAGACAACTATAGGCGAATAGAAGAAGCTCACTAAGGTTGTGATGGTCATCAAGAGACAGCTCCCAGACATAAAAAGATGGGTATAGGGCAACAGACAGCTCTCTCAAAAACTGTTACAAGGATCAAAAGACAGGTCCTAGACAGACCAGACGGGATAGATATTGGGAAACACAGTAAACTCCTTCAAGACAGCAGGAGATTGACAGGGAAGCAGAGATGGGTTCTACATAGACAGTATGAGGCAACTATAGGGCAACCTGGACTTTATGGTTGCAAGGGTCAAGAGGTCCCAGACCGACCAGGCGAGATAAAGATTATAAAAAAACGCAGTCAACTCCTTATAGACAGCAAGAGATGGACACAGGGATCCAGAGGCAGGTTCTAGATAGGATGAAAGAACTATAGACCAGATAAGACCACTATAAGTCAACAGACAAGCTCACCAAGTTTGCAAAGCTTACAAGAATCGAGACCTGGACAGACAGAAGATGATGGGTATAGGGTAAAAGACAGCTCTCTCCAAGATTTACAGTATGTGACTGATATGGAAAACCATAGACAGGATGAGATAGGTATAGGGCAAGGAGACTGATCCCTGAACGACAGCTTTAGACAGATGGGGATCTATAGACAGTCATAGACAGATAAGATGGATGCTGAAAAGAACAGACAGCAAGAGACTTACACAGCAAACCAAAGATGGGTTAAACAGGTTGACTATGCAAGCGGTGTGCTGTGATGCCATGTTCCTAGATAGATAGGATGAGACAACTATAGGCTCACAGACAGCTCACTATGGTTGTGATGGTTGCCAGGATGAAGAGACGGGTCCTAGACAGACCAGATAAGATAGATTTTGAAAAACAGATAACAAGAGATGGACACAGGGAACCAGAGACAGGTTCTAGATAACCTATAGTTGTCTCATTCTGGCTAATAGAAACAGCTCACTAAGGTTGTGATGGTTATCAAGAGAAATCCCAGAGAGATAGGAAAAGGATGTTTATAAGGCAACAGACAGCTCTCTAAGACTGTTATGAAACAAATGATGAACCAGAGACAGGTTCCAGAAGATAGGCAAGGAGGAGTATAGAACAAGAGACCGCTCCCTCAAAAAGATAGCATAGCACAAATATAGAGAGACCAGGCAGACAAGATAAGGTGTGTATAGAAAAACAGACCGCTCCCTCAGATGGCAGGAGAGACAGCAAACCAGATTCAGTCTATCTAGAACCTATACTGTAACAACTAGTGGCCACCAAGACAGCTTACCAAGGTTGTGATAGTTACAAAAATCAAGAGACAGGTCCTAGACAGGCAAGAGGAGACGGATATTGAAAAACAGCAAAAGACGACAATGGGGAACTAGAGAGACAGGTTCTAGATAAACGATATACAGTATGAGACAACTATACAGCAACAAAGACAGGGTCCTCAAAAACAGCACAAGAGTAATGAGAGTAGCCACAGACAAGTTCTAGCTAGACAAGATGAGTAAAGAAAAAACACAGACACTTTCCTCAAGAGATGGACAAAGGGTACAATGGAAAGGTTCTCAGTAGACAGGATGAGACAACTATAGGGCAATAGAGGCAGCTAAGGTTGTAATGGATACAAGGATCATGAAACTGGTCATGGACAAAATAAGATGGGTATTTAAAAACAAAAGCAGCATTCTCAAACACAGCAAGAGATGGACACAGGGAACCAGAAACAGGTTCTAGAAACATAGGACAAGATAACTATAGGGTAACATTGCAATACATGTTTAAGCTGACCAACTGCAAAGTAATACCTCCCTACCCAGTCTCTAATACTGGTCAGAGAGAGGGATTACTTTAACGCAGTTGGCCAGCTTAAACATGTTCCTCATCACATCTGACCATTTGAGGAAGCCTATTAAGCAATATAGACCTCTTCAGGGTCTTGGCGCTCTGGTGAGTATCTGTATGGTGTAGGGGAGAGCACATCACGTTCTTGTGTTCTTTTGTGGTCACTTTCATGGACTGGCACTTTTGTTGTTTACTGGATTAATATGTGTAAAGTGTTGATGCATATTGTATTTAGTATGGCTCAGTTTTTCATATTTATTTTTAGCTGCCGATGATGTAGTGTGGAGCATGCCAGGTGTGATGTAGATTGTCCCAAAGCCTCCTGGAACATATGATGCGAGTATCCCAGGATAATGAGGGCATTAGAGGGTTTTACATTATTGCCTAGGCAATAAAGGAGGAAGTGCAGGGCCAGACACATAAAAAGGAACGGGTTGGGGGGGTATATTAGTAGAAAGTGGTTGGAGCCCAACACCACCTTTTACTATAAAACAGAGAACCACAGAATGTTTCATACAATAGATGCCCCTCTTTGCATATATGCCAACTGTCCTGGGCCATTTCCCGAGATTACAGTATCAAAACTATTTAAGTTACTGCACATACACACTAACACAAAGAGGATTTAATTGTGGGGATGGGGTCACAAGTTGATGATCCCCACATATTTACTGCTTTGGTAGGACCACCCCCCCCCCCCCCCATGATGGGCAGTCCCAACATATTTAGGAGGCTGTGTCTGGACAGGACAAGACCATAAAAAAGGGTGCGATTTGGCCACAGCCACCAGAAAAGTGGACAAACTGCTAATTTTGAGTTAACAGTGTCTCAGGATCAGGGACCACAATGTTGGCAAGCATGCATTCACTTAGAGTTGCCACCTCATCCCTTTAAACCCGAACACATATGAATCACACAGGTTCTGAAGCTAATTTAATGCAGATAAAGCGCCAAGTGAGTTTAATTACCACCTTAATCAGCCACAGAAACTGGGTAATTAATATGTGTTTGGTTTTAAAGGGATGAGGTGGCAACCCTACATTCACTGCTTTTGAAAATACTGAGGGTGTGTCTATATTAGAGATACAGTACCAGAGAGAGGCAAGACGATTTTTCCATTGGCAGACAGGCCAGACAAAAATGTTTTTTTTCTCTAGGCAGTCTAAATACTGGTAATAGAACTGCTCTTTGAGAATAAGAGACAGCTCAAGACCTGATCGCTGCAAAACACTGTATTAGAGAATTCTTGAGGATAAAACTACAATAAAGCCAGTGACAGCCTCAAAAGACATTTAATTGATAGCCTGAGACAGTGACTCTACAATTCACTGAGCAGTAGAGACAGCTGCTTGATTAATAGCCAAGACAGACACAGCGACGGAAGCTAGCTCAATGACAGACAACTAGGGACAGCTCCTAGGAGCCATAAAAGAGCATTCTCCCCACAGACTGCCAGGAGCTCCTCATAGAGATCACCTACATAAAACAGAGAGAGAGCCTCCACTGAACCTTCACAGAATGACCTGCCAATTCTCTCTTCGTTTGCATTTAAAGTGAGTAGCGTATAACCCCCTGCAGCCTATTCAGCAGGATATTTACTGCACCATCTGGGGGGGGGGGGGGGAAATCGGGTTTGCAGCCTCTAGCACATTGGTGGTCCTGGGGGGGGGGGGGGGGGAATCGGGTTTGCAGCCTCTAGCACATTGGTGGTCAACTTGATATATGGAACTTCAAATGCGGTCTTGAACATCACCAAGTAGAAGTAGCCCCACATTGTATTCAGAAAATGTAATACTATAGAAGGCTCAGACGATCATCCAGATTCTCAATGCTTCCAGGCTCCAACCAAGTTTCTGGTCGCTGGAGCTCGCTCCAGCTTCAACTAAACCCTGAACATGAACACAAGAGGCTCTCCGGTAAGGTCACCTTCTTGAACAAGCTTTACTAACCAATGTAGTATATCCTGAGTGCCATCACCTTAAGACTACCTAATGCGTTTCACCGATTTCTACAAATAAGCACAAGAGGATGAAACTCATGAAATGCCCAGACTTGAGATGGTAATACTCAGGATGTACTGCATTAATCAATAACGCTTGTTGAAGCGATGACATACTGGATTAAATATTTTGTGTTCTTGTTTGGCTATAAGAAGCTGTCAGGCGGCAGACATTCAGCAGGATATGACAAAACTACGGGCTTGCTACAAGAAGCAGTAAAAATGCTATAGGAGCAGTTAGAGACAGCTAGAGCCATGTAGAACCCTGTCACAGCTCCATATTGGGTATAAGTCTACTTAGTTTCTCCTAGGTATCCCCAGTTCCCTTTGTCAGCTTAGGGTATAAATAGGCAGGAAGGGTGGCGTCAAGGTGGAGAAGAGTTAGGCCTCATACAAACTATTAGATTTTTGTCTTCAGATTTACCAAAACCATATAATATGAGGTCAAACCTTAGGAGTTTCAATTTGTATGCAATCAGCCAGGCCCTTGCACTTCATGGTTTTGGTAAATCTGAAGACAAAAATCTGCAGAAAATCGAATAGTGTGTATGGGGCCTTAGTCCGCAAGAGGAAGAGTAGGTCTGCAAGGGAAGAGTAGAGGTGGTTACCTGACACTGATATTAATTAGGACCTCAGACAAGATCAAGTGGATCTTTTCTGAATCCGTTTTCCCCTTCAGGGGGAGATCTTCACACACCTTTATTGGTGCCACCCTAATACTGGAAAACTGAGGGAGTACTCAGTTGGTGGGCAAGAACACTGAACTTTACCAGCCATGGAAAATGGAATCACACTCCAAATGGACTTATGTTACAACTCTTTTTTCAGTAAAGAAGAGCTCTGGAAGGACCTGGGCTGATTTGCCTTATTCTGGTGGATTGCAGAGTAGCCTATACCTGGGAAGTAACCTCAGAGACTGCCTTGGTTGATAAACTGGTGGTGGCCAGCAGAAGGAGGGTTGGCTAGCCTGATGGTGGCAGAGATTTCCTTGACAGGATCACTCACCTTGTACCCTTCGTTTTTTGGTGCCTGGTGTGTTGAGTGACCCCTGGCCTGCAACCAGAGAATCTGGACTACATACAACTAAAAGCTACAAGGTAGCAAATAGGTGTCAGTTTCCAGACAGGCCTGTAGGCCAAGTGGAGTGGAGCCAGAGGAATGGGAGGAGAGGTTTCTAACTTTCCTTGCTGCAAATTTTACAGTAGGCCCTGGTGTAGAATCTTAACACCACACCACCAGGGCGAGCTGCATACACGCTATTAGAAGCCGTTGAAGACTGGAGACATGCTTGAATAGCCACAGACTGAAGACACATTACACAAGACTGCTAGGAGGGCTCTGTTATTACAGTGCAGAAGTGAAACAGATTATGATCTGCAGAGCTCCTAAGGGCAGGTATGCTCAGTTACAGTGCCTTAAAGTATTCATACCCCTTGACATTTTCTACATTTTGTCATGTTACAACCAAAAACATAAAATTTTATTGGGATTTTAAGGGATAGACCAGGGGTCTCCAAACTATGTCCATCCAGTTGTTCAGGAACTACAATTCCCATCATGCCTAGTCATGTCTGTGAATGTCAGTTTTACAATGCCTCATTGGAAGGTATAGTTCCGCAACAGCTGGAGGGCCGTAGAATTGAAGAAAAAGCTGGACAGCCGCTCTCTGTTGTAACAACTTTATTGAAGACGATAAAATCCATATGGTCACAGAGACAGAGGCATAGGGACAAAAGTGCTGATGCGTTTCACATCACTGTAGGGTGCTTATCCATAGGTTAAGCATACTACAGCTGGAGGGCCAAAGTTTGGAGATCCCTGGGATAGAACAACACAAAGTGGCACATAATTGTGAAGTGGAAGAAAAATGATAAAAAGGTTTTAAATTTTTTTTTTTTTTTTTTTTACAAATAAATATCTGAAAAAAGTGGCTTGCATTTGTATTCAGCCCCCTTTACTCCGATACCCCTAACTAAAATCTAGTGGAACCAAATTGCCTTCAGAAGTCACCTAATTAGTAAATAGTCCACCCGTGTGTAATTTAATCTCAGTATAAAATATAGCCGTTCTGTGAAGCCCTTGGAGGTTAGTGAACAAACAGCATCATGAAGACCAAGGAAAACACCAGACGGGTCAGGGATAAAGTTGTGGAGCAGTACAAGGCAGGTTTAGGTTATAAAAAAAATAAAATAAATAAATCCCAAGCTTTGAACATCTCACAGAGCACTGTTCAATCCATCATCTGAGAATGGAAAGATTATGGCACAACTGCAAACCTACCAAGAAATGGCCGTCCACCTAAAACTGACAGGCCAGGTAAGGAGAGCATTAATCAGAGAAGCAGCCAAGAGGTCCATGATAACTCTGGAGGAGCTGCAGAAAATCACAGCTCAGGTGGGAGAATCTGTCCACTCCACAAATCTGACCTTTATGGAAGAGTGGCAAGAAAAAAGCCATTGTTTGAAGAAAGCCAACATTAGTAGTTTGCAAGAAGCCATGTGGGGGACTCAGCAAACATATGGAAGAAGGTGCTCTGGTCAGATGGGACAAAAAAAAAAAAAAAAAAAAAAAAAAAAAAAAAAAAAAAGAAAAAGAAGGTTTCAAAAACCCTCCCCCCCCCCCCCATCTAAATATGTCCCATACTGTTCAGTGAACAGCTACAGCTTCCTCATCAGACCCTGAGGCATTAAGTGTCAAAATCCTTGTAACAGCAATAGGCACGTGATAGGTACTCTTTATGGAAAGATCTGGGGTCTACAAGACCCCAAATCCCTCCTCTGCCCTTATGTAGCAGAATCTCTGACTTCTTCCAGTCTAATGGGATCCTTAAAGGCCAAAGATAGCCGACATCCTTCAATAAGTGGTGGGTTGTGAGGCATAGTGGGTGTAAAGGTGGTAAAAGTCATTGGGCGCCAGACACTTCTTGGATGTAAAAGAAGTTTTATTTCTTTCCGACAGTCCTTTCTATATTTTGTAGGAGAAAGAGGGCCCAATCTCTGGCCTGGCAGCCCGGGCAGACGACATACGCGAGGTCTGGGTGGCACACAAGAACCCAGATTACTTGACCTCACCCGAATATATAGGCTCTCCCAGCAGGCCAAGGGATGCAACAAAATCTCTGCCCATTACCCATAACCTGACCTTGAATTGTCCTTCTCAATCTAATACTTCCAAGTGCCCGGCCACCTGGTGGTAGAAGACAAAAGTACAACCAGGCCAAACTTGGGGGGGGGGGGGGGGGGGGGAAGAAGGATCCCTAGTACACCAATTAACTACAGTAGCTACTCCTGACAAGGAATTTGGTGAGGAGCTCCCTGACTAAACACCAGGGCGCTACACTTGATATCATGTCATTGCTTCTATTTTACTGTTGTGAACAGCCAATCAAAGCCAATCCCTGCTTTGCTTGGCTGTCCAGCCAGCCTGCGGATGTTCCTGCTTGCTCAGGTCTCCCAGTGGGATGGGAGAGCCTGAGAGCCACGGGAGGGGGGGGGGTTTTCGGGACTAGTAAGCTACTCCAATTGCTATTACAAGGAAGCTGAACGCCGACTCTACAAAAAACAGTACCGGGATGGGGAATCATCCTGGCACAACCACTGAAAGGCTGGGAAAGGATGGGAAGTGATTTAAAAGCCGCCTCTGCCGGGGGGGCGTGTCCTGACCATGGAGGAGTGAGGTTGTGTCTTGCCTCAGCTCCGCTCCACCGCCGCAATAATCAGCCAAAAACGGGGGGTAAATCGCCGCTACAGACTCCCCACATGTCACAGAGGATCAGGCAATCTACACAGCCGGCAAGGACCGATAGTTCCAGGCAGGGACAGTTGGATTACTACTTTACAGGGACCCGAGGACAAGGCCGCGAACCATCCAAGATGGCGCCGCCCGGGAAGGCCCAGAAGGCGAGCAAATCCTCCCAGCCAGCTGCAGCCACAACACGGGCACTGAAGGGAACTCCCCAGCATCTCCGGTTCCATCCCCAGGGTCGGTGAGTGATTCTGCCCCCTGTGCTTCCCCAGCTTCTCTAGGAGGCCGCTCTGGGATCTCTGACTAGCTCAGTGATGAGGACATTAGGCGCCATATTATGTCCCTGCCTACCAAAGAGGACTTGGAGCGCTTCACAAACAGAGTGGAGAAAGCCTTCACTGAGGACATAGCCCAATTGAAAACTGACACCACTCACTTGGGTAACAGAATAGAATCTATTGAAGAAAAACTGGAGGAGGCTCTCCCCACTATTGCTCTACTGCAATCACAATGCCAAATACAAAGTCAGCAGATTGAAAGCTTGCTTTGCCAGCTGGATGACGCTGAAAATCGCAGCAGGAGAGCCAACATAAGGATCAGAGGCCTGCCTGAAGCCACAGCTTCAAGGGATATTATCCCCACACTGACAGACATCTTCAGGGATATTCTAGGCCTATCTGCAACTACACCAATAGAAATTGACAGGGCACATAGAGCCCTGAGACCTCCATCTCAAGACATAGACAATCCTAGGGACATAATTTGCAAACTTCACAAGTATAATCTGAAAGACCGCATTATGCAAAAAATGCGTGGTAAACCATTCTATGATTTTGACGGCGCGCACTTATTTTTCTACCAAGATATCTCCAGACGCACCCTCATGCAACGCAGGGCTTTGCGTCCACTCCTGAATGCCGTTCAAGAGGCGGGTCTGCCGTACCGCTGGGGCTTCCCTTTCTTCTTACAAGTGACAAAAAATGGACGCCAAGTCACACTACGCAATAAGGATGACCTACCGAACTTCCTTTCCACTCTCGACCTGGCTCCAGTGGACTTTCGAGATTGGAGAAGCACACCTAATGCTCCCGGGACTCAAACCCCATCTCAATGGTCAACAGTCTCCCGCAAGAACCGCAGAAGAGACAGACAGCACCAGAATCAAGATACTGAAACAGGACCCTCCACCACAAGAGATTAACACCGCAGTCCTCATGTGATACCCTGATAAATATGGATGACTTATACAATTCATACGCAGCCCATGTGTGATACCCTGAGGACTATGGGTGAACTACTAAAAAGGTCCACACTCACACTCTGAGACTTTGCCCCCCCTTCATCCCAATTGGATATGCAAAGCAGGATACCCGCGAACAAATCTTCAGATTATCTACGATCACTAGCTACAATCAGTAAATGAGGGACACTCGCTGACAAAGTCCAAGAACCAGATGACCTCAAGCGAAAACCACCTTCCTGATCTTATTGTCTCACCCATTTTTACTTAGGCCCCATACAATGTCAGGTTGTTTACGCCCCCCTAGAATGATTCCCCCTGTTTAATACCACGATCTACAGATGCAGTGGACGGAGACGGCACCCCTTGTCTCCCCCCGTGTTTAGGTTCATGTTCCCCCACGTAGGCCACCCCTTGTTGGGTATTGTCCCTAGTTGGGACATTAGTCTAAGGTCTGAGGCCTCCCCTGCTATTAGGGCAGACCTCACACCTCACAAGCAGAACCTCTGCTCATTATCACTGTTACTCATAAGTTGTACTGTTTTGTATGTTTTAACAATACTCACTTTGTGTTTTTTTTTCCTCTACCTTTCTAACCTCTCCCACCCTCTCCCTATCCCACCCCTTTTTTCACAGGAGCAATACTTCACTAGGGGCTCCATGCCGGACGGGCTCGACCGCGCAACATGCGTCCAACCACCTGACCCATCATGTCTACATTAAAAGGTAATATCCTATAACATAAGAGGCATATGCTCCCCAGGGAAGAGAAGCAAATTATGGTGGGAACTCAAAAAACTGAAGGCACAAATAGTTTTTTTTACAAGAAACCCATTTTACCCATCTCTCCTTACCTAGACTTCCGACCCATTTATATAACCAGTGGTTTCACAGCACTTCCCCAACCTCCAAATCTAAGGGAACTTCAATAGCGATTCATAAAACATGCCCTTTTCAACTTTTAAACAGCAAAATAGACCCATTAGGTCGATACGTTTTCCTGAAAGGCACCATAGCAGAACGTAAATACACGTTCGCCTCGATATACGCTCCCAACTCAAATCAAATTTCCTTCATAGACAAGGCCCTTGAACTCTTGACAGAGTTTAAGGAGGGATTTGTAGTCCTTGGAGGAGACTTTAACGTCAGCCCAGACCCTTCCATTGACACCTCTAACTCTAGCCACACCCACTCTTACGCCTTTCTAAAACACTTCCGTAAGTCCTTTCAATCACACATGCTAGTTGATGGTTGGAGGGCCCTACACCCTGCGGAGAGGGACTACAGCTATTATTCGGCAATACACAATGTCTATACCCGAATAGATCAAATATATGTTGATCGGCGGGCGCTGGAGCTCCTACAGTCAGCATCCATAGGGAACATCACCATATCGGATCATGCACCGGTAGGTGTGACCCTTAAGCTACCATCCGCCTCTCGCGGGGCATGGACGTGGAGATTAGATGAAAATTTGCTGGATGATGCGGCTGTGGGAGCTGGAGTGTCGGAAGCCATCACAAACTATTTTAGAGAGAATACCACTAACGATCTGAAAGAAAGCATAGTATGGGAAGGCCATAAGGCTGTAATAAGAGGAGAGCTAATATCTTTAGGGGCCAAACTCAAAAAGATGCTCCAAGCTGACTTCACAAGAGTACTGACTGCCCTTCAAGAAGCAGAACTAAAACAAACAAAATGAGAGCCCTGGGGCATTACAGAGGTTGACTGAACTACGAAATTTGTTGTCACGTCTACTAGATAGACAGACTCGAAAACAAGCCAGACGCCTTTCACACAAATATTATGAACATGGTAATAAGTGTGGGCGCATGCTCGCTAGAGCTCTTCGTAAGAAACAAGCCCAGACTTATGTCCACAAGCTACGCTCCCCAAATGGAGATGTTTCGGTCCAGTCCTCTGGAATTGCTGCAGGGTTCCAAGAATACTATACTCAACTTTACAATTTGACCACTGATCACCCTTTAGATGCTCAGGCAAATAGGATTACAGCCATACGAGACTACCTGGCTTCAGCCGGTGTTCCACCCCTAAACGAAGATCAATGCACTGAACTAGAACTACCAATATCACCAGAAGAGATAGAGTTAACAGTGAAATCCCTGCCCAAAGGAAAAAGCCCAGGCCCAGACGGCTTTACAGGGACATATTATAAAATGTTCCTACATCTTTTAAGCCCCCACATGTGCAGATATTTCAATACCATTGCAGATGGGAATCCTATCCCCACGGAGGCACTTCTAGCACACATAACAGTGCTACCCAAAGAGGGCAAAGACCCGATGCTACCCCAAAGCTACCGACCCATATCCCTCCTTAATGTTGACATTAAGATTATGGCGAAGGTATTAGCAAACAGACTTGGGAATCTTATACCTAATATAGTCCACCCAGATCAAACAGGGTTCATTAAAGGGAGGGAGGCAAGAGATAACTCAATTAGAGCCATCCAACTCATACATTGGGCGCGCACCCGCCCAAACTTAAAACCTTACGTAATTCTCTCTACTGACGCCGAGAAGGCTTTCGACCGGGTCGATTGGACATTTCTTAAAATGGTATTAGAGACACTAGGACTCAAGCCACGCATGCTTGCCTCGATCCTAGCTCTTTATTCCACTCCCTGTGCACAAGTTAAAGTGAACGGAGTATTATCCTCTCGGTTCCCGATTCGGAATGGCACGAGACAGGGGTGCCCACTTTCCCCTCTCCTTTTCGCTATAGTTCTTGAACAGTTGTTATGCACTGTCAGAGCGAACATAAACATAAAAGGCTTGAAGATCGGAACGACTGAACACAAACTGTCTGCCTACGCGGATGATGTTCTATTTCATCTATCGGAGCCCCTGATCTCGCTGCCAAACTTGATGAAGGAACTGAATGAATTCGGAGCATTATCAAACTTTAAAATTAATCTCTCTAAATCAGAAATTTTACCTGTCCACTTGCCTCCCCCCTGATGAGTAACTTGCAAAATACATTCCCCTTTGCTTGGGCCAAATCTTCAATTAAATATCTAGGAATACAACTGACAGACAGATATGATACCCTGTACACCACAAATTTCCCCCCACTCCTTAATATAATTAAAAAAGATCTCTCACAATGGACTAAGACTGCTTTCACATGGATAGGACGCGTCAACATAATCAAAATGAATATTTTACCCCGCATCCTTTTTTATTTACAAATGATCCCCATACCCCTACCGAACAAGTTTTTCTCCCAGATTAATAGTATACTATCGGGTTTTGTATGGAACTCGCAGAAACCTAGAATAGCCTTGAGAGTGCTGAAACGATCCAAATTGACGGGAGGGCTAGGAATTCCTGACATTTTGAAATACCATAGAGCTATAGTCCTTCAAAGAATCCTCAGTTGGTGCTTCCACACCCAGTCCAAGCTTTGGGTCTCCTTGGAAAAATGGCTAGCGGGTAGGAATCTAGCTTATGCGCCATGGCTACCTGGGGAGTGCAGGGGACTGTCGGAGGATACCTCCCCTCTGACGCTCCACGCACTCTCCGCTTGGGACAGATTAAACTCAAATTTGAATTTGTCTCCTCCTATGTCACCACTAGCTCCACTAGGGGGATTTCTCTGGTTCCCACCAGGAGAACAAATGGCCTTTTTCGGCCCTTGGTTGGATGATGGAAATGCCAGCTGTGGGAAACTAATGCATAAAGGTAAATTAATGGACTTTGAATCTTTACAAAAGAGACACGAAGGCTCCAGAATGAACTTCTGGAGATACAGACAGCTCCACCACTTCTTCCAGGCAAATGGGAATTCAATTAGAGACCTTTCCACTCTCACAAGCTTTGAAAAAATTTTCATAGAAGAAGACCCAATCCCCCACATAGTCTCGGAAATGTATTGCCTATTAAGTAATACTACTGACAAGCTTGGGCCAACTTATATAAGGGCATGGGAAAGGGACTTAAAGATGGATCTCCACCCAACTCAACTAACACACCTTTACCATCTAACCCATTCGAGCTCCATAGAATCCAAATCTCAAGAAACTAATTATAAAATTTTATCGCGTTGGTACCGGGTCCCGGCTGACTTAGCTCGCATCTACCCCATGACATCGGACCTGTGTTGGAGAAAGTGTGGACAAAAAGGTACACTCCTCCACATCTGCTGGGAGTGCCCACTGATACAACCATACTGGAGTGAAATTAAAAACTTAATAAAAGAGATTCTAGATCTTGACATCCCTATGTCACCTGCACACTTCCTCCTACACATTCCACAAATGCCAATCAGTAAATACAGAAAATGTATATTGCCACATCTCCTAAACGCAGCCAGACGCCTCATCCCGATATATTGGAAACAAACCAGGACCCCATCAAAAACAGACTGGATAAAGAAAGTGAATGACATTAGGGAAGCCGAACACTGGGTAGCGACCTGTAAGGGGAAAGTAGAAAGATTTGAAATTATATGGACCCCCTGGAAAGAATATATGACAGAACCTGACCATGAAAACTCCAGTTTAGACATAGCCCTGCTAGAGTTAGCAGAACCTTCCCTAAGATCTCGCCTTAATGTCAACAATACCTTATAAAGAATAAGATCCACATTAAATGTTGAAAAGACGTGCGGTGGTCGGGGCCCGTTCGGCGCGGATTCCTGTGACTTCTTCAAACACAAGGTATGCTCCTCTCCTACCTTCCCCACTCTCCCCACCTACCTACACCCTTCCCTTACTCCAACTCTTTATCTATACTTTCTCCCCCTCTTTCATCTACTTTCTATCACTAACTATGATTTATAGAGTATGCAATCTTTCTATACCCATGGACGGGATACCAACTGTATAGACACTCCGCAACAGCGAGCAACAAAGCAATAGTGGCCAATCACAGGGGTGTGGGCCCGGCTCCTCTAAGCCCTGTTGGGACGGGGGGACCGCGTCTCGCACTCCAGAGGATGGGTGTCGGGGGGGGGGGTGCTCCCGCCGAGGTGGCGGCCCGGGGGAGGTTGTTGGAGGCAGAAGGCCCCCCTCTCCCCGGGTGGTCGTCGGGGGGGGGGCGCTCCATATACCCACCTGAACAACCTGCATCCTGGGTGGGGGAGGACCGTCACCGGATAGGGCTCGCGCCCCGGGGATGTAAGGAATCAATAAGATGTCTAAAAGCCACAAAAATTGTGATTTAATATTACTTGTGATAGGGCTGGTTGCAAAACCTTATGTTGCTGTAAACCTTCCTTGGGCCACATTATTAATGCTTACTCTATGTAATGTTTCTGTTTTCACTGAAATGTTCTCAAAATAAAGATTATACAAAAAAAAAGCCGCCTCTGCCATTCTGCCTAGGGTGGCGCCACCAAAGGAAAATGCATTATTTGCCTTGCAATAGATACACCCCTGCTCTTGCCCCATGATGTACATATTAATGCACACAAGCATCAAGGGTGTCTCCATTTGCGCTACACATATTGGGCATCACTCCATATGCCATCATTCATGCTCAACTCTAAACTGATCACCTACTGATCAGTGCTTTTAAAGAATCGCTTTAATAGGGTACCAAAATTTGTCACCATTTCACAGACATTTACAATTTTAGGGCTCAGCATGCAATATATTGCATTTGATTGGCCTAAAAATAACTTTACTGTATTTTTCACTGAAAATATGGGCTTCATAAACTGTTGCACCAATATGTGATGTGGTAAAAATTAGAACTACCATCATTTTGTTCGCTTTTTGGTCTCCACTTCCCGAAAATATATAATGCGTGGGGATTTTAAAGTCTTCAGGCCTAAAATGTGCCTTTAACCTTTTTCGGACCGCCTTATGCTAATATACTGCGCCAGGGCAGCCCTACAACAGTGTGTAATCCACACTTTTTTTCCTTTCGGGTTCTCGGGTGCGCATACAGGCCACTAGCGAGCCGCTCCCGCTGTGATTGGACACAGCGGGAGCCAATCAGCAGGCCCAGCAGTCCTGATGTTCGCTGGCACCCGGCGATAGTTTCCGAGAGAGGCAAAACAGGCAGTTTGCCTATGTAACCAAGGCAGATTGCCGTTCTGTCAGAGGGAAAGATGGAGATGTTGTGCTTCTGCTAAGCAGGAACACAGATCTAAAAAAATGGATAAGTGTGGCGCTAAACCATATATGTGCATTATTGGGTGAAACCTGACAGAATGGACATCTGGGAGGGAAACAAACCCAATAAAGTGTATTTAATAGAACACAAATTTAATCGTGTGTAGATAAATATATAGACAATAGAGTCAAGATGAGTGACACAAAAGTGGTGATAAAAACAATATATGTGTTATATTACTAAACACTAAAGAAGCACTATATAAACTAGTGGATGACACTGATAGTATCAGGTCACCCTGGGATGGTGATAAAGGAATAAAAAACATACAAAATAAAGAAAAAAAATTAAATAAAACTAGCAAAAACCTCTTAAAGGAAAAGTGACAAAATTGTCCTGTGGACATAAAGTGAACCAATGCAGGTGGAAATGATGTGTCAAATTGATGGTATGAATTACTTTCGAAACTAAGAGTCCAAGCTAGATACATAAATAACCAACATAACTAGAAGTCCAACATAGATGAAATAAGTAGGCATCTAGGAATGTAGCTGGAAGATCAGCAGCAACCGAGACCAATGGTGTGGGGCCCCTAGATCCAAGGATGGCATCCACAAGCTAGGGCATCCAACATATATGAAAGAGGGATAGGCAAGAATACCCTTACCGGCAATGGTGGACTCCACAGCCGGCAGCTTAGGAGTCAGACAAGCTTGAGGCAGGAATAAGAGGTGTTCCTACAGCAATGGAGGATGGTGGAGAAAACTGCGGCACTCACCGACCGAACCTCTCTTGTTCCAGGAACTCTTGACATCACAGGTGCAGATAGGAAACTGCTCACAAAGAAGTTGCCTCCATACAGTTGGGAAGGGTCCTCATGAAAGGATGGAATCAAAAAAGACTTCCCCATAGTGTAAATAAGCTTTTTAAGGAGCTTTATTTAAAAAAACACAATAAAACATACCCTGACCCAAGAATTAGAGTCAGGTATAGAGCAATAAAAAGCGCTTTGGTTCACTTTATGTCCACAGGACAATTTTGTCACTTTTCCTTTAAGAGGTTTTTGCTAGTTTTATTTAATTTTTTCTTTATTTTGTATGTTTTTTATTCCTTTATCACCATCCCACGGTGACCTGATACTATCAGTGTCATCCATTAGTTTATATAGTGCTTCTTTAGTGTTTAGTAATATAACACATATATTGTTTTTATCACCACTTGTGTCACTCATCTTGACTCTATTGTCTATATATTTATCTACACACGATTAAATTCGTGTTCTATTAAATACACTTTATTGGGTTTGTTTCCCTCCCAGATGTCCATTCTGTCAGGTTTCACCCAATAATGCACATATATGGTTTAGCGCCACACTTATCCATTTTTTTACCTTTGTTACAATTAGTCTGATTGTTGTGCTGGCTGCTTTTTCGTTTTGGATTGGCGCATTATTATTTTTTGTTTTGTAGGGACACAGATCTGTCTTCCCCCAGTCAAAACACCTCCCCCACAGTTAGCAAGCACGCCCTATGGAACACGTTTAACCCTGTAGTCGCCCCTGATGTTAACCCCTTTCCTGCCAGTGTCATTAGTACAACAAAACAGTGCATATTTTTAGCTTTGGTGTCACTGGTCCCCCCAAAAAGTGTCACCTAGTGTCAGATTTGTCCGCCGCAATGTCGCAGTCCCGCTAAAAATCTGATTGCCATTACTAGTAAAAAATAAAAATTCCATAAATCTATCCCATAGCTTGCAGACACTAACTTTTTTGCAAAGCAATCAATATACGCTTATTGGGATTTTTTTTTTCTTTTTAACCAGAAACCTGTAGCAGAATTCATATTGGCCTAAATTGAGAAATTAGATTTTTTACATTTTTTTTTTATAGCAGAAAGAACAAAAAAAAAAAAAAAAAAAAAAAAAAACCACACACCACACACACACACACACACACACACACACACACACACACACAGATGATCAAATACCACCAAAAGATAGCCATTTGTGGTAAAAAAAGGACATACATTTTATTTGGGTACAATGTCGCATGACCACGTAATTGTCAGTTAAAGTAACGCAGTGCCATATCGTAAAAAATGGCCTGCTTGCGCCAGGGCCATGGACTCTTGATAGGCGTACTGGTGCAGGGTGCTGTGAGGTTTTCATGAAGCACCCTGCCAGTGCCAGCCCTTCCCACCAGCCACATTCTGCATGCATTGTATAGCGAAATACAAAGACCCAGTGATGAGATAAAAAATAAATAAATAAATAAATAAATAAATAAATAAATAAATATAGGGTGTGCAATAAAAGAGGAAAAGCTTTTTTTATTTGAAAAAGATCATTACCTTGTTGAGGGGGAAAGGAGGAACCAAAAGAGGCATAATAAAGGCAGATCAAGCTTCAGCTTTAACAAGTTCTTATACCGGCTGCTGTTGAGCTTTAATTGTTGGCACTTCAATCTGCACTGAAAGAATGAAAGGCCGACACACTGAGCTATGTCCTAGACTGACCTGAAAGTGAAATTCAAGACTATTCTTCTCTTTTTAGCTTGGAAAAATTTGTGATCTGTCCCCATTGTGTAGATTGTCCCCTTACCTCCTGATACAGTGAAGGATCATTATAGGATTACAGGACACAGAATCTAAAGCTTGCAATACACAGATTTTTTCTTCAACGAAAATAACGAACGATTGTTCGAGAGATTATTCATCATGCTCATCAACTCATTAAGAGAATTTTTGTTGGACTGCCATACCAATCCACATTCAGGAAGAATTTTGTTCAAAAAAGAAGCAACCAATTTTCCATCCTGAGCCTTTGAATTTTATTGCCCATATGATTCATAAACTTTGAATTGTCCCCATTTGTCCTCATTAAGCTGGTTGTAAAGGCTCTAGGTGTTTTACCTTCATGCACAGCAAAACACAAGTAGCATGGATGCGAAAAAAAAAAAAAAAAATATTGGGATCTGTAAGTAACTATCCTTGATGTCCACAGAGGTCAGCAGACTTAAGGACTTAAGTGAAGCAATGACGAAGCAGACAGATTCCAAGTGGAATTTTTAAACCCAAAGAATTTGTTGAGTATTTTCATATCCAGGAAAGGATGAGCCCCCTTCCCCCCTTTTCTTTGGGAACAGTAAAAGGATTGAAGTAGAAAACTTTTAGCCTCTGGAACTGGGGTTGCTGGAGCAGCATTAGGATCTGCCCTCTTTTGTGGGACAATGGCAGGTCTACTACCATTAAGTTGGGTGGAGGTAAGGACCAGAACGCCATCTTGTAGCCCTAAGAGGCGAGTTTCTCAATTCAAGTGTCTGAAATATCCCGAGTCCGGTTGGCCACTCTGACAAGTAGGAGCACCCCTTCATTGTAAGAAAGGCTTGTTCCTAGACTTAGATTTTCTAGGTCTGGTGGCAGAACTGCGAGTTGGGCTCGGACATGACGGACATCCAGATGCTCGGAGAGGGGAAAAAAAAAAAAAAAAAAAAAAAAAGAGCCCTTCTTTACCTCAGGCTGACAATACCAACATGGTAGTTCTGTAAAGGCCAGTCTTGCAAGTTTGGGGAGCTTTCTCAAGCACTTCAAAGAGGGCTGGTAAAACCCATCTGCAGGACCTTTAGCAACTATGGAAACCCAACAAGCCGAATTCTTAGACCAGCCATGGTAACAAGGCAGCAATGTGTGGAGCTTTAGTATGCCCAAACACTGCTAAAATACACAAAAACCCTCATAGCTGAAGACATCGATATAATTTTCCCCCCCGCTATCCTTCACAGTAATATCACTACAGCACAGGTACTCTTTAATTAAGACAGCCTATTTACTAATATATCCAGCTCTCCGTTTGAACCCCCCCCTCCTCCTCCCAAAGGCCTGCATCAGTGAGCTGTCTGGATGGGCAGAGGTGGGAATCAATACAGGGAGTATGCCTCATGTCACATCTATTAGTTTATTTATGGGTCCAGTGATGTCAGTCATGTGATTTAAAAGGATGCGCCCACCCCCTGCCCTGCCACTGCTGCACATTCATCCTGCAAGCCTGCACTGAAACTAATTACAGTAATGGAAGGAGAGCTGCCTGGGATGCAAGAATTGGTTCAGGCACAATACGGAGAAGGAGAATACAAGAATCACTCATGTGAGAATGCCAGAGAAATATAGAGGAGGTGGGGGTGATGGATTACAGAAGGTTAACCCCTTGCAGGCAGATTATAGCTCTGACACAGAGAACGTTTAGCCTCTCCCCTAAAGCAACTCCTCCACGCAACAGGTAAAATGATTCCGTGAACCGCCAATGCACTGCCATTGTGACAGAGCCAAAAATAAAAAAAAATCCATGTTTAGATTATAAAGATATTTATACATATGAGGATGGTGGTCTTAATTGATCATTGCATGTATGGTCCTAGATCCCCTTGATTGATTGGCTCAGAAAAACAAAAAAAAACAAAAAAAAACAAAAAAAAAAAAAAAACGCAAATCACCATTTACCCCAAGGTGAGGGGAGATGGAAACTCCAGACAGGAGCCACTTGCCTTATTGCCTCCCTCTTCTTACACTGCTGGTGGATTGTGGTGGCGTTTTCTTTTGACACTCACATCTATGCTTTGGTACAACCACACAACTGTTACATGACAAGTAAGCATACCAGCCAAGATTCCCCATTGTTCCTCCCTGTGATAATGGCCCACCAATTGGCTACCCCATAGCAACATACATGACCCTTAAAATGAGCCGTCATCTATGTGTTATGGGAAACCAAGAGTGCACCCTGACGGCTGTTCAATTTTGTAGTCGCTTCTGGGCACCCTTTAAAAATTCAATGGTGATGTGGAATCTGGTCATGGATTGCATCCGCTTAGGTTTACCTAAATATGCAACCTGCATCTCATTCTACGCCAAAAGCTGCAATGTGGTGACACAAAGCCATGAACGCAGCAGAGATCAGTTGGCTAACATTCTGGAAAGCTAAGACTCAAACAGTCAGCAGGGGCAGCCTCTATACTTTATTGCTATAGCTCTAGTGCAAAACTCCACTGTCTACAGGGAGGTTTTAAGCAGCAGGATGTTATGGGAACACTAGCTATAAGCCTGTAAAGGGTGCTGGGACAATATTCTCAATGCCACTCACTGTAAGCTCCTTGATGCCTCTAATACAGAAGCAAGCTACAGACCCATGTGACAGGAGGCTGCAGTCCCACTGATTAACCTATGTTAGAAGCAGGTTGAGTGGTCTTTACTCATTCAGAAGCAAAGCTGAAACATTTTCTGTTGGACAGTGGATAAAGGAACTTGTAAGACAAGACAAGAGGCAGCAGGCCTATTAAGCACTCTGAAAACCCTGGTAACTCTTGTTGGGAGTGGGAATCTGGTTATGAACTAGCCAGGAGTGTAGTAGCCTGATGAGTACACGTCACACTAGGTTGGCCCAGTTTTGTCCAGTGCTTAGTCCCAGCTGCCTTTAACCAAATGAGAACGACTTCCATGACAGTCAGCCCCATGCTGGTTCTAAAAGCTGTACAACAGAATGGATAAAGCTTCACCAAGTACTTTAAAGTTCTCTTTTGAATGTGGCCCTCAGGGTGCAGGTTGGGCACCAAGATCTGTTTTCTATGATGCAGCAAGGGGAAATTCAAAATCTCACTGGGACAGAGTGAAAGGGAAAATCTTCCAATGAGGATTTACAGTTATGAAAAAAAAAGCAGGGTGTGGAGATCTTACGCTTGGGGATACACTAGTAGACTTGTTAAGCAAATTTTAAATTTTAAGAGCTTTTGTTCAAATTTCTAATGTTCAATGGGGTCAAATCATTTTGGACCACAGTGAATGCCCCACCTCCAGTATTGCATCATCAGAACAAGCCTATAAAGCACAGGTGAGATGCTCCTGTTGATTCCTGAAGAATTTCCCCCTCCCATTCATTAATTGTAGCTGACTGTCCAATTAATGGATGGAGCACTTTTGCACTGCCTGCATACTCCACCATTTGCAGAAACCACAAGCAACCGAATGCTGACCATAGTAGAATTGTGTTAGAAAAATTTGAAGAACTTTTTCTGGATTTTGTAATGGTTAGAGGGGTGACCTTTGTTTTCTTCCAAAGTCATAGGAAAATTTTGAAGAAGCGTGAAAATTTTTTTTTTTTTTACTGGAACAAACTCATTTCTAACTTTGTATGTGGATTTCATTCAAAAAAGTCCATTACAAAATCAAATGGTTTCTGTCGCAAGTGCACTAATACGGTTACAATCACCTCGTAAACCAAAGTAAAACTAGTTAAAAGTAGGTGGCTACTGCCAAATTTCTTCCAACAATGCTAGTTTTATCTTCTGTCCTCAGATCTTCCTTTGTTGCTGATCCAGAGCAGGTATGCAGATAAGGAATCATGGCTTCACTAATGCCTCGTTTCCACTGAGCGGATCGGTTCTAGTCGGTACAGTTTGAATGGCCTAGAATGGTCCGGTCTATTCTGGTGAGCGTTTCCACTATAAGTGGGACCACAAGGGGCCATACAGGGTTTAGAAAAAAAATGCCTCAGCATTGCACAGCAGAGGGTACGGTTCGGTTGTATGGGCAGCTTTCATAATGGAAACACCCAAAATAGCGTACTGTACCAAACCAAACCGCTCAGTGGAAACGAGGCATTACTGTGTAAGTGTTCCAAATCAGTAAGTTCCAAAGATAGTGGATCAGTATGACAGCCAAATGACTAGCATCATCAGTAGGCTTAGCTACAGCAGCCTACATATTTCTCACCTTTCCTTGAAAGCTGACATAGAAGTCAAACTTTGTGCCATGAAGATAGTCACCACGCGTTTTCTTGGTTTTGAAAACAGTTATTTAATAAAAGGAAGAAGGTAGTCTTTCAAGGCCCGTCTCCTCAAGTTTTCATCCATTCTAAGGGCCAAAAGGAGTTAAAAGCTAATAACGTAATGGAGCAGAGATGTCTAGTCAACAAAACTACTATACGGCCTGACATTGTGTAGATTAAAAGCTGCCTATACTGTCTGTTATTTACACTAGAACAATTAAGTGCTCTTTCCGAAATATCGATTCATTCCTCCTGGACATCACTCTGTACAGTAATGAAGCCTTCCTAGATCCATTTATATTTCCCCAGGATGCTCCATGTACACAGCGGTAATCTATGCTGCAATTCTATCACCCACACTACAGAATTTTTGATGGTACACTGGGGGGAAAAAAAAAAAAAAAAAAAAAAAAAAAAAAAAACACACACACCACACCATGGTGAAATTTGAGTAATTTATGAAAAAGAGGAAAAGCTAGCAGTTAAGAGTTGGTTAAGATGAATAGCCAGGTGTCAGTGGAATAGCAAAAATGAGGATGCAGATATGTACTATTACCAATTAATTTAATCCAAAAGAAACATGCATGGTGAGTTCTGATTTGGCACACTAGAATACTGTAGGTGACATAACCTACGCCATTTAAACAACGCACTACTGGAAGTTTTATCAGGCCCAGCGGTTCTGCCAAGTCCCACTGGGCGTCAAAGAGCCAACACAATTCTAGCAGTGGGAATATCTACAAGGGCGTATGGACTGTGTGTCCAGGGACATATGTACAGATGCGCATGTTCATGCAAGTACCATGTTATACCTGCATACAGCCTTTAATTTCTATTCGTTGCTGCACACATTACCTGAGGCTTCCGGTCAGGGAAATTAAAAGTTAATATCACATCATATGGCCCCAGGACCCTGTGTGCACAAGGCAAGAAAAATGACCTGGGCGGTCAAAAAATACAGCAGAAATTATATTGGTGGTATTGAGCAACTACCCTGGGCTTGCTCCACCTTTCATAAACCCACAAAACAGTCTGTGTAGAAACAGAAACTGGTGTTTAGACATCTCACAAGATCCATTTAAATCAGATTAGGGACCTGTATCTTTACACGTTTGTGTCCGATGAATTTTGTAGTCACATGGACTTGACATCTGTTGGTCCCCTTTTCTGTTCAAAAGTACAACTCCTCAAATACATACCAGTGGCTTGATACTGTATACGGCTTTCCTATACAGTGAGGTCCTGTAGAGCCTAAGGCTTGCCATACATGGTCGAATTTCAAAAGAATTTTCTTTTGAAAATCAGAAATTCCGTGCATTTTGTGATCCGATGGTGCCACCATTGATTTTGAAATTTGACCAACCAAGCCTTCAATTTCACCTCCTGTTGCTACAGAAAATTTGTGACTGGGAATATTTTCTTACTGTGAATTTTCTTTTCTTGTACATGCGCATTTCTTTTTCGATAACATTTCCCGCACGATTCTCCCATCATTGGATTAGAAAGTCGTTAGTTTTTCAAAAAATTTCCAACATGTCTGATTACGCAAATTCGATTGCTGCACGAAAATCAGCTGTTGCTGCAGCCCACTAAGGGTATGAAATGCGAACAAAAATTCTTAGATAAGATTTTCGAAAGAAAATTCTTTCAAAATTCGACCCATGTGTGGCCTACCTTACTGACCACTGCCACCTCATGGGTGGGTCCTGAGACTTAGATTGGCTGATCAGGCAGAAGGACACCTCTTCAAAAGGATATATCCATACATAAATGTAATCAGTTTAAGGGCCAATTTTGTGTCAGACAGCACCTCACTTTATACTAACAGCAAACATATAAGAAATGTCCAACATCCTTTTTCTGACACAGTAGAAGTAAGTGATGCCAATTTGCAGAGTCCTTGGGTGTATCATACGCAATCGTTCAGTCCAATGTCAAGTACTGGTTGGGAGTGGGGAAGCTGCTTAGTTACAGTGCCTTGAAAAATTATTTATATCCCTTGAAATTTTGTACATTGTCATGTTACAACCAAAAACGTAAATGTATTTTATGTGATAGAGCAACACAACGTGGCACATAATTGTGAAGTGGAAGGAAAATGATAAATGGTTTTCAAAATTTTTACAAATATCTGAAAAGTGTAACATGCTTTTGTTTACAGCCCCCTTTACCCCGATGCCCCCCAACTAAAATCTTCTGTGAAGCCCTCTGAGGTTTGTTAGAGAACCTTAGTGAACAAACAGCCTCATGAAGACCAAGGAACATACCAGACAGTTCAGGGATAAAGTTGTGAAGTTAAAAGCAGGGTTAGGTTATAAAAAAAAAGATCCCAAGCTTTGAACATCTTGAAGGACTGTTCAACCCATTATCCAAAAATGCAAAGAGTAAAAAGGCACAACTGCAAACCTACCAAGACATGGCCGTCCACCTAAACTGACAGGCCAGGCAAGGAGAGCATTAATGAGAGAAGCAGCCAAGAGACCCATGGTAACTCTGGAGGAGCTGCAGAGATGCACAGCACAGGTGGGAGAATCTGTCTGCAGGACAACTATTAGCTGTGCACACCACAAATCTGGCTTTTATGGAAGAGTGGCAAGAAGAAAGCCATTGTTGAAAGCCATAAAAAAAAAGTCCTGTTTGCAGTTTGTGAGAAGCCATGTGGGGGACACAGCAAACATGTGGAAGAAGGTGCTCTGGTCAGATGAGACCAAAATTCAACTTTTTGCCCTAAAAGCAAATGCAATGTGTGGCAGAAAACTAACACTGCACATCACGCTGAACACACCATGAAACATGGTGGTGACAGCATAATGTTGTGGGGATGCTCTTCTTCAGCAGGGACATGGAAGCTGGATGGAGCCAAATACAGGTTAATCTTAGAAGAAAACCTGTTTGAGTCTGCAAAAGACTTGAGACTGGGATGAAGGTTCACCTTCCAGCAGGACAACGACCCTAAACATACAGCCAGAGCTACAATGGAATGGTTTAGATCAAAGCATATGCATGTATTAGAATGGCCCAGTCAAGGTCCAGATCTAAATCCAATTTAGAATCTGTGGCAAAAATTGCTGTTAACAGACGCTCTCCATCCAATCTGACAGAGCTTGAGCTATTTTACAAAGAAGAATGGGCAAAAATTTCACTCTAGATGTGCAAAGCTGGTAGAGACATCCCCAAAAAGACTTGCAGCTGTAATTGCAGTGAAAGGAGGTTCTACAAAGTATTGACTCAGAGGGGCTGAATACAAATGCACGCCACACTTCACATATTTGTAAAAAAAAAAGAAATAAATTTGAAAACCATCTATCATTTTCTTTCCACTTCAATTATGTGCCACTTTGTGTTGGTCTAGCACATAAAATCCCAATAAAGCTACAGTTACATTTTTGGTTGTAACATGAAAATATGGAAAATTTCAAGGGGTACAAATACTTTCAAGGAACATGCAGAGTTGAGGGTGTCAGAAGTGGGGCAGGGAACACACAAAACAAACTGCAACTTCAGCAGTATAAAACATGGGACAACGAGAGGTCACAAGCCAACTAAAAATAATGCTCAATTTGCTTTTTAAATGCTTTCATATCGCCTTAAAGACTTATGCAGCATACAGACGATCAGAATTTCCGACAACAAATGTTCGATGTGAGCTTGTTGTCAGAAATTCCGACCCTGTGTATGCTCCATCGGACATTTGTCAGAATTTCCTGGCAAAATTTGAGAGCTGGTTCTCAAATTTTCCGACAACAAAATCCGTTGTCGTAAATTCCGAGCCTGTGTACACAATTCCGACGCACAAAAGTCCACGCATGCGCGGAATCAAGCAGAAGAGCTGCACTGGCTATTGAACTTCATTTTTCTTGGCTTGTCGTACGTCACCGCGTTTTTGACGTTTGGAATTTGACAACATTTGTGTGACCGTGTGTATGCAAGACAAGTTTGAGCCAAAATCCTTCGGAAAAAAATCCACGGTTTTGTTGTTGGAATGTCCGATCGTGTGTACGCAGAATTAGGCTTATGCAATACATTTAAACAGTCACCATTTCATATTTGAACACGTTTAGATATTTGGCTACTTTCTTCATGGAGAACTCTGGAGAAGAGAGAGTGTCTAACAAATGCTTTTAAACATCCATTTTAGCTGATTCACTAATCAAAATTGTCAACTTGTGCAAATGGGGAGGAAATAAGTAATGCAGGTGAACATTTTCCTAAACATACACACTAGCAACACAGAGGGGTTGATTTACTAAAGGCAAATCCACTTTGCACTGCAAGTGCACTTGCAAGTGCAGTCACTTTAGATCCGAGGGGAAGCTCTGAAATGAGGGGAATCTCTGCTGATTTTATCATCCAATCATGTACAAGCAAAAATGCTGTTTTTTATTTTCCTTGCATGTCCCCCACAGATCTACAGAGACTGCACTTCCAAGTGCACTTGTAGTGCAAAGTGGATTTGCCTTTAGTAAATCAACCCCTATATGGCTTTCTGGATAGCCTACCTTTTTGACATCAATTTAAACCACCCCGGAAAACATTTAAGCACATACATTCCATTTCTCATGGCAATCACCTTCTTGTGGAAGGTCTCCTTCCTTCCATTTCTGCACAGATCAGTGCCAGGGCACAAATAATGTGTTCTGTAAACAGGCAGACATGGGAGGAAATTTCTGGGAAGGATTTGGGTGTACTGATCCCATCAAGTCAGTACAGCCTCCACTGCTGTCCGACTGGATCTGGGTTGAGCGATCCTCCAGTAGGATGGTCCAACAATGTAGATACAGCCAAGTCACCTGAAGGTCTGGGATGTCGATTGAGTGACAAAGAGTTTTGACAACCAAGTCCCCTGCACTAACAGTGTGTTCAGGTGGCCTCCTGACATCAGTCATGAGGATCTTCTAAGAGACGGGAAGGAAAGGCTTCGGACTCCAGAGTTGGATCCTGAGCCATCAGAACAGGGCAACCTGGTTCTCCATAATAGATCGATCTGACCAAAATGTTGCATCGTAAAGGTTTGGCGTCACATTAGGCATAGGGGTCTGTCTCTAAAAAAGTGCTACCATTAGACGTAGTACTCATGCAAAAGCAGAACTCAGGAGTTTTAATCTGAGACCAGGGAGTCAGAAGTTTCTACTGTAGAAGGGACACTCTGGCATGAGTTGCATCCAGGACTAGACCCAAATACTCCATAAATCGAGTCATTCGCAGCAACAATGTCTGAATGTCCAGGATCCATCCACATTTAAATAGTCAATGTCGCATTGCCCAGCAGCACCTGTGCCAACAATTCCCTCAAGAGGTGGTCATTTAAGCATCTTGTAAAGGCAATGTCACGACAACACAGCAGGGCCAGCAACCTCAGTGAATACCTGAGGTGCAGACAAGAGGTTGAAGGGCAGGGCCATGAACTTGTAGTGCAGACCCCCCCCCCCCCCCCCCCCAAAAAAAAAAAAAAAAAAAAAAAAACACCACACAGCCCACACAAAGAAAAAAAAAAAAAAAACCATAGGACTTGGAAAGTAGGAAGGTCTGACTGGTTGTTACATTATCAGGAGCCAGTCCCACTGGCTTCTGGTCATTACAGGGGGTCCCCAGGTTACAAACAAGTTAGGGACTATAGGTTTGTTCTTAAGTTGAATCTGTAAGTCGGAACAGGTACATTTTTTTTTTTTTTAAGTGTAGCTCCAGCCTATTTTTAAGCTTTTTGGATAGCATAGGGAAGGGTTAACACCCCTGTAACATTTGTTTTGCGGTGTGTGCCCCTGTTCAGAAGATTTCACCTCACTTTCTGTCCCAATGACAAGTGGGTTTTGAAAATTTTGGGTTGCTGTGGAAACAAGCCTTGGTGATAAAACAGTGGGAGGTACCTTTTCCCCATATTAGCTCTTACAGGAGTGAATTTCCCTTCCTAGGGGGTAGATTTCCTCTCACTTCCAATTTTGTCTCCCTCCGTTTGTAAGTTGGATGTTTGTAACTAGGGGACTTCCTGTACTAGAGATCAAGAGCTGATCTTTGACAGCTACCTCTGCCACCCATGTACATGTGTGTGGGAGTTAAACCCCACTCCTCTGTTGCCTCTTGGGCGGCATGAGATTAACGGCTTTTAGGCTCTTGTAATCAGGAGCATCCTTGAACATGCTTTCAAGAGCAGGCCCAAAGAGATGCAGTCCCTTGAAAACCATGCAGATCAAACATTTCCCTCAGCTTCTAACTAGCTTGTTCATTTAAGCTTTGGCAATAAAACCTGGAAGCTGATTGGTTTCTATGCAGAAGTGAGCCCAATTTTGCACTGTCCAGCTTTAGTAAATAAACCCCCCCCCAAGGGTCATAAAAATAAAAGCACACCACACCCTTACCGAGTCTAGAACCAGACATGTCATGACCAAATTGTAGTAAGGCAACCTATAGCGAAGATGTAAGCTCTCAGGTTCGCATGCAACCAGGAAAGCTAGTGGCAAGTGAGGGTTGGATATTTGTCAATGACCAATATCACAGCAGGAACTCAAAGATCAAAGTTTTCAGGAAAAGAGTCCAAAGTGTGTGAACTTCTCCATAAAAAACGGCATACAGTCAGGTCCATAAATATTGGGACAGCGACACAATTCTAATCTTTTTGGCTCTGTACACCACCATCACAATAGATTTGAAATAAAGCACATCTTGTTCGTTTCAACTGCAGACTTTCAGCTTGAATTTGAGGGTATTTACCAAATCAGGTAAATGGTGTAGGAATTACAATGGTTTGTATATGTGCCTCCCACTTTAAAGGGACAATTGGCTGCTCAGCTGTTCCATGGCCAGGTGTGTGTTATTCCCTCATGATCCCATTTACAAGGAGCAGATAAAAGGTCCAGAGTCCATTTCAAGTGTGCCATTTGCGTTTGGAATCTGTTGCTGTCAACTCTCAATACGAGATCCAAAGAGCTGTCACTATCAGAGAAGCAAGCCATCATTAGGCTGAAAAAACAAAACAATCCCATCAGAGAGATAGCAAAAACATTAGGTGTGGCCAAGTCAACTGTTTGGAACATCCTTAAGAAAACGCACCGGTGAGCTCAGCAACACCAAAAGACCCGAAAGACCACGGAAAACTGTAGTGGATGACTGAAGAATTCTTTCCCTGGTGAAGAAAACACCCTTCACAACAGTTGGCCAGATCAAGAACACTCTCCAGGAGGTAGGTGTATGTGTGTCAAAGTCAACAATCAAGAGAAGACTTCAGAGTGAATATAGAGGGTTCACCACAAGTTGTAAACCATTGGTGAGCCTCAAAAACAGGAAGGCCAGATTAGAATTTGCCAAACATCTAAAAAAGCCTTCACAGTTCTGGAACAACATCCTATGGACAGATGAGACCAAGATCAACTTGTACCAGAGTGATGGGAAGAGAAGAGTATGGAGAAGGAAAGGAACTGCTCATGATCCAAAGCATACCACCTCATCAGTGAAGCATGGTGGTGGTAGTGTTATGGCGTGGGCATGTATGGCTGCCAATGGAACTGATTCTTTTGTATTTATTAATAATATGACTGCTGACAAATGCAGCAGGATGAATTTTGAAGTGTTTCGGGCAATATTATCTGCTCATATTCAGCAAAATGCTTCAGAACTCATTGGACGGTGCTTCACAGCGCAGATGGACAATGACCCGAAGCATACTGCGAAAGCAACCAAAGAGTTTAAGGGAAAGAAGTGGAATGTTATGCAATGGCCTGACCTGAATCCAATTGAGCATGCATTTCAGGAACTGAAGACCGTTGCAGTAGAGGTCTGGCAGAGCATCACCAGGGATGAAATCCAGCGTCTGGTGATGTCTATGCGTTCCAGACTTCAGGCTGTAATTGACTGCAAAGGATTTGCAACCAAGTATTAAAAAGTGAAAGTTTGATGGAGAGTGTTAATCCGTCCCATTACTTTTGGTCCCTTAAAAAGTGGGAGGCACATATACAAACTGTTGTAATTCCTACACCGTTCACCAGATTTGGATGCAAATACCCTTAAATGAAAGCCTGCAGTTAAAGCACATCTTGTTCATTTCATTTCAAACCCATTGTGGTGGTGTATAGAGCCAAAAAGATTAGAATTATGTCGATGTCCCAATATTTATGGACCCGACTGTATAAAAGCCAAAACTTTTTTTTTTTCATGGATTGAGTAGGGAAGAGTTAATAAGCCTGACAAGTGTTTTTTTGTCACATCTACCACTGGGGAGTCCTGTCCTGGAGATTTCACAGAGTTTGCAGAAATCTCCCCCTTAGGCAGCTGAACATTTTTCCCCATTGGAAGAATTATACTCCTGCTGTGTTTTTGGAGCAACTCTTAAAATTTTGGATTTCACCTCACTTTGTCTCTGAAAGTGGTCACCAGTACAAATAGAGGACTGCATCTTTCCAGAAGTTTCAAACTTCTTAGAAAGTCTTCCTGCAAGCTGGATCCAATCCTTCATTCTTTAATATCCCTGGCTATCGTTCTCACATATACAGGGCCTTTTTTTGTCCCCCCCCCCCAATATGTATAATACATTCGAATTTAAGACCGGTACTCTTTGGGGGGGGGGGGGGGGGGGGGACAAACACACACAATTACAAGTGGGCAAAGGTGGCTTCCATACTTCTACCTATTGCCCCAGTTTTCATAGTTGCACATGATTCTTCAAACATACTAACCTGATTATACAACAGGCCCCCGTGATATCGCATCAGATCAGCCCTCTGAGGGGAAAAAGCACTTACAATCTGCTCATTCTGCAGAGAGAACATTTATTTAGTTCAGTTTTTCCATTCGGTATTTATAGCCCAAGGAGCTGGGAGAGATCCATATTTATTTTACCCCGATGCTACGCTCTGGCTTTTGACGTCTCCCTGTCCATCATCTCTCTCCAGTCACTTGGTCTATATATACACACACACACACACACACACACACACACACACACACACACCTCATACTGTCTCCCCCCTGGAATCTCCCCGTGGTTTCCTTCCGCTACCGTGCTAATATTAGGATTCCTGGTGGATTTCTTCCATCCTGTGGTAGGAGGGGTGTGTTGGGAGGTGTGGGCAGAACAGAATACACTGGGAAATCAAGGGGATTGCTCAGGACCCAAGGGCTGGGGGTTTAATCAGGTAGAAGGTTAAATCCACACAGGGTACAACAAAGCAATACAGTGGAGCCAAGGTTAGGTCTGGGAAGGTGCAGGACATCATCAGTAGCAATCTGACATGCACCCCAAAAGCTCAAACATTTTAAAATGTATTAAAACAAACACCGGTGACGTCAGTAGAGCAGTGGACGGTGTTATCAGAACAGTGAACATGTCAGTAGGCCAGAGGTTGGTGTCAGGTGTCTAAACAGACCCCTAAAGTCTCACTTTTGAGACAGAACAACGATATCAGTGCAAATGTCCCTGTAGGGTGCCACATCCAAATTAACTAGACAAAAAGAGAAATCCCCTAGGTGGACTTTTACTGCACTAACAATTTATAGAGAAAAACATGTATTTTATTAAACACAATAAAAACAAGGATGTTACAAAATCACCACAATGATTGACTGAAGTTCTCATAATTCACCCAACGCGTTTCAGAATATCTACATCTCCTTCAGGGTTGTTTATAAGAGGGTCAATCATACATCTAAAGTGTAGTAATAGCAAAGGGTCAAATACGAGATTTACACAAATATACAGTGAATAATATTTAAAATATTGTTCACTGTATATTTCTGTACATCTCATACAGCTTTTGTAACCATTCCAATATATCTTGTTTTTATTGTGTTTACTGCGTTTAATAAAATACAAGTTCTCTATAAAATTATGTTAGTGCCTTAAAAGTCCAGCTAGTGGATTTCTCTTGTCTACTTTTGAGACAGAGACAGGGGCTGAGGACAGGGATTTCCCAGTCACTTTCTCTGCAACCTCAGTTGCACTGGACAGTGAATGAATGGGAAGTGCTCTGTGCTGAGCAGCTTGCTGTTCATTCACAAACTAAAGCATAGTAAAACAGAAAAAAAAAAAAAAAAAAAAAAAAAGAGGGGGAAGGGGCCGGCAAACTCCATATTTACCATCCCCTTCCCCCGCTCACCTTTATGAAACATCCCCCTCTGTGCCTGCACCAACAAGCCAGCAGGAGAGGAGAGGAGGGAAGCTGTCAGCACTGCAGGGGGTGAGGTTCCATGAGGGTCCTGGGCAACAGGGGAATCTGTGCAGCACAGGGTGACTAGGGTGTGCCCAATCACCATGTGCACATGCCGATGGGTGCAGCAGAAGCAGTCCAATAGAATCCCAGTGGTAGCAATATGGTGCACCTGGGGCAGTCAAGCAGAAACCCAGTGGCAGCATTTGGCTGCAGCAGGGCAATCCAGTAGAAATCAGGGGTAAACAATTCAGTGTAGCAAGGGCAGTCCAGCAGGATACCTGTGGTAGCAATATGGTGCAGCAGTGGTACTCCAGCAGAATTCCAGTCGTAGTATTAGGGTAGAGTAGGGACAGTCCAGCAGAACCCCAGCCAAAGCAATATGGTGCAGCAGGGGTAGTCCAGTAGAATAATTGGTAGCAATATAGTGCAGCAGAGGCAAACTAGTAGAATCAGATTGGCAGCAATACTGTACAGCAGGGACCATTCAGCAGAATCACAGGGGCAAAAATAAGTCCCAGCAAGGAATTACTACTGCATTACTCAAATATCACGCCCCGTTGGTCCAGGGAGAGCTAGCAAGGCTGGTGAAACTGAGGGCAGAAGAGGCACGAAAAAAAGTTGTGTGGGTCAACAATTGATGGAATGGAAGGTCTATGCAGAATGACCACAACCTTGGGTCCACACAGTTCATTGGCACCAAAGGGTTCACAGGGAGAGAAAAAAAAGAAGAAGAAGAAGAAGAAGAAGAAGAAGGGGGGTGGGGTGGGGGGAGTCTACCCCTAGCGAAATCCTACAGCCATGAGTTCCTCCAAGTACATGCACAGGGTTCATTCCCACCTTATGTGGGGACTGCTTTAAAATTTGCACAGAACACGGACAATTGTTTTCTTGGTGCCTTGTTCACAACACTGTTGATGTGCATTGCGTAAAAATGCAGGCAAGCTGCATTAATTTTTGCACCTCGCAAGAAAGAGTTGGGTACATAGAGAAGGATGAAATGTCATGTCATTTTAGGACAATTCAATAAAAGTAAAATAAAAATAACCCTCAACCTTTTCTCTAAGCATAGGTCTATGATGTTATATCTGGAGTTTAGCAGAGAGCCGGGCCCAAATTACTGATACCAAGGTGTCTGGCTATATCCTGGTACAGAACAATATCCTATATGCTGCCCTTGACAACCAAGTGGACCCCCCCTCAAAATACACAACCAAAAATTAGTCTGGCTGACCAACACAATTGCCTCCATATTTTTTTTTTTGACAGTCATCAGGTTTTTGCAATATGAGACCTGGCAATGCACTATAAATCCCAGCATGCCTAGAGGACAGACCGGTCCTGCGTAAACTTCAGTTTGCAGTAGGCCAAGCTGGTCCAGCATCCTTTTCCTCTACATGATGGGTTTATAAGATGACAACCCAGCGCCTATGACAAACAGCTCCCTGCCTTCTCTAGTCTCATTTATCTGTGTGCATCTAAGCGTTCAATATATGTTCCTACATCCCTCCCTCCTCCCCCTTCCTCACACACAGCAAGTCTTCGCTCTGCTGCAGTAATTTAATAAAGTGCTCTGCAAATGAGCTCACCTCTATCTGCAGGATTTATTACCGACGCTGCAATGCAGGGGTCATCAGGACTAACAAGCCTTGCAGCACACAAGAGTACCATGCAATGCCAACCAGACAACTGCACCAAGCTGGGTGGAAAAATGCAAAGAGCTGCACTGCAGGCCATAGATCCAAGCTGACCAAAAACTGCAAGGCACAGGACCAGGCCACAATGCATTGCGGTCACCAAGTAGAACGCCAGACGTCTGCAAAACCCTATATCTAAAATGCCTACAAATATAGGAATAATAGAAGGGGTTTACACACAAGGGATTTTGTCTGCTGCTCAGTTGATTGCCTTCTTAAGTCCCTTTGTAGACAGGCTTCAGGCCCAGCAGCAATTTCAAATGCAGTTAGGCCTTCAGGAACTTCTGTGATGCTTTGTGGCAGGGCCGTCTTTTTGCATGGGCATGCTGGGCAGTTGCCCGGGGGCCCCACCTGCCCAGCAACCCCAGCCAGGGCCGGACTGGCCTACCAGGAAATTTCCCGGTAGGCCGCCTGCCCTGGGGCCACTTTGAGTTGCGGCTGCAGCGCTCTGCTCTTTCCCTCTCTTCTCCTCCTCCTGTGTATCACAGAGCTGGCTGGGTCTGTGTTCGGCGGCCGCACTGTAACAAGGTCCCGTCCCCCTAGACCGGCCCGTGTAATAGTAGATTGAATCATTGTTCCGCCTATCAAACAAGCCGGTCTAGGGGGGGCGGGAGCTTGTTACAGCAAGGCCGCCGAACACAGACCCAGATGCCTGCTGTGTGTGTTACCAGGCGATGGGGAGTCTGTAGTAATTGGCACAGTGATTCTGCATTCATGGGCACAGTGAGGGTGCAGTTGTGGGCACAGTGAGACTGCATTCATGGGCACAGTGAGGGTGCAATAGTGGGCACAGTGAGACTGCATTCATGGGCACAGTGATGCTACGTTTGATAGGCAATCGTGCACGATTGTGTAGACAGGGCCCCAGTGCACTGTATTGTCCAGAGGCCTATAATGCTCTTAAGATGGCACTGCTTTGTGGTCATCTACCTGGTAAGCAGCTTGCAGTAAGAAAGATGGCCTCTTACATTTCCAGCCTGAGGCCTCTGTTAGAGAAGACGGGTGGCATGAGGTCATGGAACGCTACAAGAGCCCACGGTGAAACTGACTTGCTGGAACTTGAGAGCCCAGGTGTAGACAGTATCAATGACAACCGAGTGTCAGGACAGGCATGTGTGCACGGGTCAACAACAGGAGGGCAGAAGACAGATTGGTTATCAAGAGGTTCAGGCCAAGGTCAGCAACAAACAAAATTGAGGTTTAAATCAGACATTGTTAGGAGGTTAGGCATACCTCCCAACATTGAGATGGGAATGAGGGACACCTACTAGAAAAACGTATGTAGGCATAGGACACGTTTCCTGCCACACCCCCTTAAAAAGGAGAATTAAACCCCCCCAAAAAAAAGGTTAATTAAATCCAAAGGCTTTTTTTACCACTACTATTCCTTTATATATTAACTTTTAAAATTTACAAATGCAGCCATTTAGATTTTGGATGAAAAGTTTAGCTTTGGGAAACATTTTGAAAGATAAAAAGTGCATTTTACATACAACTATATAGCTCAGACCAAACTGAGTGACAAATGAGGGGGAAAGAGGGATGGAGGGACATTGCTCCAAATTAGGGACAGTTGGGAGCTATGGGTTAGGGATGAGTTTCAGGAGTTAGTGCAACCCTAACCTGGGCTGTATACAGTTAAGAGAAGAACAAAAAAAAAAAAAAAAAAAAAAAAAAAGCCATATTTGTCCAGTGCTGCAATTTCCCAGCTGCTGTTTGATCCATCATTTAGTGGCAAAACAGAAGCTGGCACGGAATCGGTCATTTTGTGATGGTAACGCAGTGGGGAATCAATATGACCTTCAAGGATTTACTGCAGTGCCATTTTAATAACATCATGGGCCACTGGGGCCCCTACCAGGCAGATGGTGACCTTGGGCGTGCTATGGGCACCGCAGCAGGTGCCCAGGTCTGAATCTGCAACCTCTGCTGTGTCTGGTGATGTCTCTTCTTGCAGCACCACCTGAGACTCTGGGCAGCGCCCTTTCTGATCCATTGAATGATCATCGGCACACAGAACATCGACATTGCACCCCTTTGCCCAGCCACAATCTCCTGGGTCAAGACGGGCAACCAATGCTCTGCACCCGCTCCCACCTACAAACTCCATTGACTCCCAGGAGGCGGGCAGTGACTGACAACGACAAGGAGATTAAGGCAGGCAGCACATGTGTGCCGAGCCATTGCTAACAAAATTACAGTCACTGTATGCAGTGCACCTTACCATGTCACCCCAGCACTGCCAGCAGCACCCACCTAGATCCGACCAGGCCAGTGGGGTGCCCATGCAATAAGATGGCCCTGATTTACTGTACATCACTGAACAATGTGATAGTTGTTGAATTTACATAAGGAGAAATAGTTTAATGTTTTTGGAGAGAATTTTCTATTAAAAGAATGTGTCTAAGTGTGGGGAGGTGCAGCATCAGTAAACACTCAGAGTCCAGTTCCAGACACAGAACTAGTGTTAAAGGGTTTGTAAACAAACAAAAAAAAAAATTTAATAATAATAACAACAACCATGTCATACTTGCACAGAGTAGCCCCGATCGCCTTCTTCTGGGGTCCTCCGGCAATGCTGGTAGCTCCTCCCTGCAACAGGTGTCCACGTTGGATAAGCGCTCTACTTGGTGGACACCCGTGCGGGCACGCTCCTGAGTCCTGCTTCTGCATGCATTCACACAGAAAGCGGGACTCTGCCCCACATCATTGGATTTGATTGACAGCAGCAGAAGCCAATGGCTCCGCTGCTATCAATCTATCCAATCAATAGCCGAGACAACGGGCAGAGAGGAAGAAGCGTGTCTCCGCCGAGGGAACCAACAGGCTCAGGTGAGTAAAATCAGGGAGAGTGCACTATGGACAGTGCATAGTGCATTAAGGTGAAAAAACATGAGGGTTTACAACCCCTTTATAATGTTAAAGTTAAGCAATTCATAACAAACCAGGTGGGAAGGCACCCAACCATGGAACACTCACAGAAGACGACTCACACGACAGGGACTGTCTTGAGGGGCGGAAAGCGGCCTGGTTGGTCAATGTCCAAATGAGGTGCCCATCCTTTCCCTGCTCATCTGGAACCTCTCCCTGAAACTAAATCACTATCCCTACACTATGCTTCCCCAGTGAACCACGTTCCTCTTCACTTGACTTCCTCTTTAGCAGTTGGTTCCCGTAGAGTTCTGTGAATAGTGGAGGCTGCAGGAAGGGGCAGGGCCTTCATCTGCATAGTTTCTGCTGCTTATCCTTGAAATCCTGGAAGATTGCTGCTCCGGGCAGTATCGGAAGGATTTCTGGCTAAAGAATTTTAAGGAACAAATCAGAATGGTGCCTCGATGCGCACTGTGGATCCTCTCACCAGTCCCTACAGGATACAGTAGTGATGTAGGGGCTGCCCAAGATGGATTCGCCCCTTTAAAAAAAGTGCAAACTTCTTGCTTTCAAAGCAAAGGTTTATTTATATATAAGAAGTTCAACAATCCTGCTGCCCAGTGGCTGAAATCCAGATAAGGCAACTGTTCTGTTTGAGCAACAGATATGAACATATAAACAATCAGATTGGGATATTACAAAAGCATGAAGGTTATCGCAACTGTATAGGAGAAATTAATGTTGGCTAAATGAGAAGACGGGTCAGTCTGTAAGGCATAAGATGGAGTCTTTAGTATAATAATCAAAATAGCAGTAATAGTCTCTTGTAGGAGCTTGCAAAGGTCTACAGCTTTAGGCTGATACAAAAGCCACATCGGTGCCAGCAGATGGAACCACCCAGCTCAGTTGGAGACCAGTAATCCAACACACCAAGAAGTGCAGATTTCTGGATATTTTTTAGCTAGCAATTTCTCTTTACCATAGCAGAGATCAGAGGCATGGGCAGCGGGAGAGGTGGGTAGTCAAGTTCTATTTTTTGGGGACGGCCTCTTTTAGAGATTTTGTCTTATTGGCAGAGTCCCTTTAAAAAGGTGTGTGGCACCCTCCTAGGTAAAGCGGAGTTCCAGTGGTTTTTGCGTAGCTGTTGACTTTTAATAAAACACACACTCACCTGTCTCACGATCCAGAGATGTGGCCACCCGAAGCCTCGGTTCTCTCACCCGCCTCACATTACAAGTGTGGGCATTTGGCTGTGACAGCCGCATGCGCGAGTCACGATGCGCCTCCTCCATGGCCGGGCAATGTTCTGGGACCTGTGACGTGTTCCAGAAGATTGCAGGGAGGGAGGGAGAGAGGAGAACTTCCGCTCGAGTCACCTAGGTGGCCCAAGCAGAAGTAGGAGCTGGGTACCTGTCATAACTAGGTATCTGCTCCCCACCAAAATGACATGCTATATTTGGCATAGAAGGGGGTGAGGAGTGCTTAAAGCGGAACTTCCACTTTTGGGTGAAACTCCGCTTTTAGGTTTAGGATGCCAAGTAAATTTAGTTTAGCCCCTCTGTAGCCAGTGGAGCATCTGTTGATTACTTTAGTCTGCTCAGTGTTTCACAGGATGCTAGTCTGATTATTTCCCCCCGCTTCTCAGAGGGTTGTAGAATAAGGCCCCTGTCACACTGGGGCGGTGGGGGGGTGATGAAACAGCGCTGCTTTAGCGTCGTTTTTGCGGCGGTATTTGGCCGCTAGCGGTGCGGTTTTAACCCCCGCTGGAGGCCGAAAAAGGGTTAAAACCACTCGCATAGCACCGCTATAGCCACGGTATAGCCGCACTGCCCCATTGATTTCAAAGATGCGGTTTGCAGGAGTTTCCAGTAGAGGCAGTTTTAGGTCGGTTTGCAGGCGCTATTTTTAGCGCAATAACGCCTGCAAACCGCCCTAGTGTGAAAGGGCTCTAACTGTGGGAGGAAACACCAAAAATGTCAGCCTGAATATTTATGGCGACCCAGCCAATCTCTAGGGGGGTGTGCCCAGTCGGTGGCTCCATAAATAGTTTGAGGCCTGGAGCAGGAGTGACTGGTATACCTGTGCTCAGGTTGAACCCTCTGCTCACTGCTATATACCCATCAAAAAAAAAAAAAAAAACCTTAGTTAGACTTACCGGTGACGGTATTTCTACGAGCCTTTCAGGACAGCACCTTGGAGAGAGCGTAGCTCCACCTCTTAGACAGGAAACACTGCGTGACAACGCCCCTTTAAAAAGCAGCTGCTTCCACCATGCCATCAGTTGTTACCGAGAAATCCTCCGACATGCTGGAAAATATAATCAGACAATTACCAGGTCCTATAATTATACTTTACATATGATAACCAAGGGAGGGAAGTAGGCTGCTGTCCTGAAAGGCTCGTAGAAATACCGTCACCGGTAAGTCTAACTAAGGTTTTCTCCCTTCGCCTTTCAGGACAGCACCTTGGAGAGGATAACCGAGAAACTTACTTCAGGGTGGGACTACTGCCTGCAAAACCTTCCTACCAAATGATTGGTCCGAGGCTGATAGTAGATCCAAGCGGTAGTGCCTTATGAAGGTCGAAAAACTGGACCATGTGGCAGCCTTGCAGATTTGCTCAGGAGATGCCCCAGCCCTTTCTGCCCATGATGCCGCCACTGCTCGAGTAGAATGAGGTAATACCCCTTCCGGAGGTTCCAGACCCAAAGATATGTATGCCTCTTTGATGGCCTGCTTTAACCATCTTCCAAGGGTGCTTTTGGAAGCTTTACCTCCTTTGTGAGTACCTTCCATTAAAACAAAGAGTGAGGATGACTTTCTGATTTCCTTTGTTCTTTCCAGATATTTAAGCAGGCACCTCCTGACATCAAGGGTATGGAAAGCTTCTTCTCCTGCTCCCGAAGGTAAAGGACAAAAAGTAGGGAGAATGATTTCCTGTGTACGGTGAAAAACTGAAGCCACCTTTGGTAGAAATGCTGGATCCGTCCTTAAGACTACCCTATCCTGTAGACATCTCATGAAGGGCTCTTTAATTGAAAGGGCTTGTAACTCACTAATTCTACGTGCGGAAGTTACTGCTACCAATAAAATAGTCTTTAACGTCAAGAAACGTAATGATGCTTCTTCTATGGGTTCAAACGGTGCCATAGTTAGACCCTGAAGAACTAAAGATAAATCCCATTTGGGAAAACTAACAACAGGTCTAGGCTTTACTTTTGCCATTGCCCTAAAAAATCTGATTATTAAAGGTTCCCCTGACAGGGTTCTTTCCAAAAAAACTGATAAAGCAGCTACCTGCGTCTTGAGCGTACTTGCTGCTAACCCCTTCTCCAATCCCTCTTGAAGAAATTCCAAAACTGAAAATGTGGTACGAAGATCAAAGTTTTTACTGGAACACCAAGAATTATAGATCTTCCAGACTTTAAAGTAAATGTCTCTCGTCACTTTTTTTCTACTTGCAAGAAGGGTAGAAATAAGCCTCTCTGATAAACCCTTCCGTCTTAAGATTTGTTCTTCAGAAACCAAGCTGTTAGTTTGAGGTAAGCTGGATCTGGATGGAGAATTCGGCCCTGACTCAACAGGTCTGTCCTGATTGGTAATCTCCAAGCAGGTTTCACTGAGAGGTTCATCAAGGTTGAAAACCAGGGTCTTTTTGGCCAATAAGGAGCTATTAATATTAGCTCCGTGGACTCCAATCTGAATTTGGCTAACACCTTTGGTATCAGTTGGAACGGGGGAAAAGCGTAGGACAGATGGAAGTCCCATTTGTGAGCTAACGCATCTACTCCGAGAGCTTGATCCTGTCTCTGAAGAGAGAAGAAGACTGGTATTTTTGCATTTTCCTCTTTTGCAAAGAGGTCCACTTGGGGATGACCCCAACTCTTGGAAATCTTTTCGAATAATTCCTGATTGAGAGACCACTCTGCTTCCCTTATTTCTTTCCTGCTGAGGAGATCTGCTAAGGTGTTTTCCGTCCCCTTTAGATGGACTGCTGATAGAGAGGCCACATTGTTCTCTGCCCATCTTAGGATCTGATGCGCTAGACCCATTAGGGTTTTGCTTTTTGTGCCCCCTTGCTTTGTTAAATATAATACTGTCGTCATATTGTCTGACAATATTTGGACATGTTGATTCACTAGAAATTCCTGGAGGGAGAGGAGGCTTAAGTGAACAGCCTTTAACTCTCTCCAATTTGAAGATCTTCTTGCTTCTGGTTTGGTCCAAACTCCCTGAACCGTTTTTTCTTCCAGGTGAGCTCCCCATCCCCAGGCGCTGGCATCTGTAGTCAGCCTTCTGGTTACCGGAAAGACCCAAGGAAGCCCTTTTGAAACGTTTCCTAGATTCCTCCACCACCAGAGAGACCTTTTTGCTCTTGCCCCCAAGTTGAATTTCTTCTCCAGAGGTTCCTGGTATGACCAATTCATCAGGATATCCGATTGCAGAGGACGGGAATGCAACCTGGCCCACTGTACCGAAGGAATTGCTGCTGTCAACAGACCCAGAGCAGACATGGCTTGTCTTACAGAGATCTCTGCGTTGGATTGAAGTGTTATCAGGGTCAACTGCATCTTCTCTATTTTCTCCTGGGGTAGAAAAATTTTCTGTTCTATCGAGTCTATTTCGTACCCCAGAAACCTTACCCTTTGAGATGGAATTAAGTTTGACTTCTGAAGATTGAGAAGCCATCCCAAACCTCTTAAATGTGTTTGAACTGTCTGTAGGTTGACCTCTACTTGACCCCTTGAGTCTGCAAACAGTAGCAGATCGTCCAAATAGGGTACTATTGAAATCCCCTTCAGTCTCAGGGGCTCCAAAGATCCCGCCATCACTTTTGTGAATACCCTGGGAGAAGAGGAAAGACCGAAAGGCAGAGCCCGAAACTGCAGGTGCCAAATCTCCCCTCCCCCCAGATTGACTGCAAGACGCAGGAACCTTTGTGATGGGGGCGCTATTGGTATATGGAGATAGGCATCTCTCAAATCGATGGAAGCCATATGACATTTGGGGGTTAGCAAATTCCTTACTGAGAAAATCGTATCCATCCTGAATTTTTTGTATTTTATGGATCGATTTAGAACCTTTAAATTGAGAATCAGGCGGAACTTTCCTGATGGCTTTTTGACCATAAAAATGTGGGAGTAAAACCCCTTCCCCTCTTGATCTTTCGGAACCTGGGAAATGACCTTCTGTTGCATCAGTTCCTGTAACAGAGACTTCATGGCCAGAGCCTTTTCCCGATCCTTTGGCAGGTTTGTGATGTAAAACCGACTTGGGGGGCTTTGTGAGAATTCCAATTGATAACCCTTTTTGATTAACCCCAGAACAAAAGGACTCTTTGTTGTTTTTCCCCAGATTGGTAAGAAGTCCTGTAGTCTCCCCCCTACTAGATGGTCATTGTTTTTTAGGGGTTTGTTCTGGGGTTCTAAAGAGTACCCCACCTCTACCTCTTCCTCTCTGAGAAGACCAGGGTCTCTTCTGTGTGTGGTCCTTTTCCTTATCGGTTTGTCGAAAAGGACGAAAATTTTTCCTCTGCTGTACCGTTTTCTTCTTCTGTGGGAAAGCTTTCTTCTTGTCTGCTGTCCTGTCAAGGACAGTCTCTAGTTCTGGCCCAAACATCAGGTCTCCTGAAAAGGGAATTCCGCACAGTTTTACTTTAGAAGCTGAATCCCCTGACCAGGTCTTTAGCCAGAGTGCTCTTCTTGCTGAGTTAACAAGCGCAGAGGACCTGGCTGACATCCTGATAGATTCTGCAGAGGCATCTGCCATATATTTTACTGCCTTAAGCAGGGTAGGGAAGGACTCCAATAAGTCTTTTCTGGAGGTACCTGCCACAACATGATTTTTAAGTTGCTCTAACCAGCACTCCAGATTCCTAGCCACAACCGTAGCCGCCATTGCTGGCTTAAGATTAGCTAGAGATGAGTCCCAGGCTTTCTTCAGTAGCCCATCTGCCCTCTTATCCATAGCATCTTTGAGAATACCCATGTCCTCAAAAGCTAAATCAGTCTTCCTAGATACTTGAGAAAAGGCAGCGTCTATTTTTGGTTTTTTATTCCACAATAGTTCCTCATTCTCCTCAAAAGGAAACCTCCTTTTGAGGGTTTTAGAAAAAAACTGTCCTCTCTCTGGGTTCTTCCATTCCTTTTTAATAGTGTCTGTTAACACTTTATGCACAGGGAACACCCTGTGTTTAATTTCCTCCAGCCCCAGGTACATCTTATCATGCACAGACAGCTGAGCCTTTTCTTCCTGGATCTCCAGGGTAGTATAAATTGCCTTGAGTAATTCATCCACCTCCTCAAGTGACAGCTTATATCTAGATGATCTTGACTCTTCTTCCACCTCCTCCTCCTCAGAATCAATGGTTGAGGGTGGAATGCTTTCCCTTTCCTCCTCCGACTCACTTTCCACCTGTCTGGAAGTGGACTGAGGGAAACTGGAGTGAGAACTCTGCTCTTGGCTGGAACTCTGGCCGTGCTTTACAAGGGAACGCACTGTCCCTAGGGCCTCTGCTAACTCCTTCCTCACAGAAGATAAGAGCTCTTTGCACTCTTGTGAGGATTCTTCTTTTACTAAATCCACAATGCAGGATTTGCACAGAGGTTTGGGCCAAGAGTCCCTTAAAGGATTTTTGCATGAGGGGCACTTTCTCCCTGTTCTCTCTGATTTGGCAGTAGCTTTCTGAAACAGAGAAACAAGAAAAAACCCAGGTCCTTTAGAACTAAGGCTTCAGAGAAAAGTAGTACCTCCAGCCAACACCCTAAGTGCCCAGAGTCTCACTCCTTTGCTGAACTGCTAATGGAAACTGTTACCCCATAGCAGACAGCAGCAGGTTTTGAATAACCACATCAAAGATAAAACACCCAGTGATATAAAAGGAAAGAGGTGCCACCGCACCTCTCCTACCTGGGCCTGGCCGGGAACCTGGGCGCCTGCATCCGCCATTGCTGCTGACGATTCCGCTGTCTCCATAGTGCAATCCGCAGCTGCTGCACTGTGTACTAGGCTCCATGTGCCAAACAAAAGGAAGTCCCGGCCAGAGGACCCGCCCCTTCCTCCTGCGTTCCAGCAGCAGGAACCAATCGCTGCTACGCCCCGCCGGAAGTATCCGCCCACCGGAACTGACATCACCTGCTGTCCGGGATTCGGCGCCGCCATGCAGAGGCCTGGCATGGACGCTCTTACTGAGCACAACCGCGGCCCCCCGAACACCCCGGGTGGAAAACTTCCGGCAGACCATTACTCCTGTGAGCCGGAGAAGGAAGGGACACCGGAGCACCCTCCTCACGTAAGGGAAGGAGCTGGGTTGGTCTGAGTATCCAAACGTGGAGGTCCTGTCAAAACCCTCTCCTTGGAGAGAGCGCAGCCCCTCTGGTTCCCCAAGCAGTGCTTCCACCATGGCGGAGGAAACACTAAAACTGATGGCATGGTGGAAGCAGCTGCTTTTTAAAGGGGCGTTGTCACGCAGTGTTTCCTGTCTAAGAGGTGGAGCTACGCTCTCTCCAAGGTGCTGTCCTGAAAGGCGAAGGGAGAAAAAAACCATAAACCCCCACATACAGGATTTTTCAGTTCACACATATTGCAATACATGTTGAAGCTGGCCAACTGTATCAAAGTAATCCCTCTATGTGGCCAGTTCTACTCTGCTCTACAAATGCTGTGGACACAATGCCAACATGGGGCAAATAGTTAGGGAGAGCTACTAGGTTCAGGTCTGGTCACTGATCTGCAGTGCAGCAGAAACAAGATATACAGCTCCATTCCCAACAGCTTGTACACGTATATAATCTATCAGGTGCTAAAGTGGTGGGACCACATTTGCAGAGCAGAGCAGGAGTGACCATAGAGAAATTACTTTGACATAGTTGGCCGGCTTAAATATGTATTGTAATATGTGTTAACTAAAAATCCCTGCTTTTTTTGCAATTTTTGCTAGAAAGCAGGTGGTTCATTCAGAATTTCTAGTGGGTCCTGGGTCCAGTCCTGTAAAAGGAGGAGTCCCCAGGTTGCAGTCTGCTGTTACTTTGTTTGAGGAACATCGAGGTCCCAGCTATAGCATAGCCGGGGGGCCTACTTCAAAGTCTGGGATTCTGGTCAGGAGAGCTCGCTGAGGAGTACCTGGTGGAAGTTGGAGGAGGGTGTCCAGCACCCCCAGTATGAGTTTTGTTTCTCCCAACCGATGATCATGTGGCATTGTGAGTACTGACTAAGTCAGAGCTCTAGTGACTGTGTGCAGTTCTATGTTCAAAAGGAAAAAGGGACTAGTCATCAGCCAGTGGCTTTTCTCTTGGGAGTGGTCTTCGTTCAGTATTTTTGGGGTATCCCGTGTTGCCCCTCACCCCATCCAAGTTCCATCCAGAATGAGACACAGACACGTATCGGCATTAAATTTGGGGAAATCAGCTTATCATTGGCGACTCTTTCAGGGGTGCGCTACAGGTGTGAGAAGACTCCAGAGCGATTGGACCAAGGTGACCGAATTACCCATGTCACTAAAAAAAATACTGGGAGTATGTTCCTAACACTCAAAACTGAGTAATCTGGATGAGTGGTGAAGTTCTTCACCATTAGAGAAGAAGTCCAGTTAATGTGACCAACTTCTACTAGGTATACCATGACCTGGATGAATGAGACTCTTCATATACCCATTGTAAATTCACAACAATTCTCCAGGTTTTTTGTTTTCTTTTTTATAAAAATCAAGCAAGCACATAGATATACCTAGCTACTCAAGAATGAATGGGAATTGTGTGTATTAAAACCTATCCCAACCAAGTGGTCTATATCTCTAATAAAACATACATACATACATACATACATACATACATACATACATACATACATACATACACTTTTTTTAATATTGCTTTGAAAGTTATAGCATTATATATAAAAAAGGTATATATATTTTTTACATTATATATATTTATATTTGAAAACTGATCAATTCTGATGCATTGATGGCCTCATTTCTTGAGGCCCCTCAAAGTGCAAGGACAGTACAGATACCCCTCAAAATATCCCATTTTCACAAAGTAGACAGTGTGCGGTATTTAGTAAGAGCTATGAAGAGTTTTTTGAACTTTCAATTTTTTTAAATTAAAAAAAAAAATCCACTTTTTTAACATACTGTCACTAGTGCAGTACATCATATGACTGGTGTGGCGGTGGTTAGGGATGCTGACAGTATTTCATTAAAAAAAATAAAAGTAGTATTCGATTTTTTTAAATAGGGCGATCATGCAATTCCCCCCTCCCCCTTCTACAGTTCGATTGCTGTTACAGTGATGATCACTTTCACAGCAATGTTTTAAACGGGGTTACATTCATAACAGCTGTGATTTACTGTTGCGTGCTGCAATTGGCCCACATCTATCACATGGTACAAGGTGCTGTCATTGACCCAGGTACCATGTGATAGCTGTAGGCCAATCACAAGATCACTGTGGGAAACAGCTGTTAAAAACATAATAATTCATAACAGCTTTGTCGACTATATGATTGCATAGCGATCACATGATCCCCTGGCCGCTCAAAGCGGCCAAGTACCTGGGGCCTCTACACCACTAACCCAGAAGAAGCAGGATGACGTACCACATCTGGCCGCGCTGCCCTGCCACGGTTAATGTACTGTGGGCAGGCAGCAAGCAGTTAATGTATTTATGAATGAAACCTGCAGGCAGTGTTTGCAGACTTTTTTCACACAGTAAACTATTAGTAGTCCTTCTACACAAAGCAGGACCCAGCTGGGTTCACTATTGCAGAACCAGACCCCCTGATCACAACTAGAGCAAATAAGAACTGCTATGCTCATAAAATGTTGGCGGTCTACATTAAAAAATAAAAATAAAAAAGTGAGCGAGTCAACACAGAAAATGTCGCGTTGCAGAGAGTTTATGAACAGAACCAGTTTCTCTGCCCTGCTCACCTTTCTTAAGTACACCTGTTACTGTATGAACTTTGCTATCACTTTAGGTCTCCAAGCACTCCAACTACTTACAGCAATGTCCACAAAAACATATTTGTGAATTGAATCCTGTGTGTACACACTGCCTTACTTACATAAAAGGGAAAAGAAATATTATTGGGTAGCTGTCCAACGTTACAGGTCTTGCACCATTGTCAAATGTCAACTGAAAAATTTAAAGGGGAAAGCCAAGTTATACCATGTTATTTCTAAACCACATACATCACTGGCAACACTTAAATCATAGATACTTTAGCAGCGGGCCACTAAAATCTCAGCCAATCGCAGTGTGCTAGGTTCTCAAGACCAGACTATGGACTCTCCAATATTTGCTTTCAATAATGTGCTTAGAAAAGCGATTTACATACCTTTAAACACCAGTGTAAAAGTACTATAAAAAAAATTTTATTTTCTCATTGTAGCGCCCCCCAAGGAGCCGCAAGTATACTGGGATCCCCCACCCTGCACACCGTATCTTCACAGGCACACTTGAGACAGAATACAGTTTGTGACTTTTTTGTTTTATTGAAGGAACATCTTGGATAGGGATGGGAGATTATGGGATGCCCACTTGACTTCAGAACAAACTTCTGGGACAGCTCTTCCTATACACAGTTTCTATATACAGCTCCTCTTCCTTCAGCACTCGTTTTCTTACAGAACCCAGCTGGTCACTTCGTACCAGACAGTCACTTATCAGATGAAGCAATAGCCCATTACAGGCAGGAACCCGAAGCCCCTTGGTTGTGTAGCCAAATTTCAGTGTCCAGCTTGCATTAACTCCTGTGGCTACTGATCCCAGCACCACCTCTTCAGGCACTGCCAACCCACCTGGCTGCAGCTGCCCCTTTCACTAGACCTCCTAGCAATCTTCTCCCCACAGTCCTCCAGACTGACACTCACCAGCCCACCCGGCTGACTCTCAGGAGATCTCCCAGATGTGCTGACCTGCTCCTGCTGTCCTCTTGTTGTACCCATGCCTCCAGAAAAGGCCTTTCTCCTTGTGTTCCTGAGCCCCAGACCCAACATCACCCTCCGCCCAGACTAGGGGGCATCCTCGAGGGTCACCGACAGCCTTCTCAGCACTCTATCTTCCACCCAGTTCCCCTTGCTGGCATGGCTCAGGTTTATTTATGAGGCAAGCTCTGCCCCCTGCCGCACCAAAGCTGGGGATTGGCTGAGGACTCAAATATGCATGGCAGCCCCTCCTCACTCCCACCCACCAGCTCTGGAAGTTTACAAACTTTCAGACCAGGGGGAAATGCCAGAGGGAGCCTCCAGATGAGTCATCCAGCCCCAATCACTAAACCCTGACCTAGATTCACAGCCCAGGCTTGTGGCCCTCAGCCAAGCTAAAAAATTTTCCTACACTAACAAAACCTACAAAATCTACATCTAACACACTAGAGGGTGCTACATTATAAAACATGGACATGCTGGGTGAGACATACTATGATTATCAATGGTGAAGATAAACCCTTGGAATGAAGACCGGAAATTATCTTGCATGGTAGGACTGCGCATATAAAGCTGGATGGGGAAGGGGGCGGGGTTACCCACTTGCCATCACCATTGTCAGAACACAATAGCTCAGCGGGGAGAACGCTGTACTAACATCACATAGTACAGCAAGCTCCTCAGGTTTTTTTTGTTTTCGTTCAGCCCATTGGGTTAAACAAAAATAAATAAAAATTTAAAAAACTGTAACAGGCCTTAGCCCTGTGCCCCTATGCTTGCCCAGTTTATTTGTACTTTCCAAGCAGATACAGGGGTTAGCAAAGTTAAAGTGGTTGTAAACCCTTGAAATTAAGATGAATATGAAGAAAGCCTATCCCTCTATAGTGTGTACTTGCCTCAGTCTATAGCACAAAGTCTTTTTTCTTTTTAATTAATAAGATTGTGCAGAGTCCATTCCAATGTCTGCTCTATGCTGTGCAAAGTGTGACATCAGATCCCCACCACTGCCTCCTGGAAGCTGAGAAACCCCATCTAAAAAAACTGTGTGCTTTGGAAGGCTGTAAAGGAGAGAGGGCTGCAGATAAATCGTTAAATCTTTTGTAGAAGGATTTAATTCATCACCGTGTATCACCTGATGCAAGTCACTTCAGTGGGCTTATGTAAGGGTTTATTATGACTTTAATGCCTTCTTAGGCCTCATGCACACGAGACGCTGTTAAACTCGTGTTCAGAGGCAGTTGGACACTTTTTTCAACTGCCCCTGAACCCATCCAACGTTATCCTATGTGTCCATGTACACCAGTCTTGTTTTTTGGCGTTTAACCTCGTTTTTCCAGAAGCAAAAAAAGGGTTCAGACGCAAAAGTTTTCCACGTTTCAGACGCCAAACGCCGGTATCGCGTTTATAAGTGTTTTTTTACAGCCCGACTTTGGGGCCCCATATCTCCGGGCCACTTGGTGCTAGGAATTTGGTATGCAAACAGTGGAACATATCCAAATTTGGTGTTCCTAGCACCAAGTGGCCCCAAGATATGGGGCCCCAAAGTCGGGTCACAAAATGTCATTCTCTGCTGCAGAAAAGTGCTTGACATTTTGCGACCCGACTTTGGGGCCCCATATCTCGGGTCCACTTGATGCTAGGAACCCCAAATTTGAAGTGCTAACACAGTGGGACTAAAACGATAATATATCCAAATATCCATATCTAGATGCAAACGCAGCTAAACGCGGCATGCAAACGCGGCAAAACAGGCATTTCTAAACACCGGTTTCAGCTTTTAAAAACCTGTGTTCATCAGAGTTTGCACCAGCGTCTCGTGTGCATGAGGCCTTACACTTCAAAAAGACTGGGGGGGGGGCCTTGTATTGCACTTAGCTAAGGTGAAACTAGTCTGGATTAAACTTCTATGTCTCAGAATAAGAAGAATTAAAGCTGCCTGTGGAGTCTGCCAAGTCAAGAAGTGGGCATACTGTCTGCACAGACTAGATCTAAAGAAGGTACCGTATGTCATTGCATACATGAGCTTTTGAAATATAACATGCTGCTCTCATGGGGGGACATTTACTAAAACTGGTGCACAGAGTCTGGTGCAGTCGTGCATAGTAATCAATCAGCGCTAACTTCAGCTTGTTCAATTAAGCTTTGACAATAAGCCCAGGTTCACATTGGAACGATTTGACATGTCAAATTGCATGCCAAATCGGCAGCTATTGCCGGAAATGGCACCACCCAGAGCATGATGGGGTGGTGACGTCACAAGGGGGCTCTGGATGATGTCACCTGGTGGCCACGCCCCAGCATTACAGCAGGAGCGAGTGTCAGGAGAAGACAGTGGAGAGAGGAGAACAGGCAGTGGAAGAAGACATCAGGGGCAGGAGAAGAACCAGAGGATGAAGACCTCACCAAAAAAAAAAAAAAAAAAAAAAAAAAAAAAAAAAAAAAAAAAAAAGGAGAAAATGAAAAATATATATTCGGAAGAAGAGACGCCAGAGCTGCTTTAATAAAATTACTTTTACAAAAACCTGTGTACTGGTTTTGTTTTTGAAATTTTTTTTTTTTGGTGAATGGGTACTCATAGGATGGGGGGGCGGCTGAGATCTGGCCCCCCCCCCCCCCCCGTCAACGGGGGGGTGGTTCCAGATTCCAATAAACCCCCCCACCTGTGGACCTGGCCGGTGGTTGTCGGGAATGGGCCCTCGTCCTCAACATAGAGACAAAAAAGGTGCTGCCCCAGGGACCCCCCCCCCCCTATGTTGAGGGCATGTGGCTTAATATTGTTCGTGGGGGGTGGCGCTCACTCGTTCCCACCCCCTTTTCTGACCTGCCAGGCTTCGTGCTTGGATAAGGGTCTGGTATGGATTTTGGAGGGGGAACCGTATGCCGTCCCCCCCCCCCCCCCCATTTGGCGTGGGGGGTTCTCCTTCAAGATCCTCAGAGCACGAATGCCAAAGTCAGATCAGTTAAGACAATGAGTGGTGCTGGCTTCATCAGGTCGGTAACACCCTCCACATCACTAAGAACCACCAACGCCTTTGCTGCTCTTGCTGGGTGTCCAGTGTGTGTCCTGTCCCTTTAAGGGGGCTAGGGCGGCCTCCAGGCTCACCTGTCTCACACCTATCCATTCAATGCATGTGCTTCCACTGTGGAGACACTTATAAAATTTAGTGTTAGGACTGCAAGTAATACAGGGTGCCTTGACGAGGCCTTGCAGCTTTCACATGCGTTTGCAAATGTGTGCTAACTAAACCCCTGCTTTTAACATACGGTTAGACAGGTAAATTTGGTTGGTCAGCAGACTGGTTGGTGAGTTGAGCTATGGAATTGTCCTTTTCTTGTATGTATATGCCCTCCATGTGCTCCTTACTGTGAAGGCCAGTTATGGGTGTGGGCGGTGACCAGTGTCTTGTTAAGAACCACCAAGCCTGAGATCTACTCACACTGATGCTGGCCCATTTTACTCTCCCACTGGCCAAAGTGAGGTCATCTAAAAAAAAAAAAGGACTGGTCCCCTAAACTGGCATTTTGTTAAAAACGTTTGGGGACCCCTGCTTTTAAACCGTTACTCAACGAGATAGGCACACCCATTTTATTTTCCTTTTTATTGCTATGGAAAGCAAAAAAGTGTCACCCAAGGAGGCTGAAATTGCCTTCTAGTAATACAGAGGTGACACCCCAAGCGATAATAATGATTTATAAAGTACTTTACTCATATTTGAGGTTCTAAATGTAGCTTTTAAAGGTTGGACTGATAAATTATTAACTTTATAAAGAGAATGCCTTGCCTACTCTATTTCCCTGTTCTCATAGCAGCTTTTTGAAGTCCTGCTATTCATCATGTCCAACATGTATTGGTAAAATCTTGATCACAGCAGTATGGGTCAGCTTTATGGTTTTCTACAAAGTGACAAAACATCAAAGTGCCCAGGCAATTCAGTGTCTTTCTAGAGCAGGGGTCTCCAAACTTTCTAAACAAAGGGCCAGTTTACTGTTCCTCAGACTTGAGGGTGCCAGATGGTGTCCAGTGGTGGCAGGTGGGAATTTTTTTAATTTTTTTTGGGGGGGGAGAAGAGGGAGTAGTGCCCCCACAATCACACCCCCCCCAGTCAGTCGGACGGGTCACCTACCCCATCTATGGCAGGCGGGTTCCCCCTTCTCTCCTCCGTGGGCATCACGGGAGGCAGGCAGTTTCCCCTTCCTCTGCTTGGTGGCTTCAGTCCTTCCTCCTCTGCCCTCCTCCTTGGTGGCCAATCGGAAAGCTTCTCCTTTCAGCTAATCCTAATCTCAGACCGCTTCCTGATTGGCGGGGAGAAGATGCGGTGTAAAAATAGCGAATATTAATTGGCTATTGTTACACAGCTGGGTGGGCTCGTGTTCGCAATGCTCCGAGTCCTGAGCCCACCCTATTTTGAAGCCTATTAGAGCCTCTGGCTCTAATCACATGGGGGGGGGGGGGGGGGGGAAACACACCCCACCCCATTGGCATTCATGCATCCGGCATCCTGCATCATTGGTATTAGTTGGAAGGAATAGTGCCCCGTCACTGATATCAGTTGAAGGAATAGTGCCCCGTCACTGGTTTTAGCTGGAGGCACAATGCCCTGTCATTGGTGTTAGTTGGAGAATAGTGCCCCATCGTTGGTATCAATGATAGGGATAGTGCCCTGTTGCTCATGTCAGGAATAGTCCGTTGTAGAAATGGGAGGAATAGTGCTCCAAGAGCCAGATAAAAAAGGTATTCAAAGAGCCACATCCATTCCACAAACTACTGTTTGGAGACCACGGTTCTTAAAGGTTGGGATAATCCCTCTGGTCACCTCTTTGTAGGATCTGTTCTCAAAATTTTTACTGACAACACTGGCCCAAACAAGCACCATTGGGAGTAAGTCCAAAGTCCTGTGTAAACTACAACCTTAAGTGTAGCTTACAATGTACATATTTATAATGGCAGCTGAACAGGGAGGCAAGGAAGTGAAGCAAGGTGTGGCTGGGAAGGGTAGGATTAGAGTTAACCCCAGGGAAAAATGCAAGGGCTCACTTTAAGATCTGGCAAGATAAAATTATAGGTGTTAGGAGGCCACTCTACCATGTCCTAAAACTGAACTCCAGGCAGATATAAGACAAGACAAGTTTATGCAACTCTGTATTCTTGAATACTTTTTTTTTTTTTTTTTTTTTAAATACAAGCAGTGCAAGTACCTGGAGCTGAATTGGCATCAGTCTCTTAGTTCCAGTACAGCAGAACCCATACTGGGATAAGGAGAGGGCAGCACAAGCAGCTAGCCAGTTGTGCTCTGCAAGGAGCACGCTGATAGGGTAGAGACAAACCTACAGGTGATGTTTTTAGCACTTTGCCTGGATGTTAGCCTCAATCCCATTACAATGTCACAATTAGAATTTGTTGAAGCAGATGCTGCATTATCAGTATAGCAGGAGGATCACATTTGATAGCAACATTAAGCCTGGTTTCACACATGTGCGGTGCGAATTGAAGCTCAGGTTTCACTGGGGAGATAACAATCTCCTGTTCAACGGATTCATTGCGTTTTTGCTCAGGATTAGAGAGCAGGGAGAGGGGGAGGGAGGAGGGGGGGAGAGGGGGAGGTGTAGTGAGGAGAAAGAGAAAATCCTTGTTCAGAACGCAATGCATCTGCGAATCAGATGCGTTCCCATAGGAGATAATAGGCTTGTAGTTCGCACCGCAATGCCCAAAAAACGCACACGTTTTTTGTGCAAAGCGCAGTGCGAATGCAACGCACATATGTGAACCAGATGCATTCATATGAATGTATTTTAAAATGTCCTGCGAATTAGATGCGGTGTAAGCCGCATCTAATTCGCATAGGTGTGAACCCGGGCTAAAAGTAGACATCTAGTCAAGTACTAATTGTACGCAAAAAATATATTTAAAAAAAAATCTTGCGCTAATTAGAAGTGTAGACTGCTGCACTTTTAACACTCCTTGGGTCAAGGAGGTAGTGAATATATAAAAGGACTGCACTGTCTCAAATACAGAAAAAAAAAAAAAAAAAAAAAAAAAAAATTTATATCCAATTTTTAGATAGATTTTTTTTTTGCTCTAAAAGAGTTATTAAAATTAAATTTATATAAAAAAAAAAAAAAAAAAAAAAAAAAAATTATAAATTTTTTTAAACACACTTTTTTTTATTTTTATCAAATTTAATTTTAATAAAACGCTTTTAGAGGGAAAAAAAAAAAAAAAAAAAAAAAAAAAAAAAAAAACACACACACCACACTCTAAAAAGATAGTTTTCTTTTTAAGATACATTTATAATTTAGTTTATTCAGCATGAAATGGAGCTTAGTTATGTAGCACAAGGCTGTATATTCAGGGATATTTAAATGTTTGGTAAACTCATTCAATGAATCCAAGCTCTGCAAGCTGAGAGAACATGCGCTGCATTGATGCACTCACACAATTTCACAGTAACCATGAGATAAAACAAAGTTCAGCAACATTCCTTTATCCCATTGTTGTGCAAATATATGTACACTACAAACTGTATGATTGAATTTTTTTCCGATATTGCGTTTTAATAACCTGACAGCCCATTATTCTAAATGGGAAACCTCCATTTTGTTTGCAAATATTAAAGATTCTAATAAGTCCTTACATTTAAAGATCACTTGTCATTTCAGATCCATCATGGCAGCGCCTGCTAACAGGCACCCACTTACCTGCTGCCACCACGTCCCTCACCTTGTTGTGTCACTGCCTCATCACCAGCTGTCCCATTAAAGTGAATGGGACTGTCGGTGAGTCCACAGCGGGTCAGAGGAGCCGTCGCTGCAGGACAGAGATGACAGGTGCACTTTAAAAATGATGATTTAAATCCAATCCACCCTATCCATGTGAAATTATTCCATCGGTATTCCACCAACTGAGAGTGCCATCCACCGTTCCCAGTGGTAATAAAGTAAATCAATCCAATTGAAAATAAAGTTGGCTTCTTACCAGATCCAGATGATCGCTAGATTATAAGCGATCATCTAACACCTCTCGCTGTATAAATGACAATGTCGCAGAAAAAAAAAAAAAAAAAAAAAAAATCCCCACTACATACATACAAACATACATAAAAAAAAATGCCATAAATCTATCCCCCATTTTGTAGACACTATAACTTTTGCGCAAACCAATCAATATACACTTATTGCGATTTTTTTTTTAACCAAAAGTACGTAGAAGAATACATAATCTGCCTAAACTGAGAAAGAAATTAGTTTTTATATATTTTTGGGGACATTCATTATAGAAAAAAAAAGTAAATATTGCTTTTTCTTCAAAATGGTGTGATCTTTTTTGCTTATAGCGCAAAAAATAAAAACTGCAGGAGGTAATCGAACACCACCACCAAAAGAAAGCTCTATTTGTGGGGAACAAAAAATCAAGTTAGACTTACCGGTAACTTGTTTTCCATGAGTCTTTCAGGACAGCACCTTGAGAGCGTGGCTCCACCCACTTGACAGGAAACACACCTCCACCAAACTTTAAAAAGGAGGCTCCTTCCCACTTATCATCAGTAGTAGTAGAGAACCTCCGGCCCAAGCTGGAACACATAATCAGAATATGGTTAGTCACAGCATAGTAATTTAATACAATAAGGGCGGGTTGCTGCTGTCCTGAAAGACTCATGGAAAACAAGTTACCGGTAAGTCTAACTTGATTTTTCCCTTATCGTCTTTCAGGACAGCACCTTGAGAGGATAACAGAGACTTACCCACTTAGGGAGGGACCACAGCCTGCAGGACCTTTCTGCCAAAAGCCTGTTCACTGGCTGACAGAAGATCCAGTCTGTAATGACGGACAAACGTAAGGTAACTTGACCACGTAGCCGCCCTACAAATCTGATCTGGGGTGGCACCAGCCATTTCTGCCCATGTAGAGGCCTGAGCCCTGGTAGAATGTGCTTTAATTCCCAGCGGGGGAGATAGCCCCGACTGAGCGTAGGCTGCTAGAATAGCTGATTTAAGCCATCTAGCTATAGACCCCTTAGAAGCTTGTTGGCCCTTCTTTTTACCTGAAAAAAGTATAAATAGAGAATCCGAGGATCTAAAGTTACTTGTTACCTCCAGATACTGTAATAAAGTCCTTCTTACATCCAAATTGTGGAATTTGCCCTCTTTTTCCCCCGAAGGGTTAGAGCAAAAGGTTGGCAGGATGATTTCCTGCGACCTATTGTGTGCTGACGCTACCTTTGGCAAAAAACCTGGATCGGTTTTAAGTATAATCCTATCTGTGTAGATGGTTAAAAAGGGTCTCTTAACAGATAGGGCGTGCAGCTCACCAATTCTCCTTGCTGACGTTATTGCAAACCAAGAACAAGGTCTTAAGAGTAAGATTCCTTAGAGAGATTCCTTGTAGTGGTTCAAAAGGTTCCTTTGTAAGGGCTTGCAGGACCACTGATAGATCCCAATTGGGAAAGTGCTTAGCCGGAGCTGGTCTAGATCTGGTAAGTGCCTTGAAAAATCTTATAACCAAGGGCTCAGAAGAGATTGGTCTTTCTAGAAATACTCCCAAAGCAGCTACTTGAACTTTAAGGGTGCTGACTGACAATCCCTTGTCTGCCCCTTCTTGAAGAAATTCCAAAATTGACACTAAATTTTTAACTTCTCTCTTAGTCAAATGACAAAAAGAGTTGAAGACCTTCCAATATTTAGCATAGATTTTTCTGGTCACTATTTTCCTACTGGAAAGTAAGGTAGTTACCAAGGGTTGTGACAGACCTTTGTTTAACAACTGCTCCTCAGAAACCAGGCCGTGAGGCTTAGACTGGCCACTCCCGGATGCTGTATTGGACCCTGTAGGAGCAGGTCCTGCCGGAGAGGCAGCCGCCAAAATGGTTTGACTGCCATCTGTAGAATGGTGGAAAACCATGCCCTTTTTGGCCAAAATGGAGTAATTAGGATTACTTCCACCTTCTCCCTCTGTATCTTCCTTAACACCAACGGGATAAGTTGGAAAGGAGGAAATGCGTAACCCAGATGGAAGTTCCAGGGCTGGATTAACGCATCTGTCCCCTGGGCCTTGTCGATTCTGTGAATAGAGAAAAATACTGGGAGTTGTGTATTTTCCTGTGATGCAAATAGGTCTATTTGCGGTTGACCCCAGGCCCTGGTAATCATTGCAAAGATTTCCGGATTCAGGCTCCATTCTGATTCCTGAATCCGCCTTCTGCTTAGATAATCTGCCACTACATTTAAGGTGCCTTTGAGGTGGACTGCTGATAAGGACCGAACATGCTTTTCTGCCCAAACCAGGATCTTTGAAGCTAGCAACTGAAGTGTTTTGCTTCTTGTACCCCCCTGTTTGTTTAGGTAGGCTATGGTAGTGGCGTTGTCTGAGAGGACCCGGACATGAGAACCTTGAAGGATGGGAGAGAAGGCATCTAAAGCTAAGGTGACTGCTTTTAGTTCCCTCCAATTTGAGGACCTCCTTGCCTCTGTCCGAGACCACATTCCTTGCGCGAAGTCTTGGTCTAAGTGAGCTCCCCAACCCCATACACTGGCATCTGTCGTTACCACTTTTTCTATTGGAAATGACCAGAGCAGGCCTTCTGACAGATTCTCCTGTCTTCTCCACCACCAAAGTGATCTCTTGACTTTGGTGGGTATCTTTACCTTTGCTTCCAGAGATTCTGACCTGTGATTCCATATTCTCAGGAGAAAGCTCTGGAGAGGCCTGAAATGTAACCTTGCCCATTGAATGGCTGGTATGGTTGCTGTTAGGGTTCCTAGGGATGACATCACCTGTCGGACTGATAATTGCTGGCTTGCCTGCAAGGACGCTACCACCTTCAGGACTTTCCCCTTCTTCTCTTCTGGGAGAAAAATCTTTTGTTCCCTTGAACAAATCTGATACCCCAGGAATAGTATTTTCTGGGCTGGAACGAAATTTGACTTCTGCAGATTTATGATCCAACCCAGGGTTTCTAGATGACCTCGGGTCCTTCCGAGGTTGTCTAGCAGTCTTTCCCTGGAGGGGGCAAAAAGGAGTAGGTCGTCCAAGTACGGAATTACCGCAATCCCCTGCATGCGAAGAGGAGCAAGCGCTTCTGCCATTATTTTTGTGAAAATTCGTGGGGCAGAAGACAGGCCAAAGGGGAGGGCCCTGAATTGCAAGTGCAGAACCTCTTTTCCCAAATTTATCGCCAATCTTAGGAATTTTTGGGACTGCGGGTCTATAGGGATATGCAGATAGGCATCTCGAAGGTCTATTGATGCCATAAAGCATTCCCTCGTCAATAGATTCTTGACCGTGAAGATGGAGTCCATACGAAACCTTTTGTATTGGACTGATCTGTTCAGCGGTTTCAGGTTTAGGATTAACCGAAAATCTCCGGATGGTTTCTTTATCAGGAATATACGGGAATAAAATCCCTGACAAAGCTCCCCCTGAGGGACGCAAGTCATAACCCCCTGATCTATCAGATCCTTTAATAGGCTCTTCATTGCCAGGGATTTTGTTACATCTCTTGGAAGATTTGTCACCAAGTACCTTTCTAGGGGGAGATCTGAAAATTCTATATTGTAACCCTGGGCTAGCATATTCAGGATGTACTGGTTTTCTGTTATGCTTGCCCAATAGGGGAGAAAGTCTTGTAGTCTTCCCCCTACTTGTAACCGACTGTCATTGCGTCTTGCTGGCTGACGCAGGAGGATGGAAAAGGACATTTCCTCTGCCCTTACCCCTCTGCCCTGACCAGCTTTTCTTTTTCTCTTGAGACTTGTTCTGTTCCTGAGCCCTTTGAGGACGAAAAAACCGTTTGACTGGTTGTTTCTTCTTTTTGACAGGAAAAGATTTCTTTTTATCTGCAGTCCTGTCCAGAACTGAATCCAAATCAGGGCCGAACAGTAAGTCTCCTAGAAAAGGGACCCCGCATAATTTGTTTTTAGATGCTGTGTCCCCTTGCCAAGTCTTTAGCCATAAAGCCCGTCTAACCGAATTAGCAAGGGCTGCCGCCTTAGCTGTCATCCTGATAGGCTACGGCTGCTGAGAGGGTAGAAAAGGAGTCAAGGATTTCTTGTTTAGGGGAATCTGCTATTATATGAGCTTTAAGCTGATTTACCCAATACTCCAAGTTCCTGGAGATGCAAGTAGTTGCCATTGCTGGCTTAAGGTTGCCCATAATGGATTGCCAAGTCCGCTTGAGCTGTTGATCCATTTTTTTATCCATGGGGTCTTTTAAGATCCCCATGTCCTCAAATGCTAGATCAGTAGATCTTGACACCTGAGAAAAGGCTGCATCAAGTTTTGGAACCTTATTCCAAAGAGCTGCTGGGTCTTCATCAAAAGGGAACCTTCTCTTATGAGCCCTAGAGAAAAATGGTTTCCTATCAGGGTCAGCCCATTCTTTTCTGATTGTTTCAGAAATCACTGCATGGACTGGAAAGGTACGGGACTTAGACTCACTAAGCCCTGCATACATCTTGTCATGTAAAGACATCTCCTTATGCTCTTCCTCAAGGCCTAGAGTAGCATAAAATAGCCTTTAAAAGGCCATCCACCTGATCCAAAGACAATTTATACTTGGAAGACATATTTTCCAGCTCATCACTATCCTCATTCGATTCATTAGAATGGGATGGGGAAAGCCCTTCCCGGTTCAGAGGACCCATTTCCGCCTCTACTGCCGGGACTAACAGTGAGCCTTGAGAGGACTGTGAGGTAGTGGGCTGACTTGCAGATGGATAGGTGAGTGAGGATCTGAAGGATTGAATGGTAGCATCCAATTCCTTTTTGGCAGATGCGATTAGATCACTGCATGCGGAAGTGGTTTCTTCCCTCACCAAGGAGTCAATACATGCTTGACATAAAGCCTTTTTCCAGCCTTCATTTAACTTAATTTTGCATGAAGGGCATTTCTTTCTAATCCCAGGGTCAGAGCTCTTGGCCTGCCATGATAAGGGAAAAAAAGAGAGAGAAAAAAGACAAACCATCTTTTAGAGTCAGCCTGATTACTCAAGGTTGCTCACCACAGGTGCACAGTGAGAAAAGCTATCAGACTCATGTGCCCTGACAGGCCCCTCCGCCACCAGGGGGAAAAAAATACCCTCAAACTTCACTAACATTTAGAGAGAAGAGGGCTAGAGAGAGACCCCACAGTAAAGCTGAGCAGAAACTACAGTCTGCTCCTTACCTGGGCCTTGCTGGTGCCTGTGCCTGTTCCACTCGCTGCGGTTCCTGAATCCATGCTGAGGCAGCAGCGTGATGCTTGTGGCGAAAACGCCGGTTCCGGACTCCAATAGCACCTGTGCGCCGGACCGCAATAAATAGGCACCAGACCTATTCCTCCCTCCTCCCCCTGCGCTTCCGGCGGAAATGACGCCTGGCGCCTGCTCCATGGATGCCGCCCCACTTCCGGATACCTCACATCCGGCGGATGCAGTCCTCTGACTGCCCTTCCCAAGATGGCGGCGGCGTCAGGGAAAAAACATGTGCAGGCAAGAAAAAAACAAACAGAAATGCCTGACATGCCCGACGCCTCCGCCTGGGAGCAGCAATACCCGGAGCAGTCCTGGCTCTCCCCGAGCACTGACGAGGGAGAAGGAGCCCATCCACCCGGCACCCGTAAGCCTGTGGAAAATGGGAGGAATCGGCTCTCCTGAGGTAGGTAAAAATAGTGGAGTAGGGAGCCTGTTCTCTCAGGACAGAACCTTGAGAGCTCCAAACTCCCACATGTGTTCCCGCCGGAGGAAACACATAAACTGATAAGTGGGAAGGAGCCTCCTTTTAAAGTTTGGTGGAGGTGTGTTTCCTGTCAAGTGGGTGGAGCCACGCTCTCAAGGTGCAATTGTCAGTTAAAGCGACGCAGCGCCGTATTGCAAAAAGTGCTCTGGTCAGGAAGGGGGTAAAATCATTCAGGGGCTGAAGTGGTTAAACCCAAAATATGCACTTGCAACAAAAATGAAAGGATTGGGCAGTAAAGAGGGTGATCCAGCATGGAGATCCAAGATTTGTTGGGGGATCTCCATGCTGGCTCATCCTCTCTACTGCCCAGTGATCACCCTTAACTCGAGTACACGTCCAATGTAGAGAAAGAGTCCGGAGAGTGCTGTGTGGGGACGCCGAACCTGGGACTGTTGGATTTATCAATCTTGGATGGTGTATAGCACACTCAGCTGGTGGAATACCAATGGAACAATTTCTGATGCACACGGACACTTTTTTATTGCACTCTCCATTAATCAATAGTCGATACACTGTTTGTTATCACTAATTATACCCAAATCTGCTCCCACTCAAAGCCTATTCTAACTACCCTGTAAAGAAGTGGTCTCCAAATTGCGGCCCGGGAACCGGATACAGCCCTTTGCTTGCTTTTATTTGGCCCTCGTGGCACTATTTTTATCCACTGAACAATGGGGCATAATCCCCCCCCCCCCCCCCCCAATGAAGGGGCAGAATTTCTCCCAATGACACCAACAATGGTGCCTAGTGACATCAATGATGGAGCTCAATTCCGCCCACTGAAACAAAAAGATGGGGCATTGTTTATTCGCACTGACATCTGGACCTTTTCTACTCTTAATGGCAGCAGTCTGGCCCCCCACGTTAAAATTCTGAAGGACAGTAAATTGGCCCTTTGTTTAAAAAAGTTTGGAGACCCCTGCTGTAAAAAGGAAAGATGTCTATACTTGCCTATTCTTAGGGCGCCCCCTTCTGGTCACAGGATCTCTCCAGCTGCCAGCTTCAAAGGAGATGAGAGATCGCCATCAATGGCTGCAGAGCCTAGGTGATGGCCGCACTTATAGGCTTACTTTAGGGCATCTGAAGTCGGCGTGTAACCAGACCAGAACGTTCCAAGAATAGGCAAGAAAGGGGGGGGGGGGGGGATGGGGGATTTCGGAGTAGGTTTAAGCATAGTTCGTATTTGACTGGAATGCCACTTTAATGGATAATAGAAAACAGACAGAAGTGTTCCGGTTTGAGATCTGCCTGTGTGGCAAGTCCAACAAATATACACAAGGGTTAGGCATGACTATAGCCTATTTCCAGGTACTAAACCTGTATTCTAAGGGAAACCCCTAGATTGCCCATAATTCACTCTAGTTGGTAAAGGTAATTGACCTACATTGGTAGTTGAGTTGTCAGAGACATTGGCACTCAATTTGAGCTGTAGCACCCTCCTAAGTATATAAAGTTTTTGGCTTTTCTGCTTAACAGAGACGTAGACAGGCAAATTAAGCAGACAGCACCTAAACAGAGAGCATTGATTAGTGAGGTCTGCTCAGTGCACGGTTTATGCAGTCTTGAGGTTTTACATTGATCCAACAGCAAGAAGGCATATTGGACAGTGGGAGGAAACCTAGTAGGTGAGAGCATGGATGTAGATACAGCCATGGCCAATTAAAAAGGGGATGTGCCCCAAGGAATGCTGGGCGACTGTATTAAGTCTGAGGAGCACATGGGCTGAGGGGTTCCAGTCCACCTCTAAAGAGAGGTTCAGGTGGGGAGGAGGCAGCTGCCTCTCCCCAGTGTGGAAGGCCGTGCAGATCTGAGGGCCTGAAGCCTGTAAGCTATATCCCAGGGTTCCTGTGCAAGCTGAGGGAGAAAGTCTATGGATCTGGTCTCATGTCACAGGTATAGAGTGTCACTTGGGAGCTGGAAGGAGGCTATCAGCTGTCCCTGGACATTTTGTGAGTACAGACCCTGAAGGGATCCTTGAGACTGTTGTACCAGTCTATCTAAGGAATCGCAGGAGCATTTTAAAACAGCTAGAGACAGGTTAACTTTATTAAATCAGATCTATAATAACACAGGGCACTGCTACAGTTCATGCAGTTTGATGCCTGGAGTGGTTATCCCCATCCCAGGCCTTGGCAATCCCCAGCACATGTGGCCCAGTGGTCATGGGATGTGGTTTATACTGACACCTGCTGCCATTGGCTGTAATTGAACTGTGAGCTGTCAATTACAAAGCTTGTTCCACCCACTGCCCTGAGGTCACTGAATGACCACCAGCAGCTTTGGTGTGCCGTGCAGAAGGTGCTCACCCACACACCTACAGGAGTACCCTGTATTCCTAAAAGGTGCATGCACTGGAGCAGATCTGGAGGTGTAAATGGTGCATGCACTGGAGCAGATCCAAGGTGTAAAGGTGCATGCATTGGGGCTGATCTGAAGTCTGCAGCGCATGCATTGGGGCCCAATACATGTGCACCAGCATGCATTTTTTGCAAAGTAAACTAATTCTTATGTAATAAATTGAACTTGCCATTACCAGTACCAGAACCGAGTGCAAAAACTGAAAACAAGCCAATACTCCAATGCACTATTGTTCACTGGCATGCTTGTTGTCCAATAGTTGTGAACATGGCACTTTATGTGGATATTGCCACTGACCTCTGCTCTATATAATTTTGTCCCCCTGTCTGCCCCATGCCAAAGACATACCAGTTACATTGTTGCAGACCAATATTACAATCCAGGTAGTGTGGCGCAGTACATCTGGTGTTTATCTGTAGGAAAACTACCCACTTAAATGCCGAGGACATCTGTTTAATATAAAAAGGTGCGATGCAGCATTCCAAAGTTGGTGTTCTGGAATGTTTGCTTATATTGGGTTGCGCGGTCATCTGTTTTCACTTTTGTGTATATAAAACATCTGTTACTAATGGAGCCGTGTTATAGACCAGTGCGCCACCTTCAGGCCAATGATGGGCATCAGTTGAGAGGGGCCCTGAATATAAAAAAAAAAAAAAAAAAAAAAAAAAAAAAAAAAAAAGGAAGAAGTTTAGAAACCCAGGGGTCCATTTGTAAAAAAAGTTTTTCCCCCCTAGATGTGACACAACTTTCCCCAAGATTCACACATTTTCTAATTGCATTACACTGGAGAATTGTGTGAATCCTAGATAAACACGTAGAACACTGGTCTACAAGAAGAGAGCTTCGGAAATGAAAGTAGTTACATTTTTACCAGAATTGGGTCACTAATAAAGGAAAATTAAGTCCCGAGTAATAATTGGCTTCAGTTTCCAAGATACAGTTTCAAATCAAAATTGCATCAGAATTACGAGGGCGATATGCGATTATGCTCAATAACTTTTCATGCAAAATGTGATAATAGCAATGAGAACAGTGCCACACCAATCATTGGAAGTGTATCTTTTTATTGATACCAGTAATATATAGTAACTTTCCATTCATTTATTGTTTTTTCATGTAACATTTTCATGTTCCCTCCACACCATTGGGACTGCAACAGGCATAGACTTTTCCTTCTTGTTTAGCCAAGGATGCAGATAAGTTGCACATGTAACAATGGGGGCCCAACTCTTGTCCTGATCCCCTATTTTTCATTCAAAGTATGGTATGCCTTTTTTTACCACTGACATCATACTGCACTTTTGAGATGCAAATGTAACCTCACCACAAATGTAGCAGAAGTTATCTGCGTTGTTTATACATTTTCAAGGTATCTTGGCTTCTGAGGGAAATGTTAGGCAATGACACTTTCACAAGCCACCAGATGTAATTGTATGATGCGTAGATCTGACCAAGACAAATGTACAGTGCCTTAAAGTATTCATACTCCTTGAAATTTTCCACATTTTGTCATGTTACAACCAAAAACTTAAATGGGTTTTATGTAATAGACAAACACAAAAGTGGCACATAATTGTGAAGTGGAAGGAAAATGATATAGTTTTTTTTTTTTTTTTTTTTTAACATAGAAGTTTATTTAAATTTTCACAACAAAAACAATTCACTTCATGTTAGATTTGAGTACAGATGACATGCATAGAACAGTTACATGACTTGGTATGAGTAAGATTCAATTATCACAGTAGTTATCCATTTCAGAAGAAGATATTAATACACTCATTAAGGATATCAATATATGGTGTAAGTGTAGGGGATCCCACCTTTCAACTGAGAGCATTCTAGCCTACCCATATATAGTTTGAAGAGTCCTGGGGGTAAGTCAACGCCAATCCCAACAGGCCCGAACCCAACATTTCATTCAATAGACAAGTGTTTTGCCTTCACCCATGCTGCCCAAATTTTCTCAAATTTTTTTGGACAATTTCTTCCCATATATGTCATTTTATATAATGGTAGCGCCTTATTTACCAGAGATTGCCAGAGTTGTATGGTGGGCGGTTGGGACTGATTCCACTGCAGTAGGATTGCTTTCCTAGCATATAGTGTGGTGTAGAAGATGAATAGTTTCTTCCCCCATGTGACTTCTAGAAAGTCACAGATACCTAGTAGAAGAGGTATTGGGCTATATGGGACTTGCAGTCCCCCTATAGAGTTGATATCAGCAAGTATACTATTCCAGAATTCCACCACCCCAGGGCAGGACCAGACCACATGAAAGAAATAGTCTTCCTCTGACCCACATCTAGTGCACTTCGCTATTCTATCAGGGTATATTTTTGCCAGGCGTATTGGAGAGTAGTAGGCCCTATGTAGGAATTTCAGCTGCATAAATCTGTCCCTTGCTGAAATTGTCAAGGGTAAATATTGTTGAATTCCCTCTTCCCAGTCCCCATCCGTCAACTCCGGAACATCCACCCTCCACCGCTCACATAGCTTGGAGACTTTAGATGTATCTCGAGTCACAAGCAAGTTATAGACGGCGGATAGTGTTCTTCCGCCATCTTGGTTTTTTAATACATTTTCTATCGGTGTCTCCTCCAGAGTCAACGGGCTGGGGAACTGGGACCGGAACGCATGCCTCACTTGGAGGAACCTGAAGAACATATGATTGGGTAGATCCTTTTCTCTTTTTAAAGCATCAAAAGTGATTAGTTGTCCCTGGGCAACTATATCCCCCAGGGTCGTGACTCCATATCTGGCCCACACAACCGGGTCAGGGATGGAGTGAAAATGAGGCAGGCGGGGGTTACCCCATAGGGGAGTTGCTGGGGACCAATTACTAGGCCCCAGAAATAGTGTATTAACAGTGTCCCATACCTTAAGAGTTGTTGTCATTGGGCAGGTCACATCTGGATTTGATCTAGGGCCTCTGTGCACCAAATTCCTCAACTCTGCATAGGAGCCGATAAGCGCCGCCTCCAAGTAAGTAGCAGGTATAGCCGTTTCCTCAGAGCCACCATTTTACTGTTACCAACACCGCTGCCCAGTAGTATTTTAGGAAGCATGGTAAGGCCAGACCCCCCAAGGTCCCTGGTAGTTGCAAAGTTGCCCTGGCTATTCTAGGAGTCTTCCCATTCCAAATGAATGGGGTAATAATTCTAAGTGTCGAAAGAAGGTTATTGATATAGGGATCGGAGTTTGTCGGAACAGGTATATAAATTTAGGTAAAATTGACATTTTGATTAGGTTGACACGGCCAACCGGAGTTAGTGGTAGGGATCTCCATGTGTTACATCTTTGGGATAGGTGGTGAACCACCGGGTTTAAGTTTAGGCTGATATATTTTTTTAAGTCTTGGTGTATTTCTACCCCTAGGTATCTAAACTGGGAAACCCTACTAAGTTGTCCATCCATTTGCAAGGGAGTAGACCCCGCCCGCAGAGGAAACAGGATCGATTTTCACCAGTTGATACATATACCAGAGAATTTCCCAAATCTATTAATTACCAAGAGAGCCTCTTGTAGGGACGTACCGTCATCTTTAAGATAGAGTAAGGTGTCGTCAGCATACAACGACACCTTTTCCTGTAGAGGACCTCTCGTAATCCCCCTCACCCCGGGTGTGGCCCTGAGAAGGACAGCCATAGGCTCTATTGCCAGGGCGAGAGCAGGCACCCTTGTCTAGTTTCCCCACAAAAAAAAAAAAAAAAAAAAAAAAAAAGTGTAGGGGAGAGCACTGTACGTGTGCGAACTCTGGCTGTGGGGGCCTTGTATACCATCCTGACCCAGGAGATAAAGACCGGGCCAAACCCAACCTGCGGAGGACCTCCCATAGGTAGCCCCACTCAGAGTCGAAGGCCTTCTCTGCATCTAGAGAGGCCACAATTTCGTCTCGGGCATCCTCCTCCCCAGAGGCCAGGACAGCATACAACCTGCGAATGTTTATATCCGTGCCCTTTCCGGGAATAAAACCCGATTGATCTTCATGAATTAGATCAAGTATTATTTCATTTAACCGCTGGGCCAAAATTTTGGTTAATATCTTCGCGTCCGAATTAAGTAAAGATATAGGTTGATATGAAGGGCATAGTTGGGGGTCTTTTCCCGGCTTTGGCAGGACCACTATAATGGCTTGTGACATGGAGAGCGGTATCTCCCCAGTACGTAGGGTCTCTGTAAGCATTGTGTGCATCCTAGGCGCCACCTCGCCCATATACTGTTTATAAAATTCAGGGGGTAGGCTGTCCAGTCCCGGTGTCTTCCCCGTTTGTAAGGAGCTTAGAGCCCGTTGGACCTCTTCCAATGTTATTGGAGCCTCGAGGCTCTCTCGTGCTGCAGCGGTGAAGGTCGGAAGCGTTATTTCGTCTAGGAAGTCCGAGAGTTCCTTCGCTGAGTATTGTGCCCTAGAGGAGTATAGGGACGAGTAATACTCAGCAAAGCAAGCGTTAATCTTCGCAGGATCTGATACTAGGGTCCCGTCATTCTTTCGGATACGAGCTATTGTGGATATAGGGGATTGCTCCCTAGACAACCAGGCCAAAAGCTTACCTGTTTTTTCCCCTTGCTCAAATATTCTTTGAGTTTGGGCGAGTTGGCGTTTGTTCGCCTTGGCCACCCTTAGTAGCATTACCTCCCGATAGGCAACCTTCATGTCTTGTGCTATAATAGGGTTGGCCGTGAGGGTGTATCGGGTCTCTAAGTCCCGGGCTTTGGACTCTGCCTCTTCCAACAACATCTTATTATTCCTACGCTCTTTAGCTATGGATGACATATAGCAGCCTCTAGTGTAGGCTTTAAAAGTGTCCCATACCATCCCTTGAGTAGAGGAACCCGCGTTAGTCAACCAAAATTGCTTCATCTCTTTTACTATCTCAATTTCTATAGTAGGATGTTCAATCCAGAATCTGGAAAGTCGCCAAATTCTGTCCGCCTGTGGAGTGGAAGTTTGCAGTGTGCATAATAGCGGGGAGTGGTCAGAAATACCCCTCGGTAACGTTTCAATATTTATAACTTTGGGAAGCATTGGTGAGCTTGCGTAAAGAAGGTCAATACGTGATAATGAGTTATAGGAGGATGAGTGGCATGTGTAAACTCGTTCTGTTGGATGTTTCCAGAGCCATACATCCTCCAATCCCAACACCTGTGCCCATCTATTTAACGCAGAATCCATAGCTGGGTCCGGGGACATTTTATCTAGTGAAGGGTTAGGCGTGATATTAAAATCTCCCGTAAGGATTACATAGTCTGTGGGGAATTGCGCAATTATAGTAGTGATCTTCTGCAGAAGGGAGAGGTTAGCTGGCAGAGGGAAATATACCCCCACTATAACCATAGCCAATGCTTCTATATTGGCGTGGATTATTATATATCTACCTTCTGGGTCTATGAGAATATCAAGGGGTTCAAAATTGAGTGATTTGTGGATCAGTATACTAACCCCCCTGGCGTAATTAGTGTAGGTGGCATGGTAATGGTGTTCCACCCATGGTTTCTTTAACCCCAACACTCTGCCCCCCATCAGATGTGTCTCTTGAAGAATACATATACTGGGTGTATATTTCTTAAGATATTCAAAAATATATAGGGAATAAATATTCCCTATAAAAAAAAAAAAAACAAAAACAAAACTTTGGAAAAGGGAAGATCTTAGTAACTGGGGGGGGGGGGGGGGGGGGTGTCGAAGCCTCCCCCATATCGAGGGCCCCCTCCCTTCCATGTGGACCTGAGCAACCTGTCTGCAATAGAGCAGCCGTTAGCACTTAGATATTTCTAAGGGTACAATCTTAGTTACAAACAATGGTAGTTTCTTAAAACCTGTGGAAAGTGAAAGAAATTGGTTAGACAATAGAAGCAGTCATTTAAAGTCCTCTTGAAGAGTCAAACCACTTAACAGAATTCCACCATTAACCCCTCCCTCCACCACCCATCTCTAATAACAGGATGAACATTGGTTAAGCAGGGCATCATGTCTCGCATTCTCCCCTTTTTTTTTATCATCATCCCTGGGACCAGTAAATACAGCAACAAAGTTCCATGACTCCACACCGTTGGTCAGGATCGCCGATATCTGGATAGTCCCTTCGGGGGGAGAAAGGAGTCCCAGGAAAAAAAAAAAAAGGGGGGGGGGGGGAAACATTCCAGCAATCCATATTTAACACACCCCCACCGTCCCCCCCCAATCCCCGACACAGCGGCGACAGCTACACTGGATGGCACGTTGCGGCCCTTCTGCGGCCGATCACGGCACCCGAGGCCGGGGATCGCAAGGCCGCACAGGCTGCAAGATGGCGGATAGTTACTGTGAAGCGGAGCCGGCCGAGGGCCTACATCAGCTGCATCCGATGGTCTGCGCCTATGATACTCTTCTGCTCCTCTGCCGGTAGTGGATTACAGCAGCACCAGGTCAGTTTGAAGGGGAATTACATAGGTTTGAGGCAGGATTCCTTTGGATGCAGTTAGGGCCGGCGGAGCTCCCTCAGATCACTTATCCGGCAGCGGTGCCCAGGAGCCGAACGCCGCTATCATCAGGCTCCAACTTTCCTCCCCTCAGTGCCCGGTCACAGCCACATCTGCACAGGGCAATAAAATTGGCTGTTAGTCCACGAAGCAACGGATTAGAAGGCCTGCTGTATGCGGAGCTCTATCTCATCCGTCCTATCAGGTCGCCATCTTGACCCCGCCCCCAATGATAAATAGTTTAACTTTTTTTTTTACAAATAAATATGTAAAAAGTGCAGGGTACATTTGTATTCAGCCCCTTGGATCAATACTTTGTAGGACCACATATAGCTGCAATTACAGCTGAAAGTCTTTTAGTCAGCTTTGCACATCTAGAGAGTGACATTTTTGCCTATTCTTCTTTGCAAAATAGCTCAAGCTCTGTCAGATTGGAGGGAGAGCGTCTGAACAGCACATTTCAAGTCTTGCCACAGATTCTCTATTGGATTTAGGTCTGGACTTTGACTGGGCCATTCTAACACATAAATATGCTTTGCTCTAAACCATTCCATTGTAGCTCTGGCTGTATGTTTAGGGTCATTGTCCTGCTGGAAGGTGAACCTCTGTCCCAGTCTCAAGTCTTTCGCACTCTTAACAGTTTTTCTTCTAATATTGCCCTGCATTTGGCTCCATCCATCTTCCCATCAACTCTGACCAGCTTCCCTGTCCCTGCTGAAGAAAAGCATTCCCACAACATGATGCTGTCACCACCGGTGGGGATGGTGTGTTCAGGGTGATGTGCAGTGTTAGTTTTCCACCACACATAGAATTTTTCTTTTAGGCCAAAAAGTTAAAATTTTGGTCTCATCTGACCAGAGCACCTTCTTCCATGTTTGCTGTGTCCCCCACATGGCTTCTCTCAAACTGCAAATGGCACTTCTTATGGCTTTCCTTCAACAATGGCTTTTTTGCCACTCTTCCATAAAGGCCAGATTTGTGGAGTGCATGACTAATAGTTGTCCTGTGGACAGATTCTCCCACCTGAGCTGTGGATCTCTGCAGCTCTTCCAGAGTTACCATGGGCCTCTTGGCTGCTTCTCTGATTAATGTTCTCCTTGCCCGGCATGTCAGTTTAGGTGGACGGCCATGTCTTGGTAGGTTTGCAGTTGTGCCATACTCTTTTCATTTTTTGGAGGATGGATTGAACAGTGCTCCATGAGATGTTCAAAGCTTGGGATTTTTTAATTTTATTTATTTATTTATTTTTTTAATAACCCAACCCTGCTTTAAACGTCTCAACTTTATCCCTGTCCTGTCTGGTGTGTTCCTTGGCCTTCATGATGCTGTTTGCTCACTAAGGTTCTCCAACATACCTCTGAGGACTTCACTGAACAGCTGTATTTATACTATGACTAAATTGCACATAGGTGGACTCCATTTACTAATTAGGTGACTTCTGAAGGCAATTGGTTCCATTAAATCTTAGTTAGGGGTATCAGAGTAAAGAGGGCTGAATACAAATGCACACCAAACTTTTCATATTTGTAAAAACGTTTGAAAACCATTATTCATTTTTCTCCCACTTCACAATTATGTGCCACTTTGTGTTGGTCTATCACATAAAATCCCAATAAAATACATTTACGTTTTTGGTTGTAACATGACAAACTATAAAAAAAATTTCAAGGCGGTATGAACACTCTTTCAAGGCACTGTAGCTTGCAATAGAAGAATACATTATATTTAGGTAATCATTAGTCTCAAAGTGAAGATAAAAAAAAAAAATTCACATTTCTATGTGGTACCATTTTCATTGTTCTACTGTACTTTGTCAAAGTTACGAGGCATCATAATCAGACACTGCCCACCCACTTGTGACAATAGCTTATCAAAATTTGCCATGTTCTTCCTGCTTCTCTGCCCGACCAATCAGGAAGCGGGTCTTAAGAGCAGACTGGCTGGGAGGAGAAGCCGCCCTAGACCTGGATGGGGTAACAGCCTGTCTGGCAGTCAAGCCCCCAATAAAACGGAGCACCAGCCACCACTATATACATTTTATGTAAAATAGAATTCTGTTCAACTGCAGTGGCCAAAACATGGATCAAGATTCAGAGTAGCCCTGCTGACCCAGTCAAATTCGGATCCATCTATGGCCACCTTTACTGTAGCGTGTTATTCATATGAATGGCACCCCAAAAGGAATAGAGGTGCAACACCTGCATTGTAGCGAAATCAACAAACTTCCCAAAGACAAAGCACCGCTCCAGACCTCCACAGGTGCTTGCTCAGAGCCCACTACTCCCCATCCAAGGACACCAGGGATTTGGATCCTTGCTCTCAAGCCTGTTGAGGGTGGAACATGGTCACAGAGTAGGGGACAGTATGGATCCAGCTGCACCAATGGCTAGCTTTTGGAAGAGTGGACTGGTGTGCAGCTCCTATTCCTTGGTATTAATAGCATGTAATGAAACAAAAAAAAAAAAAAAAAAAAAAAAAAAAAAAGTTCACACTGTGACCATGGCAGTTTATAAATGTCCACTGGCAATGTGAATTTTCTGGTGGATAATTAAATTGTGGATCAACCGCATATTTTTTACCACCCATGTGAACAAGGCAAAAAGGCTCGTGTTCGATTTTTGGCATGTGAAAGTGCATTGGCAGCCCATTCATTTTGAATGGGTTGCCTTAACCACTTCAACCCCAGAAGGATTTACCCCTTTCTGACCAGAGCACTTTTTACAATTTGGCACTGGGTTGCTTTAACTGACAATTGCGCGGTCATGCAGTGCTGTACACAAACTAAATTTGCGTCCTTTTCCCACAAATAGGAGCTTTCTTTTGGTGGTATTTGATCACCTATGTGATTTTATTTTTTGCAATATAAAAACAAGAAAAAAAAAAACCCACACAACAAAGTTGTCACTGAAATGATATATTGCTCAAACATGCCATGGTTATATGTGAAGTTACACCCTAAAATACATTCTGTTGCTTCTCCTGAGTACAGGGATACCACATGTGAGACTTTGGCAGTCTAACCACGTACAGAACCCCGAAAACCAATCACCGCCTTCAGGATTTCTAAGGGTGTAACTTTATTTCACTCCTCACTGCCTATCAGTTTCAGAGGCCATGAAATGCCAAGATAGCACAACCCCCCCCATATGACCCCATTTTGGAAAGTAGACACCCCAAGCTATTTGCGGAGAGGCATGTTGAGTATTTTGCAGCTCTCATTTGTTTTGGAAAAAAGGAAATTCCCCCCAATTTTCAAAAATTTTCCTTTTCTTTATTTTCCAAAACAAATGAGAGCTGCAAAATACTCAACATACCTCTCAGCAAATAGCTTGGGCACCCTTTTGCCCTGTACACACTATAGGATATTCCGACAACAAAATCCATGCCCCATCCCCCCCCCCGACGGATGCTGGCTCAAACTTGTCTTGCATACACACGGTCGCGCAAATCTTGTTGGAAATTCCAAACGTCAAGAACGCAGTGACGTACGACGATCCGAGGAAGATGAAGTTCAATAGCCAGTGTTATTTCAGCTTGATTCCGAGCATGCGTGGAACTTTGTGCATCAGAATTGTGTACACACGATGGGAATTTACGACAACGGATTGTTGTCGGAAAGTTTGAGAACCAGATTTCAAATTTTTTTTTTTTTTTTTTTTTTTATTGTTATATCAGGAAATGTAAATATCCCCTATGATAGCAATAGGTAGTGACAGGTACTTTTTTTATTTTTTATTATAAACACTAATTGGGGCCCATTAGACTCTAGATCTCTCCTCTGCCCTCAAAAGCATCTGACCACACGATAAAAGGCTTTCACAATGGCGCTGTTTATATCTGGCGAAACTGAAGTCATGAAATGCTCGTAGCTTCCGGTTTCTTAGGCCATAGAGATGATTGGAGCCATTCTGATCTTTGATCAGCTCTATGCTCTATGGTCAGCTGGCAGATTCACCAGCTGCATTATCGGGTTCCCCGGTGGAACAGTAGAGCCAGGAAAAAAAAACAAATGAAGAGGACGGGAGGGGGTGGAGTCTGTAAAAGCAGTCTAGCGGCCAATTAGCCGCTAGGATTGCCTTTACATGAAAGCCGACCGCAAAGAACGATGCCAAGATGATACCTAAACCTGCAGGCATCATTCTGTTATAACCACAGAAAGTCCAGCAACATACCAGTACATTGCTGGTCCTTGTTGGGCATATATTGTAATTTTTTTTCATGCAGCCTGTGGGCTGAACGCAAAACAGATAGGTGGGTATGCCCACCATTAGAATACCACCCTCCATCCACCCACTTCTAATGATGGGCATACATGCACTTTTTTTGACTGTGGTGGTGAAATCACCTCCTACAGCGAAGGAGTCACTGATTTACATATCGTGGGAGCAAACGCTGTTGCTGTCAAGATAAATAAATCAGTGCTGCAGCTGAATGGCGTACCTGAAAACAAAAAAAAACGGTTAACAATAAAACAGTAATCAGAGTATAAAAGAATTACATACTATGTTTTATCATGTTTGCTTTTCAGGTAACAAAACATTTCAGTTAAGCATAGAATACAGTAAAAATACAGAATAAAATGACAACTACATTTATTTTTTTCCCCCTTTAATTTGAAACTGTAACGGTTCGGGTCTCAAAATACGATGGCATCTTTGGAGACTCTTTGAAAGTGTGCCTAGTCTGTGCAATGCTGTACCCTACGCTAATACTCCACTAGTGTATGGTAGCATTCAAAACATTCATCAATGCAAAGACCAGGATGGTCAGGACAGGAGGGACAATAAAAGTGGGCATCACGCCTATATTCGCATTTCCTACAGACACATCTTTTTGGGGGGTGCTCATTGGGTAGGGGTGCCAGGGAGGACATGCAGAAGATGCCCCTCATGCAGCCGGCTTACTGCATTTGGATTGGGAAGTTGGGGCACAGCCCAGTCTGGAAACAGAAGGGCTCTGACGATCTTTTCCTGGAATTTAAGGAAGGATCCAGTTCGTCCTGAAGCTCAGTATAGCACATAAGCGTTCAGCAGAGCCAATTAGAATAAGTATACAGACACTTTTGTACTAGCATTTGGCCTTATGGGCAATTAAGTACAGTGCCATCAACTGGTTGTTGTGGTCCACCCCTCCCATATTTTGGTTATATTCGTGGACACAGAGGGGTTTCTCTACAACACCAGTCGCTGTAGGAATTTGGACCGTCGTGTCTGCATGAAGGGAGGTGAGAACGAAAACATTCTTTTTATCCCTCCACTTCACAGCGAGCAAATTATTAGATCTCAAGCAGGCTCTCTCCCCCAGCCCAAGACGGGAATCTACAAACCACTGGGGAAAGCCCCGGCGATTAGGTCGCACAGTGCCACATGCGCAAATTCCGTGATCAAACAAGTGACTAAAAAGTGTTGCGCTCGTGTAATAATTGTCCACATACAAGTGGTACCCCTTTCCAAATAAGGGTGACACCAAGTCCCACACTATCTCTGGGCAGTTCTCTGGCTCTACGCCACTAACTCTTCCCTCGTAAACCATAAAGCTACATGTATAGCCTGTGGCCCTGTCACAGAGCTTATACATCTTGACCCCATATCTGGCACGCTTGCTGGGAAGATACTGTTTCAAAGACAAGCGGGCAGAAAACGTAATCAGGGACTCAACGCAGACAACTTGATTGGGAGTAAACAAAGTTGCAAGATCTGCTCATATCTAGCCCTGGAGGCAGAGAACAAGGGCATATGATGAATTGGGTCAGTGGACCAATATGACCGCAACTCACAAGTATCCGTTCAGACACTATACTACTAAGGGAGGCGTATGGTGCGTACATGGGTGTTAGCGCTACTAGAATTAATCTGGTGCTGCCTGGGGTGATGCAGACCCTGACACTAAAACCTAACTGATATAACCCGCTGGGCGATCAGGGGGTTAAACCTTTATTGGGCAATATACGGCGGGTACCCCGACGCAAAAAAAACAAAAAACAAAAAAAAAAACCACACTAATCAGCGTCACCCATAACACTAATACAGTGATCACTAGTGACAGGTTATTAGGGGGCAATCAAGGGGTTAAAACCTTTATTAGGTAGTATCTGACGCTATAAAAACCTGACACTAATACGGCAATCAGGAAAAAAGATCTACTAGTGACACGGGGTGAAAGGGTTAACTGGGGGCGATCAAGGGGTTAAACCTTTATTAGGTGGGTAACCTAGACCTACTACTAACTGCCCTAACACTTATTACAGTCACAAATGACAATTCAGCGATCAGTGAAAAAGCGGACAACTGCAATTAGTGCCAGGGAGTGAAGGGGTTAACGGGGGGTGGCAAGTGTACCTATGTGTACTGGTGTTAGTGCAGTGTTGTGCAACTCACGTTTAGACATCCTCTCTCCTGAACCGAAAATAGTTCCACGAGGGGAGATGACATCACTTCCTCTGCCTGTGTTTACACTTATGCCCCGTACACATGGTCGGATTTTCCGACAGAAAATGTTCGATGGGAGCTTGTTGTCGGAAATTCCGACCGTGTGTAGGCTCCAGCGGACATTTTCCGTCTGAATTTCCGTCACACAAAATTTGAGATCTGGATCTCAAATTCTATGACAACAAAATCCGTTGTCGTAAATTCCGATCGTGCGTACACAATTCCGATGCACAAAGTTCCACGCATGCTCGGAATTAAGCAGAAGAGCTGCACTGGCTACTGAAGTTAATCTTTCTCAGCTCGTTGTACGTCACCGCGTTCTTGACGTTTGGAATTTCCGACAAGATTTGTGTGACCGTGTGTATGCAAGACAAGTTTGAGCCAACATCCGTCAGAAAAAAAAAAAAAAAAAAAAAAAAAAAAAGGATTACCGATCCTTTTGTTTACATCATGTAAACAGCGGTCATTGACTGACAGCTGATCACATGGTAAGGGGCCGGGATCAGCCCCTTACTTGGATCGTTGATCACCCGAGTCTGACTCGGTGATCACAGCGCACTCCCTGCAGGGCACGTGCACAGGGGAGACCGTCATATGACGGCCTCCTGGGAATTCAGGTCCGCGCTGTGGCTGTCATTCGGCCATAGCGTGGATGTGAAGTGGTTAAACATTTCTCTACAATTTCCAAACTCATTATATACTGCTGCTGGAGTGAAAAATCAAAATATGTTGGTTTTTAATGGTTAGGTATGAACATGCACTACAGACACAGATTTAGTCGTTCTATAACGTCTTTAAGGCCCCTTTCACACGAGGCGGACTCCGTTTCTACGGAGTTCACCTCGGTCCGACGGCTCAGCGGGAGATCTCTCCGTTGACGACAGGTCCCTCTCTGCTCACTGAGCGGGGAGGGGTTTGTCAGGCGCCGCTGCCGCCTATGGGAGGGATCGGATGAAAAACGGACAGCATGTCCGTTTTCATCAGATCTCACCCGATCCGATAGCGATGGATCCGGACGTAGGGCCATCTGTCTGCTTTTAGCGGATCGGATGTCAGCGGAGCAATGCCATGAATGTCAGGCCCAGGGCAAATTGCAGCAGAGGTCTTGAAAAAGAAGGAAGGGTCAACTCAACACTGAAAACATTGACTCTTTGCATAAACTTAATGTAATTGCATAAGTATAAAATGCTTTTATTGTCAATGCTTTACCTGATACAACGATCTGACAATTGTCAGATCATGTATACCAGATACATCCGCCAAAAAAAAAAAAAAAAAAAAAAAAAAAAAAAAAAAAGAAGAAGATCTAAAAAACACTGAAGCAGCACTGGCAGAAATTGTCAAAATTAACCGCTTGCCGACCTCACGCAGATATACTGCGGCAGAAGGGCTCGTACCTGTACGTTACCCTTTAAGAGGTGGCCAGCATGCGCCCATGTGGCAAGCTCTGCGAGTCGGGTCGCGTGGACACCTGCGATCGCCTCATGGGGAGGAAGAAGAAAGGGGAGATGCTGATGTAAACAAGCATCTCCCTGTTCTGCCTAGTGACAGTGTCACTGATCTCTGCTCCGATGACAGGGAGCAGGAGCAGAGATCAGTGACGTGTCACACACAGCCCCTCCCCCCCACCTAGTGGTTAACCCCTTCACTGCCAGTGTCATTTACAGGAATCAGTGCATTTGTATAGCACTGATTGCTGTATAAAATGACAATGGTCCCAAAAATGTGTAAAAAAAAAAAAATGTCCGATGTGTCTGCCTATAATGTCGCAGTCACAATAAAATATATAGATATATATTAAAAAATAAATATAATAATAATTATAATAATAATTAGGCCATAAAACTATCCCCTATTTTATAAACACGATAACTTTTGCGTAAACCAATCGCTTATTGCGATTTTTTTTTACCAAAAATAAGTAGAATACGTATCGGCCTAAGCTGAGGAAAATAATTTTTTAAATAGCAAAAAGTAAAAAATAATGCGTTTTTTTTTTCAAAATTGTCACTTTTTTTGTTGATAGTGCAAAAAATAAAAACCGCAGGGGTGACCAAATACCACCAAAAGAAAGCTCTAGTTGTGGGGGGGAAAAAAAAAAAAAAGTCAAATTTTGTTTGGGAGCCACGTCACACGTCCACGCAATTGACAGTTAAAGCGACGCAGCGCTGAATCGCAAAAAGTGCTCTGGTCAGGAAGGGGGTAAATTCTTCCAGGGCTGAAGTGGTTAATATTGGTGTCATTTTGGCCATAGCTGTACATGTAGATGGCCAAGTACAGCACATACAGACAGCAGCACACTGCAGTGACTGCATAGGCACTGTTACTGCCTGCCTGGCACAGGCACAGCATAATAAACCAATACTTGAGGGTAATGCTTATTTCTATACAGTAATAAGAATAAGTTTACTGTAGGGCTGCAACTAACGATTATTTTCATAATCGATTAGTTGGCCGATTATTGTTTCGATTAATCACCTTAAAAAAAAAAAAAAGTGTGGTGTATAATTTAGTTAATATTTGTAAAGTTTAAAAAAAAAAAGGCAATTCATTCTTAAATATCTCTATGCAGTGGTAAATATAAACAACCAACTATATGGTTAGGGAGCAAAATATTGAATCCACTCTGAAAATAACAGACAGAAGAGATATACTGTATATTCACTATTAGAGGAGATATACTGTATACACTATTAGAAGAGAAATACTGTTTTTTGGCCAATTTGTTGTTGGGCAGATTAAAAAATACAAATTGCTGCAAAAACGCATTACATGCTTTTCTGCAGCTTCTCCATTGAAGTATATTGAACCTAAAAAGCACCATTTTGCATTAAGAAAAAAAAAAGTCCTTGACCCTTTCCAAATACGCAGCGGCTGAAAAAAAAGCATAGATGTGAACGTGTCCCATAGGAAACCATGTTAAATTAACTGTAGTGTGTTTCTGCAAAAAGCACCAAAAAACACATAGATGTGAACCAGGTCTAAGACGTTTAGTAACATAATGGGGTTAAAAGAAACTAAAATGAGCCCTTTATAGTACAAAAAAAGCAAATAATCGCAACTGTAAGGGGTTCATTTTTTTTTACTGTAGAACGGTGAAAGTAATATTTACAGTAGCGATTTGCTCTTTTTGTACTATAAAGGGCTCATTTTATTTTTTTCCTTGTCACAAGAAGTTTATTGAGTATACAATGTTATAAAGATACATAAAGTAAGTTTACAAGGATCTATAAAGTAAGCTCATTGTTTTACAGTAGGGTTTATATAGGTAAATATCATGAAATTTCAAATATTAAACATTGGGTTCACGTAAACCTAAATTAAAGATATATATCATTTCCTTAGTTACTTTTGTAGGTATTTAAATGATTTATACCTACTATACATATTGTTTACAAGTAGAGTGTATATAGGTCAAATAAATTCTGATAATGAGCTTTAATCGTAAGGTGGAGAAAAGGAAAGAGAAAGAAGAAAAAGGGTTGAAAGGTAGAGGTATGGTCCACAAGGTTGTCCCGCTCGTCAGTTTTTTATTCTTTTTAGTTCTCTTTGAAGCCTTAAAATGGGTGTCTCTGTAAGTCATTTAATCTGTTACCATGGCAATAGGACAGAGTCATTGAAGTTTGACAGGAACTGTTGTTTTATCCAAGGATGCCAAAGTTTTTCAAATTTTGGAATTTGATTTTGATCGATGGCTACCATCTTAGCATGGGACATTGTATTATTCATTCTGTGAATGGTTTCTGCTAGTACCAATGTAGGAGATTTCCATGCCTTGGCCACTGTTTGTTTTGCAGCTGTTATTAGTTGGATCATAAGTTTGAATTCAGAGAGTGTTAACCATTCCGGTTTTAGATTAAGTAAAGTTAAATATGGATCTGGTTGTATTATTTTTTTAAATATTTTAGATGCAATCATGAAGACTTCCTTCCAGAAGGTTTGGATTACTGGGCACGTCCACCATATGTGTAAATATGTGCCTATTTCTGGGCATCCTCGAAAACAAAGAGCTGAGTAATTAGGTGAATATTTTGCCACTCTTAGTTAGGACTTTATAATTTGTCTCCAGTGCTAAGATGTTGGGTGAAGATGACTTAGATGTGAGCCATATGTTAGACCAGTCCGTGTCTTCTAAAGTTCGTCCCAGGTCCTCCTCCCACCTCTGAACGTAAGAGGGTCTATTAAGATTTGCTACTCCATATAATTGATTATAAACTGATGAAATTGTACCTTTAGCAAATGGATCTTTTGTACAGATTGATTCAAAAATGGATAATTGGGATAATGGTGTATCCCCCTTTAGGAATGGTGTATAGAAATTTTTGATTTGGAGATATCTAAATATCTCAGAGTTTGGTAGATCATATTTTTCTCTAAGCGATGGGAATGAAAGGAATGATTTAGATGCTATGAAGTCATTTAGTGTCTTAATGCCTGATGTTGTCCAAGCTTTAAAAGAATTTGGGTAGATCCATGCCGGATAAAAGGCCGGATTTCTGATAAAAGAAAGGAGAGGATTGTGTGGAGATTGTAACTGATATTTGGTTTTTAGTTTATCCCAGAGAGATAAGAAGTGTTTAGTTATGGGATTATGAATTTTAAAGCGGTCTTTAGGATCAAGCCATAATAAATTTGATATTAATAGAGGGTCATTTTCTGAAGCCTCTATAAATACCCATAATGGGATTTCCTGTTTTGCATGGTATTTGGACAGACTGGCCAAATGTGCTGCTCTGTAGTAGTTAGTAAAATTAGGGTATCCCAGGCCTCCTTTATTTTTGGGAAGATGTAGTGTGTGTATAGGTATACGTGGTTTAGAAGAGCCCCATATAAACAAAGTTGCTCTTTTTTGTACTATTCTCAAAAAATAGGAAGGAATTGGAATAGGGAGGACTCTGAATAGATAAAGCAATTTGGGTAGAATAGTCATTTTGATTGCATTAATCTTCCCTATCCAGGATAAAGGAAGTTGCGACCATTGTTTTATTAGATTTGTGATCTGTCTTAATACAGGAGGATAATTGGTTAAGAATAAGTCAGAATGAGATGCTGTTAAATGAATTCCAAGATATGGGATTGATTTTTCTGCCCATGTGAATGGGAGTGCAGCCCTAGCCGGGATCAATTCCATGTTTGTGAGTGAAATATTAAGCACTAGGCATTTCTTAGGACTAATCATAAGGCCGGATAGGGCTGCAAATCCATCAAGAGCTGGTATTAAGTTAGGACCAGAGACCTGTGGTGATGATAGAAAAAGTAATATATCGTCTGCAAATATACATAATTTGTGTGTAATACCTCCTACTTCAATGCCAGTTATAGTTTGGTTTGTTCTGATGTATTGGGCCATGGGTTCGAGTATAAGGGCAAATAATAAGGGAGATAATGGGCAACCCTGTCGGGTACCTCTTTCGATATTAAAGGCTTCAGATTTGTATCCAGCATATTTTATATAGGCTTTGGGTTTATTATATAATGCTTTGATCCATGTTAAAAAGTGGGGTCCAAAACCCCATTTTTGTAATGAATATTGCATATATTGCCAGGATACTGTGTCAAATGCCCTCTTAATATCGAGAGATAGAAAACAAAGGGATTTTCCGTTTTTTAGCAATATGTGCCAATAACACTGCCCTGCGTATATTATCGCCTGCCTGTCTATTTGGCATGAAGCCTACTTGATCTCTATGTATTAATTTTCCTATAATGCTATTGAGGCGTTTTGCTATTATTTTTGCTAATAATTTAATATCGAGGTTTAACAGAGATAGGCCGATAATTCACACAGGAAGTATCATCAGAAAGGGGTTTTGGGATCATACAAACAATTGCCATTAGTGTTTCTTGCCGAAAAGAATGTCCATCTAGAAGTTTGTTAAAAGTTTCAGTGAGAATGGGAGAGAGTATTTCTGAGAATGTTTTATAGTATAAAGCCGAGTAGCCGTCTGGGCCTGGTCTTTTGTTAAGTTTTAGGTCTTTTATGGCGTTAGCAACTTCATCTATAGTTATAGGCTCATCCAAACTGCTTTTTTGATTCTGAGATAACTCAGGTAAGGTTATTTTTGAGAAGAAGGATTCAGCCTCTGTAGGATTAAATTTATTGTTTGTCTTGTATAAAGTTGCGAGATGTGAGTGAAATTTATGGACTATTTTAACTGGATTACAAGTGTAAACATTTTTTGATAATTTCAAACGTACTGGTTTGAAAGATTTGTTAGTTGAATTTAATGCCCGAGCCAAATATGTACCTGGTTTGTTTGTATTCATGTAGAAATTGTGTTGAGCGTTTGAGGGATTTATCAACTGACTCAGTGAGAAATAGATCGTATTCCAATCTAGATTTTTCCAGATGAGATTTTGTACTCTGAGATGGATTATCTTGAAATGATATGTAGGCTGCATTAAAATTGAGTTCTAGTTTTTTTGCTAGATTTTTGCGTTCCCGTTTAAATAGTGCCATTTGTCTTTGTATTGTACCACGCAAGACAGGCTTATGAGCTTCCCACAGTGTTATTGGGGAGATGTCTGTTGTATTATTAATTGATATGTATTCCTTTAAAGCTTGTTCAATGGCCATCTGATGTAGTGGGTGTTTGAGCATTATGTCCGGTAAGTACCACGTTGGGTCATGCGCTTTTGGTATGGCTGAGGCTATAGTAGTGTATACTGCATTATGGTCAGACCACGGAATCGGAATTATATCTGATGCAATAATTTCTGGTATCATTCCTATTGTTAGAAAAATATGATCTATTCTGGTGAAGGTTTGATTAGGGTGCGAGAAATAAGTGAATTTCTTTTTCATTGGGTTACTTTCTCTCCATGAATCTACCAGATTGTATTTGGAAAGAAGTTGAGAAAAAGGTAATCTAAAGGTTATTTTGGATGGTGTAAAAGGTGATTTATCTAGAAATGGGAGGAGGACCTGGTTCGAATCCCCACACATTATTACTGTTCCTATTTTGTGTGTATTAATCACTTGTAATATATGTGAGGAATGTTGTAGGTTGTTTGTTAGGAGCGTAGTAGGAAATCACCGTGATTGCTGTATCCATTATATAACCCATGAGTATCAGGTATCTACCTTCTGGGTCTTTAATTTCTGATAAGGTGAATGGTGTGGATCGGTGAAATGCAATTAGAGTTCCCCTTTGCTTGGTACAGGCAGAAGCCGTGTAAATTTGTTGATAAAAAGGAGAAATATATTTTGGAGTAGAATCTTTGGTGAAGTGCGTTTCTTGGAGGCATACTATGTGAGCCTTCTTGTTATGGAAAGTACGGAAGGCTTTGGTCCTTTGAGGGACATTTATTCCCTGAACATTCAGGGAAAGTATATTCAGTGGTGCCATGGCAACAGATCAAATAGTTTTGACTTACTTTTTGTTATGCAGAGCTGAGCTAGATAGAAAAGAAACCAGTGAATTCTGGAGTAAAGAGTAAACAAAAAACATATGAGATTAGATGATACATTGTATAAATTATTTTTTGCAAGTAATCACAATTTACCCGTGAAAGAGAATAAATATCTCTCTCAGGGGAATAAGTGCCTTCGTCACACTCCCACATAATATGGTTGGGAGAATGAGGAGGGCTAATGGAGGTACACGGATCTTCCGCTTACAGGAGAGAAGTGCTATGTCAAAAGACATCAAAATGATGTTTCATTAATTGGAATGCAGAATATAGTTTTTGTTTAAATTATTTATTCCAGGGTGGTTGTATATGGTTAGTCTTGCCCTAGGCTAAATAATTCAGTTAGAAAGGTACTGTTAATAACTTTGGTATTGATGAAGATAGTTTGAATTATTTTGGGATTTTAACCCTTTATAGAGTAAACAATTACATATTTTATTCATATGTAACTGTTTAGATATGTTAACTCATAAAATTGAGGTTGTATTGCTTCAGATTAGAACAAAAACATAATTCTAGGAACTAGTTAGGTAATAATATATTTGTTTTAAGAAAAGAAAGAAAAAGCTTCCATTACTTCTGGATTATTGAACATAATTGTCCTAAAAAGTAATAAATCTATTGTTATTACCTGATAATATATAACTGAACAAGAATTTACTTATTTCACTTATATATTCTAAGGCTATATGAATCAGAAGTAATAAGAAATATAACTGGAATGTAAGATGATCCCACACAGTGTGTGACTATCAGAATGCAGTTACATTCAGTTATAAATACAGTTTTTTTTATAGAGAACCATCTCTTAGTATAATAAATGAAGAGATATCAGGAATTAGGATGTCAGTCCATTGAATCTTCTTGGTCCATGGATGATGTGGCATAACGGCCTCTTTTGTGAGAATGATGATTCCCATTTTGTTCTGAAATTTTCTGGGTGCTGCCTGAAGGTGAAGATGACGCCATTCTTCTGTGTGTGGGAGTGTTGCTGCTTGTGGGTTCTGTCAGATTTAATTTTAAAAGGGTTTGTTGTAGTTCATCTGCTGATCTGCTTCTGTAAATTGTACCTTGGTAGTTAAATCTGACTGAAAAGGGGAAGCCCCATTGATACATAATGTTGTGGCGTTGCAGTTCCATTAGTTGGGGTTTCATGGATCGTCTTTTAGTAATAGTAAGTTGGGATAGGTCAGCAAAAATTTGATAATTGTGTCCTTGAAAATTAAGTTCCTTTTTTTCTCTTGCAGCAATTAGTATTTGTTCTTTTGTTCTGTAATAATGAAATTTTGTGATTATATCACGTGGGGGTCCATCTTTCTTTTTGGCTGTGAGGGCTCTGTGTACTCTGTCCAGTTCTAAACGTTCAATAGGGATATCTGGCTTTAGTTCTTGTAATAGAGCAGTAATAGTAGATTGCAGGTCTGTCAGTTTCAGGTATTCCCCTTATGCGCAAGTTTGAACGTCTGGCTCTATTTTCGTAATCTTCGAGCTTAGTTTGAAGTATTAAATTCTCTTTTTTTAATTGTTCCAATTCTGTTATATTTTCTTGGGTTGTAATTTTAATTTCATCCATTTTTATTTCTAGGGCTGCGGTGCGGTTTCCCAGCTCTCTTATTTCTTTGGTTAGGCTTTTTGTTATTTGGTCTGAGGTTTGTTTTAAAGCCTTATGAAGCATCTTTTCAAATTGTAATAATATTACTGGGGATACTGAGGAGGCTTGTGGAGAAGTTTGTGAGAGGATTTGTTCTGTATCGGACTCAAATGGAGAGTCTTGCTGTGACATTTTCTGTCTGTGAGAGCGCCCTGATGCTGTATCTTGTGAGGTGACTGGAGCTGCTTCAGCTGCAGTGAGTGCCTGTGAGCTCTTTGTGAGGTGATTTTTATTTCTGCCACGGTTTCCTCCCAGTACCATATTTCCTGCCCAAACTTTCACAGTTTGTTCCCTGGGGCAAAAAGGTTCAAATGGATACCTTTTGAGCCTGCAGGCTCCGCTTTGTCCTACTCTTCTCTCCTCAGCGGTGTGGAGCTCTAACAATGCATGTCTGCTCCGCTAGGCTCCGCCTCCTGCCCCCCTCATTTTATTTTTTTAACCCCACTATTTTACTGGCCGATTAATCGATTATGAAAATAGTAATCGATTAATTTCATAAATCGATTAGTTGTCGATTAATCGATTAGTTGTTTCAGCCCTAGTTTACTGTCATTTTAATATTTCAACAGTTCTAAGTATTAGTTACGTTCAAAGAAAAATTGCACAGTCTACAATAATGCCATAAGACCCCTTTCACACTGGGACGCTTTAGCGCTAAAAATAGCGCCTGCAAAGCGTCCTGAAAGAGCCACTCCTGTCTCTCCAATGTAAAAGCCCCGAGGGATTCACACTGGAGCGGTGCGCTGGCAGGATGCAAAAAAAAAAATTTTTTATAGTAGTAAAAGTCCTGCTAGGAGCATCTTTGGAGCAGTGAAGGAGCGGTGTGTATATAGCGCTCCTGCCCATTGAAATCAATGGGACACCGCGGCTATACTGCCGGGATAGCGCTGCTGCAGCATTTCTGTCTGCTGCTTAATGCCTCTTCCATAAGCATGAATCACTTCAAGTTTTCCTGACAACAAGTTATTTATGATACTGATTTACATACAGTAAAACCTTGGTTTGAGAGTAACTTGATGCGAGAGTGTTTTGCAAGACAAGCAAATTTTTTTGTATTTTTTATTTTTTTTAACTTTGACTTGATATACAAGTAGCGTCATGTCACAACTGAGTATAAAAGAAGAGAGGCGCCTCTAAGTGTAGCAATATGGTTACATTTAATGAAGGTACATCATTTACCAACTCGCATGGTTGATGATTAAAAGAGGCACATCCAAGTATGGAGGCATCCGAGATAAAGATGTCCACATAGACCGTCCTCTGCACCTCCATCGACGTCATCCCTTCCATGATGCACTCCACGAGCGCTTCAAGCCTCGCTTTCAGATCGCTCTACTGCAGGGTAGTAGTCCTGGTCACGATTGCAGACCGACAGCGTTGAGAGCTGGCAGTGCAGAGGACGGTCTATGTGGACAGCTTTACCCCGGATGCCTCCATACTTAGATGTGCCTGTATAAATTATCAACCATGTTGTACCTTCATTAAACTTAACCATATTGCTACACTTAGAGGCTCCTCTCTTCTCTTTTATACTCTGCAGTTCCTGCCAGATTTTTCTTCTAATCCCCTTGTGGAGGCTTCCATATGTGGATGGACATTTTATGGTTACACAACCTATCACATTGCTATAATCTTTTTATATGGACTATAAACTGAAGGACTTATGAATAAATGGTTGTGGAACGAATCATCTGAGTTTCGATTATTTCTTATGGGGAAATTCGCTTTGATATACAAGTGCTTTGGATTACAAGCATTTTTTCCAGACCAAATTATGCTCGCAATCTCAGGGTTTTACTGTATATCTTTACAAGGGAGGGACCTCCAGCACACAGCCTGTGATTGAAAGCCTCAGCTCTGTTCCTTTGTGCTGTGTGAACAGGGTGGCATCTCCCTTCCCTCCAATCAGCACTCACTGAGAGCTCTGCAGAGTGCAACTTCAGCTTTCTGAAAGCTCAGACGTACCAGGGCCGATCCTGGCCGGGGTGCAGTGCACCCAGGCGCCACAGAGGTGGGGGCGCTGAAGCACCAGAGTGCTCCCCTCCCTCCTCCTCTCCTTGTCCGTAGGCGGCTCTCTCTGCCGGTCACCGCCACTGAGGCCGCTGTGCCCATCCCCCCTCCCTCCTCCTGTCAGAGGAGGAGAGCGAGACAGCCGGAGAGTCTGTGTTCAGAGAGAGACCAGCCGCAGCCACACAGTGACACCGTCCTCTCCAGCTGCCGCTTGGGTGTTTTTAATTAGCCTAATGGAGAGGGGGTCTGTACTAATGGGGGGGGGGGGTGGTTTGTCCTAGGGGGTCTGTACTAATGTAGGGGGGGTGATTTGTCTGGGGGTCTGTACTAATGTAGGGGGTAATTTGTCCTGGGGGGTCTATACTAATGTAGGGGGGTGGTGGTTTGTCCTGGGGGGTCTGCACTAATGTAGGGGGTGGTTTGTCCTGGGTGGTCTGTACTAATGGAGGGGGGGGGGGTTCTGTACTAATGGAGGGGGTGGTTTGTCCTGAGGGGGGGTCTGTACTAATGTAGGGGGGGGTGGTTCTGTACTAATGGAGAGGGTGGTTTGTCCTAAGGGGGGTCTGTATTAATGGAGGGGGGTGGTTTGTTCTGGGGGGGTTCTATTCTGATAAAGGGGGGTGTTTTGTCCTGGGGGGGGTCTATACTGAGGGAGATGTTTATACTTAGTGGGGGGTCTGCATTGACGGAGGGGGGTCTGTACTGAGGAGCGACTATAGTTGGTGGAGAGGGTGATACCATGTTTTACCGCACCGGGTGGCACCAACCCTAGTGACGCCACTGCAGCCACGGGCTCTTGTTTCCCCTCTCCCTCTCCTCCTCGTGCGCGCTGCTGTACTAGTGAGCGGCGCACTATGTTTCTTCCCCCGCCTTCATATCGGCCAGAGAAGAAGAAGGAAAAAAAAAAAAAAAAAAAAAAAAAAAAAAAGGAAGGAGCAAAGAAGAGGATTGTGGGACATGTAGTCCCAAGGACTGGCAGCCCCACTGTAACACGGAAACTGCAGCCCACACAGCATGCTCAGCTGAATGGGAGAGAGAGAGTCACGAGCCCCGGAAAGCTTTCAGGGAAGTGCACCCAGGACTCCAGAGGGAGAGGACAGTGCTGAGGGATCACCATCAGAGAGAGAACCCCGCTGCCCTGCGCCACCAGAGGGAAAGCCACACAGCCTGGTGCCATCCCTGGCGGAGAAAGGAATGGAGTCATTGCCAGAATACAGATCTGGGCTCTACCCAGCGGAGTCACCACGGGCAATTCAGAGTGAGCTGACTCCTGATCAGAGGAACCGTTGTTGCTGTATCGCTGGGTCAGGTGAGAGGGCCGATCGACCATTATTTACTAACGTCCATAGGAACTGCAGTCTCTGACCATCTCCTGTACCATGTCTGCAGTCTGACCATCTCCTGTACTATGTCTGGGGCTCTTTCTAACAGATTCTCCAACAGAAGCCCTCTGTGTGTGCATCAGAGAGACTCCCCTCCAGGTCCCATTCCTGTACGCTCTTCCTGTATTTTCTTTATTGTTAAAAGATCATGGGAGGATCCCAGGGTAACGAAGAGTTCTTAGGGGAACATCTCTGTGTTTGAGTCATTGCCATAGAAACATTTGTAAAGGGGAGGAGTTGCTAAGATGACCACACCCACGTGGGGGTGCCAGAAATATTTCTGCACCCAGGCGTCTGTGACCCTAGGATCGGCCCTGAGACGTACTATATAAATTCTGCACATTGAATGGCTGTAGAGAAGAGAATATTGTAGATAAACAGGTACAACCTATGTAGGAGGATTTGTTCATCTCTGTATCATGTGGCCAGTCACTTCACTAGGTATATGCACTGCAGGAAAAAAAAAAAAAAAAAAAAAAAAAAAAAAAAAGTACATGGGCCCCAAACCTTGAACAGACAATCTGGCTATGGAAGGCTAACCAGGCTGTTGCCATCATTGGTAATAAAAGCGTTAAGATAATCACCATCTCATGTACAAAACAAAATATAAGAGACTACAGAATCTCCTTTTGAAAGAAGTCCATTGAAATAGCTGAAGGGGGGGATATTACAGGAATGAGGAGGATGGGGCAGGATAATCCCAGGAATAGGAATGATGACAGTCTGGAGATCAGTCTGTACCCTTCACAGAGGAGGAAAATCTCTCCCCATAGATCACAGTGACAGGAGCAGATTTGTACTACAGACAGCAGAATTACATCAGGTGTGACCACTGCAAGCCGGCTAATCCGCCTCCTTATTTATCAAAATGTCCAAGATAAGGCTCGCTCCGAGCCGTGGTGGGGACCGGAATTTTCCCTTCACCCTCCCATTCTATAATCCAGCAGAGATTTAGAGCAACAGGAACACCCCAAGAAAATCATAGAAAGCTTCATGCAGATGGGAGTCCCTGATGGGAATTGAATCCAGGTATCCAGTGCAATGAGGCTACCAAACCACATAACTAGTCCCATCCTGCCAGCAGTCTTTAGTGTGATACGCCACAAGCATCCATGTCTAACAAACAATCACTGACACTTGTTGCTGACAAGGTAAAAAACTGTATTTTTTGCTTAAAATTACTTAGAACCCCCAAAACACATAATATATATCCCTGGAGAATAAAATGTCAATCGTTGCAATAATTTATGTCACACTGTGTTTGCACACCGTTTACATTTGCAGGCGCTACTTGCATATGCGTTCACTTCTGCGCAGGAGCTCAGAAATATAATATAATATAAAATATATATATTTTTTTTTTTTACGCTGTCCCTTTAATTCTTTTTATTGCTGATCACTTTTATTGCTGTCACAAGGAATGTAAACATCCTTTGTACAAGTAATAGGCATGTGACAGGTACTCTTTATGGAGGGATCTGGGGTTTACAAGACCCCCCCAAATCTTTGCACTTAAAAGCATTCAAAAACACCAAATTTGGCTGTTTTGAGTACTGACTTTTTTTAAAATTTGGTGCCATGGCAATGCCCATGATCTTGAATAAGGGGAGAGGATTCAGGTAGCATATACTTCCTGGAATCCATCTGCCCTTAGCTCAGGCATGCAGGCAGGAAGGAGGGTGTGCTTAGCTGAGAAAACCCCTCCTCCTCTCCTGAAGACTCCTGAGATGTATGAGGTAATTTGCCAAGGCCTAGAAACCAGGAAGTAACTCAAGAAATGTAAAAAAAAAAAAAAAAAAAAAAAAAAAATTTATAGTAAATATGATCCACTTTCCCATCCATTTACTAATGTAATGTTGACTTAGAGAAGAAAGTTATGCCTTAAAGCAGTAGTAAACCCAAAAATGCTTATATTGTGTCTTACCAATTCTGAGATTTAGTTGGTCCACCCTTTGTAGCTATAACAGCTGCAGCTCTTCTGGGAAGGCGGTCCACAAGGTTTAGGAGTGTGTCTATGGGAATGGTTGACCATTCTTCCAGAAGCACATTTGTGAGGTCAGGCACTGATGTTGAACGAGAAGGCCTGGCTCACAGTCTCCACTCCAACTCAACCCAGCAGAACATCTTTGGGATGAAGTCAGGACGCTGTGCAGGTCAGTCAAGTTCCCCCACCTCAAACTCGCTTATCCATGTCTTTGTGCACTGGTGCGCAGTCATGTAGAAACAGGAAGGGGCCATCCCCAAACTGTTCCCGCAAAGTTGGGAGAATGAAATTGTCCAAAATGTCTTGGTATGCTGCCACCTTAAGAGTTCCCTTCACTGGAACTAAGGGGCCAAGCCCAACCCCTGGAAAAACAACCCCCACACCATAATCCCCCCTCCACCAAAAGATTTGGACCAGTGCACAAAGCAAGGTCCATAAAGACATGGATGATAGAGTTTGGGGTGGAGGAACTTGACTGGCCTGTACAGAGTGCTGACCTCAACCCGGTAGAACACCTTTGGGATGGAGCAGAGACTGCGAGCCAGGCCCTCTCGTCCACATGCCCGACTTCACAAATGCACTTCTGGAAGAATGGTCAAACATTCCCATAGACACTCATCCTAAACCTTGTGGACGGCCTTCCCAGAAGAGTTGAAGCTGTTAAGGGTGGGCCAACTCAATATTGAACTCTATAGACTAAGACACCATTAAAGTTCATGTGAGTGTAAAGGCAGGCGTCCCAATAATTATTTTGACAATATAGTGTATACACACACATGAAAAAGGGAGTACACCCCTCACATTTTTGTAAATATTTTATTATTATATCTTTTCATGTGACAACACTGAAGAAATGACACTTTGCTACAATGTAAAGTAGTGAGTGTACAGCTTGTATAACAGTGTAAATTTGCTGTCCCCTCAAAATAACTCAACACACAGCCATTAATGTCTAAACCGCTGGCAACAAAAGTGAGTACACCCCTAAGCGAAAATGTCCAAATTGGACCCAAAGAATCAATATTTTGTGTGGCCACCATTAATTTCCAGCACTGCCTTAACCCTCTTGGGCATGGAGTTCACCAGAGCTTCACAGGTTACCACTGGAGTCCTTCCACTCCTCCATGACTACATCACAGAGCTGGTGGATGTTAGAGACCTTGTGCTTCTCCATCTTCAGTTTGAGGATGCCCCACAGATGCTCAATAGGGTTTAGGTCCAGAGACATGCTTGACTAGTCCATCACCTTTACCCTCAAAACCTTTACCAAGGCAGTAGTCGTCTTGGAGGTGTGTTTGGGGTCGTTATGTTGGAATACTGCCCTGCGGCCCAGTCTCTGATGGGAGGGGATCATGCTCTGCTTCAGTCTATCAAAGTACATGTTGGCATTCATGGTTCCCTCAATGATCTGTAGCTCCCCAGTGCCGGCAGCACTCATTCAGCCCCAGACCATGACACTCCCACCACAATGCTTGACTGTAGGCAAGACACACTTGTCTTTGTACTCCTCACCTGGTTGCCACCACAAACACACACTCGACACCATCTGAACCCAATAAATTTATCTTGGTCTCATCAGACCACAGGACATGGTTCCAGTAATCCATGTCCTTAGTCTGCTTGTCTTCAGCAAACTGTTTGTGGGCTTTCATGTGCATCATCTTTAGAAGAGGCTTCCTTCTGGGACGACAGCCATGCAGACCAATTTGATGCAGCGTGCGGCGTATGGTCTGAGCACTGACAGGCTGACTCCCCACCCCTTCAACCTCTGCAGCAATTCTGGCAGCACTCATACGTCTATTTCCCAAAGACAACCTCTGGATATGATGCTGAGCACATGCACTCAACTTCTTTGGTCAACCATGGCGAGGCCTGTTCTGAGTGGAACCTGTCCTTTTAAACCGCTGTATGGTCTTGGCCATGTGCTGCAGCTCAGTTTCAGGATCTTGGCAATCTTCTTATAGCCTAGGCCATCTTTATATAGAGCAACAATTCTTTTTTTCAGATCCTCAGAGAGTTCTTTGCCATGAGGTGCCATGTTGAACTTCCAGTGACCAGTATGGGAGAGAGAGAGCGATGACACCAAATTTAAACACACCTGCTTCCCATTCACACCCAAGACCTTGTAACACTAACTGCTGGTTCACACAGGGGCGACCTAGCCGCCTGACAAGTCGCCTCCCGTTCTGTACTACGGAACCGTTCTAAAGCAAGTCGCTCCAACTTAGAAAAAGGTTCCTGTACTACTTTGGGGGCGACTTGCATAGACTTCTATACAGAAGTCGTTTTGCAAGTCGCCATGGAAATGGTGTGCAGTCGCCTCACCAGTCGTGCCGCCCCTGTGTGAACCGGGGCTAACGAGTCACATGACACCGGGGAGGGAAAAATGGCTAATTGGGCTCCATTTGGACATTTTCACTTAGGGGTGTACTCACTTTTGTTGCCAGCGGTTTAGACATTAATGGCTGTGTGTTGAGTTATTTTGAGGGGACAGAAAATTTACACTGTTATACAAGCTGTACACAAGTGTCATCACATGAAAAGATAGGATAAAATATTTACAAAAATGTGAGGGGGGTGTGTGTATGTATGTATGTGATAGATATAGATATAGATATAGATATATATCTCTGTGCTCTACTGAATGTAAAGCAAAGCAGATTGCATTACATTCTTTTCCAGCCATACCATGGACACTGATGGATGGACCCGGAAAGTGATGTGTTTGACATCACTTCCGGGTCCATCCATCAGTGAGTCAGCAGCAAGTTGGGGAGAAAAGAGAAAAGCAGATGTGTGTCTGCTCTGCTCCCCCTTCTCTACCCACTATGTCGGTCCTGGGACCGCAGAGGGAAAACAGAGCTCGGGTTACATGGTGGGGCATGCAGTCAGTGGGGGTGCCATTACCAGGGGTGCGTGGAAGCAATAGGGCGGCAGCGCAGACACCCGAATGCTCCCACCTGAAGGGCAGGAGTCTGCCTGTTAGATTTACACACAATTTTGGTGGCTGCATGTGTAAACCCCCCCCCCCCCCCCGGCCAGGTCCGTACGATGTACGGACATGGAAGCGAAAGGGTTAAATGGGAACTCAGTTACAGGCTGGCGCATGGGAACAATCCAACAGAACTTTACTTTTTGATTTAAAGAGGTTGTAAACCTCAGAAGAAAAAAAAAAAAACCCGCAAGACAAAGGCATAATGAGCTAGTATGCATGGCATACTAGCTCATTATGAAATAGAATGATGCCCTGCAGTGCCGCCCGCACTCTGCTCCCATGGCCAACTTCTTTCCCAGAGTTACTTCCGGGTTCGCAGGGCTCCAGCGTTGTAATTGCCCGGCGCCACAATGATGTCACTCCCTCACATGTGCGCGGGTGGCGCCGGTCACGGCACGGATCCTGAAGAAACGTCACCAGCGGGCCATTCCTTCAGTGGGCATGCTCGTATATATATATATATATATATATATATATATATATATATATATATATATATATATATATATATATATATATATATATATATATATATATATATATATATATATATATATATATATATATATATATATATATATATATATATATATATATATATCTCTTAAACTGTGCAAGTTTAGGAGATATTTAATTGTACCTACAGGTAAGCCTATAATAAGACTTACCTGTAGGTACTGTAAAAAGAGGAAGACTTTACTTCCTCTTTAGGTTCCACTTTAAGCCTGGGTTCACACTGCCGCCACTTTGAATCCGACATCACGGCTTGCATACTGTACGACTTCTTTACCAGAAGTCAATGCAGGTCATATTGAAGTCAAACCAAAATGAGTGCAGGAACCTTTTTCTAAGTCGGAGCGACTTGAGCGCACCACCTAAACCGGTTCCAGATGCCATTAATAGGGTGTGACTTGTTATGCAACTTTGAACTCTCAAGTCGCATGACAAATCACGGCAGTGTGAACCAGGGCTGAACAATTGGGGGGCGGTTCGGGTTCTGATCAGCTGACAGATCCTCTGCTGATTGGAGCAAAGTGGGCGGATAACAGTTCCGTGTCCGCTCAGTTTCTGCGGAGGCAGAGCCACTCTGCTCTGTGGGTAGCTGGGTGTAAACGGACTCCGCCGTCTGTTTACACCTGACTACTCTCTGGTCTGCTCCGGGGAGGGGGGGGGGGGGGGGGGGATTTTGCTCCGGGGACAAGGGGGTGGGCAGGATGGGGGCGCCAGTGAGCTCATTCTGATACAAGGCATTTGTATGCTGAGGGTAGTATCCCCCCCAAGCTTGCACATAATAAAGGGGGGGGGGGGTGCAGTTTGGCTTCTTTGCCCTGGGCCCTGGATGGCCTTGTGCTGGCACTGCATGGACCTTTCTGATCAGGTCCGCTTGGAAGACTGACAGGTGGACCCGATTTCTCATGTGAAAGGGGACTTACAGTGTTAAAAGTTCTTTCATCCCTTCACATGCTTTTATTTGAGATCTGTGTTGTAATAACATTTCTGTAAAAAATAAAAATAAAACCCCCCACACATTAAAAGTCAATTTTAGGGGGGCACAAAAACGCAATAAGTTACCCAATTACGGTAATTCATAAAATATAAAAGCTGAGGTTGCACCGAGTAAATAGATACCCAACATGTCAAACCTTAAACATGTCAGTACCCTATATTTTCCATAGGCGAAGCTTTTAAAGCCCCCTATTGGTCATCAGTTTAGCGCTGCGATGGAAGTCTGGTACTAGAATTGGCGCTCTCATTCCGGTGTGCATGGCGATATGCAACATGTGTATCGCAAGCGACTTTTTCAGGCGTAGGCGCCCCACTGCTTGTCTTTACATTCGTATGTGTGTATATGTGGGGGTGAGGGGCCTCAACTTTTTTTTGGGGGGGGAATTTTATGTGCTTGGGTGTGACTTTTTTTACAATTTTTTTTTTTTTACTTAACTTGGGCCCCCCCCCCCCAAATTACATAGGGTACAAAAAGGCCTCTAATTTTTTTTTGTGACAGGTGCTCTTTAACCACTTCAGCCCCCAAAGATTTACCCCCCTTTATGACCAGGCCATTTTTTGCGATACGGCACTGCGTTACTTTATCTGACAATTGCGCAGTCGTGCAAAGCTATACCCAAATAAAATGTCCTTTTTTTTTCCCCCACAAATAGGAGCTTTCTTTTGGTGGTATTTGATCACCTCTGCGGTTTTTATTTTTTGTGCTATAAACAAAAACAGAGCGACAATTTTGAGAAAAAAAAAAAAAAAAAAAACCCACACACCACACAATATTTTTTCACTTTATGCTATAAAACATTCCCAAGAAAAAAAAAAAAAAAAAAAAAAAAAAAAAAAAAAAAGTAGATTGATTGGCTTGAGCAAAAGTTATCGCGTCTACAAACTATAGGATAGATTTATGGAATTTTTTTTTTTTTTTTTACTAGTAAGACCTTTTACACTGAGGCAGTTTTCAGGCATTTTAGCAATAGAAATAGCGCTTGAAAACTGCCTCCCGAGTGCTTTCACACTGGGGCGGTGCGCTTTAAAAACGTCCTGCAAGCAGCATCTTTGGGGCGGATTGGGAGTGCTTTATACAAAACGCCCCTGCTCATTGCAATGAATGGGCAGCACTTCCAAAGCGCCGCAACACGGGTGCTTTTAACTCCTTCTTTGGGGTTAAAAGTACCACTTAAACAGCGGTAAAGCACCACTTTACTGCCAACACACAGGCAGCCCCAGTGTGAAAGGGCAGCGATTTATTTTTTTTTTGTGACACTTTTGGGGACCAGTGACATCAATACAGTGAAAAAATGCACTCGCTGTATGAATGACACTAGCAGGGAAGGGGTTACCATCAGGGGCGATCAAAAGTAAAGGTGTTCTAGGGAGTGCTTTCTAACTGGGGGGAGGGGGGAGAGAGACAGATCGGTGTTCCTGCTTAGCAGAAACACAGGATCTCCATCTTCCCCTCTCACAGAACGGCAGTCTGCCTTGTTCACATTCTGCCTTTCCGGAGAACGATCGGCGGGTCCCGGTGGACATCGCCAATCAGCGGGAGTGGGTCGCCAGCGGCGTGCATGCGAGCCCCATACCCAGTGCACAAAATCACGTACAGGTACAGGATTTCGTGCAGGAGGGCCGCCCTGCCACAGTATACCTGCGTGGGGCGGTCCACAAGAGGTTAATGAGACATCCGAGGTCTAAAAGACTGCATGTCTCCTCTGTGCTCTACATCACACTGCATTGCATTCTTTCCTGGCCCTGATGGCCGGGGAAAACTGAACAGCGAAACGTTTCCGCTCTCCTCCCCTTCTAGTTCTTGACCCGGAAGTGACATCATTGACCCGGAAGTGAGGTGTGATGTCACTTCCGGGTCAAGAACTAGAAGGGGAGAAGAGCGGAAATGTGTGTTCGCTCTCCTCCCTCCCCTCGGCAGCACCCACTATGCCGGTCCTGAGCCTGTAGATGGACAAGCGGAGCCTGGGATACATACGGGGGGGGGTGGTGTATGAGGTGCTAGGACGGATGAAAGTTACCCTGGGGTTTGGCGGGACCTATTTTATTACATATCTTATTTTACACCCTGTGACTTCGTTACTGGGTCGCTGTCACTCTCTATGCCAGTGTTTCTCAACTCCAGTCCTCAAGGCGCCCCCACAGGTCACGTTTACAGGCTTCCCATTATTTTGCACAGGTGATTTGATCAGTTTCATTGCCTTAGTAATGACCACAGCTGCTTCATCGGAGGGAAATCCTGAAAACATGACCTGTTGGGACACCTTGAGGACTGGAGTTGAGAAACACTGCTCTGTGCAATGCCGACAGATCCTGGTCGGAGGGTGGGGCCAGCAGGGTGCCATTTATTTTTTTAAGGCAGCTTTGTACATCACAGCACCCTGCCTCAGTACTCCTCAAGAGCCTGCCCCAAATACAGCAAGCAAGCATTTTTCGCATTAAGAAAAAAAAATATTATAATATATATATATATATATATATATATATATATATATATATATATATATATATATATATATATATATATATATATATTCTGCGTAACCAAATGTGGCAAAGCTCCAAAAGATGCATGAGCTACTTTGATGCATTTGTTGTGCATAGGACAGACCATTAAACTGAATGTAAGATGCACAGCAACAGTCAAAAAAAAAGGAACACATGTGTGACAGCTAGTGTTGCCCAGTATAGTGTAAAAGGGGTCCAAAGCAAAACTAAAAAAAAAAGGTAACCCCCCCCCCCCCCAACTTTGAATATTGTAAGGCAGGGTTACAACCCATGTCAGTTTTTTTTTTATGCCACCTGCATCCTCTTGGGGAGATTTTCCTTTATTTCCTGTCCCATAGCTGCAACAGGAAGTGAAAAAAAACCCTGGGTGTCCCCATTGGAAGATTTCCCCTCTATTCCTGTTCTGGTGACAACCTAAAATGTGGGATTTTCTTTCACTCTCATGTTGAGTGTCATCAGAATAGAGAAGGTGAATCCCCCTATCAGGGAGGTGGGGCTAACCCCCCTCCACTCTATAAAAAAAAATGCCTTTAGTTATACTTGAATCATTTCATTTTATAGGAGGTCATTTTACCACACCACCCATTCACTGCCACTTCTGACCAATCCTATCATTACATATACATATATATATATATATATATATATATATATATATATATATAAGCAGATTCAATGATCTCTCTCAAACTTGCAGTAACTCTGGACTTACCTGAAGACACCAGCAGGTAATTCTCCTTCTCCAATCCTCACCACCCCCCCATGTCATTATAAGCACTGGAATCCCAGCACAGCTGATCTGCACTTCCAATTTCCTGAAGTTTGGCAAGTGTCTGAAACTTTTCTGGCCAATCAGAAACTTTTGGGCTGTACCATTGCAGACAAGGGGAGGGGGGGAGACTTTGTGTGGAAACATTCCACTTCCAATCTATTCTGGAAGAACAAAGTTGTTTTTATAAGAAGTGAAGAATAATGGTGTGTTCTGCTGCATGTGCGGACAGAAGGAAGAGATACAAAGTATCAAACACAAGAGAAAAATAGAAGAGAAATTAAACCCCCCCCCTCCCCAGATGATGGCAGTCCTCGGGTCTTCTTATTAGGACACCTGGGCTACACAAATATACATTATTGTGCTACATTGTTTTGGATTCTTCTTTTTTATTTTTTTTGTTGTTGTGTTTTTGTTTGCTTGTTTTGTTTTGTTTTTTTTTTTTTTGTGTTGTTTTTTTTCAAGAAGATTTTTTTGTTTATAAATAGACAGTTTATCCATTTGCCCTTCCGTAACATTTATTCATGACCAGGCTATTTTTTGCAATACGGCACTGCGTTACTTTAACTGACAATTGCGCTTTCATGCGATGCTGTACCCAAATAAATTTGCTGTCCCCTTTTTTCCACAAATAGAGCTTTCTTTTGGTGGTATTTGATCACCTCTGCGATTTTTATATTTTGTGCTATAAACAAAAAAAAAGAGCGACAATTTTGAGAAAAAAAACCAAACAACATTTTTTAACTTCATGCTATAAAACTGCGGTTTTTATTTTTTGTGCTATATACAAAAAAAAAGACCAACAATTTTGAAAAAAAAAAAAAAATTACTTTCTGCTATAAAACATATCCAATAAAAAAAAAATGTAAAGAATCAAATTTCTTGACCACTTTAGGCCAATATATATTCTGCCACATATATTTGGTAAAAAAAAAAATTCCAATATGCGTATATTGTAGACATGTGTGGTTTGTTTCGTTGCAAATTAATATTCGGACAAATTTTTTCATGATTCGGATGTATCTGAATTCCTGAATTGCAATAAACAAATTTTACTGAATGCTCCGAAATAACGTAACGAAATTCGTACGAATTTAAAAAATTCGGACTGAAACTTAAATTGAATTTTACATCGAACTACAGTCGAATTCTCACTACACATAACGCTGAAGTCAAAGACTGTGTGTGTTATTAGAGCGCCATTTCGAAATAATTGCTGTTTTTGTTAAGCCAAAGGTGATTTGTAATCATTTGATGAAGACTTTTCTTTTGTTTGTTCACTTTGCTGCATTTAAATCGAAAACAATATAACATTTTTGCTTCGACCGATTCGAAAAATTTATCGATTTGATAGTTTCAAATCGAAATAATCTGTAAATTCAGACAAAAATCCAAATACGAATTTCGAATACTAATCAACCGAATTTCACTAGATTAACGAATCAAAACGAAACGAAACAAATTTTTTCGTCACACACATGTCTAGTATATTGATTGGTTTGTGCAAAAGGTATAGTGTCTACAAACTATGGCATAGATTTATGGAATTTGTATTTATTTTATTTATATTTTTTACTAGTAATGGCGGCGATCAGAGACTTATAGCGGGACTGCGACATTGGGGCGGACAAATCGGACACTAACTGACAGTGCTGACACTTTTTGGGGAATTCCTCCCCTCTCTTAACAAAAATCCTCTCCTCCCCAACACAAATCATCTCACCCCCCCCCCCAATCCCCTCTGCAAGCATTAATGATCACCCCTCCAAATTCCCCCTTCCAGCACAAATCCTCCCCCCCAATCCCACCGTATAGCAAAAATCTGCCCCCCCCCCAACTTTATCATCCTAGCACAAAACCTCTCCTCCACCTCAAATTCCACCTCCCCAGCACAACTAAAGATTCCTCAACCCCCCCCCCCCTTAGCACAAGTCTCCCCCTTCCACCCAAATTTCTCCTCCTTGCACAAATCCTACCCCCCACGCAAACTCCACCTCCCAAGCACCATTCCCCCCCCCACGCAAACTACACCTCCCAAGCACCATCCCCCCCCACGCAAACTCCACCTCCCAAGCACCATCCCCCCCTCCACGAAAACTACACCTCCCAAGCACCATTCCCCCCCCACGCAAACTACACCTCCCAAGCACCATCCCCCCCCACGCAAACTACACCTCCCAAGCACCATCCCCCCCCACGCAAACTCCACCTCCCAAGCACCATCCCCCCCCTCCACGAAAACTACACCTCCCAAGCACCATCCCCCCCCCACGCAAACGACACCTCCCAAGCACCATCCCCCCCCCACGCAAACTCCACCTCCCAAGCACCATTCCCCCCCCCCACGCAAACTACACCTCCCAAGCACCATCCCCCCCACGCAAACTACACCTCCCAAGCACCATCCCCCCCCACGCAAACTCCACCTCCCAAGCACCATTCCCCCCCCACGCAAACTCCACCTCCCAAGCACCATCCCCCCCCCCCCCCAATCCACCTCCTAGCACTATTCCTTTCTCAACTCTCCAGCACAATCCCCTCAACACAAAAGTTCTCCCCCCTTTCCTCTCTTTCAGCACATATTCTTTCTTCCAAATCTTGCCCTCTCTATATAAATCACCCCTCCAATCCTCTCACCCCTCCAATCCACCCCTCCCCCCACCCCACCTTCACCCACCTAGCACAAATCTTCCCCAGGTCAGTCTTTCCCCCAGTACAATCCCCCCCCCTATGAATCTACATACCCCAGATACAGTGCAGAATGGGAGATTTCCTTCCTCCCAGGCTCCTCCCTGTGTGTGTCATGTGACACGTTAGAGACACGGAGGAGCCCGGGGGAAGCTTTTCTTTGGCCCTGAAGTCTCTGGCAGGCAGCTGTAGCTGGCGGAGAACAATGCTCGCTGAAACAGTAGTGGGGGGATCATGGCATCATGTACCCAGGGCACCCTGCAGAAGATGCAGGGCATGTGTCTAGGGCTGCCACTTTTTCTTCAAGCCAAACCCGGGCACTTTAGCGGCGCACAGCAAAAATGTATTTTATTAACATAAACTATATGATTGTAACAGACCTGGGACACCTTTGGGCGCGCCAAATAGAATAGTAATGTGGTGTGCATAGTGCCCCCTCATCATCCTATCAGGCCCTGTTCTGAACCACATTCCTGTCTGAATATTGTGTCCGGGTTTTAGGTGGACGGAAACCCGGACACATGATTCAAAACCTGAAATGTCTGGGTGAATCCCGAACAGGTGGCAACCCTACATGTGTTCTGGGTGCCTGACTCAAGTGACACCCCTTCTGAGACTTTACCTCTGTGGAGGAGCTTCCTGTAATAAAGACTGGTCATTGCTGCTCTCTCTCCATGTGCAGGGTGGCTGGTCTTGTCTCCGCCCCCTCCTGTAAGTTTATGTAGTGGGTGGAACCTGCTTGGTCCCTCCACAGCTCTTATCTCGGGCAAGGTTAATGTACAGCACAGTGGTGATGTCATAGCTACTTTTACAAGGTAATATCTGGGTTTGTGGAGGCATTTGGTGTACAAAGTGGATTTACACTATCTCACAAAAGTTTGTACACCCCTCACATTTTTGTAAATATTTTATTCTATCTTTTCATGTGACAACACTGAATAAATGACACTTTGCTACAATGTAAAGTAGTGAGTGTACAGCTTGTATAACAGTGTAAATTTGCTGTCCCCTCAAAATAACTCAACACAGAACCATTAATGTCTAAACCGCTGGCAACAAAAGTGAGTACACCCCTAAGTGAAAATGTCCAAATTGGGCCCAAAGTGTCAATATTTTGTGTGGCCACCATTATTTTCCAGCAATGCTTTAACCCTCTTGGTCATGGAGTTCATCAGAGCTTCACAGGTTGCCACTGGAGTCCTCTTCCACTCCTCCCTGACAACATCACGGAGCTGGTGGATGTTAGAGACCTTGTGCTCCTCCACCTTCTGTTTGAGGATGCCACACAGATGCTCAATAGGGTTTAGGTCTGGAGACATGCTTGGCCAGTCCATCACCTTTACCCTCAGCTTCTTTAGCAAGGCAGTGGTCGTCTTGGAGGTGTTTTTGGGGTCGTTATCATCTTGGAATACTACCCTGTGGCCCAGTCTCCGAAAAGAGGGGATCATGCTCTGCTTCAGTATGTCACAGTACATGTTGGAATTCATGGTTCCCTCAATAAACTGTAGCTCCCCAGTGCCGACAGCACTCATGCAGCCCCAGACCATGACACTCCCACCACCATGCATGACTGTAGGCAAAACACTTGTCTTTGTACTCCACACACGCTCCATCTGAACCAAAAAAGTTAATCTTGGTCTCATCAGACCACAGGACATGGTTCCAGTAATCCATGTCCTTAGTCTGGTTGTCTTCAGCAAACTGTTTGCAGGCTTTCTTGTGCATCATCTTTAGAAGAGGCTTCCTTCTGGGACGACAGCCATGCAGACCAATTTGATGCAGTGTGCGGCGTATGGTCTGAGCACTGACAGGCTGACCCCCCCACCCCTTCAACCTCTGCAGCAATGCTGGCAGCACTCACATGTCTATTTCCCAAAGACAACCTCTGGATATGACGCTGAGCACGTGCACTCAACTTCTTTGGTGGACCATGGCGAGGCCTGTTCTGAGTGGAACCTGTCCTGTTAAACTGCTGTATGGTCTTGGCCACCGTGCTGCAGCTCAGTTTCAGGGTCTTGGCAATCTTCTTATAGCCTAGGCCATCTTTATGTAGAGCAACAATTCTTTTTTTCAGATCCTCAGAGAGTTCTTTGCCATGAGGTGCCATGTTGAACTTCCAGTAACCAGTATGAGAGAGCGAGAGCGATAACACCAAATTTAATACACCTGCTCCCCATTCACATCTGAGACCTTGTAACACTAACGAGTCACATGACATCGGTGAGGGAAAATGGCTAATTGGGCCCAATATGGACATTTTCACTTAGGGGTGTACTCATGTTTGTTGCCAGAGGTTTAGACATTAATGGCTGTGTGTTGAGTTATTTTGAGGGGGCAGCAAATTTACACTGTTATACAACCTGTACACTCACTACTTTATACATTGTAGACAAGTGTAATTTCTTCAGTGTTGTCACATGAAAAGATAGAATAAAATATTTACAAAAATGTGAGGGGTGTATATACTTTATATATCCTTATGTGGCTTATGAGGGTTTTTATGCTGGAATTTGGCTTTAAGTGAACCTATTTCTACCAATAGGGATGGGCTTTATGTTCGGGTCGAACATGAGTTTGACTCGAACATCGGCTGTTCGCCCGATCGCCGAATAGCGAACAATTTGGGGTGTTCGTGGCAAATTTGAAAGCCCTTTAAAGGTCTATGGGAGAATTCAAAAGTACTAATTTTAAAGGCTTATATGCAAGTTATTGTCATAAAAAGTGTTTGGGGACCTGGGTCCTGCCCCAGGGGACATGTACCAATGCAAAAAAAAGTTTTAAAAACGGACGTTTTTTTTGAAGCAGTGATTTTAATAAAGCTTAAAGTAAAACAATAAAAGTGTAATATTCCTTTAAATTTTGTACCTGGGGAGTGTCTATAGTATGCCTGTAAAGTGGCGCATGTTTCCCGTGTTTAGAACAGTCCGAGTGCAAAATTACATTTCTAAAAGAAAAAAAGTAATGTAAAACTATTATCGCTAGCGCCGGCTATAATGGATTGTCGGTCCGGCAATACACATAAAAGTTCATTGAAAAAAATGGCATGGAATTTCCCCACAGGGGAACCCCGAACCAAAATAAAAAAAAAATGCATGGGGTCCCCCTAAATTCCATACCAAAGGGCCTGGTATGGATATTAAGGGGAACCCCCGCCAAAATAAAAAAAAAATGGTGTGGGGGTCCCGCTCAAAATCCATACCAGATCCTACAGGTCTGGTATGGATTTTGAGGGGGACCCCCACGCCAAAATTTTAAAATTTTGGCGTGGGGGTCCCCCAAGAATCCATATCAGACCCTTATCCGAGCATGCGACCTGGCAGGCCGCAGAAAAAGAGGGGGGAGAGAGAGCACCCCCCCCTGAACCATACCAGGCCACATGTCCTCAACATTGGGAGGGTGCTTTGGGGTAGCGGCCCCCCCAAATCACCTTGTCCCCATGTTGATGGGGAGAAGGGCCTCATCCCCACAACCCTTGCCTGGTGATTGTGGGGGTCTGTGGGCGGGGGGATTATCGGAATCTGGAAGCCCCCTTTAACAAGGGGACCCCCAGATCCCAGCCCCCCGTGTGAATTGGTAATGGGGTACAAATGTACCCCTACCATTTCACAAAAAAAGTGTCACAAATGTTAAAAAAGCAAGAGGCGGTTTTTGACAATTCCTTTATTAATTTCTTCTTCTTTCCCCGCTTCTTCTTCCATCTTCTTTCTTCTGGTCTTCCTTCGGTGTTCTTCTTGTTCCTCCATCTTCTTCTTCTTCCCCCGCTTCTTCCTCCACTACTTCCTCCGGTCTTCTCGTCCGGCTTCTTCTCTGCTTCGTCCTCCGCATGATCCGTCTCAGTGAGAGTCTTCCGCTGTGTGACGCTTCTGTTGAGGTGACAGTTCTTATATAACGGAGGGCGGGGCCACCCAGTGACTTCCCTATGGCTTTCCCCGTGCGTCAGAGGGGGGTGGGGTCACCGGGTGGCCTCGCCCTCCCTTATATAAGAACTGTCACCTTAACAGAAGCGTCACACAGCGGAAGACTCCCACTGAGGCGGATCGTGCGGAGGACGAAGTGGAGAAGAAGCCGGAGGAAGATGCCGGACGAGAAGACCCGAGGAAGCAGCTGAGGAAGAAGCGGGAAAAGAAGAAGATGGAGGAAGAAGAAGAACACAGAAGGAAGACCAAAAGAAAGAAGGTGTAAGAAGAAGCTGGGAAAGAAGAAATTAATAAAGGAATTGTCAAAAACCATCTCTTGTCTTTTTTAACATTTGTGACACTTTTTTGTGAAATGGTAGGGGTATGTACCCCATTACCAATTCACACAGGGGGGCCAGGATCTGGGGTCTCCTCGTTAATGGTGGCTTCCAGATTCCGATAAGCCCCCCCACCCGCAGACCCCCACAACCACCGGGCAAGGGTTGTGGGTATGAGGCCCTTCTCCCCATCAACATGGGGACAAGGCGCTTTGGGGGGCCGCTACCCCAAAGCACCCTCCCAATGTTGAGGGCATGTGGCCTGGTACGGTTCAGGAGGGGGGTGCTCTCTCGACCCCCCCTCTTTTCCTGCAGCCTGCCAGGTTGCATGCTCAGATAAGGGTCTGGTATGGATTTTTGCGGGGACCCACGCCATTTTTTAAAAAATTTTGGCGCGGGGTTCCCCTTAAAATCCATACCAGGGACCTGAAGGGCCTGGTATGGAATTTAGGGGGACCCCCACGCATTTTTAAAAAAAATTTGCTTCGGGGTTCCCCTGTGGGGAAATTCCATGCCATTTTTATCAATGAACTTTTATGTGTATTGCCGGACCGACAATCCATTATAGCCGGCGCTAGTGATAGTAGTTTTACATGACTTTTTTTCCTTTAGAAATGTCATTTTGCACTCGGACTGTTCTAAACACGGGAAACATGCGCCACTTTACAGGCATACTATAGACACCCCCCAGGTACGAAATTTAAAGGAATATTACACTTTTATTGTTTCACTTTAAGCATTATTAAAATCACTGCTCCTGAAAAAACGGCCAATTTTAAAACTTTTTTTTGCATTGATCCATGTCCCCTGGGGCAGGACCCAGGTCCCCAAACACTTTTTATGACAATACCATGCATATAAGCCTTTAAAATTACCACTTTTGATTTCTCATGTTCGTGTCCCATAGACTTTAATGGTGTTCGCGTGTTCGAACAAAGTTTTTGCATGTTCGCATGTTCTGGATGCAAACCGAACGGGGAAGGGGGGGGGGGGGGGGCTACCAACAAGCTACCAACAACTTCTATGTCACTGATACTCATTTCAATTTTTTTGTAATATATTTTTAGAATCCCATCATTGCCCTGAGAAAATCAAAACACATTTGTAAAATAAACGAGGAAGAAAATGTTTATGTAGAAAGTTTTATTGCCGGAGATGAGTCAAGTTTTATGGTCTTCTTATTAGATATGACTCACATAGGAAACAATGGGGAGATTAAAGCAGAACCCTGTCTTGTAGATATTTCGTTTTGTTCCGAAATTCAGACAAAATTTTTTGTTATTAGGAAATCCGGATGTATACAAATTTTCTGAATTACAATAGTAACAAATTTAAACTAATCCGAAGTAAAGAAAATAACATTTTGGAGGAATTTAGATTTCGAATAGTTTTCAAATAGTTTTTGAATCTAATTTGAATTTAAATTTCAGAAGTGCATAAAATAGAAATGAAAAAAGCATATAATAGAATAGAAAATAAAATAAAATAATAGAATATTATAGAGTAAAACAGAGCAGAATACACAATAATAAAAGAATAGAAAAAAATGAATAGAAAATAAAGGGATAGAATAGAAAATAAAGTAATAGAATAGAAAAGAGTAGAGTAAAACAGAACAAAATAGGGTAGAAAATAAAAGAACAGAATAAAATAGAAATTAAAATAATAGAATAAAAAAAAAAGAATAGAATAAAATAGAAAAAATATAACCATCTTTTGAAATTCGAATTTCAAATAGAATACATTTTAATTCAAATAGAATAGAAAAGAATAGAACAGAAAAAAAGTATAGAATAGAAAATAATAGAATGGAAAAAACAATAGACTAGAATATGAAAAAAGGGAAGACACACATAAAAGAGATAAGAAAGGCTGCGCACCCCGGAAATTGGATTAAAGAAAAATAATTTTCCCCATGGGGCTTTAAAACAGCAATGCACATAATGAAAGGAAGTTCTTAATAGATGTATAAAAAGTTTTATCCAATATCATGGTTTGAAGTACAGTATAGAGAATCATCTGGTACAATAACACACATCTTATTCCCCAGTGCAGTAACAAACACATATTAATACACATAATTAGGTTACATAATGTTACATAAATAGCAAGCCCCGACGCGTTTCGACCTGTATATGGTCTCTTCAGGGGGACAGTTGGATCTAAAAAAGAATTACATAAATTAAATTCAAATAGATAAATATATATATTATTGTGCATCACTTGGATTAAACCAAGATAATGAGTCTTTACCGCTAAATGGTGGAATGGGTGTTCTCTAGTCCAGGATATGTGCTGAGGGCCAATGGAAACACCGGAGGGCTCGGGGGGCCACCCTCACTCTCCCAGGAGAGCCAGCCTCAAGGGGCTTACAAGGAGCCACACTTAGCGCGCCCCCCGGGAGGGGGGGGAAGGGGAGATGAGGGGGAGGAGCCCACACCTGCAACAGAAACCCAAGAATAGCCATGTATTAGTTAGAGGAAGTTTGATAATTAGCTTGGTAATGTACTGAGTGTTTCCAATTTGTCTATGTGGAGACTGGCGTTGGATAGGATTTTTACTATGTAAATATATTGAAATGTTACATTTAATTTATGTAATTCTTTTTTAGATCCAACTGTCCCCCTGAAGAGACCATATACAGGTCGAAACGCGTCGGGGCTTGCTATTTATGTAACATTATGTAACCTAATTATGTGTATTAATATGTGTTTGTTACTGCACTGGGGAATAAGATGTGTGTTATTGTACCAGATGATTCTCTATACTGTACTTCAAACCATGATATTGGATAAAACTTTTTACACATCTATTAAGAACTTCCTTTCATTATGTGCATTGCTGTTTTAAAGCCCCATGGGGAAAATTATTTTTCTTTAATCCAATTTCCGGGGTGCGCAGCCTTTCTTATCTCTTTTATGTGTGTCTTCCCTTTTTTCATATTTCAATTTTGGGTGGTTAAACACCCCTCCCCACCTTGACACATTAGAGATAAGACATGGGCTGTGTGTTTCCTTCTCTTCACGTATCCTGCACATTGTTAATCAATTGTTCCCACTCGGTCAACTTTTAACAATCCCATGCATGAGGGGGAATATAACTTAGACCCCCACACTGCATGATATTCAATTGCCTTATATGGCAATTGCTGACAAACTTTATTTATATTCTACCTATTTTCATACTGACATTCGATGCAGGAACGTGGGGACCTGGAACCAACACACAGCCCATGTAAAAAAATTTAAAAAAATGTTAAAAATGCAAAATAAACAAAAAACATACCAGACCATCAACATTTGCTGTGTGCTATGTTGGTGATCCCATGAAGTCAGTCATTCATGTTCTACTGACACCATCCCCAGTATCTTTTTTTTTTTTTTTGAGGGCCATTTTTTGGACTGGCGGGTGTTGGTGGTGCCTCCTCTCCCTTCTTGGGGTGAGTCTGACCCCTCGCGGCTTCCCGGCAGGAAAAAGGGGGGGGGCATGCGAATTCCTTTGCGTGCCCCCTCTTTTGCTCACCGCTGCAGTTAAGGTGAGCTCTATCCTGCCGGCGGCGTCCCGTGTTCATCTCCGGACGTTTGACGGAGTGCGACAAAAAACGCACAACGTCATGACGTCACGCACATTGCGGCGGAAATGACGACAGTGGTCGGGGACTCTAGGCCTTCCGGGACGCCGAGGGAGCCACACAGGGGCCGCTCCATCAGCTCCATCAGCGGTTCCAGCACCAATCCCTCCGGGTTTTTTTTTTTTTTTTTTTTTTCTTGGGGGCGGTGTGGGTGGGGGGTTTGCACCTGCACATGATTATCCCATTTGCCTGAATTTGGATATAAAGGGAGACTGGAGGCCTGATAATTAGATCATGATCTCCTACAGGCCAGGATGAATGCTACTGCTGCCAGGTTCTTTCTACACTAGAGCCCTTATTTTTGCATGATCGCCACCAAGCTTATCACATTGAACCTATCAACAAGTCCAACATTACCTTCAGCCTACACGATTTATACAACTGATAAGGTAAACTTTTTGTTCCACCTTCATTCCACACAGCACTCTCCACCATCCTACATACACACTTTCACATTTTGATTGGCTTTTCACTTTTTTAGTTCACTTTTCATTTTTGTTTTCACACAGTAGGCACCAAGCAAGCACCATGTCATGTTACCACACCATGCACCACCTCATTCACACCATTCTCCACCACACAATGCACTCCTCTCCATTTAGGCCATCGTTGTTGCTGTGTTTTTTTTTTTTTTTTTTTTTTCACACACACATCTTTTTCCCTCTTTTTCACCTATTTTATCCTTCTTATTTACCTATCCATTACAACAGTATAATAGACCTACCATACCACTGCATTGTTGGATCACACGATCATTAACTCTTATCGATTACATTCATGGAATGGAATTAACATTTCAATATATTTACATAGTAAAAATCCTATCCAACGCCAGTCTCCACATAGACAAATTGGAAACACTCAGTACATTACCAAGCTAATTATCAAACTTCCTCTAACTAATACATGGCTATTCTTGGGTTTCTGTTGCAGGTGTGGGCTCCTCCCCCTCATCTCCCCTCCCCCCCCCCCCTCCCGGGGGGCGCGCTAAGTGTGGCTCCTTGTAAGCCCCTTGAGGCTGGCTCTCCTGGGAGAGTGAGGGTGGCCCCCCGAGCCCTCCGGTGTTTCCATTGGCCCTCAGCACATATCCTGGACTAGAGAACACCCATTCCACCATTTAGCGGTAAAGACTCATTATCTTGGTTTAATCCAAGTGATGCACAATAATATATATATTTATCTATTTGAATTTAATTTATGTAATTCTTTTTTAGATCCAACTGTCCCCCTGAAGAGACCATATACAGGTCGAAACGCGTCAGAGCTTGCTATTTATGTAACATTATGTAACCTAATTATGTGTATTAATATGTGTTTGTTACTGCACTGGGGAATAAGATGTGTGTTATTGTACCAGATGATTCTCTATACTGTACTTCAAACCATGATATTGGATAAAACTTTTTATACATCTATTAAGAACTTCCTTTCATTATGTGCATTGCTGTTTTAAAGCCCCATGGGGAAAATTATTTTTCTTTAATCCAATAGACTAGAATAAAATAGAAATTTGAATTTCAAACAGAATAAATTTGAATTAGAATAAAAAAGAAAAGAATAGATTGGAATGGAAAAGGAAAGAAAAATATACATTATAATAGAATATAGAGTATAATAAAATAGAATATAATGATCTTCCGGAATTCAAATTTTTTAATAGAATAAATTTGAACTCGAATAGAATAGAAAAGAATAGAATAAGAAAAACAATAGGATAGAAAGAATATAACAATATAACCACCTTCTGAAATTCGAATTTTGAATCGAATAAATTCGAATACAATAGAAAAAAAATAGAATTTAAAAGAAAATAAAAGAATGGAATAGAATAAAAAAACAATAGAATAGAAAGAATACAGCGGGTACCTTGGATTATGAGCATTATTTGTTCCAGAAGAATGCTTGTAATCCAAAGAACTTGTATATCAAAGCGAGTTTCCCCATAGAAATCAATGGAAATTAAGATAATTCGTTCCACAGTGACTTCTATTGTATGCAGTACCGCATGTGGCCAGAGGTGGGGGGAGGGGGGCCGGAGACACTCGGAAACACTCGGAAACTGCACAGAGCCACTAGGATGCACTCGGAAACACTCGGAGAGGCTCTAACTAAGTGTTTCCGAGTGCATCCGAGCAGCTCCGAGTGTCACCGGAGCCCCCGCACCTCTGGCCAAATGCGGCGCTGCACACCGCAAAGGCTTGAATCCTGCTCACAACCGAGTCAGGATTTTTTAAAGAATAATAGCTCGTATTGCAAAATGCTCGTTAACCCGCGTTACTAGTATAACCGTTTTCCTAAATTCAAAGTTCGAATAGAATTAAATTAGATTTAGAATGGCATTCGAAAACAAATTGATTCAAATATTTAGATAGAACTGAGTCTAATCCGACCGCATTCGGGAAAATTCGAATCGATTTGAATTTGAATAAAGTTTCGAAAAAAAAAAAATTAAACGAATTAAACAAATTTAACTAAACAAATGTATTGCAACTAACAAATTGAAACTAAACACATTTGTTTGTTCTGCACGTCTACCATCTTGTTTTAATCTTCCCCTTCCATGTGTGCATGACGGATCCGTATTTAACCACTTGCCGCCCACCATATAGCAGAATGACGGCGGCAAAGTGGTTTCAATATCCTGACCGGACGTCATATGATGTGATCAGGATATTAAGCTGCTGCGCGCCCCAGGGGCGCACATCACGGCGATCGTCAGACTGACACCCTGCAACTCTGATCTAGGTAGAGTCTCTGACGGAGACTCTTTACCACGTGATCAGCCGTGTCCAATCATGGCTGATCACGATGTAAATAGGAAGAGCCGGTGATCGGCTTTTCCTCACTCGCGTCTGACAGACGCAAGTAGAGGAGAGACAATCGGCTGCTCTCCTGACAGGGGGGGTCTGCGCTGATTGTTTATAAGCACAGCCCCCCACGGATCCCACCCAGGACTACCATCATGCCGCCCAGGACCACCAGGATGGCCATAGACACTGGACCACCAGGTATGCCACCCTAGACCCCCAGGGAAATACTAATTTGTGCCCAGGCAGCTGCCAATCAATACCCAGGCAGCTGCCAATCAATGCCCAGGCATCTGCCAATCAATGCCCACTCACAATGCCTACCACTGCCAGTGCCACCAGGGATGCCTATCAGTGCCTCATATCAGTGCCGCGTATCAGTGCCACGTATCAATGCCCATCAGTGCCCAGCAGTGCCGCCTATCAGTGCTCATCAGTGCCGCCTATCAGTGCCCAGCAGTGCCGCCTATCAGTGCCCAGCAGTGCCGCCTATCAGTGCCCAGCAGTGCTGCCTATCAGTGCCACCCATAAGAACCCATCTTTCCAGCCTTGCAGTGCCCATCAGTGTCGCCTATCAGTGCCCATCAGTGCCCACCAGTGCCACCCATAAGTGCCCATCAGTGCCGCCTACCAGTGCCCATCAGTGCCCATCGTCAGTGCCCGTCAGTGCCCGCTCACTGGTGCCACCTCATCGGTGCCGTCTTATCAGTGCCTGTCAGTGCCACCTTATCAGTGCCCATCAGTGAAAGAGAAAACTTACTTATTTACCAAATTTTATAACAGAAACAAAAGCAAAACTTTTATTTTTTTCAAAATTTTCGGTCTTTTTTTTATTTGTTTAGCAAAAAATTAAAAACGCAGAGGTGATCAAATACCACCAAAAGAAATCTCTATTTGTAGGAACAAAATGATAAAAATTTAGTTTGTGTACAGTGTTGTATGACTGCGCAATTGTCATTCAAACTGCGACAGCACTGAAAGCTGAAAATTGGTCTGGGCTGGAAGATGTAGAAGTGCCCTGTATTGAAGTGGTTAAGAATTTAAAAAAGAAATAGGTGCTGGAAAAGAGATGCATGGTTGGGGCACATTTTTATTGCCCCCAACCTCCCCACCATAAGCTGAATGGGGTGGGTGGGGTAATGGGGGTGTTTACACGCTGCAATTATGGTGCTTTGCACCCATGGCTAAAACTATTCCCACCAACGCATTTCGCCTGCTGAATGTGACCCATTCAAAAGAATGGGGAAGCACTGCAAATGCCCTGCATCCAGTTGTGACGCATTACTGCGGCAATTGCGGCCTCTTCACCACTAGAGGCAGTATTTCACTTGTCCTCAGTAAAAAAGCTGGTTACATGGTATCATCCATTGTAATGCTTGCTTATTGGCTACATGACAGGATACAGCAGTAACATGCTAACGCATTTTAGTTGTAGCCTTACATGTGTAAGGCTTTGGCCGAAACGCGGTAATGTGTTACTGATGTATCCTGTCATGTAGCCAGTAGAGAAGCATTACAATGATTGATACTGAGTAGGCGGCTTTATTGTACTGTGGATTGTTGCTATATCTTTAAGGCCCTTGGACTAGAGCAGTGGTCTCTGAATTATGGCCCTTCCCCTTGCTTTTATCTGGCCCTTGGGGCACTATTTCATTCACTGACACCAAAGAAGGGGCACAATTCTTCCCAATGACTCCAATGAAGGGGCACAATTGTTCCCAATGACAACAACGATGGGGCACAATTCCTCCCAATGACACCAATGATGGGGCACAACTCCTCCCAATGACACAAACGAAGGGGCACAATTCCTCCCAATGACACCAATGAAAGGGCACAATTCCTTCCAATGACACCAATGATGGGGCACAATTCCTTCCAATGACACCAATGATGGGGCACAATTCCTTCCAATGACACCAATGAAGGGGCACAATTCCTCCCAATGACACCAATGAAGGGGCACAATTCCTCCCAATGACACCAATGATGGGGCACAATTCCTTCCAATGACACCAATGAAGGGGCACAATTCCTCCCAATGACACCAATGAAGGGGCACAATTCCTCCCAATGACCCCAATGATGGGGCACAATTCCTTCCAGTGACACCAATGAAGGGGCACAATTCCTTCCAATGACACCAATGAAGGGGCACAATTCCTTCCAATGACACCAATGAAGGGGCACAATTCCTCCCAATGACACCAATGAAGGGGCACAATTCCTCCCAATGACACCAATGATGGGGCACAATTCCTTCCAATGACACCAATGAAGGGGCACAATTCCTCCCAATGACCCCAATGATGGGGCACAATTCCTTCCAGTGACACCAATGAAGGGGCACAATTCCTTCCAATGACACCAATGAAGGGGCACAATTCCTTCCAATGACACCAATGAAGGGGCACAATTCCTCCCAATGACACCAATGAAGGGGCACAATTCCTTCCAGTGACACCAATGAAGGGGCACAATTCCTTCCAATGACACCAATGAAGGGGCACAATTCCTCCCAATGAAAACAAAAAAGGGGCACAACTCCTCCAATGACACCAACGATGGGGCACAATTCCTCCCAATGACACCAACGAAGGGGCATAATTCCTCTCACTGACACCAAAGATGGGCAATTTTTTACTCCCACTGATACTGGGACATTTTCTACTCGCACTGGCCATCGTTTGGCCCCCTAAAGTCTGAAGGACAATAAACTAGCTCTTTGCTTAGAAAGTTTATTCATCCCTGCACTAGAGGGCCGGTTTCCAGTTCTCCCGGTAATTTGTGATAGAGCACAATGTTTCTCTGTTTCATTTGTGGGTGGAGCCAAGTTGGCTGAGTGACACCCACATGTTCCTTGTTAACAAATAAACACTGCAGCACGAATGAGTGGCTCAACATGCTACCTCTTCTTTTCCCAGTCTGTGCTCTGCTGTACAAGGATTGCTAAAGACTGATACCAGGTACTTACACGGTTTACATATACAAAAAAAATTTAAAGGGGGGCTCCAGGAATTTTAGACCACCCCGCCCACCCTCTTTTCACCCCACCCCTAAAGCCCCTCATTATTTTCTATATTTTAAACCCCTATACATTCTGTTTTTAGAGATGTCCCCTTGCCAGTCTGGTGATGTCACTGCAGATTCTTTTTTTCCTTTTGAAGGTGGAGGGCATTCCTCAAGGACTGAGCACTTGTAATGGCATGTAAGTGCCCAAGTACTGTGATCCCAGCCTGCATGATAACACGCCCTCTAGGGGAAATAGGAAGAATGACATGCTGAATAGGACCTCCAGCACTAGACCAAGGAGGAAGTTAGGGGGGGTGGTGTTGGAGCATGGAGAGGGGGATTTCAACTTGCCACTATTATTTAGATGTGGGGGGGAGTTTGTTTTCTTTTTTAAATATATATATATATATATATATATGGAGTTCGTTTCTTTATATGGGGGGGGTTATTTTTTTTCTATGATCGGGGAGTTGCTATTTTCTTTTTATAAATGGGGGGGGGTATTTTTTTTATATAGGATGAGTTTTTTTTTTTTTTTTAATTATGGGGGGGGGGGGGGGGGAGTCTTTTTTTTTTACCTATAGGGGAGAGTTCTTTTTTATATATAGGGGGAGTTCTTTTTTTTTATATGGGGGGTGTTATTTTATAAATAGAAGGAGTTCTTTTTAATAGGGATGGGGAGTATTTTTTATATATATATATATATATATATATATATATATAAATCTCTCTCTCTCTCTCTCTCTCTCTCTCTCTCTCTCTCTCTCTCTCTCTCTCTCTCTCTCTCTCTCTCTCTCTCTATATCTATATCTATATCTATATATATATATATATATATATATATATATATATATATATATATATTTTTTTTTTTTTTTGTATAGGAGGGGAGCTTTTTTTTTTGTACATGGAGGAAGTTATTTTTTATATATCAGGGCTTTTTTTTTTTTAACATATGGGGGTTTTTTTTTTTATATGAGGGGAGTTTTTATATATGGAGGAAGTTATTATTTATATATGGAAGTATTATTTATATATGAGGGAGTTTCTTTTTTTTATATATAGGAGTTTTTTTTTTTTTTTAATAAGGGGGGGTTTTGATATATATAAATATATATATATAGGGGAGATTTGTTTTATAGGGGGGAGTTAAAAAATCAGTTTCCTTTAAAAAAATGTAATGAATATAGAACTACATTCAATTATTGAATTGTGCCTTTTATATCTTCTTGTGGTTCCACTTTAAATGCAACTAATATAGAAAATTTACCTCTAGCTTCTAAAAAATCCCCTGTACAGCAGAGATCAGACTATGAGAGGGAGGGGCCGCACTAAGAGCCAATCAGGTGTGTTTGTGGGAGAAGACAGCGAAGTGAGAAGAGGGGATGCCAGTCACAGGCTGGAGGTGGGAAGGTGACCAATTTTTATTGCTTAACCACAGCATAGAATAGTGAAGCAACCTTGCTAAACTGTCTGGCAGGGCTGTATAAATCTCAGGACTGGATGGACAGAATGACAAATCATTTGTCAGATAAAACAGACCCAATGTACATATCACAAGTGAGTATTTAGAGATTTGCCCTGTGATGATTCTCTAGAGTCAGGTCATAGGTCCTTTATATGACCCGCTACACCCTCTATGCAGAAGAGATGAACTGTAACAAGCCTCCTCTATACCCCTCCCCCCCACACCCTCCATCCTGATCCCATAATAATAAAAGTTGATCTTTTACAGGCGGCCCCCAGACACAAATAGACTCAGATTAGCGCCGTATGACGAAAACGCGTCACTTGGAGCGGATAATAAAACCCGTACGGCTTATTTTATCATCACACATTTAATGAAAGCTTTGTATTCCTGCGGTTTTATGGCGGGGTGGTACGTGCGCGGATCCCCTCTATATACACACAGGGAGGGGGTGGGGAGGTCGCAGCAAGTCCCATAATCTCTTCTACTTTTAGTAACAATACACTCGGTTCCCACAGGGCAGAAAATAGAATCTTCTGTTATAGACAAATCCCTCCATCGGGCTCTTCTTATTAAACAAATCCCCGCCAAAAAAAAAAGACCTTCACTTTTTACCCCCCAGCTGTGGGAAACCCTGAAATCGGAGTAATTCTCAGTATCTGTCCTTATTCTGTAATGTATGGATTATGTAGGTAAGTACAATTGTATTCAACGTCAGTGTTTTATTGAAGAGCGAAGCTGCCTGCGGATGGTGCCGAGTCAGCAGGTGACCATACTGTGCGCACCGACTGGGTCTATGGAGGTACAATAGGTCAATGCAAAAAGCAGCATTTAAGACAGAACACTCAGTATATGTTCTTATTCTGTATATATGGACTCTGCACAGTACTACTTCTCTTCTCCTGTATGCTGGGTGTAATTCTCAGTATCTGTTCTTATTCTGTATGTATGGACTCTGCACAGTACTACTTCTCTTATCCTGTATGCCGGGTGTAATCCTCAGTATCTGCATTTAGCATTTCCCTCCTTCCTCCCCCTCCTGTTTAATGCTAGTTAGTTCAGTCCTAGTTAGATCCTCTCCATTTCTTCCACATTCCTCAATGTTAGTTCTTAGCAAAGACAGGACTTTCTTCTGGTACCTGTGCATAGCTGCATCCCCTCTACATACAGAACATGGGGGGGGGGGTCCACTTATTCAGCACAGCCACCAATCACAGAATGCCTTATATTTTATTCAGTGAATACAGGTCTTTCTCTGACTGGATGAGGAGGAGATGAGGGGTGAGGATGTCAGGATCTACACTTTGTCCATTCATTAAAAAAAAGGCAAGGTGTTCTATGAATGGTGTCAGTGCCAAGTATCAACCCCCTGTGGTCACTATGTAGAATGAAAGCTCAGCACAGGACCCCAGATGCAGCGGTGGCCCGTCCCTTAGGGGCACACAGGCGCCCCCCCCCCCCGTCCATGCATCCGGCCCGCTGATCTACATGCGGGGGTCCAGACCATGGATTCCAATGGGGGGGGGGGGGGGGGTTTGAAGCACATGATTAGAGCCTCAGTCTCTAACAGACTTCAAAAAAGGGTGTGCTCGGGGGGTAGAGCAATGCACTCCGAGCCCACCCAGTTGTGTGACAATAACGAATGAATATTCACTGATCCTCCTCCCATCCAATCAGGAAGCCAGTCTTGAGACCCGTCACCTGATTGGCTTAAAGGACAGGCGATCCTATTGGATGCCAAGGAGGAGGAGGAGGAGGAGGAGGGAGGAGAAGAGAAGAAGAGGGCACAGGAGCTGCCGCCCGTAGCAGCCCGCAACCTGCCTGCAACCTAGATGGGGTAAGTGCCGGGCTTGATGACCGACTGGGGGGGGGGGGTAGGGGTGCGGGTAACCCAACCTACCTAGAACGGGCGTGTGGGTGGTTATGTGCCGCCCCCCCCCAAAAGAAAAACAAAAAACACACCAGCCGCCACTGCCTGGAAGATTACGGTGATCAGTGTAGTAACGCCAACTACTACAACTTCTCAGTGACCCTCCAGGTATGAGCTATGCATACTTACATAGGACCTGTACAACACGGACCTGGAGTTTAGCTTTAAAGAGGACCTTACAATAAAATACAAGATCCACAGATGTGAGCCCCTCCCCCCCCCATCTATAAAAGTGGCTTGTAAAAAAAAAAAAAAGGAGTAAAAAAGCAGCCAGCGATTTCTTGTAAAAAAAAAAAAAAAGCAGCCAGCGATGTTTATTAACAACATTGCTCAGCCACTGAAACACTAAAATAAAAAGAAACATTGTTTCTTTTTGTATCTTTCTGTTTCTCCATCTGCAGATCAAAGGGATGAACAAATGTTCCTCTGTTTAACCCCTTATTAACCCTTAATTTACTCTAATCAGCCTTAATTAACTCCCTATTCTCCTCTAATAAATTTTTATTTTCCTGCTTTTTTTTTTTTTCACGTCTATTTTATAAACGATAAACAATTAAAACTTTTTTTTTTTTTGTTTGCTTTGTTAGTGAATATTTTTACACATATATATTAACATATATTTACACATTTCACATTGAAAAAGCGCAAAATTAAAAACAAAAATCTATTTATTTTATTTGTAAATGACTTTTCAATGCTTTGTACCATTGCTGACAGCTGAAGTGAAAAAAAAAAAACAGTTGCGGTAGGTATTGGAAATTGGTATCGGCGAGTACTAAAAAAAAAAGTATCGGTACTCGAAAAAAAAATGGTATCGGTGCATCCCTAGTAGAGATGATATCTTGAAATATTTACTAGCCATTTTCTTTTAGAAGATTGTACAATCAGATTGTCATGTGTATGGGGAGATTTACAGATTAGAGAAGGATAAGAAAGCCATTCAGTACAAGTGCTGTTAACAAGAGAGCTCACCAACCCCTCTGCTGGTCAGTATGTGTAAGTGCAGTGATGTGTCTGTTAAACGTCATATAGCTGGCTTGCTGTTTTCTGTAGCAAATCTAAATCTATTCTTCATTTGTTCATTCATCTTTAACTATGAAAGCTTTATTTAAAATAAATGCTTGATGTCATGATTATGAACATATTTATAAAAAAAAAAAAAAAAGGAAAAGGTAATTGTGGCCCGTACGGGGATCGAACCCGCGACCTTGGCGTTATTAGCACCACGCTCTAACCAACTGAGCTAACCGGCCACGTGGTAGCAGTCTGCTGCCTGCACATGTTTTATAAGTGTCTTATAAGCTAGATTTTATTTTTAGATTTTTGACAAAAGGATCCACAGTCCATTGACATTTGTAAGTGAACATCCCACCCTTATTTATTTATTACAGACCAGTTACACAAAATAATATAAATCACATTTGCGCTATATAAATACTGGGTAATAATAATTATAATATTAATATTGATAATTTATATTTATATATACAGTGTCTCACAAAAGTGAGTACACCCCTTACAATTCTGTAAATATTTTATTATACCTTTTCATGTGACAACACTGAAGAAATGACACTTTGCTACAATGTAAAGTAGTGAGTGTACAGCTTGTATATCAGTGTAAATTTGCTGTTCCCCTCAAAATAACTCAACACACAGCCATTAATGTCTAAACCGCTGGCAACAAAAGTGAGTACACCCCTAAGTGAAAATGTCCAAATTGGGCCCAATTAGCCATTTTCCTTCCCCGGTGTCATGTGACTCGTTAGTGTTACAAGGTCTCAGGTGTGAATGGGGAGCAGGTGTGTTAAATTTTGGTGTTATCGCTCTCACTCTCTCATACTGGTCACTGGAAGTTCAACATGGCACCTCATGGCAAAGAACTCTCTGAGGATCTGAAAAAAAGAATTGTTGCTCTACATAAAGATGGCCTAGGCTATAAGAAGATTGCCAAGACCCTGAAACTGAGCTACAGTACGGTGGCCAAGACCATACAGCAGTTTAACAGGACAGGACCCACTCAGAACAGGCCTCGTCATGGTCGACCAAAGAAGTTGAGTGCACGTGCTCAGCGTCATATCCAGACGTTGTCTTTGGGAAATAGACATATGAGTGCTGCCAGCATTGCTGCAGAGGTTGAAGGGGTGGGGGGTCAGCCTGTCAGTGCTCAGACCATACGCCGCACACTGCATCAAATTGGTCTGCATGGCTGTCATCCCAGAAGGAAGCCTCTTCTAAAGATGATACACAAGAAAGCCCGCAAACAGTTTGCTGAAGACACGCAGACTAAGGACATAGATTACTGGAACCATGTCCTGTGGTCTGATGATATCAAGATAAACGTATTTGGTTCAGATGGTGTCAGGCGTGTGTGGCGACAACCAGGTGAGGAGTACAAAGACAAGTGTGTCTTGCCTACAGTCAAGCATGGTGGTGGAAGTGTCATGGTCTGGGGCTGCATGAGTGCTGCCGGCACTGGGGAGCTACAGTTCATTGAGGGAACCATGAATGCCAACATGTACTGTGACATACTGAAGAAGAGCATGATCCTCTCCCTTCTTAGACTGGGCCACAGGGCAGTATTCTAACATGATAATGACCCCAAACACACCTCCAAGACGACCACTGCCTTGCTAAAGAAGCTGAGGGTAAAGGTGATGGACTGGCCAAGCATGTCTCCAGACCTAAACCCTATTGAGCATCTGTGGGGCATCCTCAAACGGAAGGTGGAGGAGCGCAAGGTCTCTAACATCCACCAGCTCCGTGATGTCGTCATGGAGGAGTAGAAGAGGACTCCAGTGGCAACCTGTGAAGCTCTGGTGAACTCCATGCCCAAGAGGGTTAAGGCAGTGCTGGAAAATAATGGTGACCACACAAAATTTACACTTTGGGCCGAATTTGGACATTTTTACTTAGGGGTGTACTCACTTCTGTTGCCAGTGGTTTAGACATTAATGGCTGTGTGTTGAGTTATTTTGAGGGGACAGCAAACTTACACTGTTATACAAGCTGTACACTCACCACTTTACATTGTAGCAAAGTGTCATTTCTTCAGTGTTGTCACATGAAAAGATAGAATAAAATATTTACAAAAATGTGAGGGGTGTACTCACTTTTGTGTGTGTGTGTGTGTGATATGTATGTATGTGTATATATATATATATATATATATATATATATATATATATATATATATATATATATATATATATAAAATAATAATACAATAATCTATGAGAAATAAGATTGACACACGTCCCCCAGTAATAAGCTTGTGATAGAGCTGCATAACTACACTCTGCCTATCTACTTTATCATAAAACACACAAAAAAGGCAGTCATTTATGAGGAATTAAGGGACCTGGGCTCAGCAGGGCAGACCAAAAGAGAGATTCGATTGGATATTTATAATACTATATTGAACTACTCATACCCAAGAGGTGTATTTTTGTGTGTATTACCTTATAACTTAGGTGTATTGCACACCTAAGTTATAAGGTAAAAAGACACAAAAAGCTACAAAAAAACATTAGGTAGATGCACTGATACAATTTTGTTTTTACAATGAGTACGAGTACCGATACTTTCTTTTTTAGTACTTGCCAATACCAATTACCGATACCTGCCGGCAACTGTTTTGTTTATACTTCAGCTGTCAGCAATGGTACAAAGCATTGAAAAGTTATTTACAAATGAAATACATTTTTATTTAAATGTTGCACTTTTTTCAATGTGAAACATGTAAATATATGTTAAAAGTGTAGAAATATTAGAACAAAGCAAACAATTAACTATTAATTATTAAAAGTTTATAAAAAAAAAAGAAAAAAAAAAATCAGCAGGAAAATAATAATTAAATGTAAGGAGAATAAGGAGTTAATTAAGGCTAATTAAGAGTAAATTTCGTGTTAATTGGGGTTAATCAGAGGAGCATTTATTAAAAAACAAAAAACCTAAAGGGGTTGTAAACCCTTGTTTTAAAAATAAAAATAAAAATAACAAACATGCCTATACTCTCCTGCTCTGTGCAATCATTTTGCACAGAGCAGCCCTGATCTTCTGTCGGGTGCCCCCAGGGAAAGTCCCCTAGCCCGGTTGCACCCGTGCCGGCTACCTTTTGAGTTCCACTGTTGCGTCCAATGACACAGACAGCTGGAATCGGCCCCGCCACCCCCGCTCCCATGTCAATGGATTTGATTGACAGCAGCGAGAGCCAATCAGTGCTGCCTATCAGTGCCACCTCATCAGTGCCACTTATCGGTGCTCATCAGTGCAGCCTATCAGTGCTCATCAGTGCAACCTCATCAGCGCCCATCAGTGAAGAAGAAAAATTGGACAAAAAAAGGGGCGATAGGGGGCCTAAATAAAAAATATAATAAAGAACCCTTATATGACCATATGACATGGAAATAAAGTGGACATGTGCATAAAAGTGCAACCATAAAATTCACAACAAAGATTAAAGTGAACTTGTGCTTATAGTGCAATATATAAACTTATATATGGTATGAAAAAAAAATTGATCAAAAGTTCATTAAATAACATTTGATGGAACTATAAAACATCCATGATATTCAACGCTGCATCTTGATTGATGGACACAAACCAAAAAAAACACAAGAGGGAATTCCTTCACCGTAAGTCTTAGGGACCACCCAATGTGCTCAGAATTAAGAACTGCTCACCAGATGGTTGTGACCTCTTTAATTAAAAAAGGGTCTAATGCGCTTTTGGTAAATCCTGGAATTGGATGCCCTAGGTTACCAGTAACAAGACCTCCGCTCCACCAATGTTCCCATGTGGAAAGACAAAGGTGAAGGAATTCCGTCTTATGTTTTTTTGGTTTGTGTCCATCGATCAAGATGCAGCGTTGAACATCATGGACGTTTTATAGTTTCATCAAATTTTATTTGATGAACTTTTGATCACTTTTTTTATACCATATATAAGTTTATATATTGCACTATAAGCACAAGTTCACTTTAATCTTTGTTGTAAAGTTTATGGTTGCTCTTTTATGCACATGTCCACTTTATTTCCATGTCATATGGTCATACAAAAGTTCTTTATTATATTTTTTATATATATACTTTTTTTTTGTCCAAATGCACAGTGATTCGTTCATTGTTTTGGGGAGCTGCTTTCCGTATAACATATTTATTGAGTATTGTGCAGCACAAGGTTTCCCCCTTTTTTCAGGAGAAAAATTACCTGTTTGCAAAATTTTATAACAAACTATGAAAACTTTTTTTTTTTTTTGTCTTTTTTTGTTTGTTTAGCAAAAAATAACAAACCCAGCGGTAATGAAATTAACTTTTCAATTTTTAAGCCATTAGAATAAACAGCTAGCGGCATTGGAAAATCAGAATGGTACACTCCCCTAGTGGTGGGATAAGGGTAATGCAGGAGATGAGTATAATCACACACTCATCTTCCTCCACTCATCATGCACATTCCTCCACAAGGAGGAACAGGTAGGGCATACTGTAACCTCACTGATGATAGCCAGCATTGGGCTTAACCTGGGAGACACAAAGCGAGATACTAAGACACATCAGGGAGAGTTCTGATAGGATGGACTTTTTTGGTGGACACATTAAAGTGAAACTTCAGTCCTTTTTTCATCTTTCCATCTATTAAATCTTCTGCCCTTGTTCTTTTAACTTTCGATGATAAAACATTTTTTTTTCTGCCAATAAATACCTTATACAGCCCACTTCCTGTTTCTTGTCTGGTAAAAAGCCTAGGCTTATGACATCATACACAGCTCCCGCTCTCATGAGAGTTTGCCAGGAAGGGAGGGGGTGAGTCATAAGAGGGCCAATGAGAGCTGCAGAGCTGGAGGCGAGCCTCTGTGTAAATCCAGGAAGTGAACAGGCAGCAGCTTCAGCTGCCCACAGTTAAAATGGATGCAGCCAGAGGGAGATTTCTGCAGCATATTTGCCAAGTACCGAATCACAGTATATATAAAATAATATGTAAAGTGGTTGGAGGGAAGCTTCAGAATGGCAAAGATGTTTTTATTACAAATTATGTGAGCAGACTGCAGTTCTTCATTAAATACAGTATTAGTTCTACATCCCAGTGAAGTATGCATTTCCACAACAGAATACATATTGCTCTCATTAGGCCCCTTTCACACACATCTGTCTGTTTTGATGGACTTCGCTTGCTCAGCAGAGATCGCTCTGTTGATCCCCGCTGAGCCAGCGGATGACAGGTCCGTCTCCGCTCACTGTGCGGGGACGGAGCTGTCAGAGCCCCGCTGTCCTCTATGGGGGATCGGATGTAAGTGGACCTCCTGTCCGTTTTCATCTGATGCGATCCGCCATGGAAAATAGGGTTTCCATCCGTCTGCATTTACCGGATTAGAGCGGATTGGATGTCAGCGGACATGTCACCGCTGACATCATTTGCTCCATAGAGGTGAATGGAGCGTCCGTTCAGATCCACCTGGAAAACCGACAGGTGGACCTGAACGGTCCGCATGTGTGAAAGGACTTTAAGGCTCCATTCACACTTGTGTGATTTGTCATTCAACTTTGGACATTAAAGTTGCATGACAAGTCATTTCCCATGTTTTCCAATGATAACCATTCATAGACAGTATGTAAGGTTGCAGCGACTTCAAAGTAGTTCTTGCACTACAACATTCAGGTCCGACTTTCATGCAACTTGAGGGCCATAGACTTCATTGTTAACCCTCAAAAGTTGCATGAAAGTCGTACCTGAATGTTATACAATGCAACAGTTGTGTAACGGTTGTCCATTATCACTGGTCAAAGCCAAAGTCGTATCCAAGTTGCACTCATCCAAAGCTGCATCAAAGTTCCACTCCAAATTCGCCGCAACTTTGGAGCCGTACAAGTGTGAATGAAGCCTAAACTTTGTTCTCAATAATCCTGCATGCACATGTTGCGGGTGCCTGCAATTATGGAAAAGTGTATGCAATGCACAGTTAACAGCCTCCTCTGGTTTGGGTCTGATTTTTTGATTTAATAAATAAAGATACTGTTAAATGGTCAAAACGTGCTTATATTGAGATCACCGTTTGCCCTGTAGCATATTTTTCTTTTATCTTTTTTTTTTTTTTTCTATTGGGTCCATACAGTATACATAACATGGTACAAGGTTAGGCACAATAGCAGAGCAATCTCCAGCTGTAGATACCTAACACACCTAAATAGGTACGTATGTATGGATTTCCTGGTTAGGGTCACTATACATTTTATAATCAACTTTAAATTTACCAAAACTATATAATATGAACCCCCATGCTCACTCACATGGGGGGGGGGCAGGATGTACCATACTCTTTCCATTTTCCGATGATGGATTGAACAGTGCTCCTTTAGATGTTCAAAGTTTGGGATATTTTTTTATAACCTACCCCTGCTTTAAACTTCTCCACAACTTTATCCCTGACCTGTCTGGTGTGTTCCTTGTCCTTCATGATGTTGTTTGTTCACTAAGGTTCTCTAACAAACCTCTGAAGGCTTTACAGAACATCTGTATTTATACTGAGATTACATTACACGCAGGTTTACTTTATTTACTAATTAGGTGACTTCTGAAGGCAATTGGTTCCATGAGATTTTAGTTAGGGGTATCAGAGTAATGGGGGCTGAACACAAATGCACGCCACACTTTTCAAATATTTATTTGTAAAAAAAATTTAAAACCATTTATCATTTTCTTTCCACTTCACATTTATGTGCCACTTTGTGTTGGTCTATCACATAAAATCCCAATAAAATACGTTTACGTTTTTGGATGTAACATGACAAAATGTGGAAAATTTCAAGGGGTATGAATACTTTTTCAAGGCACTGTAGATGCACACAGTATAGAAAAAATAAAAGCTCTATATAAGAAAAGATTAAAGGGGATGTAAAGGTAAATTTTTTTTTTTTTTTAAATAACAAACATGTTATATTTACCTTCACTGTGCAGCTCGTTCTGCACAGAGTGGCCCCGAATCTGCTCTTCTGGGGTCCCTCGGCGGCTGTCTCAGCTCCTCCCCGCAATAACTAACCACCTTTAATGCGAGCTCCCTCGCATGGTGGTTAGTTATTGCGGGCGCGCTCCCGTGATACAGCCGGCGGCTATAGCCGCTCGCTGTATCACTCGGCCCCGCCCCCGGCGCGCCGCGTCATTGGCTGTGATTGACAGCAGCGCGAGCCAATGGCTGCGCTGCTTTCAATCCATCCACTATAGCCAATCAGCGACCAGGCTGATCGGCTGAATAGAGGTCGGGAGCGAGCGGCTGAGTTTCGAGGTGTCAGGTAAGTAAAACGGGGGGGGCTGGGGGCGGCGGTATTTTCAAAAGTTTTTTCACCTTAATGCATAGAATGCATTAAGGTGAAAAAATGTATACCTTTACAACCCCTTTAATAACAGTACAGAGCATTAAATGTACAAATAGATATTACCAACAAAGGGCCTGGTAGGAGTCCTGGAGGAATTGTACACATGCTGTATACAGTACCTGGGTATGTATAGTTATTAATAGCGATACCTTCATATGAATGCTGCAGCAAAGTTCAGTTGCAGGGGCCCCTGAGGATGATCATGATGTGGCGTCCGTCATTGCGTCAGAGACCTGAAGATAAGATCAAAAGCAATGAGGAGATCCTCCAACTGCTTTCCAGGCTGGTTTGACAGCAGTTGGAGATCCTCCAACTGCTGTCAGACCAGCCTGGAACGCAGCTTCTCACATGCAGAAACTATGGTGTGGCACTGAAACTCAAAGTCAGCCTCAGCATCTACTCTGCACTTTTGTCCCTCCCTAGTAGCTTTTAATTGGACATGCAACCGGACCTCTAACTAAAAGATGTGGCTGTCAAGTCCTAAGCTAAAATTAGCTATAGAATCCCAGACCAGAAGGCATAGAGTTAACTAAAATAACAGGAGCTGCATATAAACATCATTGAAATAAATAGGTACACTAACAAATATACTGAAATGTGACCACTACACACATACAGTAGCACAGATCTAGCACTGTGCATTTAAAGTGGTGATCCGGCCGAAATTATATTTTTTAAATAAAAATACCCCTATCATACACAAGCCTAATGTATTCTAGTAAAGTTAGTCTGTAAACTAAGGTCTGTTTTGTTAGTTTATAGCCGTAGTTTGTTATTTTATAAACTTACAGCAGACTGTGGCCATCTTAAGTCTGGGCATCTGAAGCCAGACTGTATTTCTTCCTGGATCTCATCCTTGCAGATCTCGCACATGCTCAGTACAGCACAAGCAGTGTAATAGGTTTCAGGTCAGGTTTCCATAGCAACGGAAGTGTCAGAGGAAGTTGCCGCCCCTTCCCAGAAGGCATTGCAAACAGGAAATGATGCGATGGGCCGCGGCCAGGGAGGAGGAAGTGAAAAATGAATACAGCAGATATACAGTAGGTGCTGAGAAAAAAAAATATATATATCCAATTCGTTTACAGTGCACAGTTTAGTGAGGGATGCTGAAGAGTTGTAAAAGTGGGTGGAACTCCACTTTAAGATAATAACAATAGGACAGAGACTCGTCTGTCATTCACAGGAAAATTACCTATTAGTTTCTCCTTCTGGCCGGGATAAAATACAGTATTGCAGTAATGCAGTTCATGTATGTGGACATGGGGTGTCAGCTCCTCTTTCTCTCTCCACTTCCTCCTTCTGGGGTTTTATTGCCATCCCCCCAGAGACAGGAAGTGCTATTACATAATTATACATAACACTGATATTAGCAGCTAACAGTAGAGGGCAGTAGATCCTTAAACCTGTATTCATACAGGAGTTAGTAGCTCACACACTAGATACTCTATCTCATTTCTTTGTAGATGATCAGTGACCATTTGCTGCAAGATTTTCCAAGCTGGACAAAGCCTGTGCACAATTGCATGTGTTGTTGTTGTTTTCGTTTTGGGCAGATGAGCAGTAATGGTAAAGGTCCACTTTAAAAATATGCAACATACATATGGCTTCTCTCGAAAGATCCACCTACAATACACAACCCTATTATAGCTTTAGAGTTTGGAAATCCACTCTGGCTGCCATATTTCACCACACCTCTCTTTACTGTCTTACCTCAAAAACAGCTCATTTATCCCTGCTGTGGAGTCCCAAGAGCCATTTAGACTTTGGAGCTATAGGAATAGCTCTCACTTATATACATTCTACTCCAAATTTGTTTCAATACCTTCATAAAGAATTTTGTTCATCGCATTGCTAAGAGTAATGTATGCTAGGAGTATGTATGCGTGGTTTTGTTGAGAAATGTTTTATTGCTGCTGTAAAGAGAGTATCCGGAAACATTTTGTTGTATGTATGTATACAATAACAATAAAGTATATCTTATCTTATCTTGGCTGCTTCTCTGATTAATGCTCTCCTTGCCCGGCCCGTTAGGGCAGGTTTATAGCATTTTTATTTTTAACTAGTAATGGCGGCGATCTGCGATTTTTATCGTGACCGCGATATTGCGGCGAGCACATCGGACACTTTTGACACATTTTTGGGACCATTCACATTTATACAGCAATCCGTGTTATAAAAATGCATTAATTACTGTATAAATGTGGCTGGCAATGAAGGGGTTAACCAGGAGGGGGCGCTGTAGGGGTTAATTATCTTCCCGGATGAATGATTCTAACTGTGGGGGGGAGGGGACTCACAAGGGGAGGAGACCGATCGGTGTTCCTCTGTACAAGGAACACGCCATTGGTCTCCTCTCCTCTGACAGGACACAGATCCACGGTCCTGCTCAGTTACTGGGCAATCGCGGGTGCCCGGCGGAAATCACGGGTGCCCGGCGGACATCGCGGGTGCCCGGTGGACATCGCAGCCCCCGGGCACGCGCACCGGGACCCAAATTACGCGGCAGGCTCGCGGGCCCCCCTGGGGGGCCTGGGAGGCCGTCACGTCATATGATGGAGGCCCAGGATAACATCTGCACCGTCCCGCCGTCATATGACGGTGAACGGGCAGCAAGTGGTTAATCCCCTTCCACATGATACAAGAATTTTGATTTTCAAAATAAGATTCAAGGCGCTGTTTATATCTACGCTTAGCCTCCTTAATGCCTTTCTTTAATTCATTCCGAGCTTTCCTATAAGCCTAATGGCGCGTACACACGAGCGGACTTTCCGGCATACTTGGTCCGGTGTACCGGAGTCCGTTGGACAATTCGATGGTGTGTGGGCTCCAGCTGACTTTTTTTTCTCTAAAGTTTGACGGACTTAGATTTGAATCATGTTTCAAATCTATCTGACAGACTGGAGTCCATTCGAAAAGTCCGCTCGTCTGTATGCTAGTCCGACGGACTAAAACCGACGCTAGGGCAGCTATTGGCTACTGGCTATGAACTTCCTTATTTTAGTCCGGTCGTACGTCATCACGTACGAATCCATCGGACTTTGGTTGATTGTGTGTAGGCGAAAAGTCCGTTGAAAAGTACGCCGAACAAAGTCTGCCGTAAAGTCCGCTCGTGTGTACGCGGCAATAGGGTCGCCCGATCTAAAGGCCACATCCCTTGCTCTAAGCTGGGCCCTTACTTTACCATCCAACCAAGGCTTTTGGTTTGGGAATACCTTAAAGTGGAGTTCCACCCACTTTTACAACTCTTCAGCATCCCTCACTAAACTGTGCACTGTAAACGAATTGGATATTTTAAAAAATTTTTTCTCAGCACTTACTGTATAGCTGCTGTATTCATTTTTCACTTCCTCCTCCCTGGCCGCGGCCCATCGCATCATTTCCTGTTTGCAATGCCTTCTGGGAAGGGGCGGAAACTTCCCCTGACACTGACCTTGCTATGGAAACCTGACCTGAAACCTATTACACTGCTTGTGCTGCACTGAGCATGTGCGAGATCTGCAAGGATGAGATCCAGGAAGAAATACAGTCTGGCTTCAGATGCCCAGACTAAAGATGGCCACAGCCTGCTGTAAGTTTATAAAATAACAAACTACTGCTATAAACTAACAAAACAGACCTTTGTTTACAGACTAACTTTACTAGAATACATTAAGCTTGTGTATTATAGGGGTATTTTTATTTAAAAAGTATAATTTCGGCCGGAACACCACTTTAATAGTTTTTGTAACTAGGAACATCTCCATACAAAAGCGAATATAAGCTAGAACAGGTGAAGCATAGTCCTGCATCCTGTGCAAATATATTCCAATCAGTTGATTCAAAGCACTCTTACAGGAGTGAATTTGACTCCTCGCTCCAAACCTGTATAGTCTTAATATCTGGTTTTGTTCTGCAAACAAGAGGCTTAAAACATGGGATCATAATTAAAGAGGTATGATCTGATCGACCAAGATGTGGAAACAAAGTAGCTTTATATGCACTAGAAACATTTGTATATACCTGATCTAAAATATTGTTCTCAATTGTTGGAAAGTGCACATTCTTATAAAATTTAGGAAGAACCATTTCTAGCTCCACATGGTTAAAATCGCCAGCCACAATGCTTGCAGCTGCGGGCATCATCACAGTATAACCCCGGAAAGCCGAGTACGCACATCTGCGTACGTTCGGCGGGAAGGGGTTAATAGCATCATATAATTCCTCCAGAGCCAGCTTAGAATTAACCTGTGGAGGTATGTACACAGCCACAATTATATCATTATAAATTAGTTTGCAAGAAGCCATGTGGGGGACACAGCAAAGATGTGGAAGAAGGTGCTCTGGTCAGATGAGACCAAAATTGAACTTTTTGGCCTAAAAGCAAAAAGCTATGTGTGGCAGAAAACTAACACTGCATATCCCTGAACACACCATCCCCACCGTGAAACATGGCGGTGGCAGCATCATGTTGTGGGGATGCTTTTCTTGAGCAGGGACAGGGAAGCTGATCAGAGTTGATGGAAAGATGGATGGAGCCATGTACATGTCGTGTACACACGAGCGGTTTTGCCGTCGGAATAAACTCTGAAGGTTTCTCTGACGGAACTTAGACGGAATTACATTCAAGTGGTCTTGCCTACACACTGTCCGACCGTCCAGAATGCAGTGACTTACAACACTTACGACGGGACTAGAAAAAAGAATTTCAATAGCCAGTAGCCAATAGCTTCCGTCTTGTACTTGCTCAACAACAGCATGCGTCGTTTTTGGTCCGTTGGAACAGCATACAGAAGATCGATCGGTTTTCCCGATAGAAATTGGTTCCGTCGGAAATATTTAGAACATGTTCCATTTTTTGGTCCGTCAGAATTTTCGAAAAAAGAAGTCCGATGAGGCATACACACAATCGGAATAGACGACGAAAAACTTCCGTCTGACTTTTTCTGTCGGACATTCTGCTCGTGTGTACGCGGCATTAGAGTCTGCAAAAGACTTGAAACTGGGACGGAGGTTCACCTTCTAGCAGGACAATGACCCTAAACATACAGCCAGAGCTACAATGGAATGGTTTGGATCAAAGCATATGCATGTGTTAGAATGACCCAGTCAAAGTCCAGACCTAAATCCAATTGAGAATCTGTGGCAAGATTTGAAAATTTCTGTTCAGACGCTCTCCATCCAATCTGACAGCTTGAGCTATTTTGCAAAGAAAAATGGGCAAAAATGTCACTCTCTAGATGTGCAAAGCTGGTAGAGACATCCCCAAAAAGACTTGTAGCTGTAATTGCAATGAAAGGTTGTTCTACAAAGTATTGACTCAGGGGGTCTGAATACAAATGCACGCCACACTTTTCACATATTTATTTGAAAAAAAATGTTGAAAACTATTTACTGGGTCTACGATAAGTTCTTTTCGGAGTTGATATCCCAATGCTTCCTGGAGAGGCGCTGCTCAGCTTGAATGCAGATAGGCTCTTCAAACGTTGATTTAAATTAACAACTCACATTTTAAAATTTTTACTAAACAAATTATAGCTAAAGCTTAGCTGTCGGATTCTCATTCTTTAGCGGCAGTGAAATCCAAAGTTCATTGGATGCTTACTAATGACAAGTTAACTGGAAAACTTACCGATACAATTTGCAATTTCCACAAAACCTGGGATCCATGGGTCTCAAAATTTAGGCAATCAGATTTTGACTGCTGATTCCTATGCCACGTACACACAAGCGGATTGTTCGACCAGACTGGTCTGACAGACCGAGTCCGGCGGACAATTTGACCGTGTGTGGGCTTCATCGGACCTGCAGCGGACTTTTTCGGTTGAAAATCTGACGGACTTTAGATTTGGAACATGTTTCAAATCTTTACGTCGGAACTCCGCCGGACCCAGTTCCTATCGAAAAGTCCGCTCGTCTGTATGCTAGTCCGACGGACGAAAACCGATGCTAGGGCAGCTATTGGCTACTGGCCATCAACTTCCTTATTTTAGTCCGGTCGTACGTCATCACGTACGAATCCGTCAGACTTTGGTGTGATCGTGTGTAGGCAAGTCCGTTCATTCGGAAAGTCTGTTGGAAGTCCGTCGTATAGTCCGTCGGAACCAGTCCGGTCGAAAAGTCCGATCGTGAGTACGCGGCATTAGACTTATGAGAATTAGCTCCCCTCAATTGCTACCATGGTACCTCTATATTGTCTATAAATAGCTCTGTACTTACTGCTTTCAAAAATAATAAAAATCAATTGAATGAAAAGATTATTCCTGGAGTTCAGCTTTAAAGGGCAACTCTGGGTTCTTTTTTTATACTGTATGTCCTCCAAAGAATATCTCACTTTGAAAAAGAAGAGTCAATGGCCAGCCCCAGCCAAAAACACTTTTTTTTTAGCTTTGTGTATTTATCTGTGAAGTTCTTATCATTGCCTGTGACCCCATTGGGATCATTTGATCTCAGATCTCGTGCTTGTGAAAGCAGGACAGGGAATAAGAGAAAAAGTTACCATAAAAGTTTGGACTGGAGTTGGGCTTTATGCGGAATAGTACCAGTCCAGTCAATCTAAATCCGCCATGTCACCCTGCTGCCAGACCTCCACCTATCACTTCTGAGACAATGAACAGTCATTTGTGTTGTTTTTGTTTTGTTTATTGGGGGAATATAACTTGGTTGGGGGAAAGGAAATATGGGATGCCCATAGAACAATTGCTTTGCCGTCATATTTAAGAATTAGAATGAAAGGTTGAGCCATCAAGTACTGATGTGCACATAATATCTACAGGCGCTTCCCCTACATACCACCATGCAGACTATATCTCCTCCACTGCGTATCTCCTGCAGACTCTTGCTCCCAGGACTTCCACCCTCCTGCACAAACTTCCACCGTAGATCATTACTCTTCCTGTCACATCATCCTCTTTTGACAAAAGAGACCACTCTGAACTAGGGTTGCCACCTGTCCGGGATTCACCCGGACAGTTCGGGTTTGGAATCATTTGTCCGGGTTTCAGACTGCCTGAAAGCCGGACACATTATTCAGACTGGACTATGGCTTCCCAGCAGGGTTGCTGCCTGCAGTTGTCTAAGCTGAGAGTGTCTGTTACACTCTCTTTTAAGCCAACACTAACAACCCCCCCCCCCCCAAACACACACACAGACAGGAGAGGAGAGAGGGCTGGATCTGCACCTCCTGGCCCTACCCCTCTGTGTCTGCCCACACTCCTTAAAAAAGGAAAGTAGCCTCAGATACATCTGAGAGGTGCTGACTGCCAGGGGGTGAGTGAGCTCATCATCCATCTCTGTCTGTGACTGTAGTCTCCCCCCTTCTATCTTCTGCCTTTGAGTGAGTACACTAAGGTAATACAGGGTTCTCAGAGCACGCCTTACATCAGAGTTCCCCTTTACACCAAAGGCCACAGTGTTCCCCCTTCAGAGTCCTCTCTGTACATCAGAGTTCTCAGTGTTCCCCTTTAAATCAGGGTTCCCAGAGCATCCCTTATGTTAGAGTCCCCAGAGTTCTCTCTTACATCAGAGTCTGCAGAGTCCCCCCTTACAGTGAAAGGGAACTCTGCTAGTTCAGATATAAAAGGGGAACTATGTGGACTCTGATGTAGAGGACTCTTCTTATTAACTCCATATGATTAGAAATGTTATTTAATAGCAAAATATATGTATAGTTTATTCTACAAAAAAAATTGCTGTGTGTCGCTAAAGTGTTCGGGTTTGACTTGAAGAAAAGGTGGCAACCCTACTCTGAACAGTCTCAGTTGCTGGCTAAAATTGGTTGCACTGTTAGTAGGCCAGAGGTCTGCAGTACCTCTCCCGACAGCCTAGTAATTTAGTAGCATGTGCTGATTGGTTGACTACTGCTCCCAGCTAATCTGGCCTGCAAATCCTGCGCCCTCAGGCCGCATCGATTTGACACTCTCCCCACAGTCTCTCTGGCCTCGGACCCAGCTCCCCTGGCATGCCTCATCCAGAACTCCACTGTGGTCCACTCACCGACCTTCTCCTGCCCCGAATCCATGATGGAGAGCTTTAACTGGACATACGTTCCGGCAGCTTCTCCAGCCCCTCTGTTCTAGAACACTTCATCCATGACCGTGTAAGATGAAGCTCCCTCCCAGCTCTCCCGGGCTGCTCCGCTAGGCCTCACACCCCCCCCCCCCCCCAGATGGGGATGGGGCCCCTGCTGCTGCCTAGTACTCCATTCTCCACGTCTTCCGGCCAACAACTCCTCCCACAGTGGGCTGTTACCCCAGCTTATATGGGAGGTCTGCCCCCTGCCAATTCCAGTTGGGGATTGGTCAGAGCTCCTCACATGAGTTGCCTGCCACTCCAGTCCTAGGCCCTGCCCCTCTTCCAGATCATTCTTCCTGGAAGCAGGGGAGGCGCCTCAGAACTAAAGCACAGGTGCTCACACCCACTGCTGCACTAACCACTCCCTTCCCCCCCAGATCAAAACAAGCAGGCCTAGCCTGAAGCATAGGCCTGCCAAAATTTACCTGCACTGGTAGTTTCCCTTACAAAATCCTCACTCTAGCACATCCATACGGAACAAAAAAAGAAGAAAACCGCGCTAGGATTGATGTAAATTATATCAAAAAATAACATAAATATAACATATAAAAAAATTTTGTGAAAGCAGCAGCTTGATGTGGGATAAACACAATAGATGGACTAAGAAAAAAGAAAGAAGCTGTGCTAAAAGTCCCAATAAAAAAAAAAAAAAAATGTAAAATGAATAAACCATATTAGTAGTCCATATTAAAGAAAATGAAGCCTCTTCATAATGGCACCACAGTGACTTCAAACTAGAGAAAAGGGCCCAATCACCGTAATAAAGATCTGCTTACCAGATGGCAAGCACAAAGGGCGTTTGGCTATAACCCAGCCACAGCCTAGAGCTTGCAATTGATGACCAGATCGGAAACCCCGACAGGCAGGCTGGATGGCTGTGGATCTCCCCCTATAAAATCCGTGTCCGTATTTACAGCAAATGACCCAGAAGGAAAAAACTGACCATAGCGTAATACAGTCTAGTAATTTATTTAAAAAAAAAAGAGAAGTATTGCACTTACATCAAATAGGTTGAAAACTCGCATGATAAAAAAACGGTGCCGGACGGCAGATACAATCGGAAGCCCGTCCTCCTAGTGAACCAGCGTGGTGACATCAGTATGTACCCTCCTCCATGTGTGCCAGAGGTCACTTTACAGCATCGGAGCTGTCAACAGATACCTGAGTATGAGATGGTTTTGCACTAGAACATGTTGTTTCTAGTAATAATGTTTTTATTCCAAAACAATGTAGGCATGGAGAAACACAGCTGGATGTCAATACACCAATAAAAACCAGACAATCTGCCAATTCTTCACCCTCTGTGTGGCTCCTTGGATTGAGGGCCCCAATATACCAAGGGAGTTGGCAGGGATGGATCGTGCAGAGACTCAAATAGCACACATGTGATTTGCCATTCTGTCACAACAACAGTAGTTGAAATAACACCTTTTGAGGTTCACAGCTGCCATAAAGATAAAAGTTATATTGGCATGAAATGTCAATATCATATAGCAGGGTGATTTGTTCAGGTAAATATAGTGTTCTACTTTCCATGGTTTAGGAGATATTTACCAAAAAGTCTTGCGCCGATGACTACGGCGCATGCTCCATAGTCATTGGCGCATGCGCCATAGTCATCTACGCATGCACACTTTAGAAAGGGCACATCGTGCCGTTTCTAATTGGGGTCATGCCATGACTGGCGGCTCCAACGCGCATGCGCGGGAGTGACGTCACACTACTGCAGCCAGTCACAGAGCCGGAGTTCGCGGCCCCCGGAAGGAAGAGGGGTGAAGATGGTTGCTCACTGCTAGTGGGGACAGCGGTGACATTGCAGGCTTCGTTTTCAGGTAAGTGACACATAATGGGCTACTATGCGATGCATATGACCCCAGACACCCTGTCTTCTCTCCAGCGGCAGAAAGGACTCCAGGGAGAAGGGCCAGTCCAGGCCTCTCCCCAGTGGCAGGTATGTTCTCTGGGAGAGGCAGAGGTTGGCTGGGTGAGTAATGCTTTGTTTGGAACAATTTGTTTGGGGTACTGTGTGGGTACAGGCATTAGAGGACTGGAACTACTGACTAACTTCGGAGTCAACCCGTCTGGGGTCTCCTCCTGTGTTAGTCTCCTGCTGAAAGGGGAGAAATGTGACAGACCTAGCCGGGAGAGAGACTTTTGGAGGGGACTGAATGCTAGCCTCTTGCCGATCGATCGTGGGCCCTGGCATTTGGGGGAACGGTGCTCTTTGTGAGCTGTATGCCTGGGGACCCTTGAGGTGGTATTACTGTGGATTCGGGTCCTGGTCCCCCAGGACACACAAACTCTGGGGACCCTGGATTTGCCATATTGGAATAGTGACTGATTCATACCATTGGGACTCCTACTGTTAAATGCTAGTGTCCTCAATTCCAGCTACCTGTCTGTTGTCTGCTAAAATGTGTATTGTAAATAAGTCTCTAGTATGGGATCTAAGAGTCATTAGATCCCTATTGTTGTTTGTGTTAATTAACTCTGCTATTGTGATAATGTTGATTGGGGGTTCTAAGCTAAAGACGGCCAGTCTGGCCTAAAGGTCATGTCTGAGTCATCTAGGCTGTCTAAAGGGATTAGTTAATTAGCCCATGTTAATTAGGTTAATTAGGTTACAGGTGTACGTTCAGAGTAATATGAGCCGGAGGTATGCACCTCCACTGTTAGGTTATAAAAGAGCCTGTATTTTTGAATAAAAGAGATTCCTGGTTGAACTTACATACAGCCTGCCTGGTGTTTGTTCTGAGCTATCACAACTGGGTTAGAACGGCACATAGCTGTAGTTCTAATCCCGGAGCATTGGATGACCGAGCAATCAGATGTTGCGATCTGCAATCTGATTCTATAGCAGCAGAGGAGTGTCGGGAGAGTGGAACCGAGCGAGCAAAGGGGCTCGTTACAGTGTGTATTTATCCTGAAAAGGGAAATGCCGCTCACCAAGCCTCCGGACCTCATGTAGTTGCTCCCACCCTGTAAAACTGGATTCAGGTGCAGGCTCTGCGCAAGTCTATGGAGACGAAAAGATCCTGGACTGCCGCACTCCGAAAAAGGCATCTTTATTATTAAACTTTAAAAATCCAACATGCAGTCACCTCTATGGGGACAATACAAAGAGCAGTAGCTAACGCGTTTCACATCAATGGATGCTTACTCATAGCTGTGTATTTATCCTGCTATAAAGAGAACAAAAATGGTATGTCAGTAGGGTTGAGGCCTGTAAAAGTCAGTGGCAAAGAACAGAAAACCCATCTTTTCCAGTGGCTCCTTCGAGGTAGCACTACACTACTTTCTTAAAGAGGAAGTAAAGCCTGGTGGGTTTTACTTCCTCTTTATTTCCCTGCAAAGGTAAAGCATACTGGGCTCACTCCATCATGCTGTTGGGGATCTGGGCCGACTGCCCAGCATCCCTGGGGTATACAGGTGGAGACTGAAGTCCCATCCACCTTCACAGGAACTCCATCCTCTGTTAGTTGAGGGCAGAGGCCAGCAGTACTCGGCCCTGTTGCCAGCCCTTCTGATGGAAAGCCCACACCATCTGCTCCGGCTAACTGTTGGGGAGGGACAACACACACCTCCTCTCCCTTCTCCCCTTGTATCTGCTGCTGGGAAGTGATTGCCACCTTCTCACCCTGAGCCTCCGAAACTGCCACAGGTGTGGGGCAGAGGTCTTGGACCCTCTGTCCGGTTGCCAGCGCTTCAGCTGGGGAAGTTCCTTGTAACTTCACAGATACTTCTGTTGGTGCTGGGCAGAGCACAGTGAAGTTTGGCCCTAATAACAGCTCTTCTTCTGCTGGAGGCTCACCAGGTTGTTCTTCCTTAGCAGAAAAGTCTATCAAATCCCCTGTCTCTGCAACTGGTGTCTGGGGATAAAGGTTCACCATCTCCTGTCCCTGGAACCCAGAAGATGCTATCAGTGCTGGGCAGAGGTTAGCAGAGCTCTGCCCTGTTGTCAGCACTTCAGGTTTGGGGACGGCAATCTTCAGATTTTCCACTGCCGATTCTCTGGCATTCTGCTGGACAGGCACATTCCTCCATCCAAGATCATCCAATGCAGAAACAGGTTCATCCAGGTCAGTCAGCACTTGCTGCATCCGCCATAAGACCTCCACCTCCATAGCTGAGGGGGCAGGTTGGCAAAGCACACTGTTACTCTGCCACATTGTCAACTCTTCAGCCAGGATTTCAGAGTTCTCAACTGGTATTTCCTGATAGTCCCAGGCAAAGGGAGCCCCACCATGCTGCTGAGCAGAGTCTAACAGCTGTCTGTAGGCAATCTCAAGCTCACATTCCTGAACGGCCAGAAACTCCAAATCTTCCTGTGCCCAGTGCACTTCCGAGACATTCAGTCTTCACTCTCTGTGCTCCATTATTTCCTCCAAATACCACTCCTGATCACTCCCAAAGTCAGGGTCCCTGGACAGCCTCCAGTACAACAACCCCAGGCCATCGTAGTCAAAGCCTTCCGTGGGGCTGTCATCCACTGTCCACGGGCACACTTGGGCTACATACCACTGGAGGGCTCTGTAGCTCTTGTCCAACCGCATTTCTGCCCGGATCAGCCTGCTTAACTCGGCTGTCCACTCCTGGTTCGGCTGTTCCCCCCAAAACAGCAATCGCACTTCATACTGCGACCAGTACCTCACATGGATGGAGGGGAGAACTTTTCCCTGGTGTCGCTGCTCACGGGCTACGCTTCCTTCCAGAGTTCACAGCGGATAGAATCAAACCATCCTAGCAGGACCTGCTCTGATACTGGTCCTCTGTGCTGTATCTGCCTCTCTCGCAACCTCCTTCTGAATTCCTCATCCATGGTGGCTGGTATCTCTCCTCTCCTGCTATCTGAACCTTGGATCCAGGTGATGGTTTGGATGTGTTCACGGCAAGGAAGCACGATCCCACCATTCCCTCTACAGCTCTCAAGTAAGTCTTTCAGCGTGGCTCTCCTGCAGGCTGGTTTGGAGTGTCCCAGTAACTGGAGTGCCCGTACACCCTGTACGGGAAAGCAGATATACTGACAGGAAGAATCAGCGACCTATCACGGTGCTCCACCGCGCTGTGGTAGTTAATTGAGAACTACAAACCCACAGCTGCAAAGGATGCCTGGACTTGTAGTTCATTCACAGACAGAGCTGTGTGAATGAATGACGCTGCCATCAGTGTCAATTTTGGCAGTGAATTTTGATTTAGTTTTAGTCTCAGAACTAAAATGGAATTTTAGTTTTAGTCCCATTTTAATCTTCTGCAATTGTTTTAGTTTTCGTATTTAGTCGACTAAATCTCAAGTACATTTTAGTCGACTAAAATGTCCTACGTTTTAGTCGACTAAAACTCGATAAGCGACTCTCCTGACAGGGGGGATCTGCACTGATATCCAGTGCAGTGATTATCAGTGCAGGCCAATCAGCGATGCCCACTAGTGCTCACCAGTGATGCCTACCAGTGCCCATCAGTGATGCCTGTCTTTGCCCCTCATCAGTGCCATCTATCAGTGCCCATCATTGCCGCCTATCAGTGCCCATCATTTCCGCCTATCAGTGCCCATAAAGGCTGCCCTTCAGTGCCACCTATCAATGCCCATCAGTGCTGCATATCAATGCCACCTATCAGTGCTGCATATCAGTGTCATCTCTCAGTGCCCATCAGTGCTGCATATTAGTGCCACCTCATCAGTGCCACCTCATCAGTGCACAATGGTGCAGCATCATCAGTGAAGGAGAAAACGTACTTATTTACTAAATTTTATAACAGAGACAAAGGAAAACTTTTTTTTTCTCAAAACTTACGGCTTTTTTTATTTGTTTAGCAAATAATAAAAAACAGTTGTGATTAAATACCATCAAAAGAAAGCTCTATCTGTAAAAAACTGTAAAAATGTTCTTTGGATACAGCGTTGCATGACCGCGCAGATGTCATTCAAAATATGAGAGCGCTAAAAGCTGAAAATTGGCCTGGGCAGGAAGGGGGTGACAGTGCCCGTTATTGAAGTGGTGACAGTGCCCGTTATTGAAGTGGTGACAGTGCCCGTTATTGAAGTGGTGAAAGTGCCCGTTATTAAAGTGGTGACAGTGCTCGTTACTGAAGTGGTGACAGTGCCCGTTATTGAAGTGGTAACAGTGCCCATTATTGAAGTGGTGACAGTGCCCGTTATTGAAGTGGTGACAGTGCCCGTTATTGAAGTGGTGACAGTGCCCGTTACTGAAGTGGTGATAGTGCTCCTTATTGAAGTGGTGACAGTGCTGGTTATTGAAACACTCTATACTCAGTTGGTCTAAGGAGCAAGAGACATTAAAGGAGTAAACTGTTCCCGTCTATTAATTGAGAAGATGGGTTTTTGGAACAAATACAATCAAAGTCAGTTAACCTTTCACAATTCAACACTCTGGGTAAGCAAAAATCATGAAAGAGGCACACAAAAAAAACCCAACAAATATTATGTGATAGCCCAAATCAGCATGAACAGTAGAAATACCACCCTGAGTACCTAACAGGCTTTAAGAGTGGGAGCGAAGCCAGGTAGTAAGGACAACATCAGCAATGATCTTATTATACAAGAGAGTGGGGAAGTAGTCAATGTTTGTCTCTCAGCGGTCCATCAGATGTTAAGTTCAGGTGGGCCGGTGGGCTGCTCACCAACTCCTCAAGAGATGCTGTAGGCTTGAGATGAAAAGGGGGCCCCCTTTGCAGGCAGACTCCAAGATGGTGTTCGTATTAGTGGTGACTTGCTTGGCAGTTCAGCTGGTCTGGCGGAAATAATAGGTCTTTAGACTGCAGGTGGAACAGTAGATGTGGTGAATGTAGCAACTTCACGTTAACCAACCCGATCAGTGGGTTGCACAAGAACGTTTTGAACCCAGTTAGTTTCCGCCTCCACGTGGATCTACTCATTCCAATAGGTCTGCACTGCTCGACTCCTGCAGCTCCAGGAGCGTGGGCTTTTCCTGGGCAGAGACTATAAAAGGCTTCCCCTGGTTCCTCCTGCTTCACAGACCATTGGGATTTGTAGTTTAGAGTAGCTTTCACCCTGTAACATGGCTATTGCCTTGGACTACATTCCCCCAGTACCCCAAGAGCTTGTCAGTCTGTAGACTTAGGGTAACTTGGCTGTCCCCCTGCTAGGGGGTGTGGAAACAGCATAACAACTTATGGAGGTAGCAGCCAGATGCATTCTAAAGCAAGGTATGTCTGTCACCAGGCTACAGCAGATTGCCATTAAGTCCCGACCTTCAGATGCGAGAGAAAGGTCTGATATTGAGTTTAGATGATGTAAGCCTAAAAAAAAATGCTCTAAAAGAGTGCCAAACGGTAACTAATAAGAAAATAAATGCAGCACCACATCTAATGATTGGTAAGATGCAATATATAAAATTTTAGGTTTGGCGTTTAATACCGCTTTAAGGGTCCTTATTTATTGTAGCTGACAATGTGACAGCTAGAACAGAGACAGGTAACCAACACAGTTTGGGGGCCAATGCTCTCCTTCATCAAGGCTCAAATGTAAAGGAGAGTGCTTTCCATAAGACTGAAACCAAAGGACTCCTGAGAACACCTGTCTATATAAGACCTTACAGCTCACAGTGCATGTCAGAGCAAATGGGAATCATGAGGTCAAAGGAACTGTCTGAAGAGCTCAGAGACAGAATTGTGGCAAGGCACAGATCTGGCCAAGGTTACAAAAAATTTTTCTGCTGCACTTAAGGTTCCTAAGAGCACAGTGGCCTCCATAATCCTTAAATGGAAGACGTTTGGGACGACCAGAACCCTTCCTAGAGCTGGCCGTCTGGCCAAACTGAGCTATCGGGGGAGAAGAGCCTTGGTGAGAGAGGTAATAAAGAACCCAAAGATCACTGTGGCTGAGCTCCAGAGATGCAGTTGGGAGATGGGAGAAAGTTGTAGAAAGTCAACCATCCCTGCAGCCCTCCACCAGTCGGGGCTGTATGGCAGAGTGGCCCGACGGAAGCCTCTCCTCAGTGTAAGACACATGAAAGCCTGCATGGAGTTTGCTAAAAAAACACCTGAAGGACTCCAAGATGGTGAGAAATAAGATTCTCTGGTCTGATGAGACCAAGATAGAACTTTTTGGCCTTAATTCTAGATGGTATGTGTGGAGAAAACCAGGCACTGCTCATTACCTGTCCAATACAGTCCCAACAGTGAAGCGTGGTGGTGGCAGCATCATGCTGTGGGGGTGTTTTTCAGCTGCAGGGACAGGATGACTGGTTGCAATTGAGGGAAAGCTGAATGCGGCCAAGTACAGGGATATCCTGGACGAAAACCTTCTCCAGAGTGCTCAGGACCTCAGACTGGGCCGAAGGTTTACCTTCCAACAAGACAATGACCCTAAGCACACAGCTAAAATAATGAAGGAGTGGCTTCACAACAACTCTGTGACTGTTCTTGAATGGCCCAGCCAGAGCCCTGACTTAAACCCAATTGAGCATCTCTGGAGAGACCTAAAAATGGCTGTCCACCAACATTTACCATCCAACCTGACAGAACTGAGGGGGATCTGCAAGGAGGAATGGCAGAGGATCCAGATGTGAAAAACTTGTTGCATCTTTCCGAAAAAGACTCATGGCTGTATTAGATCAAAAGGGTGCTTCTACTAAATACTGAGCAAAGGCTCTGAATACTTAGGACCATGTGATATTTCAGTTTTTCTTTTTTAATAAATCTGCAAAAATTTCAACAATTCTGTGTTTTTCTGTCAATATGGGGTGCTGTGTGTACATTAATGAGGAAAAAAAATGAACTTGAATGATTTTTAGCAAATGGCTACAATATAACAAAGAGTGAAAAATTTAAGGGGGTCTGAATATTTTCCGTCCCCACTGTATATTCTTTTACATATTTTTGGTAGAAAAAACGCAATAAGCGTATATTGATTGGTTTGTACAAAAGTTATAGCATTTACAAAATAGGGGATAAATTTATGACCTTTGTATTATTAATTTATTTTTTACTAGTAATGACGGCGATCGGCGATTTTTAGCGGGACTGCGACATTGTGGCAGACAGATTGGACACTTTTGACACTTTTTTAGGACCATTGACATTTATACAGTGATCAGAGCTTAAAATAGCCACTGATTACTGTGTAAATGTCACTGGCAGGGAAGGGGTTAACACTAGGGGGCGATCAAAGGCTTAAATGTGTTCCCTCATGTGTGTTCTAACTGTGGGGGGATGGGACTGATTGGAGGAGGAGCCCGTTGGCTGTTCCTAATCTTTAGGAGCAGCAGATCTGTCTCTCCTACCCTGGGAGAATGGAGATCTGTTTGTTTACATTGACAGATCTCAGTTCTGTCTCTGTCAGGAGCGATCACGGGTGGCCGTCGGGCATCGCGACTGCCGGCCACACGCATCGGCTCCGAGTGCCCCCTACAGCTCTTAAAGCGGCCGACATACAGGATTCGCCCAGGAGAGCCAACCTGCTGCAGTATAACTGCGGCGGCTGGTTTTTAAGAAGTTAAGGCAGCCAAATGAAAAAAAATCTGTTCTGCATCCTTTTTTTTCTCTCGGTTTTTTATTTTATAGCATATGTTTGAATTTCTGTATGCCTCTTTTCTTTCTTGTATTTTTGTAATTTTACCTTTGTCCATTTTTATATGCACTGTCTGCTTAAGGATTTTTAAAATTGTAGCACTACCTCTGAAGAAGCCACTGGTTAAAATCGGTCCTCTGTTCTTCACCACAACCTTGCAAGGGCCTCAACCCTACTGACAGACCAGGCTACTAAAGTGAAGCAACAGGACCATGTATAAAAGAGAACTTATAGGTTATTTTTTATAAAGATGGTTATTAGACAAAGGCAAGCCAACAACATTTATGTTCACACAATTCAGTGCACAGGGTAGTTAAAGCGGAGCTCCACCCAAAAGGGGAAGTTCTGCTTTGAGGGCCTCCTCCCCTGCTCCTGGGTGAGAAATTGCACCTTTGGGTAGCGGGTACCTGATTTTGGCAGGTACCCGGCTCCCACTTCCCCTCCAATCACCTAGGCTCCCTCCCCGCAGTCTTCTGGGACATGTGACAGGTCCCAGAAGACTACAGGACCATTCACAAGAGCAGCACTGCTCGTGCATTCACAGTGACCACAGTTAACATGCCAGCGTCAGGGACAAGATGACCGGAGGCGAGAACGACTGGGGTGAGCCCATCGCTGGATCGTAACACATGTGAGTGACTGTTACAGTTTTTGTAGCTGCTGACTTTTAATTTTTACACAGAAGACTGGAGCTCCTCTTTAACAATTGGGAGAAAGAAAATGTGGGCTTAAATGCTAGCACTTCCAAACCCTCCAACTGAGGCTCAATCTCAGGCCTTCTCGAGTGGCTCGTTCCAAAAAGTCTGTTATGCTCAGATCCCTACAGCGGCAAGAGAGCATGCTTTTCCCGAGGCAAAAATTATAAAGCCCTCCTGGTTCCACCTACCAAGCACCGGCCTTAGGGATTTGTAGTTTAGATGGCCACCACCACTTAATATGGCCATCGCTTCGAGCTATGTCTCCCAGAAGTCCGGGTGTTTGGTATCAAAGTCTTTAGGCTTGGAGTACTTAGCTCTCCCCCTGCTGCCTGGAGGAGAATGCAGCAACAGCAGAAAAAACAACAAGTGAAGGGCAGCAAGACATATGGTCTTTGTCTCCTACTACTGTAGTCCGATACCTACCTACAAAATGACTAAATGGACTTCTGTGGGCTACGCTAAGGATTCATAACTCTAGAGAGATTGGTGCATTCTGTTGCCACTGGCTGTATGCTCTGTATAAAATCATTGTTATTCTGTATGGAAATAAATAGTGTGGCTGCTGATTGCATTAGTGTCCAAGTGTGTAAGCTATTGTATTTGCCAGACAGGGCGTGTGTGTGCGCATTGTTGCCTGACAACCCACTCAGCTGAAGAACTGCAGGTGGTGGCAAGCTACCCTAAGTCAGGTGTCTGGTGTTTGTAGCAGTGAGATAAGTGATAAGGCAAGGATTCTAGGGTTCAAACAGAATAGCTTTCAAAATCTTAGAAGTGTTTGGTAATTACTGGGCTGTGCCACAGCCCTTAGAGGTTATGAGTAAGCACTGATATCGCAAAATGCGTCACCCTTCTCTTCCCTCTCTATGTCAATGTCTGACAGGTCGATTTGGAGTTCAGCCGTCTGAATGTCTTCTATTGTTTCTACTGCCACAGCCCTTAGAGCAGCCATTCTAAACCTGGGTCAGCTGGGACCCTAGTGTTTCTCCAGGAGTACCTAGGGAAGTGTTTCTCAACTCCAGTCCTCAAGGGGCCCCAACAGGTCATGTTTTCAGGCTTTCCATTATATTGCACAGGTGATTTGATCAGTTTCACTGCCTTAGTAATTACTACAGCCTTTTCATCTGAGGGAAATCCTGAAAACATGGCCTGTTGGGGCGCCTTGAAGACTGGAGTTGAGAAACATTGACCTAGGGGTTCCTCGAGCTGTGGCTAACCACCAACCTCCTATTTATTGGTACCTGCATACAGTAGGTCAAGGTCAAACCCCACTTGGCAGAGCAATTTTTTTTTACCCCAATGAGTCCTAATGAACTAATCTCATGTCTCAGGGTTCCCCAATACATGAAAATTATTTCCAGGGTTGCTCTAGGGTAAAAAAGTTGAGAAAGGCTGTCATACAGTGTACAAGATGGTATTCAAGATTTCTATTTGCCGGTGTGTGTCCAGTCAACTAAATTTTGGGTGAGTTCCAGTGGTTCTGTATTGCAAGCTGTGAGAATTGTCTTATAGCTTATCTTACCTTCCAAAAGTAAGCTCTTGGCTCATATCTCCTCCACCAAACAAGGTGCTTGATCCGGTTAGTGCGTTGCAGTGGACAAGATTTCTTGACATCAGGTGGCAGTGGTGGGATATTAGAATGTGTCTGGATTGGGGAACTCAGGGTTCTCAATAATTAGCCAGTGTGCTGGTTGACTTCTGAGGGTGCGTGATGGACAGTGATACCACATAAATTGTCTGGCCTCCATGTCTCTCCTGAAACCTATCAATCCATATGCCCTGCAAAAGACAACAAATAAAAAAAAAAAACATTTGGGGGCCCCACTAGAACTTTATCCTAAAAAGATCTCTGATATGGGTTTTAAACAGGGACCCCAGTCAGGGGCGGATCTAGAGCCTAGTCTCGGGAGGGGCACTGCCAGAAAATATGTTTTTTTTGGGGTAAATTTATCGGGGAAATGGCTGGTGTTAGCGCTTCAATCATCCTGGCACCATGGTTTTTATGGTGTCAGGATGATTGAAGCGCATTATTACTATAATTACATTGTTATAAAAAATTAAATGGTTGAACTCACCATAATGCAGAATCAGTGGGAGCCCCGAGCGTGTCACTGGCCACTGTCACCTGCCACACGTTGCGGATTGTCACTTGCCACGTCCCTTGCCACATGTTGCAGATTGTCACTTGCCACATCCCATGCCACACTGATCACTTTATTAGTGTCACTGGTCCCCAAAATGTCAAAAGTGTCAGTTAGGTGTCCGATCTGTCCGCTGCAATGTTGCAGTACCGCTAAAAATCACTGATCGCCACCATTACTAGTAAAAAATAATTAAATATAAATGCCATAATTCTATCCCATAGTTTGTAGACGCTATACATTTTGTGCAAACCAATCAATATACGCTTATTGGGATTTTTTTTACCAAAAATATGTAGAAGAATACGTATCGGCCTAAACTGTGGAAGAAATTTTTTTATAGCAAAATGCAAAAAATATAGTTTTTTTTTTCAAAATTGTCGCTCTTTTTCGGTTTATATCGCAAAAACCGCTGATGGTGATCAAATACCACCAAAAGAAAGCTCTATTTGTGGGAAAAAATGACGTCAATTTTATTTGGGTACAACGTCGCACGACCGCACAGTTGTCAGCCAGTCAAAGTAATGCAGCGCAGTATCACAAAAAATGCCCTGGTCATAAGGAGGGGTAAAACTTTTCGGAGCTGAAGGGGTTAAGATCAAGACTAAAAGGGCATTTTTTGTTTCATACATATTGGCACACACGTATTTTGCGATTTGACACATGACATGCATTCATTCTTTTACTCACGTTTAGTCAATTGGTGCTCTGGTGAGGGTAGGGGTTCCCAATTCCCATGCAGGAGCAATGGTGGAGTGGAGTCTCTGTGGAGATGGATCGGATGGATCCAGTAATCTTTTCAATATTATTTTCAATTCACTCCGCTCTGCACTGCAGTGCAGACTCCCCAAGGTGCAGAAGATGGAGGAGGTGGGTGGAGCCAACATTAACTCAGGGGCAGCGGAGCTGGAGGCCTGTAGTGTGGACAACATGGAGGGAGGAGGGTGCCAGTGGGTGGGGCCAACACAGTCAGGGGCAGAGAAAGAAGAATACTGGCGCTCTGCCTCTGCCGCCACTAACTGTGTGGACTGGCTGGCCTGCTGGACTGGACATGATGTTAGTGCAGTTACTGTGTTCCCTCAGTGGTCAGTGGTGAACGGAATAAACTTTCAAGTTGAAAGACTAGGGCCATATTTGAGGCTCCAGCAGCTTCTCTCACTGTCAGTGTGTCATGTCAGCTCTGAGACTCGAGTCCGACGTGACTCACTGACGTCACTCTTTGCTAACTCCTGGGCCACCTGGCATCTAGCAACGAGTGCAGGGAACAGGCTCCACCCACCTCCTCTGGCTCCTCCTGGTGTCCTTGTCAGGCTCAGTGACCGTAATGTATCATTAGACGTGAGTCTCTCTCTCGGCGCCGCTGATCGACTGATGTGAGAGAGAGACTCGGAGTTGGGCAGAGGCAGCGGCAAGCAAATGAGTGACTGTTACAATGACATATTATCAGTGCTATTATTTCGGGGGGGGGGGGGGGGCAATTGCCCTGTTGCCCCCCCCCCCTCCGGATCCGCCCCTGGCCCCAGTCAAATACCTGTAAACAGAAAAATTATGTGGGATCAACCTCAAAATCCAAACCAGACCCTTATCCTTATTGGACTTGTACGTATTGGAAACTGGAAACCCCCTTTAGAATAAGCCCCCCCCCATATATCAGGCACCAACTGTGGAGAGTAAGAGGACATAACCATATTTTATCAATGACGTCACCTGAGATACCCTGAAGCTTGTTTAACATGTGAAACAAGCCAGTGATCGGGCAATAATAATATTGCCACTAAATGAATGCACTTTCAGCTGCAACATCAGCCAGAGGTTCAGGTGGGTGGACAGGCCAAATATGGCCATTTAGTTGGCCCCTTCCATGAACCTTGAATAGCTAGAGTTTGGGTCAGACTCAATGTTGACCCAAACCCAAAGCTAATTTCTACTCTGGACCTGTTTCCCAGTGAATGGAGACCATTTTTCTCCATTATAGAAGCTTGGGGAAGAGTCATCCACTTCCATCACTTCCAGAAAAGCAGCATTTTTGGGAAGCTGAGCTCCCTCCACCCATGTTACATATGACAGGAGGTGATGGCTTAGCTGTACTTGTGCCATAGAAAGATCACATAGAAATAACTAGATAAGAAGAGATAAGAAGTTACGTAAATATTAAAACTTTTTTTGTGAAATTCTCCCATTTTGCCAAAATTAATTGGAGCCTCTGGGGATGATTTACTAAAACTGGAGAGGGCAAAATCTGGTGTAGCTGTGCATGATAGGCAATCAGCTTCAAACTTCAGGTTGTTCAATTAAAGTGATACTAAAGTCTTACTTTTTTCATTTAAAAATAACAAACATAACATACTTACCTGCTCTCTGTAATGGTTTCGCACAGGGCAGCCCTGATCCTCATCTTCTCAGGTCCCTCGCCGGCGCTCCACACCCCTCCATCCTGCTGAGTGCCCCCACAGCAAGCAGCTTGCAATGGGGGCACCTGAGCTGAGCCACTGCTCTGTCTGTCTATTCCCCCCCATCCTCATTGGCTCACTGAATTTGATTGACAGCAGCGGGAGCCAATGGCGCCCGCTGTGTGTCTCAGCCAATCAGGAGGGAGAGTCCCACACAGCCGAGTCTCTCGCGCAACATCACTGGATTGAGATGGGGCTCATATAGGGGGACTGCTGTACACTGCAGGTTTGAAGCTTGCACTATCTAAATAAATAAAAAGTGTAGATCTTTATTCAAATGTAGTCTAAGCAACTCAATGAATTAAATCAAAAGTTTCCGCTCTAACAAAATTTCTTTGACAGCATGAAAAATCTTGTGTCAAATTTCAACCAAATCGCTCTTCTTATTCCTTCAAAGCACGCAGAGCCAAAGCTGCAGGTCATTACAATTGCAGGGGTGAGTTGAGGGTCATAAAAGTTGCAATGTCCTGCCTGGTTGGAATTTACTGCACTGTGTATTACCACAAGTCTTTGCTGTTATAGCCATTACTGAGAAATGTTTTTATGTACCGATATAAAAGGTCTATGCATGGAGATGTGCAAAACACAACAGTGCTGTATCCTGGAAACTGTGAAACAAACTTTTATGTCAATGTCAATTTCATCTGCAAATGGATATATGGCCCAGAGTTTTATAGTATGTGTTCTTTCTGCATAGTTTCATTTCTAAAGTATGCTTACATGGGAAAAAAAAAATATTTGGGCAAAGGACATACCCTGTTGTCACCCGTTTTCAGTGGGCCAGCTAGGTTTACATCAGTGCAGGTGGGGAACCCGAGCATAATTGCACATGCTCCCGACCCACAGGCAAAATGTGCTTTAGCAGACACAGGGGGTGCCATTCATTCTTAATATAACCCCTCAAATATAGGAAAACAGGGCGTTTTCAGGTGCGCAAAACCGCACTGTGTGCGATTCCATTCAAATGAATGGGCTACTGTGCCCGCGCAAACTCAGCATGCTAGGCCCACACAAGTGTGAACTTAGTCAAAGAGGTAATGTGTATGCATAGCATAGAATAGTGAAGGGGTAAAGTCACTGTCAGTTTTTGGTCTATCGTAGCCTGGCCTATCAAGTGGCCGAAGGCACAGGACCCGGAAGGAAGACTTGGCGAAGATGGAAGTGCTGGGGGCCCGCTGGATCTGTCCCAGCGCTGCGCTGGAGGACACCATATGACAGTTAAGTCTGCCATAATGTACTAATATGCTGTGCATATTAGTACATAGCTCCCAACTGTCCCTGATTTCGAGGGACTGTCCCTGATTTGGAGCAATGTCCCTCTGTCCCTCATTCCTCCTCATTTGTCCCTCATTTTGGTCTGATCTATATACAATATCTCACAAAAGTGAGTACACCCCTCACATTTTTGTAAATATTTTAATATATCTTTTCATGTGACAACACTGAGGAAATGACACTTTGCTACAATGTAAAACTGTGAGTGTACAGCTTGTATAACAGTGTAAATTTGCTGTCCCCTAAAAATAACTCAACACACAGCCATTCATTTCTAAACCGCTGGCGACAAAAGTGAGTACACCCCTAAGTGAAATTTTCCAAATTGGGCCCAATTAGCCATTTTCCCTCCCCTCAGTCATGTGACTCGTTAGTGTTACAAGGTCTCAGGTGTGAATGGGGAGCAGGTGAGTTAAATTTGGTGTTATCGCTCTCACTCTCTCATACTGGTCACTGGAAGTTCAACATGGCACCTCATGGCAAAGAACTCTCTGAGGATCTGAAAAAAATAATTATTTCTCTACATAAAGATGGCCTAGGCAATTAAAAAAAAAGCCAAGACCCTGAAACTGAGCTGCAGCGTGGTGGCTAAGTACATACAGCGGTTTAACAGGACAGGTTCCACTCAGAACAGGCCTCACCATGGTGGACCAAAGAAGTTGAGTGCACATGCTCAGCGTCATATCCAGAGGTTGTCTTTGGGAAATAGACATATGAGTGCTGCCAGCATTGCTGCAGAGGTTGAAGGGGTGGGGGTCAGCCTGTCAGTGCTCAGACCATACGCCGCACACTGCATCAAATTGGTATGCATGGCTGTCGTCCCAGAAGAAAGCCTCTTCTAAAGATGTTGCACAAGAAAGCACACAGACAGTTTTCTAAAGACAAGCAGACTAAGGACATGAATTACTGGAACCATGTCCTGTGGTCTGATGAGACCAAGATAAACTTATTTGGTTCAAATGGTGTTAAGCGTGTGTGGTGGTAACCAGGTAAGGAGTACAAGGACTCCATGGAACTATGAATGCCAACATGTACTGTGACATACTGAAGCAGAGCATGATCCTCTCTCTTCAGAGATTGGGCCACAGGGCAGAATTTCAACATAACGACCCCAACACACCTCCAAGATGACCACTGCCTTGCTAAAGAAGCTGAGGGCAAAGGTAATGGACTGGCCAAGCATGTCTCCAGACCTAAACCCTATTGAGCATCTGTGGGGCATCCTCAAATGGAAGGAGGAGGAGCGCAAGGTCTCTAACATTCACTAGCACTAGATGTCGTCATGGAGGAGTAGAAGAGGACTCCAGTGACAACCTGTGAAGCTCTGGTAAACTCCATGCCCAAGAGGGTTAAGGCAGTGCTGGAAAATAATGGTGGCCAAACAAAATACTGACACTTTGGGCCCAATTTGGACATTTTCACTTAGGGGTGTACTCACTTTTGTTGTCAGCGATTTAGACAATAATGGCTGTGTGTTGAGTTATTTTGAGGGGACAGCAAATTTACACTGTTATACAAGCTGTACACTCTACTTTACATTGTAGCAAAGTGTCATTTCTTCAGTGTTGTCACATGAAAAGATATAATAAATTATTTTAAAAATGTGAGGGGTGTACTCACTTTTGTGAGACACTGTATATGTAAATAAAATGCTATTTTCATCTATCAAAAAATGTTTTCAAGCGCTAAACCTTTCACCTGATTTCTAAATTGCTGTATTTGTAAATTCCATAAGCCAATATAAAGGAATAGTAGTGGTAAAAAAAGCACTTGTGGGTTTAGCCAATCTTGTTTTTTTGTACAATTCTTCTTTAAGGGGGCGTGGCCAGGGGTGTGTCCTATGCCTGCATACTTTAGTTGATAGGTGTCCCTCATTCACATCTCAAAAAGTTGGGAGGTATGCTAGTACATTATGGCATAACCCACTTAAGGAGCCTTAAAAAAATATTTATAGCAGACTTTACTTCCACTTTAAAGTGAAACTAAAATTAATAAAAGTTTAATTAACCTGCCAAATCCTTCCTCACCAAATGCAAAAAGTAAATACCTTGCCCTGTCTGTTTTTTTTCTACATGGTACTCCAATTGGCAGGACTGCACAGGTGATATTTGTGCCTAATAACTATAATAGACTCCTATCAGTCCATGGTTGGCTTATTGTCAGTCGATTCAACTAGCACTTTGTGCATTGTTATGACTAGGATTCTCATGTAGACAAAGTGAGAACGGAGTTCAGGTAAACGATTCTTAGTGGTAGGGATACTTGCCGTCTCATACCCTGGGGACCATTCTTGAAATGAGTGGGAAATCATTACTTGCATCATCTGATATGTTTTAGTCACATCCCTGGGGACCACAGGGTACTAGTGTAACACCCTCTAGTGTGCTACTAGTGTCAGAGTAGATAAAAGCATATTCTGACTCATGTTTAAACCATGTGAGTCTGTAATTGGGTCAGGGTTACTAAAGTTCACAGCTGGGTGACTCAGACAGGCAGCTCTCTGGTACCTCCCCATGGATCTGGAAGTTTGGAGAAACTTATAGAAGTTAGTGGGTGGAGGCTAAGAGGGCTGTCCTGCATATTTAAGGGAGCTTTAAATGTGGATTACCCATGCAAGCAAGGGAGTCGGGTGGAAGATGGAGATGCATCTTCCCCTGATGAAGTCACGTGAGGTGTGACGTCACGCGTAGGGACGAGACAGGCTGCAGACGCTGTTAGAGGCTTACGAGCTCGCCGCTCGTTGGATGCAATCCACTGTTTCTTTTTCTTTTATGTGAGTACCCTCATTTTTTAATAAAAACGATCTGATTAAATGGTATTACACTATCGGGATCCTCCTTGCTCTTTACATATCCCCCTGCACCACATCTGAGGGAAGAATGTCCCGGATCTAGGACCTTGAGGGACGCGCAGGAGCCCCTAGGAGGAAACCCCAAAGGCTTGCTGATTACATGCGCTTGCCCTATTACCTTGAGGTAAGGGGCCACTACCCATTTGTGTGTTTGCACACGAAGACACATGCAAAGTGATCCACATTAAGCACTTTAATTGCAACGGCCGCATGCTGAACCGTTGCTGTCACATTTTTTGGTTTTACCAAGGGACGTTTGTGTATAGCACCTTTGCACCTAATTGTTTGTGACAATTTATGCTAATTTTGGATGAACGTTTTTTGCACATCTGCCACTTTGTATCCAGCATGGGGCACGTATTCATTTGATTGGAATACCCCATTGCACATTGTCACTTTCTCCAAGCTGATTTTTTGCACACAGTTTTAATTATCTATATTTATGTATTGCACCATATGACGGGATGTTTTTTAATGATTGCGAGGTCTACTAATTGCTAGGAGGCCATATTTGTGAGTCACTTTGTATATCTTTTCACGTATATGATATAATTTTCAGAGTTATGATATATTTTTTTCTCACTGGATGAGTTTTACCTACTGACTAGTGTTTTATATCATGTCTTTACCTTTTCTACATTTTGGTTTATGGATTAAGATTTTACTTTAAGAACTTAAGGACATTACTGGATCTACTGATTACCAACAATACAGACCTGATCACGGATGTGGAAATGCGGGGCAATTTAGGTAACAGTGATCACAGGTCAATTAGTTTCAGTATAAATCACACAAATAGGAAACATAAAGGGAATACAAAGACACTGAATTTCAAAAGAGCCAACTTCCCTAAACTACAAACCTTGCTAAAAGGCATAAACTGGGATAAAATATTAGAAACAAAGAATACGGAGGAGAGATGGGTTTGCTTTAAGAGCATATTAAATAAGGGCATTAGCCAATGTATCCCATTGGGTAATAAATTTAAAAGAGCGAACAAAAGTCCTGGATGGCTTAACTCCAATGTAAAAATGCATATAAAAGCAAAGGAGAAGGCCTTCAAAAAATACAAGGTTGAGGGATCATCCTCAGCATTCAGACTTTATAAAGAATGCAACAGGATATGTAAAGGTGCAATTAGGACAGCTAAGATAGAACATGAAAGACACATAGCGGAGGAGAGCAAAAAAAATCCCAAGAAATTCTTTAAGTATGTAAACAGTAAAAAAGGGAGGACAGACCATATTGGCCCCATAAAGAATGAGGAAGGACATCTGGTTACAAAGGATGGGGAGATGGCGAAGGTATTGAATTTATTCTTCTCCTCAGTCTTCACGAGTGAATCGGGGGGCTTCAGTAACCAAAACTGCAGTGTTTATCCTCATGACACAACACAGGAAGCACCTCCATGGTTAACAGAGGACGGAATTAAAATTAGACTTGAGAAACTTAACATTAATAAATCACCGGGACCAGATGGCTTGCATCCGAGGGTACTTAGGGAACTCAGTCAAGTGATTGCCAGACCGTTGTTCCTAATTTTTACAGATAGTCTACTGACTGGAATGGTACCAGCTGATTGGAGAAAAGCCAATGTAGCACCTATATTTAAAAAGGGCCCAAAATACATCCCTGGGAATTACAGACCAGTTAGCCTAACATCGATAGTATGTAAACTCTTGGAGGGGATGATAAGGGACTATATACAGGATTTTAGTAATACGAACGATATCATTAGCAGTAATCAGCATGGATTCATGAAGAATCGTTCTTGCCAAACCAATCTATTAACCTTCTATGAGGAGGTGAGTTGCCATCTAGATAAAGGAAGGCCTGTAGACGTGGTGTATCTGGATTTTGCAAAAGCATTTGACACAGTTCCCCATAAACGTTTACTGTACAAAATAAGGTCTGTTGGCATGGACCATAAGGTGAGTACATGGATTGAAAACTGGCTACAAGGGCGAGTTCAGAGGGTGGTGATAAATGGGGAGTACTCAGAATGGTCAGGGGTGGGTAGTGGGGTGCCCCAGGGTTCTGTGCTGGGACCAATCCTATTTAATTTGTTCATAAACGATCTGGAGGATGGGATAAACAGTTCAATCTCTGTATTTGCAGACGATACTAAGCTAAGCAGGGCAATAACTTCTCCGCAGGACGTGGAAACCTTGCAAAAAGACCTGAACAAATTAATGGGGTGGGCGACTACATGGCAAATGAGGTTCAATGTAGAAAAATGTAAAATAATGCATTTGGGTGGCAAAAATATGAATGCAATCTATACACTGGGGGGAGAACCTCTGGGGGAATCTAGGATGGAAAAGGACCTGGGGGTCCTAGTGGATGATAGGCTCAGCAATGGCAGGCAATGCCAAGCTGCTGCTAACAAAGCAAACAGAATATTGGCATGCATTAAAAGGGGGATCAACTCCAGAGATAAAACGATAATTCTCCCGCTCTACAAGACTCTGGTCCGGCCGCACCTAGAGTATGCGGTCCAGTTCTGGGCACCAGTCCTCAGGAAGGATGTACTGGAAATGGAGCGAGTACAAAGAAGGGCAACAAAGCTAATAAAGGGTCTGGAGGATCTTAGTTATGAGGAAAGGTTGCGAGCACTGAACTTATTCTCTCTGGAGAAGAGACACTTGAGAGGGGATATGATTTCAATTTACAAATACCGGACTGGTGACCCCTCAATAGGGATAAAACTTTTTTGCAGAAGAGAGTTTACCAAGACTCGTGGCCACTCATTAAAATTAGAAGAAAAGAGGTTTAATCTTAAACTACGTAGAGGGTTCTTTACTGTAAGAGCGGCAAGGATGTGGAATTCCCTTCCACAGGCGGTGGTCTCAGCGGGGAGCATTGATAGCTTCAAGAAACTATTAGATAAGCACCTGAATGACCACAACATACAGGGATATACAATGCAATACTGACACATAATCACACACATAGGTTGGACTTGATGGACTTGTGTCTTTTTTCAACCTCACCTACTATGTAACTATGTAACTTATACTCACCTTTATGACACACATAAAGTGCTATAGTCCATATAACAGTGACATTCTAATCAAACGCAGATCAGTCCAACATAATCGATATATAGTCCTTATTAAAGGTATAATGGTGACTTCATAAAAATGTGAAAACAATGTGTTGCAGTGTCTACACTCAGGTGCTCCCCACCCTCAGGCAATGGCCGCTCACCTTAGAGCGTGTGACCCCTGCAATTAAGTTCGGTCAAACACGCATATGAATCACCTTAGGGTTTTTAAGTTAGCTGTATGGATCCAAACTGCTCACTGATGCTGTATCCTCATATACAAACAGTAGAAATAGACTCCATAGCATGATACCGTTTAACACAATTTTATTGTACAAACAAAAAAGCCCCAGTACAGGGTACTCACATGGGTTAGGTGCATTAGGTACACCAATCTGTAATGTGCCTTAAAACGCTGGGTTTTAGTTGAGGTCATATGTCCATTCTCTGTGAAGCAGGCCAGCTGCTTCCTGCACCGTCCTGTCCCCTCCCCTATGCGTGACAATACAAGGGACATTCGTATCTTCCTCAGGGGGATGCTCTTCCCCCTGAGGAAGATACAAATTTCCCTTGTATCGTCAGTGTAGTAGAAACTGTATACACTGTATTAGCAACTGTACTACGGCTGCACTGTATTGTGCACTGTGTACACCACCAGAAGTGTAGTAGAAACTGTACATACTGTATTAGATACTGTGTACACCGCCTGCACTGTATTAGCAACTGTACTGTATTGTGTACTGTGCGCCCTGCCTTTGGCCAATTATGGCTCTCTTAGCAGAGGGCGCTGTGATTGGCCAAAGCATGCAGGTCAGGTGCACGCTTTGGCCAATCATCATACAGCAATGCACTGCGATCTCACAGTGCATTATGGGGCTTTCCTTAACGCTCAAATTTGCCACGAATGCCCCATAATGTTCGCTCTTCGGCGAATGGGCGAACACTCGAACATCAAGCTCATCCCTAGTTGTGAGTAGAATTGGGCCGAACACCCGTCCCCTACCAACTTCGGTTCACACCAGAACTCCTGAACATATAAAAAGTTCGGAACTGAGCCGTGAACTCTATAAAGTCTATGGGACCTGAGCTTGAAAAATCAAAAGTCCCCATTTTGAAGGCTTATATTTAAGTTATTGACCATAAAAAGGGTATATGTAAAAAGAATGCACTTTATTCACATGTGATGTAATTTTGCATATGTGTCTTTAAACTTTATTCACAGTTATTATTGTTTATATACAATTGATTGTCTGCATATTAGTATATTTGTTTGTATACGCACAAATGCACTTTTATTTTTTTATTTTTTTAATGCTGCACTCTTTTTACATATTATCTGTGTCTGGTGTCTGGGTTATAGTGCACAGCTGCTTATTATATTTTGGTTCCTAGCGTGGATATACCCTTTACATTTATTCATAAAAGGGGTATGGGGACCCGGTTACTGCCCTGGGGGACATGTATCAATGCAAACATTTTTTTTTAAATATAATTTTTAAATGAGCAGTGATTTTAATGATTGTAAACCCACATCGAAAAAAAAAAAGACCTGCAAGACAAAGGGATAATGAGCTAGTATGCATAGCATACTAGCTCATTATGAAATACTCACCTGAGATCGAAGCCCCCGCTGCGGTGCCCGTACACAGTTACAGTTACAGTTACTTCCGGGTATCGTGGCTCCGGTGCTGTGATTGGCCAGACCTGCAATGACATCACTCCCACGCGGGAGCCGCCGGTAACGGCACGCTCACTGAAGCAAATGGCACGCATGTGCCATTGCTTCAGTGCGCATGTGCCGATGATGTTGGCACATGCAGATACAGGGAATATCTCCTAAACCGTGTAAGTTTAGGAGATATCCAGGGTAGCTACAGGTGAGCCTTATTATAGGCTTACCTGTAGCAAAAAGTGGATTGTAAGGGTTTACAACCACTTTAAAGTGAAACATTAAAAATTAAAATATGTTGCCTGGGGGGTCCCCTTAGTCTGCCTGTAAAGTGGCACATCTGTACCGTTGTCAGGAACCATGAATCAGATAGACAGAAATGCAGTAAAAATCGCACCTTTTAATATAATGGTAAAAATAATACAGATCAGTAAATGTGGTCAAAACATAAGGCAGAGGTCGGTAACCAAAGCGGGTAATCAGACAGACCAGTAATCAGGAAAAAAGAGATCAGCATAGTCAAAGGCAGAAGAAAAGGATCAGGAACCAGAAGGGACGTCAGCCGGGCAAAGCCTTTCACGGGAACAGAGCAGAGATTCTCCAGGTATGTTGACCAAGGCGTGGAAAATGATTAATACATTGCGCCAATTAATTAGCAATAGGAAGGCCGCTGCTCCCCTAGCTATGGTAGATGGATACTACTTTAGATAACAATAGGTTTAGTGTGAGGGGGCGCTATTATGAGGACCGTGGTCCAATATTAAAGTGCAAATGCTAGTTCAAATATAAATTAAAGTGTTTTGATGTGCTGTAACAAATAATAAGAATGTCACTATAACAGTATTAATGTGCAATGTGCCATAATATAAAATACATCTTCAATACATAATGAACATCCTGTGGTGAATTCGGAATAAATTTATAACTGTGAATCAATAAAAATTCCTTTAAATAAAATTCTTCAGTGCTTTTTATTCTCAATATGACATCAAAGATAAATATGAGTCCCTACTCCGCAAGCCCATGAGAGAGGTATATAAAAAATGGAAAGGAAACCAAATAACATGATCCCGTTTTATCAAAAATAAATATTAAAATAAAAGCAAAATGCCTGCTTACATAAATAAGTGCCTTTTCCCGGCACTGAGGTTACTCATGTGCTGACTGGAGTAATGGTGCCTCCTGGCTCACGCTGACTTGTCTGCGTGGATGATCAACCAAGGATACAACGTGACCAAGAAGCGCCTCAACGTACATTTCATATTGCTACATCATCAGGAAGTGTTCTTGGTCACTACAAGGCATTAGCCTAAATAGCATGGGAGCATGCCATAATTTGAGAGGAGAACCTCTCCAATTAACCCATTCACCATCCATAACCCAACTACTACTTGAAAGGCACACAAACCCTAATCAAAGCTTAAAAAGGCACACATAGATTCTTTACTTGAATGGCTCAAAATGGCCATGGGTAATAATTACTTTTGGTTTCAAGACCAATACTATAACCAAACAAAAGGCATAGCTATGGGGGCCCCTAGCATGGCCAATATAGTATTAAACAAGTAGGAACAGGAAATAATATATAAAAAAAGTGGTCCATTCTACTAAAAGACAAGGATCTCAAGAAAGTTTTACCTCAGAAACCAAAATTCATCTATAGGAGGGCCCCAAGGCTCAGGTATAAAATTTGCTCCAAATGTACCAGACCTGCCAAAAAAAAAAAAAAAACATTACCTTTTGGATGGAGCAGGTTTCCACTATTGTACTAGGTGTAAGGCCTGACAGACCACAAAAAGGACAGGGAGAAAAGTCAACAAATTTCATTCAGTAGTCACACAAGAAGATAATATAAAGCCATTAATCACATGCAATTCAGAATATGTCACATACGTGTTGGAATGCCCTTGACCCCTTCAATATGTGGGAAGAACCACACGTAATTTACATATCAGAATTAATGAGCCCATTGCCAATATTAAGAAAGGGTTTTTAAAACATAGTGTATTAAAACACTTTAGCCAGTGTCAAAATAGGGACCCGAGATTACTTACATTCTATGAAATTGATAAAATTTCGAAACACTGGAGAGGCATCCACCTAACAAGAGCAGTCTCTCAAAATAAAACTCAGTGGTTATACCGGTTGAAAACCATGCACCTAGCAGGTATGAATATTGAGTTGGACCGCAACTGTTTTTTAGCCAATGATTGAGTATTCATTGGGTACAACAAGTTAGCTGTGGTAAGTTCACATGACAAAATTTCTAGCTTTACTACATATTTTTTTCATATCACTATGCAATACCATTCATTTATAGGGATGAGCCGAACACCCCCCGGTTCGGTTCGCACCAGAAACTGCGAACGGACCAAAAGTTCGCACGAACGTTAGAACAACATTGCCGTCTATGGGACTCGAACGTTCGAAATCAAAAGTGGTCATTTTAAAGGCTAATTTGCATGGTATTGTCCTAAAAAGGGTTTGGGGACCCGGGTCCTACCCCAGGGGACATGTATCAATGCAAAAAAAACTTTTAAAAACGGCCGTTTTTTCGGGAGCAGTGATTTTAATGATGCTTAAAGTAAAAAACAAAAAGTGAAATATTCCTTTAAATATCGTACCTGGGGGGTATCTATAGTATGCCTGTAAAGTGGCGCGTGTTTCCCATGTTTAGAACAGTCCCTGCACCAAATGTCATTTTTAAAGGAAAAAATCTCATTTAAAACTGCTTGCGGGTTTAATGTAATGTCGGGTCCTGGCAATATGGATGAAAATCAGTGAGACAAACGGTACCCCCCAGTCCATTACCAGGCCTTTTGGGTCTTGTATGGATATTAAGGGGAACCCCGCACCCAAATTAAAATAAGGAAAGGTGTGGGGCCACCAGGCCCTATATACTCTGAACAGCAGTATACAGGCGGTGCAAACAAGACAGGGACTGTAGGTTTGTTGTTAAGTAGAATCTGTTTGTCATTTTGAACGGGTACATTTTTAACGTGTTTAGCTCCAGCCAAAATATCTTTTTTAAGCTTTTTGGAAAACATAGGGAAGGGTTATCACCCCCGTGACATTTGTTTTGCTGTCTTTCCTACTCTTTAGAAGATTTCACCTCACTTTTTGTCCCAATGACAAATGTTTTTTGAGAATTTGGGGTTTTTTGTGGAACAAGGATTGGAAAGCATCAGTGGAAAGGAGAAATGTTTTTTCCCATATTAACTCTTACAGGAGAGAATTTCCCTTCCTAGGGGTAGATTTCATCTCACTTCCTGTTGTCTCCTTCCGTTTGCAAGTAGGAGTCATTTGTAAGTTAGATGTTTGAAAGTAGGGGCCTGCCCTATATACTCAGCAGAAATTTGGGCCTTAGGTGTTGTTGTGGCCACAACAACGTAAGCCCTCACAGGGCCCTGCTGTGAAATATTAGATAAAGAATTGTAATTACATGCCCCTGTTGAACAGGGGCAGAAAAATTGGGCCTTTGGTGGTGGTGGTGGTGCTGGTGCTGGTGCCACAATGCTGTAAGTCCTCACTTGCTCTTGGTGGGTGCAGAAATGGGCCCTGCTGTGAAATATTAGATCAAGAATTGTAATTACATGCCCCTGTTGAACAGGGGCAGAAAAATTGGGCCTGTGGTGGTGGTGGTGCTGGTGCCACAACACTGCAACCCCTCACAGACACTTTAGTTGGAACGCAGGAAGGAGCCCTGCTGCAAAGTATTGCATCAAAAATTGTAATTACACGCCCCTGTTAAACAGGGGCAGAAAAATTGGGCCTTAGGCACTGGTGCCACAACACTGCAACCCCTCACAGACACTCTAGTTGGAACGCAGGAACGAGCCCTGCTGCAAAGTATTGCATCAAAAATTGTAATTACACGCCCCTGTAAAACAGGGGCAGAAAAATTGTGCCTTAGGCACTGGTGGTGGCGCCCAGAACCAAAAATGTTCTTACAAGCTATCAGCGTGATGATTGAGGAGGAAGAGGATAATTACTCAGGGATAGTCACTCAGCATCAGCATAGGCAGTCTTTGAAGGGATCTGAGATTTCAAAAAAAATTATTCGGTTACATCAGCATCAGGTGCTTGGTAGCTGGTGGTGATCCAAGACTGATTCATTTTTATGAAGGTCAGTCGATCGACCGAGTCGGTGGACAGACGCACCCTGTGATCGGTTACCACGCCTCCAGCAGCACTGAATGTGCGTTCCGAAAGAACGCTGGATGCAGGACAGGCCAGTAGCTCAATTGCATACTGTGCAAGCTCTGGCCAGTGATCCATCCTCAAGACCCAGTAACCCAGAGGATTTTCGGTGGGAAAGGTGTCCAAGTCTGATCTTGCCCCTAGGTATTCCTGCACCATGTAAAACAGACGCTGGCGATGGTTGCTGGAACCGATCATACCTTGGGGCTGCAGACCAAAAAATTGTCTGACCGCATCGGTCAGACGGCCACCTTCTCCACCGCTCCTTCTTTGACTGACCGAAGCCTCAGCAACACGTTGTCCAGAAACAGGAATTTGTAACCTCTCAGTCTCTGGGAACGCGTTGCACAGACCTTTCTGCAAGGCCTCCCGAAGATGTTTCATCCTCTGCTCCCTCTGCGATGGCAAGATAAGGTCCGCAACCTTACCCTTGTAACGTGGATCAAGGAGGGTTGCCAGCCAGTATTGGTCCTTCTCCTTGATACCACGAATACGAGGATCCTTACGCAGGCTTTGCAGGATCAGGGAGGCCATGCAGCGTAGGTTTGCTGAGGCATTCGGTCCGGAGTCCTCTGGGTCACTAAGGACGACATGGTCCACAGCCACCTCCTCCCAGCCACGTACAAGTCCATGTGTTTCTTGGGACTGATCCCTTAAAGACTGCTGCTGATGCTGAGTGCCAGGCTCCACCTCCATACTGACACAATCTTCCTCCTCCTCCTCCTCCTCCTCGTCCTCTTCCTGTGTGATCGGCGGGCACGCAGGAACACTGTCTGGAAAAAGGGGGCCTTGAGAGCTAAGGAAGTCCTCCTCTTCCTGCCTCTGTTCTGCCTCAAGTGCCCTGTCCATTATTCCACGCAGCGTGTGCTCCAACAGGTGGACAAGGGGGACAGTGTCACTGATGCATGCACTGTCACTGCTCACCATCCTCGTGGCCTCCTCAAATGGTGACAGGACAGTGCATGCATCCCTGATCATGGCCCACTGGCGTGGGGAAAAAAAAACAAGCTCCCCTGACCCTGTCCTGGTGCCATAGTCGCACAGGTACTCATTGATGGCCCTCTGCTGCGTGTGTAGCCACTGCAGCATGGCCAACGTTGAGTTCCACCTGGTGGGCATGTCACAGATTAGGCGGTTCTTGGGCAGGTTAAACTCCTTTTGGAGGTCCGTCAGCCGAGCACTGGCATTATATGACCGGCGGAAATGCACACAGACTTTCCTGGCCTGCCTCAGGACATCCTGTAAGCCCGGGTACCTGCCCAAGAACCGCTGCACCACAAAGTTAAGGACGTGAGCCAAACAGGGCACATGGGTCATTTGTCCCTGTCGGAGGGCAGAGAGGAGGTTGGTGCCATTGTCGCAAACCACCATTCCTGCCTTAAGTTGGCGTGGCGTCAACCACCTCTGAACCTGCCCCTGCAGAGCTGACAGAACCTCTGCCCCAGTGTGGCTCCTGTCCCCCAAGCACACCAGCTCAAGCACCACATGGCATCTTTTGGCCTGCATACTTGCGTAGCCCCTTGAACGGCTACGGAGCACCGCTGGTTCCAAGGACAAAGCACAGGAAGAGGCCATGGAGGAAGAAGAAGAGGAGGGGGTGGAGGAGAGAGGTGTGTCACAATCATTAGCATTTTGTAGGCGTGGTGGCGGAACAACCTCCAACACTACTGCACCTTGTCCTGCATCCTTCCCAGCTGCCAGCAGAGTCACCCAATGCGCCGTGAAACTTAGGTAACGTCCCTGTCCATGCCTGCTGGACCATGAGTCAGCGGTAATATGCACCTTACTGCTGACCGCCCTGTCCAGCGAGGCATGGACATTGCCTTCCACATGCCGGTAGAGAGCCGGAATCGCCTTCCGTGAGAAAAAGTGGCATTTGGGTACCTGCCACTGAGGAACCGCACATTTCACAAACTCACGGAAGGGGGCAGAGTCTACCAACTGAAAAGGCAGCAGTTGAAGTGCTAGCAATTTTGCCAAGCTAGCATTCAACCGCTGGGCATGTGGATGGCTGGGAGCAAACTTCTTTCGGCGGTGCAGCAGCTGGGGCAGGGAAATTTGCCTGGTACAATCTGACGTCGGTGTACCAAAAGCAGATTGCCCACAAGTACTTGGCTGTGACACACCTAATTCTACACCTTCATTCCTCTCAGTGCAGGTCTCAGAGAGGACTGAAGGTATAGTGGGGTTGGAAATCTCAGCTGATGAGGAGCAAGGAGAGGTCCTCTTTGTTCTTTGGTGTGGGTCTTTTAGATACGCTTGCCAACGAACTGCATGGCAGGTCAACATATGTCTGGTCAAGCATGTGGTACCCAAGCGGGAGATGTTTTGGCCACGCGAGATACGCTTGAGACATATGTTGCAAATAGCAGCGGTGCGATCTGATGCACTCGTCTCAAAAAAGGCCCACACCAAAGAACTTTTTGAATAACGCGCAGAGACTGCAGTGCCCTGCACATGTGGAGCTTTGGGGTGTGATGCAGTCAATGTGCTGCCCTTATGATGTGCCACCTCCTCCTCCTCCTCCTCCTCTCTCCTATCAGGCACCCACGTTGAGTCAGTGACCTCATCATCCCCTCCCTCCTCATCACTGGAGCAAACCTGGCAGTATGCTGCAGCAGCGGGAGCATGACTGCCAGATTGCTGTCCTTCTTGGGCACCCCCTCTGTCCGTGCTCATGTTACTGCCTTCATCGAGTTCAGTATCATCATCAGAGCCTTCCAAACGCTGGGCATCCTCCTGGAGCATGTACCCAACACTGTGGTCAAACAGTTCGAGGGACTCCTCAGGAGGACATGGTGGGTCTAGGGAAGGAGTCACTGATGACATTAAGCCGAGGGAAGAGGCCGCTGCTTTGCCAGACAAAGTACCCTGGGCATGGGTGAGAGAGGATGAGGAGGATGAGGACGGCTTGGTCATCCACTCGACCAAGTCTTCCGCATGTTGCGGCTCAACACGGCCAGCTGCCGAAAAAAAGGCCAAGCGTGTCCCACGGCCACGTGCTGATGAGGATGCACTGTCTCCACGACCAGACACAGAGCCTGCTTGCCCTCTCTTATTGGCTTGTGACTGTCTAACCTCTCCTCCTTGGCCTTCCAGACATACTAATGGCCTGTAGCTGCACTAAGCTGGGATATATATATATATATATATATATATATATATATGTACTGATACTGCAGCTAGCAAAATCAACTGCCTGCCTGTAGTATGAGAACACCACCAACCTTCTACAGGTAGCTTTAGCTGAACACTGTGAGGTGGACGCACCCCACTAACTTGTAGGTTTATCTGAACACCGTGAACAGGACGCACCCCACTAACTTGCAGGTTTAGCTGAACACTGTGAACAGGACGCACCCCACTAACTTGTAGGTTTAGCTGAACACTGTGAGCAGGACGCACCCCACTAACTTGTAGGTTTAGCTGAACACTGTAAGGTGGACGCACCACACTAACTTGTAGGTTTAGCTGAACACTGTGAGCAGGACGCACCCCACTAACTTGTAGGTTTAGCTGAACACTGTAAGGTGGACGCACCACACTAACTTGTAGGTTTAGCTGAACACTGTGAGCAGGACGCACCCCACTAACTTGTAGGTTTAGCTGAACACGGTGAGCAGAATGCACTGCACTAACTGTAAATAGTCTAGCTGCCTGACTGTGGTACTAATAGGATCAAAAAAACACCAGTAATTTTCTTCAGGTAGCTGTATATACTGTAACAAGACAAGCCTGCCTGTCAGTAAGAAGATAACAGGAACGGATCTAGCTGAACACTGTGAGCAGGACGCACCCCACTAACTTGTAGGTTTAGCTGAACACTCTGAGCAGGACGCACCCCACTAACTTGTAGGTTTAGCTGAACACTGTGAGGTGGACGCACCCCACTAACTTGTAGGTTTAGCTGAACACTGTGAGCAGGACGCACTGCACTAACTGTAAATAGTCTAGCTGCCTGACTGTGGTACTAATAGGATCAAAAAAACACCAGTAATTTTCTTCAGGTAGCTGTATATACTGTAACAAGACAAGCCTGCCTGTCAGTAAGAAGATAACAGGAACGGATCTAGCTGAACACTGTGAGCAGGACGCACTGCACTAACTGTAAATAGTCTAGCTGCCTGACTGTGGTACTAATAGGATCAAAAGAACACCAGTAATTTTCTTCAGGTAGCTGTAAATACTGTAACAAGACAAGCCTGCCTGTCAGTAGGAAGATAACAAGAACGGATCTAGCTAAACTGAATACAGTGTATATATATATATATATATATATATATATATATATATGCAACACCTGGGATGCATATATATACACAATACACTGTAAGTGCAGCTAACTGACTGACTGTTCTGCCTAATCTATCTAACTCAAATCAAATGTCACTGTGTGTCTCTCTCTCTCTCAATGAACGCCGGAACACACACTACACAGGGCCGCCGTGCAGGCGGCCTTATATAGTGTGGGGCGTGTACTAAATCCCCCGAGCCATAATTGGCCAAAGCCTCCTTGGCTTTGGCCAATTACGGCTCTCTGTTCAGGCAGCGCTGTGATTGGCCAAGCATGCGGGTCATAGTGCATGCTTGGCCAATCATCAGCCAGCAATGGACTGCGATGCCGCAGTGAATTATGGTCCGTGACGCGCCACACGAATTTGGCGTGAACGGCCCATATCGTTCGCAATTCGGCGAACGAGCAAACAGACGATGTTCGAGTCGAACATGGGTTCGACTCGAACACGAAGCTCATCCCTATTCATTTACAATATTTACAAATAGGGTTGGTATTTAGTGTTACTATGTTAATTATTATTAATTTATTATTTTAGCCATTGTAATGCCCATTTATTCTTGTTCATGTTGTTTTTTTATGTGTATATACATTTTTTATACCAATGTATGATATATGCCTCACTGGGCACACACAGACCCAATCAAGGTTTGTGTGTCTTTGCAATAGAAGTTGGGTTATGGATGGTGAACGGGTTAATTGAAGAGGTTCTCCTCTCACATTATGGCACGTTCCCATGCTATTTAGACCAATGCCTATTTAGACAAATGTAGTGACCAAGAACACTTCCTTATGATGTAGCAATACGAAACGTACGTCGAGTCACTTCTTGGTCACGTTGTATGCGGGTCCTTGGTTGATCGTGCTGGATGGTGGAACGCACGCCAACAAGTCAGCATGAGTCGGGAGACACCATTGCTCCAGTCAGCACGCGAATAACCTCAGTGCCGGGGAAAGGCACTTACTTATGTAAGCAGGCATTTTGCTTTGTATTTTAATAGTTATTTTGATAAAACGGGATTACGCTATTTGGTTCCCTTTCCATTTTTTATATACCTCTTATAGGCTTGTGGAGGAGGGACTCATATCAAGAACAAGTCTCCAGTATTGAGCAGGTTTTTATACTTTGCTAAAAGCACTGTATGACCTTCTTTTTAATTAAAGAGGTCATATCCTTCTGGTAAGCGGATTCAACTTATGGAGCACTTTGGGTGTATGATTTATAGCTGGTGATGGATTATTTACCTTTGATGTCACATTGAAGATAACAAGCACTAAAGAATTTTATTTAAATGACTTTTTATTGATTCACAGTTATATATTTATTCCGAATTCACCACAAGATGTTCATTATGTATTGAAGATGTATTTTATATTATGGCACGTTGCACATTAATACTGTTATAGTGACATTCTTATTATTTGTTACAGCACATTAAAACACTTTATTTATATTTGAACTAGCATTTGCACTTTAATATTGGACCACGGTCCTCATAATAGCACCCCCTCACACTAAACCAGGAAAGGAATTAACAAGGCAGTATAAATAGCCAGAAGGGGCTGGCTGTAGGCGGGACTGATGAGCAGATAATGATACCAAGGTGAGCCACTGAGGGATCAATGATTGCTGGCAATTATCTGGCAGCTGAGCAGCCTGAGCACAGAGAATGGAGCCCAGCCCTGACAACCATGTATAGAACCTGCAGCAGCAAAACTGACATATATAAAAAAAAAAATATTACATTTAAATTGCCGGCAATACGATACCATTGTCAGGAAAGGGAAGGGGGGAGAGCGAGCGCCCCCACTTCCCTCTTGAACCATACTAGGCCATATGCCCTCAATATGGGGGGAGCTTTTGTTGATGGGAACAAGGGGCTCTTCCCGACAACCCTGGGCTGTGGTTGTGGGGGGTCTGCAGGCAGGAGGCTTATTGGAATCCCTCAGATCCTGGTCCCCACTATGTGAATGGGTATGGGGTATCTGACAGCAATGAGTATCTGACAGTTCTTAAATAGGTAAGGGGCAGAGCCACCTGGCGACATCACTTGGTGGCATCGCCCCATGAGACATCACCAATCGGTGCATGCTGGGTTGATGATGTCGCATGGGGTGGAGCCACCAGGTGCCCCGTCCTGAGCTATTTAAGAACTGTCAGATGACGGAGCAGGCACATGGTGGTTAGCCTTTGATTTTTTTTGGGGGTCTGGTGGTGGTGGTGGCCACAGGCGGCATGATTGACGATGGATTTATATCAGGGGACATTGTTTTTTATTTTTAATAAAGGAATTGTCAAAAACTGTGTGTGTGTTTTTATTTCTTTTTGACACTTTATTGGTGAATGGGTAGGGGTACAATGTGCCCCATACTCATTCATATGGGGGTGGGACTGGGATCTGGGGGCCCCCTTGGTAAAGGGGGCTTACAGATTCCGATAAGCTCCTGCCCACAGATCCCCCACAACCACAGCCCAGGGTTGTTCGGAAGAGGCCCTTGTCCCCATCAACATGGGGACAAGCACCCACAATGTTGAGGGCATGTGGCCTGGTATGGTTCAGAAGAGGGTGAGCTCTCACTCATCCCCCACCTTTCCTGACCTGCTAGGCTGCATGCTCAGATAAAGGTCTGGTATGGATTTTGGGTAGTCCCCTTGATGGTGACAATGGCCTCTTCTCGACAGAGCCCACACCTTTTTTTTTTTTTTTTTTTTTTTTAATTTTTCTAATGCCGGTAATTTTTTTTTCTTCAGTCAAGCCCATTGACAGCTGATGACTCATCCGTTGTTAAGGATGAGTCATCATCCTTAACAACGGATGAGTCAACAACCTGCTAGGCTGCATGCTCAGATAAAGGTCTGGTATGGATTTTGGGTAGTCCCCTTGATGGTGACAATGTCCTCTTCTCGACAGAGCCCACACCTTTTTTTTTAAAAATTTTTCTATTGCCGGTAATGTTTTTTTTTTCAGTCAAGTCCATTGACAGCTGATGACTCATCCGTTGTCAAGGATGCAGCGACCCACTTCTTAACAAACAACTATTCACTATGCCCTGATTGGGCAAACCTTTGCCCAATTAGGGCTTAGAATGCACTGTGCAGCGCGAAGTGCATTGTGCGGTGGTCGGCGGTCTGGGTGGTTGAATTTATGCTCAGTCCAGGCATGTACTGGCCATCGGGACTACCGGGAGTTTCCCGGTGGGCCGATGCCTCAATGGGCCGGTTTCAGTGACAGTGGTCCGCTGCCCCCTTCGCTTCTCTGGTCCCCCCTGCAGCACTCACCTCCTCTGCCTGGCTAGTTGTGCAGTGCAGACATGATCCCCAGGAGTCAGCAGGAGTCGGCACTGAAACGCTCATCATACGATCCGGAAGGAGGGAAGCCACACAGATGTAACATAAGCTTCCTTGGCACTCATTCTCCTGGTCTTTCCTTCCCCCGCTGTCCACCTAGATTCCCTATGGCAGCAGACAGGATGGAGAGCGGGGAAGGCACAGAGGAGCATGGGGGGACCAGAGGAGCACAGGGAAGACCAGCGGAGCATGTGGGGGACCAGAGCAGCATTGGAAGAGATAGAGGAGCACGGGACCAGAGGAGCATGTGGGGGACCAGACGAGCATGGGGGGAATAGAGGAGCACAGGGGACCAGAGGAGCATGCGGGGACCAGAGGTGCATGTGGGGGACCAGAAGAGCAGGGGAAAATAGAGGAGCACAGGGGACTAGAGGAGCATGTGGGGGACCAGAGGTGCATGTGGGGGACCAAAGGAGCACGTGGGGGACCAGAGGAGCAATTGGGGGACCAGAGGAGCAATTGGGGGACCAGAGGAGCAGGGGGGACCAGAGAAACACGGGGGGGACTAGAGGAGCACAAGGGTACAGATGAGCATGGGGGGAACAGAGGAGCAGGAGGGGAATGCAGAAACATGTGGGGGACCAGAGGAGCATGGGGGGGCAGAGGAGCAGGGGGGGAGCAGAGGAGCATGGGGGAACAGAGGAGCAGGGGGGGAAAGAGGAGCAGGGAGGGACCAGAGGAGCACAGGGAGGACCAGAAGGAGCATGGGGGAGGGGACAGACAGCTGACTCAACAACTATGGCCTTGGAGTTTCTTACTTTCCTGCCTAATCTTGTCCCATTATGGGGGGACAAGAACTGATTCTTTGCCCGGGGGAGGAGCGGGTTTGTCTGGCTGGCTGGCATGGGAGAGACCTGCCCCCTGTGAAAATGGGCAGGTCTGGATGAAGTTCAGGGACAAATTTTCGTCCCTGTCCAGCCCTGGCTCGGTCCAAACCGCTTGCCCAACACTAATTGTGAGTGTTTAGCCCAGGCCTTGATTTATACTAATATATCTCAGTAGGGTCTCTTTGGATGCCAGGAACCTCAAGGGGAAGGGGAAGGCCATGTGGTGCATCTTGATGTATAACCACTTGACCTCTGGAAGATTTACACCCCTTCATGACTAGGCCATTTTTTGCTTTTTGCCACTGCGTTACTTTAACTGACAATTGCGCGGTCATGCAACACTGTAGACAAATGTAATTTTATATAATTTTTTTCCCACAAATACAGCTTTCCTTTGGTGGTATTCGATCACCACTGGGTTTTTCATTTTTTGCGCTATAAATGAAAAAGACCGAAAATTTTGAAGAAAAAAGCTATATTTTTTACTTTCTGCGATAAAACATATCCAATTAAAAAAATTTAAAAAATCTAATTTTTTCAGAAATTTAGGCCGATTTGTATTCTGCTACATATTTTTGGTAAAAAAATCCCAATAAGCAAATATTGATTGGCTTGCGCAAAAGTTATAGCGTCTACAATAATATATATATACTGGAATTTGTATTTATTTATTTATCTTATAGTGGGACTACGATAGTATGGCAAGCAATCTGACACTAACTGACACTTTTTTTTTTTCAATCGTTTTTAATTCTAAGTTTAACAGAATACAGAAGTACAAAAATTATTGACCAAATGTAAAAAGATGGGCCTGAGTATTGTAGGCAAAACTCAAATGAACAAGCCTAGCAGGCTGTCCCTACCAAATAGAGGGTGCTTACCGAGGACATAAGCTCAGTGAATGTAATCACCCTATTACAGAAACAGAATAAAGGCGTATCTATAAAAGAACATTACATTAAGGCCTCATACACACGGATGTTTTTACTGCGGCGTTTTTTAGCTTTTTTTGCAGTTTAAAAACGCCTCTCCATGTTATTCAATGGCCTCATACACACCATGGCATTTTGACTTGCAGTGCGACTTGTGTGCTGAGAAAATTTTTTTTTTTTCATGAGGTTCCCCTCCCTCAAGACGATACCAGACCCTTTGGTCTGGTATGGACCTTAAGGAGAACACCCAGATTCCGATAAGCCCCTGCCAGCAGACCCCGACAACCACCGGTCAAGGATTGACAGGAAGAGGCCCTTGTCCTCATCAACATGGGGACAAGGTGCTTTGGGGCGGGGGGGCTCCAAAAGCACCCACCCCCCATGTTGAGGGCATGTGGCCTGGTATGGTCCAGGAGGGGGGGCACTCGCTCCTCCCCCCCTTTTCTGACCTGCCGGGCTGCGTGCTCAGATAAGGGTCTGGTATGGATCTTGGGGGGGACCCCCATGCCATTTTTTTTACATTTTGGCGGGGTTCCCCTTCAAGATTCTCAGCACACAAGTCGCACCGCAAGTCGGATAATCCTGATCCAACTTCTGGTGCGACTTCTATTCAAACCAATGGGCTCCCATAGGGAACCATTGATTTTGAATAGAGGCAGAGAAATGCATCTGAAAGCCAGCGCGGTTGAACGCACATTGACGCCTATGCAAAACGGGGATAAAATCACGTTTTTAACATTGTTTTTTTCCTGGCGTCGGTACTAGCTTTACAGCTCATTTTTTAAAACGTCTGTGTGTATGAGGCCTAACAGTTGATCAAATGATAACACAGTTACATTGAAATAAATGTGGGAGCAATAACATTAGGAATTATGCTTAGTGCCTCAAGGCACAATGTCTTGCTCCAAGAGGCAGGGCCGATCCTAGGGTCACAGACGCCTGGGTGCAGAAATATTTCTGGCACCCCCACGTGGGTGTGGTCATCTTAGCAACTCCTCCCCTTTACAAATGTTTCTATGGAAATGACTCAAACACAGAGATGTTCCCCTAAGAACTCTTCGTTACCCTGGGATCCTCCCATGATCTTTTAACAATAAAGAAAATACAGGAAGAGCGTACACTAATGAGACCTGGAGGGGAGTCTCTCTGATGCACACACAGAGGGCTTCTGTTGGAGAATCTGTTAGAAAGAGCCCCAGACATAGTACAGGAGTTGGTCACAGACTGCAATCATAGTACAGGAGATGATCAGAGACTGCAGACATAATACAGGAGATGGTCACAGACTGCAATCATAGTACAGGAGATGATCAGAGACTGCAGACATAGTACAGGAGATGATCAGAGACTGCAGACATAGTACAGGAGATGATCAGAGACTGCAGACATAATACAGAAGATGGTCAGAGACAGCAGACATGGTACAGGAGATGGTCAGAGACTGCAGACATGGTACAGGAGATGGTCAGAGACTACAGACATGGTACAGGAGATGGTCAGAGACTGCAGATATGGTACAGGAGATTGTCAGAGACTGCAGACATAGTACAGGAGATGGCCAGAGACTGCAAATATAATACAAGAGATGGTCAGAGACTGCAGACATGATACAAGAGATGATCAGAGACTGCAGACATAACACAGGAGATGGTCAGAGACTGCAGACATAGTACAGGAGATGATCAGAGACTGCAGACATAGTACAGGAGATGATCAGAGACTGCAGACATAATACAGGAGATGATCAGAGACTGCAGACATAGTACAGGAGAGGGTCAGAGACTGCAGACATAGTACAGGAGATGATCAGAGACTGCAGACATACTACAGGAGATGGTCAGAGACTGCAGACATACTACAGGAGATGGTCAGAGACTGGAGATATAATATAGGAGACGGTCAGAGACTGCAGACATACTACAGGAGACGCTCAGAGACTGCAGACATACTACAGGAGATGCTCAGAGACTGCAGACATAGTACAGAAGATGGTCAGAGACTGCAGACATACTACAGGAGATAGTCAGAGACTGCAGACATAGTACAGAAGATGGTCAGAGACTGCAGACATGTTACAAGAGATAGTCAGAGACTGCAGACATGTTACAAGAGATGGTCAGAGACTGCAGATATGATACAAGAGATGGTTAGAGACTGCAGACATGATACAAGAGATGGTCAGAGACTGCAGACATGATACAAGAGATGGTCAGAGATTGCAGACATGATACAAGAGATGGTCAGAGACTGCAGACATGATACAAGAGATGGTCAGAGACTGCAGACATGTTACAAGAGATGATCAGAGACTGCAGACATGTTACAAGAGATGATCACAGACTGCAGTTCCTATGGACGTTAGTAAATAATGGTCGATCGGCCCTCTCACCTGACCCAGCGATACAGCAACAACGGTTCCTCTGATCAGGAGTCAGCTCACTCTGAATTGCCCGTGGTGACTCCGCTGGGTAGAGCCCAGATCTGTATTCTGGCAATGATTCCATTCCTTTCTCCACCAGGGATGGCACCAGGCTGTGTGGCTTTCCCTCTGGTGGCGCAGGGCAGCGGGGTTCTCTCTCTGATGGTGTTCCCTCAGCACTGTCCTCTCCCTCTGGAGTCCTGGGTGCACTTCCCTGAAAGCTTTCCCGGGCTCCTGACTCTCTCTCTCCCATTCAGCTGAGCATGCTGTGTGGGCTGCAGTTTCCGTGTTACAGTGGGGCTGCCAGTCCTTGGGACTACATGTCCCACAATCCTCTTCTTTGCTCCTTTTTTTTTTCTTCCCCGGCCGATATGAAGGCGGAGGAAGAAACATAGTGCACCGCTCACTAGTACAGCAGCGTGCACTAGGAGGAGAGGGAGAGGGGAAACAAGAGCCCGTGGCTGCAGTGGCGTCACTAGGGTTGGTGCCACCCGGTGCGGTAAAACATGGTATCACCCTCTCCACCAACTATAGTCGCCCCTCAGTACAGACCCCCCTCCACTAAGTATAGACCCCCCTCCGTCAATGTAGACCCCCCACTAAGTATAAACATCCCCCTCAGTATAGACCCCCCAGGACAAAACACCCCCCTTTATCAGAATAGACCCCCTCAGAACAAATCACCCCCCTCCATTAGTACAGAACCACCCCCCCTCCATTAGTACAGAACCCCCCAGAACAAACCACCCCCCTCCATTAATACAGACCCCCCTTAGGACAAACCACCCCCTCCATTAGTACAGAACCACCCCCCCTCCATTAGTACAGACCCCCCTCAGGACAAACCACCCCCTCCATTAGTACAGAACCACCCCCCCTCCATTAGTACAGAACCCCCCAGAACAAACCACCCCCTCCATTAGTACAGACCCCCCTCAGGACAAACCACCCCCTCCATTAGTACAGAACCACCCCCCCTCCATTAGTACAGACCCCCCAGGACAAACCACACCCCCTCCATTAGTACAGACCCCTCCCAGGACAAACCACCCCCCTCCATTAGTACAGACCCCCAGGACAAACCACCCCCTCCATTAGTACAGACCCCCCCCAGGACAAACCACCCCCCTCCATTATTACAGCCCCCCCAGGACAAACCACCCCCTCCATTAGTTTAGACCCCCCAGGACAAATCACCCCCCTCCATTAGTTTAGACCCCCAGGACAAATCACCCCCTCTACATTAGTATAGACCCCCCCAGGACAAACCACCCCCCCTGCATTAGTATAGACCCCCCAGGACAAACCACCCCCTACATTAGTACAGACCCTCCAGGACAAATCACCCCCTACATTAGTTTAGACCCCCAGGACAAACCACCCCACTACATTAGTATAGACCCCCAGGACAAACCACCCCCCTACATTAGTACAGACCCCCAGGACAAATTACCCCCCTACATTAGTATAGACCCCCCAGGACAAACCACCCCCCTACATTAGTACAGACCCCCAGGACAAATCACCCCCCTACATTACTATAGACCCCCCAGGACAAACCACCCCCCCTACATTAGTACAGACCCCCCCAGGACAAACCACCCCCCTACATTAGTACAGACCCCCAGACAAATCACCCCCCCTACATTAGTACAGCACCTCCCCAGGGCAAAGCACCCCCCTACATTAGTATAGACCCCCTAGGACAAACCACCCCCCCTACATTAGTACAGACCCCCCCAGGACAAACCATCCCCCCTACATTAGTACAGACCCCCCGGACAAATCACCCCCCCTCCATTAGTATAGACCCCCCAGGACAAACCACCCCTCCACATTAGTACAGACCCCCCGACAAATCACCCCCCTATTAGTACAGACCCCCTCTCCATTAGGCTAATTAAAAACACCCGAGCGGCAGTTGGAGAGGAGAGGACGGTGTGCAGCCGCGCCGCCCGGGTGGAGAACAGAGTGTCAGGCTTGGGCAGCAGGCAGGACTTGCAGTTACATTAGTACAGACCCCCCCGGACAAATCACCCCCCCTCCATTAGTATAGACCCCCCAGGACAAACCACCCCCCACATTAGTACAGACCCCCCGACAAATCACCCCCCCATTAGTACAAACCCCCTCTCCATTAGGCTAATTAAAAACACCCGAGCGGCAGCTGGAGAGGAGAGGACGGTGTGCAGCCGCGCCTCCCGGGTGGAGAACAGAGTGTCAGGCTTGGGCAGCAGGCAGGACTCGCAGTTACACACAGGAGAAGTGGAACACGTCGGGCTCGGACCGCCCCTCCCCCCCCCGTGATGTCACTGTGTGGCTGCGGCTAGTCTCTCTCTGAACACAGAGACTCTCTGGCTGTCTCGCTCTCCTCCTCTGACAGGAGGAGGGAGGGGGGATGGGCACAGCGGCCTCAGTGGCGGTGACCGGCAGAGAGAGCCGCCTACGGACAAGGAGAGGAGGAGGGAGGGGAGCACTCTGGTGCTTCAGCGCCCCCACCTCTGTGGCGCCTGGTGCACTGCACCCCGTGCACCCCGGCCAGGATCGGCCCTGAGAAGAGGCTCTCAGGTCCCTCCTTTGGCATCCATATAAAAACAACAATCAGAAGAAAAGAAGAAAGTAGAGGGAAGAAAGAAAGAAAGGGGGAAGAAGGACAAAAATTGGTTCCCCTCGATCCAGGCCCTGACCACAGTGCTCCCCAGCACCTAGGCAGCTTGGAAGTATTTAATCCAGGGGCTCCACTTTTTTCAAACCCAGTTTATTTGTCTCTAAGAATGCTTGTACAGCAGCACAGTGGTGTAGTGGTTAGCACTTTCACCTAGCAGCAATAGGATTGCTGGTTCAAATCCCAACCACTACACCATCTGCCTGGAGTTTGCATGTTCTCCCTGTGCCTGCGTGGGTTTCCTCCGGGTACTCCAGTTTCCTCCCACACTCCAAAGACATGTTGGTAGGCTAATTAGATCCTGTCGAAAAAAATTGGCCAAATATGTGTATGTTGTATGTGTTTGTAAGCGCGTCGGGACCCCATGGGGTAAAGGACCGTGCTATACCGCAGATGGACACTGGCGGCAAAGCGCCCTGAGGCGATTCAGTTCACATAGGTAGCGCTATACAAGTCACTCATTCATTCATTCATTGTAAATTTTTCATTAATCATAATCTAGGATATTTTGTGTTTAACCAGCATGAAATTAGCCACAAGTGATTTCTGTGATTTTTCCATACTTTTAGCTGCTGAAAGTATAAAGAAGATGAGGGTTTGGAGGTGTCTGGGGATCTTATTCGATAGGTCAGCAAACAGCACTGTTTTTGCATTTTAAGGTATATATTCTGTCCCATCACTGAGCAGACAAGATTGAAAATTTTAATACATAATTGCTGGACCTTTGGACAGTACCACTAGACATGGAACATATCCCCTCTCGGCAAACATCCTTGGAAACAGAAGGGTGAGGTACCAGGATAGGGTTTTGCCAGCTTTGCCAGAACAAGGAACAATCTGGATAGCACCTTGTAGTTGTTTTTACTAGAGACGTATTGAGTATTCCTTTATGCGCCAAGGTTGACCACCGCACCCACTCTTCCTCCTCTATTGTCTCGCCCAGGTCCGATTCCCAGGCCATTCGGTAGGATGGCTTATTACGTTATCTATTGAACAGTAGTATAGCTCTGAAATCGCTCTGGGCAATTCAGGGCCTCGTAGTCATTTGTTTTCAAATAAAGTCCTGGTTGTTATGTCTACCTGGTCCTTACTTAAAGTTTGTATAAAATTAGTAATTTGTCACAAGCAAAACATTTTTATAGGGGGCATCTGTAATGTTTCTAGAAAATAGGAAGGCTGTCTAATCCCTTTGTGGTGTATAAAATGTGCTATCCTGTAGAGACCCTTGTTGACAAACCATGTGAATTGTTGGGGATTCTGTCTTGGGGGAAAGTGTGGGTTGGTAAAAAGAGGGGTCACCGGAGAATGAGGAGTTTTCAAAGGTTATAGTTTGCACACTGTGTCCCAAATGTGTAGTGAGTGAGACAAGGAAGGTCTCTGAATGGCATGCCATTCCTTTGGGGAAAGCCACATCAGGAGGTCCATAAGAAGTGAGGTACTAGCTTGTGCCTCCAACCGAACCTAGTCAGATAAATATGCCTTGGAGAAAATTTGATCCAGCTGGACCAATTGAACAGCCACCATTACCCCATATGAATTAATAAATTAGTGATTGTAGCTTCCTAAAAAATGTAGGCGGTACTGGAATTAGCAGAGAATGGAAGCAGCATAGGATGTGAGGAAGAACTGTCATCTTAATGGCGGCTATTCTTTCCATTCAGGAAAGAGCATGGGCCTCACAGTTTTTTAGGTATAGAGGGGGACATATTTAGCCTGATACGGTGTAGAGATATCAGAGGTAAGTTTAATTCCGAGATAAGAAAGTGCCTGTGTACCCCATTTAAAGGGGAAGGACATCCGTACTGCGTTCCAGACCGAGTCCAGAAGATTTATATCCAACGCTTCCGATTTAGATTGATTTACCCTCAATCACGAGAGAGACTCAAAGTTAGACAGGGTTGTGGATAGATTAGGTAGGGACGTAATGGGGTCTGTGATAAATAGCAACAGGTCTTCCACAAATAAAACACATTGCTGACTTTTGCCTCCACTAGAAATGCTGTGGATATTAGTGTTAGATCGAATGGCTATTGCCAATGTTTCAATTTCCTTGACAAAGAGGAGAGGTGAGAGAGAGCATCCCTGCCTGGTCCCCTTTTTAATTTGTAGGAGGTCTGATTTACGACCGTACGCAATACTATTAGCTGAAGGGCTTGAGTATAGAGCACCTAGGAGAGTGAGAAATTTCGGCCCACAGTTCCATTTCCTCAATATGTGGAAAAGGAAGGGCCGGGATAAAGAGTCAAAGGCCTTTTGAAAGCCCAGTGAAAATAACATTCCTTGCCTAGTGCCTACACCATCCCTATTGGACCGCAGCAAGGATACCAGGTCTATAGCCCATCAGGTCTGGTCTGCAGCCTATCGCCCAGGTAAAAATCCCACCTGATCTATGTGAATATATTGGGCGAGAAATTTATTAAACCGGTTTTATATTTTCGTAAGGAGTTTTAGGTCGTTATTATTCAACGATATTGGGCTGTACTTTGTCACATCACTATAGTCCTTGTCCTGTTTAGGTATTAAGTATATATATTAAGCATATAGAGTATGCATCGAGAGCAGCGCCATCCTGTAAACATGCTGAGCAGGTGGGGTGCCAGCAGTGTGGCAATTTTCTTGCTGGAGGCATAGAAGCTATCTGGACCCAGGGTCCTGGACCCATCAGCCTGTTTAATAAAAGGCTAGTATCTCCTCCATGGTAATTTCCTTCTCCAGGATTTCTCGGTGAGAGGCAGAGAGAGAACGGAGAGTTAGGTCTTTACGAAATTGTCCAGGACATCGGGTGGTGGATCCCCCCCTCCCGCCCCCTATATAAGGAAGTGTAATAGGGAAGAAAGAGGTCCATTATTGTCTGCCCTGGGTCAGGGCTCCATTTGATTGTCTAAGCTTAGGAAGCACAGTTCGACAAAGTTAGCTTGCGAGTCAACACCTGGCTTATCCTTCAGCTTATAAAAAGAGGCCTGGGTCCATCTAAGACTCTTTTCCACCTTAGTTTCAGCCGGACAGAATCTATTTTATCCCTAAGGTCCAGGTCAGGGTTCTGTTTATGTTGAGCTAACAGGTCAGACAACTTACTCTTCTTTTTTGCTTATAAGAGAATTAACATTTTTTTTCTAAGGGGGGAAGCAATTTGAATAAGGTAACCCCTGATTGTGGCCTCGTGGGCCACCCAATTGGTCACAGGGGAAGTGTTAAAAGTAAAAAACTCCTTAAGGTGTTGTTATATATATCGAAACAGACCGAGGGGTTACTCAGTAGTGAATCGTTTAGTCTCAATGGGGCTGGCCCCTTTTGACATATCAAGGTGTCACATGTAGTACAGAGCAGTAAATGGTCTGACCAAGTCGCATCTACTTTTTTGCTAGCCCGAAAAAGGGGTAACGCAGTAGGAGTCATGAAGAAGCGTATTAGCCAGCTTTGACCCTATTTTGGGTAATGTCTAGGAGTCGTTGAAGGCCTTCTAGTTTTATCAAAAATAGAGTATAGGACCACGTTAAAGTAATTGACCCGTGTTAGGGGCATAGTAGTACATTAAGGTGACCAAAGAATCCCCCAGGTGTCCTACTAATACCAGATAACAGTCATCTGGATCGCTAACCTGCTTCGCCAACGAAAAGGAAACCTTCTTGGAGAAACATATGGCTACTGCACCTGTCTTAACTGCAAATTTGCCAAATAGAAGTGAGGGTAGTAGTGGTGTAGGAATTTGAGGTTGTAATTTGGTGGAAAGTGCATTCCAAGAGGAGAAGTACATCTGGATGTAGGGATTTGTAATATTGAAATGCCATCCTTCCTTTAACTGGCAAGTTCAGTCCCTGAACATTGTGGGTGACAAATTTAAAGGGAAGCCTAATATTAGTTCACCATGGTGTACTAGGGGGAAGGAAAAGCTCACTTATCAACTCCCTGGGTGGTGGCAACCAAGATCCTGCAGGCTGGTGGAGTCTTCCAAGAGGCCAGAGCCCAGGCCCGAGGGGTGCCAAAATAGTAAGAAGTTCAGAAAAAGGAGGAAAGAAGAGCATAAGGGAAAGAAAGAAATCAGAATACAAGCAAGGTACGTGCTGCCCTAAAAGAACAAGAAATTATAACAGGTTACTTATGGCAATATCAATATCTAAACATATTTAACAAATAAGTGGATAAACCCCTTGTCACCTTCAGGTGTCAGCACTGGGTTGAGCCCAGGGCCAGGTTTGATTTTGATCCTGTCAACAAGGGAGGGAAGCAAAAACAAACAGGGCAGATGACCACACCACCAGCCTCTAACACACTCTTGAATCATCTACATTAATGTGCTCAAGAACGGTGAAAAAAGGAAGTCCCATTCAATCACAGCTAGACACAAAGAGGTCCATTTCTAGCCAACAGGTTCTTACTAAGTATAACGAAAAGTCAGGAATCATCATAGATGCTCCAATTGTGACCCCCATCCTAGGATCAACTGGGAAAAATGGTAACGAGAAGAACAACTTGCAATGTCGTGTGTCGTCTTCATGGGGGCCTGGCCATGAGCTTGGCTTTACTTCTGGTGGAGTGCAACACTGGAGACAGAGGGCTCTGTGGGAGCCTGATAGCAGGAGATGTGAGCTGTGGGGTTTGGGGGGATCCCCCTAGTTCAGTTAAAAAAAAAAGTCTAGTTTTTTCAGCAGTATTTCTCCTTCCTTGAATGTAGAAAATAAATGCTTTTTGATATGAAAGGTAAAGTTCAGTCGAAAAGGAAAACCCAGTAGTATTTTATATTCTTATCAGAAAAAAATTAGAGTTTGCAGCAGGGGTTTCAATCTCCTTTGCTTTTGGACAGTAGCAAGCAAGATATCTGCAAAAGTATGGATGATATGACCTCGCAGCTGTAAATTAGCAGTTTTCCTTGCTCTGGCCATCACTTGTTCCTGCATAATAGTAAGGTTTCACTATAATGTGTTGTGGCAATCCATCAGCCCAGGGAGCCGTCAGGGCCCTGTGGGCTCTATACAATTCCAGCCTGTGGGAAGGTTTATCCAGAATAAGATGTGAGATATGTTCCTTAATTTTAGCTTAGGAATCTGTAAAAGATTAGGGGATCCCACGGACCCTGAGGTTATAAGGGCAGGACCGATTTTCCAGATTGCCAGTCTTGTATAAATCTTCATCCAGTCACTTATGTAAATCCTCAATACAATCTGTGTTTTGGTTGGTTTCTTCAAGCATAGTTTTAAGGGTCCCTAAACGAGAACCCAGTTCCTGGAACTCGTGTTTCAGTTCCGAAGTTACGCATTTACTTGCCTTTTCTAGGCCCTGGTCTAGTAGTGTTGAAACTCTCGCCAGGAGGATAGGGTCCCCGAATACTCCAATGGCAGTGGTGCAGCCTGGACATTAGGAGGAGGGCTTTCTTCCATGCTCCCCTGGCTAAGGTCAAAGTCTGGTCATTGGCTGAGTCCCAGAGGCAGTGGGAGTCGAGCCGGGCAGTTAGAGGCGGCAAGCAGGATCGCTGTCTATCTGGGCAGGGAGAATAAGGCTGGCAGGGAGAGAAGCCGAAACTTTACACATCCTCCACCTTCACCTGCGTCCATGCGCCCCTCACTATCTGACACTTTTGACACTTTGTGGCAACCAGTGGCACTAATACAGTGATCAGTTATAAATATATTCACTGTCACTGTACTAATGACACCGGCTGGGAAAGGGTTAAACATCTAGGGTGATCATAGGGTTAAATGCATGCCTAACAAGTGTTTATGTGTGTTCTGTGAGATGCTTTCACTAAGGGATGTGTCGGTTTGATTCCCTGCTTTGCAGGGAAACAAAAACCAGTGCATCCCCACTGATAAAACAGAGCTCTGCCTTGTCTTCCTCCTCACCGATCAGCGCGTGTCGTGGTCATCCATTGACCGGCACCCGCTGATCAACTTGTGCTAATCTCGCACACCCCTACCTGGAAAAGCAGGATCATGTGTGTATATATATATATATATATATATATATATATATATATATATATATATATATACGTGATTCTGCGCAGCCGGCCCGCACTGTAGCAGTAAAGCTACAGTGCACAGTCAGCAAATGGCAAGGTCATGAGATAGCCATGTCAGTACTAAGGATGAGCTGAACACCCCCTGGTTCAGTTCGCACCAGAACTTGCGAACAGGCAAAATCCAATAAAAAGTTTTAAAAACTGCAGTTTTTTTGGGAGCAGTGATTTTAATAATGCTTAAAGTGAAACAATAGAAATTAAATATTCCTTTAAATATCGTGCCTGGGGAGTGTCTATAGTATGCCTGTAAAGTGGCACAGTTTTACCGTGTTTAGAACAGTACTACAGCAAAATTACATTTCTAAAGGAAAAAAAGTAATTTAAAACTGATTGCGGCTGTAATGAATTGTCGGGTCTTGGCAATATAGATAAAACTCATTGAAAAAAATGGCATGGGTTCCCCCCCGTCCATTATGGTCTGGTATGAATATTAAGGGGAACCCCGAACCAAAAAAAAATTGCCCTTCAGGTCTGGTATGGATATTAAGGGGAACCCTGCGCCAAAATTTTAAACAAATGGCGTAGGGGTCCACCCCAAAAACCATACCATACCCTTATCCGAGCACGCAACCTGGCAGGCCAAAGGAAAAGAGGGAGGGAGGAGAGAGCGCCCCCCCCCCCTCCTGAACCGTACCAGGCCACATGCCCTCAACATGAGGAGGATGCTTTGGGGTCCCCAAATCACCTTGTCCCCATGTTAGAGATGTTAGGAAGTTTTTTTAATCAAACAAAGTTGTTAACCTTTGTTTGGGTTGCATGTTTGTTCCATGCCATTCTAATCTGGTTTTATTTGTAGTTAAACATTTATGTTGAACAAAGGTTTGCATTTTACCACATCATATGCATTTTTGATGACTGTTTCATGCTATAGATATATGATTTATTCTTTTATGTTCTTTTATGTTATGTACAGTTACTGTACAAAATAAGGTGCGTTGGCATGGACCATAGGGTGAGTACATGGATTGAAAACTGGCTACAAGGGCGAGTTCAGAGGGTGGTGATAAATGGGGAGTACTCAGAATGGTCAGGGGTGGGTAGTGGGGTTCCCCAGGGTTCTGTGCTGGGACCAATCCTGTTTAATTTGTTCATAAATGACCTGGAGGATGGGATAAACAGTTCAATCTCTGTATTTATGGATGATACTAAGCTAAGCAGGGCAATAACTTCTCCGCAGGATGTGGAAATCTTGCAAGAAGATCTGAACAAATTAATGGGGTGGGCAACTACATGGCTAATGAGGTTCAATGTAGAAAAATGTAAAATAATGCATTTGGGTGGCAAAAATATGAATGCAATCTATACACTGGGGGGAGAACCTCTGGGGGAATCTAGGATGGAAAAGGACCTGGGGGTCCTAGTAGATGATAGGCTCAGCAATTGCATGCAATGCCAAGCTGCTGCTAACAAAGCAAACAGAATTCTGGCATGCATTAAAAAGGAGATTAACTTAAGTTCTGGGCACCAGTCCTCAGGAAGGATGTCCTGGAAATGGAGCGAGTACAAAGAAGGGCAACTAAGCTAATAAAGGGTCTGGAGGATATTAGTTATGAGGAAAGGTTGCGAGCACTGAACTTATTCTCTCTGGAGAAGAGAAGCTTGAGAGGAGATATGATTTCAATTTATAAATACTGTTCTGGGGATGACCCCGCAATAGAGATAAAACTTTTTCGCGAAAGGGAGTCTAACAAAACACGTGGCCACTCATTAAAATTAGAAGAAAAGAGGTTTATCCTTAAACTACATAGAGGGTTCTCTACTGTAAGAGCGGCAAGGATGTGGAATTTCCTTCCACAGGTGGTGGTTTCAGCGGGGAGCATCGATAGTTTAAAAAACTATTAGGTAAGCACCTGAACGACCGCAACATACAGGGATATACAAGGTAATACTGACATATAATCACACACATAGGTTGGACTTGATGGACTTTTGTCTTTTTTCAACCTCACCTACTATGTAACTATGTAACTATGCCCTTGGATTGTTGGAACGTGATGGCTATTCATGCCATTGCTCTTACTCTTGCTTTCATTAGGCTTGGCTTCTTTAAACAATCATTCAAAAAAGCTATACCTGCAAAATGATAGCGTTGCTGTCATCCCTGTCTATAATGTAAATGATACTCTGCATAGGTATGCACAGCCTATTGTATTGGAGTGTGCAACCCAAAGCTCAAACACAGATGTGTTTGTGTGTGTATATACTGTGTGTAAATATATATATATATATATATATATATATATATATATATATATATATATATATATATATATATATATACACAGTTGTGATATGTATAGATATATATACAGATTTTATGTGATACACCAACACAAAGTGGCACATAATTGTGAAGTGGAATAAAACTAATAAATGATTATATATATATGTATATATATTTATATATATATCTATAGATATATATCTATAGATATATATATATATAGATATATATATCTATAGATATATATATCGATATATATATCTATAGATATAGATATATATACAGTTGTACTCATAAGTTTACATACCCTGACAGAATTTATGATTTCTTGGCCATTTTTCAGAGAATATAGTTTAATTAGTTTAGTAGTTTAATTTATCATTATGATTTAAAAAGAGTAAACACAGTTGATTAATCATAAATGGCTTCAGCCAAAAAACTAACCATGAGTGAAAGAAAAGTTTTTGTGTTATCATTCATATTCTCTGAAAAATGGCCAAGAAATCATAAATTCTCCTGGGGTATGTAAACTTATGAGCACAACTGTATGTATATATGTATATATATAGATATAGATATATATCTATATACACAGTGTTGAGAAAAAGTATTCACACCCCTTGAAATTTGTATTTTATTGGGATTTTATGTGATACACCAACACAAAGTGGCACATAATTGTGAAGTGGAATAAAAGTAATAAATGATTTTTAACATTTTTTACAAATAAATATGTGAAAAGTGTGGCATGCATTTATATTCAGCCCCCCTGAGTCAATACTTTTGCTGCAATTAAAGCTGCAAGTCTTTTTGGGGATGTCTCTACCAGCTTTGCACATCTAGAGAGTGACAGTGTCAGATTGGAACAGCAGAACAGCAATTTTCAAGTCTTGCCACAGATTCTCAATTGGATTTAGGTCTGGACTTTGACTGGGCCATTCTAAAACATGAATATGCTTTGATCGAAACCATTCCATTGTAGCTCTGGCTGTATGTTTAGAAAAAATTGGAGAATTGCCCCAGGGATTTTACGGGTGAGGGGGGAGGAAAAAGCATACACAGGGTTGTGATCAATAGTAATAACTGATTGGTATAGATCAAGTGATCATAGAATTGTAAAAAATATATAGTTTATTCGAAAATTAACACAATAAAAGTTTTAAAAACAATGAATGTGTCCTACAACTGTTTCACCCATATCATGTTAATGGGGGTTCTAATCAAAGAAACACATGCATACATGATACATTTTAGAGACCCGACATGTTTCGGAATATTATAGATGTGATTCCTTCTTCAGGGGTTTCCTGTGAAGTTGTATGATGGAATCTGGAAAAATACATGAATAGAATACTGTATACCAATCAAAATAGTTTCAGATGTATCAAGATGAAATATAAATGATCAAGGTACATCAAAGGGGGGGGACATTAGGAGGAAAGAACAAAGAAATACTTGATGATAATGGAAAAGACTTACTAGTACACATCGCTGTATTTGTTATATGGATCAAAAACTATGTTTAATTCCGCAAGTAGCACTCCAGATTCCGATCACCATAATGCCAATTAAGGGTGTTGTGTGACAAGTAGATTGATATATGGATACATCTATTTGTCGTTTAGATACTATGTTAGATTACTTCCATCTGTCTACATAAATGGCAGCATCACATCACAAATCCATCGGGTGTGCCCGGCCTATGGGGTCCTCGAGGAACAGCATAAACAAAATAGGTGCATGATCCTGAGTGTAAATATAAAGAGAAGCCCGGAGCAAAGTAAGAAATACATAGGCGAAGGGCTGACATGACAGGGTGAGAAAGGGTGAAATGTTTGGTGCCGAGGGGGAGGGGCCATAGAAGGTGTTAAATTCTGTCCCCGCCCTGATGAGTCATCACAAACGAGGGGGAAAGTTCCAGTGAGCAGACAGCATGGCTGATGTGGAGAGGATCTTGGCCCAGCTTAGGGAGGAGGCAGCGGTGCGGGGGGCTTCTTGGCTGCAGGACACTCTGGGGACTGTGTTACAAGGCTCTGAGCCTTTGCCAGGTACGTGGGGACGGAGGTCCAGACCGCCGGAGCGGTTCTCCCCGGACCGCCATGCGGGACCGCAGCAGAGGGTGGGGGGTGGTGATGCTGCTGGGACCTTGTCGGGGCCGGGGGCGAAGCGGGCAGCGTTAGTGGCCAGGGGGAGCCTGGTTAGTGTTCCAGGACCGCAGGGGGGATCGATGAGCTCACTGCAGGCCCCTGGGGGGAACGTGCGGCCTACAAGGCGCAGGGACAGTGTGAGTGCGGGCCCCTCCCCTACCCCCCCAGGAGACAGTCACAGGAGACCGGACACGCTGCGCAGAGGAGGATTGCGTCACAGGGGACAGGACACACAGAGCAGAGGGCTATGGCGGCAGTCCCTGGGCTTTCTAACACTGCAGCAGGGGACCGAAAAGGGAACGATCGTGGGAGGAGATCAGGATTGGCGCATGGGAGAGCAGAGGCTGGCAGGACTGAGGTACAATGCACTGGTCCTGGCAAGGCTGTCCAAAAATCATCAGAGGGCTATGCTGCGTGGAGGCAGGGTCGGAGGTCGGCAGTTCCAGCGGCAACCAGGGCTGTATCGCCTGGGGGGCCATCATCTGAGGAGGAAGAAGGATTGGAGCTGAGGTCCCCAGGAGAACAGTCCAGATCTGACGAGGAGGCGGGGCCATTAACCGGGACCGTGCGGTCGGAGGAACACGGACGATCGGCTGATGGATCCACGCCTGTACAGTCGGGTAAGTTACCTTCATCTATGCCTGTTGTGGGAATGTCTGATACTGTTGGAGTTAGTAGTGGCTTAGATGGGTCCGCTCCGGGTGCGGGGGTTGCGGGACCGTCCGGGGGGTCTGCTGGGTTACTGGGGTTTTTGGCCGGTATAAAGGAACTGGTACAGAAATTTGAGAATGCGGAAAGAGTTGCAGCAGGGCCAGCGTCGGCATGGGTCTCGCAAGTTGGGAGTGCCAGGGATGCCAGTGCGGCTGGAGGGAGCTCAGTGGTGCCTGTCGTTGCGCCTGAAGTCCCTGCGCCTGCTGTGGTGTCAACGGTGGGTAGGTCCCCGCAGGGGACGTCAAAGGCAGAGGGGAGGCAGGACATCGTCAGGTTGGGAGATGCAGCAAAATGCGAGGTATATGTCTGCTATGAGGGACTGCTGGGAGCTCATCTGAAACAGGAGGTGCAGGAAAAGCTGTGGAAATGTGAGTACGTTGAGATATTTTCCCTGCTGCCTTTAAAAAAATTTAACCTGGACAGGGTAAAACCGGATGATTCAAAGAAGGAGGACGAGGAAAAGAGAAGGTACCGGTTGATCCCGAGGACACTTGCTAACTGGTTGCAAGCGTTCGCGATAATGGTGAGTGTCATAGGGGAGAAGAATCCCGAACATTGTCCGGGGCTCTTCTGCTACCAGGATGCTATAGGGGAGGCTTACAGGGTTTATGGCGGTACAGGATGGCTGTGGTATGATGAGCAGTTTCGTCAACGCAGAGCGGTAAGGCCAGAATTGAGATGGGACCACAAGGACATCAGTTTGTGGATGCGCCTGATGACGTCACCGAGGGCTCCTAGCCAGTTTTTTCCAGGAGGGGCCGGTGGACCTTCAGCCCAGGGACAATCGGCCAGAAACAAAAAAGGGGTATGTTGGCAATATAATTCAGGGACTTGTAAGTTTGGAGGTGCATGTAGGTACAAGCACGAATGTTCTGGGTGTGGAGGAACTCATCCGGGGTCCAGATGTTTTAAACAGGGGAAGGGCCGCGCTGGAGAGGCTGGAAACAAGAGGGAGGACTTCGGTGAAGGTGGACAGAATGCGGCCGTTTCTAAGTAGGTATCCGGACAGGGAGGCGGCGAGGTTGTTAGAGTCAGGTTTTACAGTAGGTTTTAGGATTCCGTGTTCTTTAGAGGTTGTTCCCCCCGTTCCGCGCAATTTGAGGTCAGCAATGCAACATCCGGAAGTGGTTTCGGAGAAACTAAATAAGGAGGTTGCTTTGGGGAGAATGGGGGGTCCTTTCCCATTACCGCCTTTTGCCGATTTGGTAGTATCCCCGTTGGGGGTGGTGCCAAAGAAAGAACGGAATAAGTTCAGGCTTATTCATCACCTTTCCTTCCCGAAAGGGGGATCGGTGAATGATGCAATTGATCAGGCAGATTGTTCAGTGTCTTATACATCGTTTGATGCTGCGGTGGGGTGGGTTCGGCATTACGGCAAAGGAGCGTTAATGGCTAAGGCAGATGTGGAGTCAGCCTTTCGGCTTCTTCTGGTTCACCCGGATAGTTTCCGGTTGCTGGGATGCCATTGGAATGACCAATTCTATGTTGACCAATGCTTGCCGATGGGTTGCTCCGTGTCATGCGCATTATTTGAACAGTTCAGTTCTTTTGTCAAATGGGTAGTACGGGATGTGTCAGGCATGAATTTGGTTATCCATTATTTGGACGATTTCCTTTGCATAGGACCAGCTGCTTCCAGAATCTGCGTGGTGCTCCTGGCAACGCTGGAGCACATAGCGGATAGGTTTGGCATTCCATTGGCACCCAAGAAGACAGAGGGACCTAGTACGGTCATCAGTTTCCTGGGCATTGTCCTGGACTCGGTGGCAATGGAATGCAGGTTACAAGAAGATAAGTTGGCGGACCTAAAAAGGGAGATCGCAGGTATGATTGGGTTGCGCAAAGTTCAGCTTCGAGAGTTGCAATCGCTATTGGGTAAGCTGAATTTTGCGTGCTGCATTTTGCCAATGGGGAGGGTTTTTTGCCGCAGGCTTGCGGCAAGCACAGCTGGTATTCAGTCCCCAAGGCACTATGTAAGATTGGGAAAAGAACACAGGGAGGGCTTGAGGGCATGGCATACCTTCTTGGAATCCTTTAATGGACGGGCGCTATGGATGTCGGAGCCAGTCAGCAACTTTGACCTCGAACTGTTCATGGATGCGGCCGGTTCCACAGGTTATGGGGCGTTCTTTCACGGGCAGTGGAGTGCGGATCCATAGCCGCGGGAATGGATTGAAGCGGGTTTTACAAAAAACCTAGTGCTGCTGGAACTGTTTCCGGTGGTGTTAGCAGTTGAATTGTGGGGGGTGGCGTTTAGGAATTAGAAAAGTGCGATTTCATGGGGACAATTTGGGTGTGGTGCAAGTGATTAACAGGATTACTGCATCATCTCCGCCAGTGATTAGGTTGTTAAAACACTTGGTTTTGATATGTTTGCAGTTGAATGCTTTCATTCATGCAGTACACCTCCCGGGTGTTGAGAATGCATCCAGTGGGACAGGTTCCGCGAGTTGGTGCCGGAGGCGGAGCGGCACGGGGTGCCTTGTCCCGAATGGTTGTGGGGGATAGCATTGGCCTTGTCGCCGGATGGATCAGGAAGTCAGTAAGTGAGGTGCTGGTCAGCATACTCGAAAGTATGGCATGAGTGGCAGGCGTTTGTGCAAGAGGTGGGTGATGAGTCGGTGGATGGTGCAGTGGGGCTCCTGGTGTTGTATTATGTTGCGAGAATGATGGAGGAGGGAGTGTCTGCATCGGCACTGCATAAGAAGTTAGCGGGTTTAGCGTTTTTGTTCAAATTACAAGGCCAGCCTGACTTTACAAAGGATTTCTGGGTAAGGCAGGCGATGAAAGGCTATCGGTGGTTCGTACGGACGCCAGGAGACCGATAACCTTTCAGATTTTGACAGGTATGCTAGCACAGTTGGTGGGGGTTTGTTCCTCTGACTACGAGTGCACCATGTTTACGGCGGCATTTTTACTGGCTTTCTTCGGGGCATTTCGCATTGGGGAATTGGATAGTCCGTCAAAGAAAGTACAAGGGGGAATTGGGATACAGGAGGTGACATGCGAAAAGGACGTTTTGTTATATTTTCGTAGGTCAAAGACGGATCAAATGGGAAAAGGGAGGTTGGTGCATGTTTTCCCAGTGCCGGGTTCGGCATTGTGCCCAGTGGAAGCGGTTAAGGGATTTATGGGTATCCGCCCAAGGGGGGGGGCCCTTTTAGGTGCATTTGGATGGGGTTCCGTTATCGCGTTATCAATTTGTGGCCGTATTTAGGAAATGTTTAAGGGCTTTGGGTTTGAATGAGAAGGAATTTTCGTCTCATTCCTTTCGGATTGGGGCTGCGACAGAGGCGGCTAGAAATGGGATGGATGCAGAGGCTGTAAAACGCATAGGGCGGTGGGAATCGCGGAGGTTCCAGATATATGTTAGGCCGCATCTGGTGGTGGGGCTGTAAAATGTTAGTTGGGAAGAATTTTTGTTCCTGTTGGAGGGTAGGTTTGCAGAATACTGGTGGTCATAGGTATTGTTTTGTGTTATTTTCTTTACAGGTTCGGCGGCAGGCCTGGTTTGGATAATGGGCCATTCCTTTGTGAGCTGGGGGGCCAGGAGGGGAGATGTGAGATATGAAGGTAGGCAGCTTGGTTTTGATAGGCAGGAAGCCTGCATCAAGTGGTTTGGGTTCCCGGGTATGTTGTGGGGAAGATTGATTTCTGAGGTGCAGTGTTATGCGCTTAGGGACAGGACACCGGATGTTTTCGTTTTGCACTTAGGGGGCAATGATTTGGGGGTGAGATCTATGGTGGATATATATCGCGGGACATCAAATTTGATGTTTGGCGTTTGATGCAGGAGTTTCCAAAGATGGTTATAGTTTGGTCGGACATGGTGGCTCGGACAACATGGAGGATGGCCAGGTCGGTTGAGGGTGTTAATAGGGCACGGAGGAAGATTAACCGGGTGGTGAGTAAGTTCATGGTGAAGAATGGGGGATTGGCTATTAGGCATTTGGAACTAGAGTTCGAAACTTGGAGGTACTTGAGGAGAGATGGCGTTCATTTACATGATGTGGGTATTGATCTGTGGGCGTTGGGACTGCAGGACGGTATCCAGAGAGCTCTTCGGGTGTGGAGGTGCACCCAAGGGTAAGGTTGTTATCATTGGGTGCTGTGACGGGCGTTTTGGTCTTTGCAGGGGAAAGAAGATATGGCACAATGAGAATTTCGGGAACTAGCGTTGCTATGGTCCAGATGGTACTGATGGTGGTTTCCGGATAACGGAGGTTATGGGGGCAGTGTTAATGGGGGCACTGCGGTCATTGGTTGTCTCTGAGCCAGCTTGTCGGCTTGAGGCATATTATTTCATTAAGAGAAGGGCCGCAGTGCAATATGGTTATGTTACTGATGTTTTATGAATCTCCTACAAAGACCAACGCTAGATAGATGAGGAATCTTTGAATAACAGATGTGTTTTTGTTATGATATTTATTTGTTTAATAAAGTAGGCTGCTACGGCCTTTTATAACTCCAACCCTTTGGTCTGGTCTTAATTGTTTAGAATAAGGTTAAGAGGTTGGGGTTTTAGGTAATGGTAATCACATCTGTTATACAACAGTCATGTATAGTATATAGTATATATTAAAAAATAATATATAACTAAAGAGGTATACATGTATAAAATATTATATTGATAAAGGCTGGCAGCGCAAAGAGGTGTAAAAGAGATAATGTTGTAATGTGTATAGTTGTATACACAAACAGGAGGGTAGTTGGATACAGAGGGTTAATGAGGAGATCAGATTGATCATACTCAGTATTGATGCATACTCATTCAAAGGCAAAGAGAAATGCCAATAAATTAAAAAGTGTGTATAGATCATGAGGCAGTATAGTGAAAGCTTCTGCTGCAAAACTGCAGGATAAGCTAAAGCAAATATCAAAAAGAAAATATATATCATATATATATTCACTGAACCTAGCCCAATATAGTTTAAGTCAATGAATTGTGCAATGCAACTCAAAGTTTACACACATAAAAATACCATTGTTGTGTTCATGAGAAACATGGTATATTATATAGATAAGATATCTTTTAAAATTAATTTGCAGCATGGATAGACCGGAGAGTAACGTACTTACTATATGGTTGAGATCTATGTGAGGATCAAACAGCTCCTTGCTATGAAGTCAGGGTGTGTAGCAAACAAGATGCCAACATCCTGAAATAAATAAGACAGCTAATTATGGGTAAGTACCGCCTATGGGGGGCAGGAAATCCCATATGAGTGTGATGACGTTAGGAAAAGGGAGGGGGCCGCACCAGAATCCCAGCGACACACCTCCCCCAGCTGATTGGAGTGTCAGCAGGGAGGTAAATCATCGCCGGATGCTAAGTTCCCCCGGCGCAGTGGCGTCCAGCGTCGCCGTGTCATAAGGCGCGATGACGTCAGACGTCAGAGCGCCGCCGACACTGGAAGGAGGGGCATTCCCATCATTGGTCCGAGAGTTCCCCACATCGCACCTGCACGAGTGGCGAACACTATGCATCGGACCATGGAAAGCCCAAAGTGAGGCCCCACACAGCAATTATGTGGAGCCTACCCATGCCGGGGGACACCAAGAGCCAACAGGCAACGGCCAACAGATAATCTGCAATGGATGCTTACCAATGAAGAACAATAAAATGTATATATTAGGCACCAAAGTGGAATCAGGAGATCAGAAGTGGAGAACAAAGCTACAAAATAGAAAGCATATATTGGTTTTAAATCCATAACAGTATAGTGATTACAGTAGTGCTAGGTAGCTATATAAACAGTACAGTATAAATATCAAGTCTATGAATTATACATTCCTGGTGCAGTACATTAGAGAACAATAATAAAAAGAACAACAAAACTTCAATACTTGTATTTAAAAACAATGCCAGAGTGGAATACAAATAAAGTGCATAGAAACCAATATCGTACATGTGGAGGTGTAGGCAGCATAGACTTTCAGCTACTGCAGGAGGAAAATACAGATCGGTTTCAGTATATGCCAGCTCCGCCACCCCTCCTGTCTAGGTTTGGAGGTCGGCATGGAAAGATTGCGTTCTACAAGTCACCTGTCCATGATCAACGGGTAGATTGCAATGGACGGGTTGCCGATCCCCAGATTAGGCACGTCTGGCACACCCCGTGCACATGCCTATGACGCTCTGTATGGTTGCTTCACAGCAAATTATACAATGACTTTTGTCATTATTTTATAACTCCATTTGATGCAAGCAGTTTCGGCAATTAGACTAGAATTGCTGGCTAAGCAATGTCCCACAAATTATGTAAGTGAGGGTGTTAATTTCGCTGTCCTTTATTAGTTTATTAGGTTTATGAGTCATTTTGGTCAGCACCATAAAATACTGTCGACAGTGTGATGCTTCTTATGGAGCATTGTTTTTATTCAGGAATATGGTTGAGGTTCCTGCATTTATATGACCAAAATAATATCTGTATATAAACAGAGTGTATGTATGTATATACATATATATATATATATATATATATATATATATATATATATATATACAGTGCTGTGAAAAAGTATTTGCCCCCTTACTGTTTTTTTATTTTTTATATATATATATATATATATATACAGTGCTGTGAAAAAGTATTTGCCCCCTTACTGTTTTTTTATTTTTTTTGCATATTTCTCACACTTGAATGATTCAGATCATCAAATAGATTGTAATTTTACACACAGTTAACCAGAGTATATCCAAGATGCAGCTTTTAAATTATTATTTCATTTATTAGGGGAAAAAAGCTGTTCAAATCTGCCTGGCCCTATGTGAAAAAGTAATTGCCCCCTCCCATGCTGAATCATGAATGGACTGTGATTAACCACAATATTTTGGAAAGCTGAGTTCAATTTTACTTGCCACACCCAGGCCTGATTACTGCCAGACCTGTTGAATCAAGAAATCACATAAATAGAAGCTGTCTGACAAAGTGAAGCACGCTAACAGATCACAAAAAGCCACACATCATGCCACAATCTAAAAAAAAATCAAGAACAGATTAGAAACAAAGTAATGTACATGTATCAGTCTAGGAAGGGTTTCAAAGCCATTTCTAAGGTTTTGGAACTCCAGTGAACCACGGGAGAGCCATTATCCACAAATAGAGATAACTTGGAAAAGTGGTGAACCTGCCCTACTACAAAAATTACTCCAAGAACATGACGACGACTCATCCAGGAGGTCATAAACGATCCCAGAACAACATCTAAAGACCTGCAAGCCTCACTTGCCTCAGATAAGATCAGTGTTCTTGATTCAACCGTAAAAAAGAGACTGGGCAAAAATGACATCCATGGGAGAGTTCCAAGGCCAAAGCCACTGCTGACCAAAAGGAACACAAAGGCTCATCTCACATTTACCAAAAAACATCTTGATTATCCCCAAGACTTTTAGGCAAATATTCTGTGGACTGATGAGACAAAAATTTTCGGGTGGTGTGTGTCCTTTTACATCTGGCATAAAACTAATACAGCATTTCATAACAAGAACATCATACCAACAGTCAAACATGGTGGTGGTAGCGTGGTCTGGGGCTGCTTTGCAGCTTCAGGACCTGGACGACTTACCATAATTGATGGCACCATGAATTCTGAGCTCTACCAGAAAATCCTAAAGGAGAATATCTGGCCATCAGTTCGTGACCTCAACTTCAAGTGCACTTAGGATATGCAGCAGGACAATGATCCAAAACACAACAGCAAGTCCACCTTAAAATGGTTCAAAAAAAGCAAAATTTAGGTTTTGGAGTGGCCTAGTCAAAGCCCGGACTTAAATCCAATTGAGATGCTGTATCATGACCTTACACAGGCTGTTCATGCTAGAAAACCTTCCAATGTGGCTGAATTAAAACAATCCTGAAAAGAAGAGTGGGGAAAAATTGATCCACAGCAATGTGAAAGACTCATTGCCAGTTATCGCAAATGCTTGATTGCAGTTGTTGCCGCCAAGGGTGGCACAATCAGTTATTAGATTTAAGGGGCAATTACTTTTTCACATAAAGCCAGGCAGGTTTGGCAGCTTTTTTGCCTTAATAACTGAAACTATAATTTAAAAACTGCATTTTGTATTTACTCAGGTTATCTTTGTGTAATAATATAATTTGTTTGATGATCTGAGTCATTTAAGTGTGACAAATATGCAAAAAAATTAAAAATGTGAAAGCGGCAAATACTTTTTTCACAGCATTGTGTTTGTATATATATATACACACATATATATATGCATATACGTATATATATATATATATATATATATATATATATATATATATATATATATATATATATATTATTCATACCCCTTGAAATTTTACACATTTCATCATGTTACAAGTAGATCGTAAATGTATTTTATTGGGATTTTGTGTTATAGACCAACATAAAGTGGCACATAATTGTGAATTGGTTGTCAGTGGTGGTGAAGGTTAACACCCCCCTTCGCATCCCCCTGGTGTTGGGCAACAGGGCTTTATGTGGAAGTGGATTGGGAATTCTGCTGTATCATTTAATGAGAATAGAATAAGAGAAGATATCTTTAGTGACTTGTTTGAAGGTTCCAAGGCTCTCATGTCTGATCTTGCTTTCACTACATACTGAGCCACTGACCTAATGCAGAGTAAAGTTTTTACTTCACAGGATGCATTTTTCCGGGTCAGCGATGAGATGAGTGTGAAAACAGGATCTTGGTGACAGCCTGGACTGCCTCCTAACATTCCTCCATCTCAGCACCTCTGTAATTCAGAAGGCAGGCTCTGTGAAATGTGTGACACAGCAGTGCCTACTCACAGAGCATAGTGATGGTGTGTCACAGATTTTAAGGATGTAAATACATGGGGGATCTTCCAAAAGTAAGTTTACAAACTTCAAGATTGTCCAGGTTAATAGGAGCAGGGTAGAAATAATTTAAATACAATGCGGAAAAGAATATATGATTTTACATTTTGACCAACACAAAACAGAAATTTGCAAAAACAGAAATGCTGGTTTGGGTGTAGTTTGCCCTCAATTCATAGGCATATTTCCACATTTATATATATACATGCATGCACTAAAAATTTTTGAATCATAGTGTAGCAATGACTTCCTTGGGGAGCTTCTGGATTTTATTAGGCTCTTCTGCCCCCCTACTTGTGATCCACCCTACAGCTGCACAACTCACTAACCCACTGACCATGACAGACAGAAAGAATGTCAGATCCTCCAAACCTTCCTTTTTTACAATTGTATTGGCTCAATTGTCTTTGCGAAATAGGGTTACAGGATACTAAAAACAGCAGCGAAAAATTCTCTCTGCTCAGTAGACTTTTCAGTGAACTATTTAGGCCCAAATAGGCTGCCATCTTTCAGTGTCTTTTAATCTCTACCTCAAGTTAGCTCTAAAACTCTGTGGACCTATACCACAGGCCGGTGTACATTCTTTAGGTCCAGATGGGATGCTACCCTACAGTTTCTTCTGGCCTCTTCCACAGGCCAGGTTAGGAGTCTTTAGGCCTCCGCCACAGGCCAGTTTGGGACGCTCTACGCCCAGACAAGCAGGTAGAAGAACAGCTCTGGTTCCCTCTTGCAGGCAAGGAAAAAACTGGACCTCTGTGCAAATACACCCTCTGCATGCATCAGCCTGGGAGGCAAGGACCTTTAACTACTACATCCTCTCTAGGCAAAGCCTGGGAGGGTAAGGACTGTTCTGGAAGGTCTCTCTAAATATTTACCCTCTCTTCAGCTCACATCACTGGCATAAACACCTAGTGAGTGGCCAGGCAGAGTAAATATTACATAGTTGGTAAGACTGATGTAGCAATAACTCACGGTGGAGCTGCTGGTTTAAAGCGGGCTGTTACCTTCACTCTCGCCACCTCTGTTTCACCGGCACAGGGTCTAGGGTCCCGTTGAGTTTACCTCTGGATGATGTAGGCACCAAACACTTGAGTATGTTTTCCAATGCTTTAATGAACAAGTAATAAAGGAAGTAGCAGGAAAGAGGCAGAAGGAAAGTTGCAGGGAAGCTCAAATACCTTTTCGTAGTATTCTTTAGTACATTGTTAGGAATTGAACACTTGTAGTTGAATGTACTCCCTCTGTGGGATTCAATGTTTGCCCGCCTGGATAGGCCTCTCTCACTTGCCTAGCAGCCAGTACGCAGCATGAACAAAAGTCTCTGCCACAGACTTGTTTGGAGCAAAACCCGTACGATCCTCTGCCACAGGATGTAATGGTTTAGGATGAGTATCAGACACAGCACTTGAACCTTTAAGCCAACCCGGCAGTACTATGCAGTAAGATTACTTCAGGATACGTCCTCCAACTGAGTAACCAGGCCCCTCTCCAGATCAGCACTCTGCATGATCCTTCCATGACAGGTCCTCCCCTGGGATCTCCTCAGTTGTCCAGCTTCTTCACTCAGGATAGACAGCTCAGGACCATTCCTCTGCCGCTGTGGTAGGCCCCAGACAGGCTTCTGGGCCCACCCACACGCCGCAGCAACGTGGGCCTCCGGAACGGAGGGCCACGAGGTGGTATTCCTAATGCATACCTGTCGGCCAGGAGGGCCAGCAGGTGGCTAAAAACGAACCCCTAAACGTGGCGTCTGTCCCATAAATACCCTCTCCCAGAATGCAACTCGGAGGACCACCTCCACCGAATTGTCTCTGGGACAGAGGAGCACTCTTACTCTTCAACACGTTGCCTTTCCAACACCGACCCATGGTGACAATGACACCCACCGGCGCAGTGTGGAATCACACGCAACTCAGCCAAGCTGGAACAGAGGCAAACCTAACTTCACCTAACAAGTAACCCACTAGATTTACCTATAAGCAGTAGATTAAAAATCTACCAACGCTACACTGAATAAAGACACCAGTCTATCCAGTTCACACAAAGCGTGTTTGAGTGTGTTTATTTCACAATGCCCTCAGTACTTACAGTGTCATCAGCACTCACAGCACTCTTGGTACTCACTGTGCTCTCAGTACTCTCAGTGTTATCAGTACTCCCAGTGTTCAGTGTTATCAATAGTCCCCATGCCCTCAGTACTTACAATCCCCCTCAGTACTTACAGCACCCCTCCGTATATATAGTGTCACTCAGTACTCATGGTGCCCCTCAGTAATCACAGTGTCACCAGTACTCAGTGTTTTCAATATGCACAGTGTCCAGTAGCCCTTTACAGCTGCTCCCCAATACTTACACTGCAGTCCCGCCATTTTATTCTTCTCAGCTTTAGCGATATGTCTCATTGTTCCACTCCAGTGGCCTCCTCACCCGGTCACAACAGTTCAGTGATCTCTTCTTCCACTATCACACCTCTCCAACCATCTCCTCACCCACTGTCACACTGCTCCAGCCATCTCCTCACCCACTGTCACACCGCTCCCGCCGTCTCCTTACCCACTGTCACACCGCTCCAGCCATCTCCTTACCCACTGTCAAACCACTTCAGTGGCCTCCTCACCCGGTCACACCACTTCAGTGATTTCTTCATCCACTATCACACTGCTCCAGCCATCTCCTCACCCACTGTCACATTGCTCCAGCCATCTCCTCACCCACTGTCACACCACTCTAGCCATCTCCTCACCCACTGTCACACCTCTCCAGCCATCTCCTCACCCACTGTCACACCGTTACAGCCATCTCCTCACTCACTGTCACAGCACTCCAGTGATCTCTTCATCTACTGTCACACCACTCCAGCCATCTCCTCACTCACTGTCACACAACTCCAGTGATATCTTCACCCACCATCACACCACTCCAGCCATCTCCTCTCCCATTGTCACACCGCTCCAGCCATCTCCTCACCCACCATCACACCACTCCAGCCATCTCCTCACCCACTGTCACACCATTCCAGTGGCCCTCTCACCCGGTCACACCACTTCAGTGATCTCTTCATCCACTATCACACCACTCCAGCCATCTCCTCACCCACTGTCACAACGCTCCAGCCATCTCTTCACCCACTGTCATAATTGTTCCAGCCATCTCCTCACTCACTGTCACACCAATCCAGTGATCTCTTCACCCACTGTCACACCACTCCAGTCATCTCCCCACCCACTGTCACACCACTCCAGCCATCTCCTCAAACTCCTCACACTTCTGCCACTCTGTTGTGTTCATCTCTCTCGTGGCAGCTCCTGCTTTGCCATCTGCATTTGCATCTGGTCCCTTCCTAACCCAATACAGTGTATCATCTCACTCTACTTACTGGAGAACACTCAACAGTAGCAAGCAGAAGCAAACAATGTCTTTGGCCTTAGGAGAAACCTAGTGAATCCAAATAGCATAAACAAAGCCCAGGTTGCCTACAGCTGCAAACACTCACATCAGACTAGGTGCACACGGTCAGTATAATTTGCAATATCATAAAAAGATAAAATAAGATATTTTATGTGGCATGTGATAGTTGTTATTGACTATGAAAGTTCAACTCTAAGGTCAGAGCTTCAGGTACTCATACCACTTATGATCAAACTCCAAAATTGGCTCTTATAGGAAAAGGCATTGATAAAACCACCTAACCCACAAGGGACTGTAAAACACAAGTTTAATAGCAGCTAACCTTTCTCTATCAAGAGCCAGTGTAGCTAGGGACTGGCCCAAGGGCCCTTTAAGGAAAGTAAGACAAAAATAAGCTTCACAGAATTACTATTGTGAGACAAGAAGTCCTGGCATGCCCACCTACTATTTCCCTATTGATTGTTTATGCCTTTCCCCCTTATTGGTCCGCATCAGACTGGAGGTACTGCTGTTAAATTGGTAGTAAACTCTGCTTTTTATCTTGTACTTACAAGTAGCTTGTGGGGGGACCAGTTTTTTTAAGGCAGCTTACTAACGCTTTAAGAAAAGCGCTGTGGGAGGTGTAGTTCACCATGTACAGGCTGCACTGCTTTACAGTGACAAGGAAACTATAGTTCCCAGGGGGCTTTGCAGCCTGGGAAGAGGAAAGGAGTGGGGCTGAATGAACTGTTCTGGGAGGTTCTGAGCACTTGGGGCCAAACCGGAGAAGGAAGCAGATGGCCCAGGCTAGAGTGCTGAGCCCTTAAGGCACTCGACTCCCAGTGTGGCCTAAGCAGCAACATTTGTTTCGGAAGGGGTTCGCCGGTACCCTTCTGTATCCTCAGCGGTTTAGAGCGTGTTTGCCGATCCTCATCTGCAACTCCAGCTGTACAGAGCGGGTTCACTGGAGCTTGAGCCATCGATCCATGAGGGGCCCCTCCATTGTCAGCATGCACGGCTGAAGCACAGGACTGGTGAGAGGGTTGTCAACCCATTACACACACTGTATAGCAGGAATTGAAACTTTAGCCCATCACAGCTTTATTTTCCTGCTCCCTAGACTTTGCCTTGCCTGCTCAATCTACCACTGAACACTGCCATCCCATCCACCTAGGATTACTCTATTAATTCAGAACCACCTTATGGCTCCCTCAAATTGCAGCTTTTTTTTTTTGCTTCTTCAAGTTAATCTCTCCAAACACCTCTTCAATCTTCTGTCCTCTTGACCTGAAAGCAGACGGAAGCCACCAAGCATCACCACAAGGGCCCCAACAAAGATGGTAGAAATAACCATTTTTTTTACATTATCCCATGCTGTCCCACTGCCCTTTATAAAGATTTTATCATCCGCTATTCCTCACTTTTTAATAAGTACTGCTTAATCTTTTATATAGTAAACTCATGCAGGCAGACTTGGACCTAGCAGGGTCACTCCAGGGTCTAATGGCAGCATAGCCTCCAGGGGTTTGTACTATACTTCCTCAAGCTGCCCTTATAGCGCTCTTAGTGACCCTATTACCGTTTGGCATTGTTCTCCCTGTAGGAAATTTTGATATAATAGTACCCTGTAAAGAAACAGATATTATAGCATTTTTGTCACAGTTCTGTATGATCTTTATTAATTTGAATAACCTATTTCTAAGAAATACAGTGTCAACCTAAGCAGGATTTGTTTATAGTGGAAAAGGCGGCAGACCAGTTGAGAGGAGAAGGAAACCAGTTTCAGAGGGCTTATCATACTAATGGCTCCTACGGGAGTACACTACCCATGGAAACAAAAGCCCCAACATTGCCTTCAGTCAGGAACATACTCAATACAATGTAGCTTTCGAGAAAATGTTCGCTCATATGCATAACTTAGCCCCAAAATTTTAGAAAGACTGGGATTGTTGGATTACAAAAAAATGGATGCAATAACTAATGCCCCCTCACCTCTAACTCATGTCTACTTGGAGATGTATTTACTTCTATGCAAATCCTTGGCTTTACTTTCATATGTAGGAGAAGACTTCATCTAGTTGTGACTATTGACCTGATACTTGTCTTGACACTTTCGTAGCTGAGATGTCCACTTGCTTTTGAAACCCATGTTACCCCCTGGCTGTCCCCTTTCCTCTGTTTTGTTATTTACCATTGTTTTTTTACTTGCCTTCATCCCCTTTCCCCTGAGTTATTTTCCCAGAGGAAGAGGACATCACTGGAGGTAGAAGACATCACCGGAGGAAGAAGACATGTTGGAGATACGTCAGGGACATTCTTCATTTTTAATAAAGGACTTGCCAAAAACTCTCTCTGTTTTTTGTAATGCTACACTTCTTTTTTGGGGTAAATGGGTAGGGGTACAATGTACCCCATACTCATTCACATAGGGGGGGCAGGATCTGGGAGCCCCCTTGTTAAAGGGGGCTTCCAGATTCAGATAAGCCATCTGCCCGCAGACCCCCCAACCCCCGCCCAGGGTTGTTGGGAAGAGGCCCTTGTCCCCATCAACACGGGGACAAGGTGCTTTGGGTGGGGGGCGCAGAGTACCCCCTGCCCCAAAGCACCCACCCCCCCATGTTGAGGCCTGTTATGGTCGGGGGGGGCTAGCTCATTCTCCCCCCTTTCCTGACCTGCCGGGCTGAATGCTCGGATAAGGGTCTGGTATGGATTTTGGGTGGGACCCCAAAGCACCTGAAAAGCTCACGAAAACTGCTTCCCATTAAAATCAATGGATGATTTCACACTAGGGCGGTGTGCTGGCAGGGAGCGGAAAAAACTCCTGCAAGCAGCATCTTTGGAGTATATATTGGAGAGCTAAAAACACCTCAAAAGCACCCCTCTGCATTGAAATGAATGGGAAGCTCTTCAAAAGCGTCTAAAAATGGTTTTTGCATGCGGTTTTTTGAGTCACGTGACCTTCAGAAAAGCGCACTACTAATTCCTCAAAAGTGTGAAAGGGGTCTAACGGTTAGAATTTTTTTTGTTCAGATAAGAACAACAATTTCCTACTTTCTGCAAATGTTCTCATTCATATTGTTGAAAACGAATGTCTTTTTGTCCACATTAACCAATGGAAAATCGAGCAAATGTTTCCAAAATAAACTTTTTTGAATTAAGCCCTACCCGTATAAAGCCAGCTTAAGTTGTTTTTTAAAGGCTTTGAATTGCTCTTGTGTGTCTTTTGTTTATGTCATGAGCGTTACTTTGTTTTTTGTATGTAATTTCTAGTTACACATCTTTTAGACAACAGGTGTAAAACAGGTGTAAAAAATGTAAAGCAACCATTCACTGTAGATTTTTCTGGTGTAGTTGTACTGTTATTTAATGTTACCAAAAATAACAGTAAAATGCATTAAAGAAAACATAAAATGCAAAAGGAATTGTGTACTGTCTTTTTAAAATTTTTAAGCAGCTACTTTCTAATTGTTCAAAAAGAGAAATAACCTAAAAATGTCAAAATACATCCAAAAAGAGCAACCCCCACACCAAAAAAAAAAAAACATGATAAAGGCTCAAAAACTTTTTGCAAAATTTTTTAAAAGAAATTTTGGATGTATTTTACTTTTTTTTCATCACATTTTTTTTTGTGCTGCAAGGCAAAAATTAGATTCCAATTTTGCTTACTTTTCTTTTGACATGCAGCTGATAATTTTGTGACTAACGCAAGTTCTAGAAAAGTTTGTGCTCATCTCTAGTGTTTATCGATAACGCCATGAAAAGTACTTTTGTGCTGCCCTGTCAGCTGTTTCCATGCCGTCTCCAGCTGTCAACTAATCCATGACTAAGCTCCGGGGGGCTGAGGGAAAAGCGTTGGGGACGTAGCCTGGTCGGAGTCCAGGCTGAGGTGGCCACTCCATTCACCTTCCTAGGATTTCTGGGATGTGCGGCATCATGGGACACCCCATCTTCCCTTTGAGCCATTACAAGAGCCAGGACAGCGGGCTCCATCCCCTGCTGGCATCCTAGTAGCAGATACGGAGGCACCTGTTTGTATATCCCCCGTTTATCGAGCCTGAGAGGCACACATACAGAGGTAACTGGTTCTAGCTGTCATCTACCTTGGTTGTCTACCTCCATTGCTTTGTTAAAAAAAATAGTTGTTTGTGATGCCTTGTTATTGCACTGGCACTGTTGTAGAATTTCTTTACAGTCAAGCTATTTCCAGTAAAGCCATATTTTCTTCCTCTCCTATGAGTTTTTGGTATATGTTGGTTTGGCATATGGCGGTTTAGTGTTTGGCATATGATGGTTGTTGGAGATTCAGGTAAACCATTCCTTCCCGGTGTCTTTGTAATCTATGTGTTGACTGCCATGGCAACCCATGGTGCCACTACTTGGCATGTCATAAGGTTGCCAATCATACAAGATGCCTATGAGATCATGTAGGAAGGTGGGCACAGGCAATAAAACTCTTGCTGACCAGTCTGACATTCCCACATACCAATCACATAATACAAACTGGATTAACGCAGGGGATATTGGAGCTGCAGCTCCAGGCCCCCTCCTTAAGAAAGACCCAGCCTAGTGGTGTGAGTGAGCTTAAAGCCTATTACCCACTAGTAGTTTTTTTCATTCAACCCAGTAGGATTGAACGAAAAAAACCTGACAGCTCCAGAGGAGCAGCTGTACTAACCATGCGATGTTAGTACAACGATATCCCCTGCTGTGCTATTGTGTTCTAAAAGGGTGAAGACCCCTCCCTCCCACCATAACACTCCAGTCAGTTCTCTACAAACATTGGCTGAGAGCTATAAATGGGCCATTTTTCATCATGCTCCACTAACAGAACACTAAATGAATGCACACAGCAAGTGCCGGCAGGGGCCAGCACAGAGGCGGGTGGAGACAAAGAGGTGCAGGCGCTAGCAAAGAGTAGATGGGTGACAGTCAGGAAGGGTAGAGGGGAAAGTGCCAGGGAGGCCGATCCAGGGCTGGAGAATCCCAATAAGTACGCTCCATTGAGTGACATTGGTGAAACCAGTGAGGGACCAGAACTGCTGGAGCTGAAGGACTCTCCTAGCTGCCGGGGGAAGAACTCCTCCAGTGAGAGTGGGGAGGAAGCGAAGGGAAAGGAAAGACAGATTCTGGTGGTGGGGGACTCAATTCTTAGAAGGACAGAGAGGCCAATCTGTAACAAAGACCTGAATCGCCGAACAGTATGTTGTCTACCGGGTGCTCGGGTTCGGCACATCATGGATCTGGTGGACAGATTACTAGTAGGGGCTGGGGAAGACCCAGCTGTCATGGTGCACGTTGCCACAAATGACAAAGTAAGAGGCAGATGGAGTGTCCTAAAGAACGTTTTTAGGGACTTAGGAGCTAAATTGAGGAAAAGGACCTCCAAGGTAGTATTCTCAGGAATACTACAGGTACATTGAGCCACACCAGAAAGGCAGAGGGAGAAGTAAACAAGTGGCTGAAGAGCTGGTGTTGTAAGGAGGGGTTTGGGTTCCTGGAGGACTGGGACGACTTCTCAGTCGATAACCGGTACTATAGAAGGGACAGACTGCACCTAAATGAGGAGGATGCAGATCAGCTGGGAATGAAGAAGGGTTTTTAAACTAAGCGATGGGGGGGAGGGTCCAGAGGTAGAGATAGTCAGCGCGAAACATATTCCAGAGAGTAGTATTTGGGGCAATAATGATAGGTTGATCAAAGCACATAAACCCAAGGTAAGTATAGTAGCAAGTCCTAGTTGCAATCTCGGAACACCCAATAAGAGGATAATATGTGACCGGTCTAAACTATGTGGTATGTTCACCAATGCCAGGAGCCTGGAGGACAAGATGGGTGAACTAGAGATTCTGTTTTACAAAGAGGATTTGGATTTTGTGGGAATTTCAGAGACCTGGTTCAACAGCTCTCATGATTGGCTGGAAAACATTCAAGGTTATACCCTTTATCGCAAGGATAGAGAGGGTAAAAAAGGGGGAGGGGTATGCCTATATATCAAGAATAATGTACAAGTGAATGTGAGAGATGACATCACTGAAGGAGCTAGGGAGGAGGTGGAATCCTTATGGGTAGTGCTCCAAAGGGATGAAGCTAAGGGAAAAATAATACTGGGAGTATGCTATAAGCCCCCTAACCTGAGGGAGGAAGGGGAGACAGATCTCCTATCACAAATTGGATTAGCAGCTAGGATGGGAAGTGTTATCATAATGGGGGATTTTAACTATCCAGACATAGACTGGGCGGAGGGAACCGCGCATTCATCTAAGGCTCGCCAGTTCCTAAATGTCTTGCGGGACAATTTTATAGGTCAGATGGTAGATGCACCAACTAGAAATAAAGCGTTACTAGATCTACTGATTACCAACAATACAGACCTGATCACGGATGTGGAAATACGGGGCAATTTAGGTAACAGCGATCACAGGTCAATTGGCTTCAGTATAAATCACACAAATAGGAAACATAAGGGGAATACAAAGGCACTGAATTTCAAAAGAGCCAACTTCCCTAAACTATGAACCTTGCTAGAAGGCATAAACTGGGATAAAATCTTAGGGACAAAGAACACGGAGGAGAGATGGGTTTGCTTAAATTCTGGAGGATATCAGTTATGAGGAAAGGTTGCGAGCACTAAACTTATTCTCTCTGGAGAAGAGACGATTGAGAGGGGACATGATTTCAATATACAAATACCATACTGGTGACCCCACAATAGGGATAAAACTTTTTCGCAGAAGGGAGTTTAACAAGACTCGTAGCCACTCATTAAAATTAGAAGAAAAGAGGTTTAACCTTAAACTACGTAGAGGGTTCTTTACTGTAAGAGCGGCAGGGATGTGGAATTCCCTTCCACAGATGGTGGTCTCAGCAGGGGGCATGGATAGTTTCAAGACTCCAGCGCTGTGAGTGGCCGGAGCCGCAACGTCATCACTCCCGCGCATGTGCACAAGATACTTCTTTCCGGCAAGGCTCGGCGTCTGCCGGGGTTTCAGCCGAGAATCCCCTGTGCGCATGTGCCGCTGAAATCAGCGGCTCGTTGCAAGGTGAATATATCCTAAACCGTACAGGTTTAGGAGATATTTTTTTTACCTACAGGTAAGCCTTATTATAGGCTTACCTGTAGGTAAAAGTAAAAAAATTGACTATACAACCACTTTAAGCAGAGACGAGGGGGTTTGTGGTGCACGGGATAGTTTGGGGTGCAGAGGAGAGCAGGGGGATTTAGAATACACAGGTATACTGAGAGGAGGTGGATAAAGATGCAGAGATTAGCAGAGAGGCAGAGAAGATTCCATATCGCATGCAGTATTTAGGTTAAATGTGTCCAGACACCTAAATACCACATGCAATCTGCTTTTGTGAATGGAGTGCAGTGTATAAAGAAGATTTAAAAAAATAAAAATATAGAACAAATAATTTTTTACATACTGTCACCAGAGCAAGTGTAGTGTTTACTATGGCGACATTGTATTGCTGTGGCTGTGATCATGTACAAAGGCTGACTGCTCTGATATCACAATATGTCAGCGGCTCTTGCCATTGTCTCTGATCATCACCACAGCAGTACAACATCACCAGACCATTTCTGCCAGTCAATATCCTTAATCACGGCCACACCCAGGGCCGATTCATGCAGATGTGACAGAGTACGCACGTTCCTATGCATCGCGGGTAGGGAAGCCCCTCCACTCTCACCACAATGTGGCTCCGCCCACAGTTCACCACATTTTGGGCCACATTACTACCCTATTAAAACTTCCCAAAGGCTCCCTCTCTCTATCACCCCCTCCCTCTCTCTGTCTCATTTCCTCTCTCTCAACCCCCTTTTTCTTCTTCACCCCCCCTCACCCCCTCTCTCCCTCTCTCACCCCCTTCCTCATCCCTCCTCTCTCTCAATCTCACCCTTCCTCTCTCTCACTCACCCCTCTCTCTTACCTCCCTCTCTCTCTCACCCCCTCCCTCTCTCTCTCATTTCCTCTCTCTTACACCTCCTTTTTCTTTTTCACCCCCTCTCCCTCTCTCACCCCCTCCCTTAACCCCCTCTCTCTCAATCTCACCCTTTCTTATGTCTCTCCCACCCCTCTCTCTTTCTTACCTCCCTGCCTCTCTCACCCCTCCCTCTCTCTCTCATTTCCTCTCTCCCCCCCTTTTTCTTTTTCACCCCCTCTCACATCCCCTCTCTCCCTCTCTCACCCCCTCCCTCATCCCTCCTATCTCAATCTCACCCTTCCTCTCTCTCTCTCACCCCCTCTCTCTTTCTTACCTCCCTGTCTCTCTCGCCCCCTCCCTCATCCCCCCTCTCTCTCAATCTCACCTTTCCCCTCTCTCTCTCTCTCTCTCACACCCCCTCCCTCTCTCACTCATTTCCTCTCTCTCACACCCCTTTTTTCACCCCCCTCTCTCACCCCCTCCCTCATCCCCCTCTCTCTCAATCTCACCCTTTCTCTCTCTCACCTCCTCTCTCTTTCTCACCCCCATCTCTTTCATACCCTCTCTCTCTCAATCTCACCCTTCCTCTCTCTCTCACCCCCTTCCTTATCCCCCCTCTCTCTCTCTCACCCCCTCCCTCATCCCCCTCTCTCTCAATCTCACCCTTCCCCTCTCTCTCTCACCCCCTCTCTCTTTCTCACCCCCATCTCTTTCACACCCTCTCTCTCAATCCCAGGGCCGATCCTAGGGTCACAGACGCCTGGGTGCAGAAATATTTCTGGCACCCCCACGTGGGTGTGGTCATCTTAGCAACTCCTCCCCTTTACAAATGTTTCTATGGCAATGACTCAAACACAGAGATGTTCCCCTAAGAACTCTTCGTTACCCTGGGATCCTCCCATGATCTTTTAACAATAAAGAAAATACAGGAAGAGCGTACACTAATGAGACCTGGAGGGGAGTCTCTCTGATGCACACACAGAGGGCTTCTGTTGGAGAATCTGTTAGAAAGAGCCCCAGACATAGTACAGGAGATGGTCACAGACTGCAATCATAGTACAGGAGATGATCAGAGACTGCAGACATAGTACAGGAGATGATCAGAGACTGCAGACATAATACAGAAGATGGTCAGAGACAGCAGACATGGTACAGGAGATGGTCAGAGACAGCAGACATGGTACAGGAGATGGTCAGAGACTGCAGACATAATACAGGAGATGGTCAGAGACAGCAGACATGGTAGAGGAGATGGCCAGAGACTGCAGACATGGTACAGGAGATGGTCAGAGACTGCAGACATGGTACAGGAGATGGTCAGAGACTGCAGACATGGTACAGGAGATTGTCAGAGACTGCAGACATAGTACAGGAGATGGCCAGAGACTGCAAATATAATACAAGAGATGGTCAAAGACTGCAGACATAATACAAGAGATGGTCAGAGACTGCAGACATGATACAAGAGATGATCAGAGACTGCAGACATAGTACAGGAGATGGTCAGAAACTGGAGATATAATACAGGAGATGGTCAGAAACTGCAGACATAGTACAGGAGATGATCAGAGACTGCAGACATAATACAGGAGATGGTCAGAGACAGCAGACATGGTAGAGGAGATGGTCAGAGACTGCAGACATGGTACAGGAGATGGTCAGAGACTGCAGACATGGTACAGGAGATGGTCAGAGACTGCAGACATGGTACAGGAGATTGTCAGAGACTGCAGACATAGTACAGGAGATGGCCAGAGACTGCAAATATAATACAAGAGATGGTCAAAGACTGCAGACATAATACAAGAGATGGTCAGAGACTGCAGACATGATACAAGAGATGATCAGAGACTGCAGACATAGTACAGGAGATGGTCAGAAACTGGAGATATAATACAGGAGATGGTCAGAGACTGCAGACATAGTACAGGAGATGATCAGAGACTGCAGACATAGTACAGGAGATGATCAGAGACTGCAGACATAATACAGGAGATGATCAGAGACTGCAGACATAGTACAGGAGATCGTCAGAGACTGCAGACATACTACAGGAGACGCTCAGAGACTGCAGACATGCTACAGGAGACGCTCAGAGACTGCAGACATGGTACAGAAGATGGTCAGAGACTGCAGACATACTACAGGAGATAGTCAGAGACTGCAGACATAGTACAGAAGATGGTCAGAGACTGCAGACATGTTACAAGAGATAGTCAGAGACTGCAGACATGTTACAAGAGATGGTCAGAGACTGCAGATATGATACAGGAGATGGTCAGAGACTGCAGACATGATACAAGAGATGGTCAGAGACTGCAGACATGTTACAAGAGATGATCAGAGACTGCAGACATGTTACAAGAGATGATCAGAGACTGCAGTTCCTATGGACGTTAGTAAATAATGGTCGATCGGCCCTCTCACCTGACCCAGCGATACAGCAACAACGGTTCCTCTGATCAGGAGTCAGCTCACTCTGAATTGCCCGTGGTGACTCCGCTGGGCAGAGCCCAGATCTGTATTCTGGCAATGACTCCATTCCTTTCTCCGCCAGGGATGGCACCAGGCTGTGTGGCTTTCCCTCTGGTGGCGCAGGGCAGCGGGGTTCTCTCTCTGATGGTGTTCCCTCAGCACTGTCCTCTCCCTCTGGAGTCCTGGGTGCACTTCCCTGAAAGCTTTCCCGGGCTCCTGACTCTCTCTCTCCCATTCAGCTGAGCATGCTGTGTGGGCTGCAGTTTCCGTGTTACAGTGGGGCTGCCAGTCCTTGGGACTACATGTCCCACAATCCTCTTCTTTGCTCCTTTTTTTTTTCTTCCCTGGCCGATATGAAGGTGGGGGAAGAAACATAGTGCGCTCACTAGTACAGCAGCGCGCACGAGGAGGAGAGGGAGAGGGGAAACAAGAGCCCGTGGCTGCAGTGGCGTCACTAGGGTTGGTGCCACCCGGTGCGGTAAAACATGGTATCACCCTCTCCACCAACTATAGTCGCCCCTCAGTACAGACCCCCCTCCACTAAGTATAGACCCCCCCTCCGTCAATGCAGACCCCCCACTAAGTATAAACATCTCCCTCAGTATAGACCCCCCAGGACAAAACACCCCCCTTTATCAGAATAGACCCCCTCAGAACAAATCATCCCCCTGCATTAGTACAGAACCACCCCCTCTCCATTAGTACAGAACCCCGCAGAACAAACCACCCCCCTCCATTAATACAGACCCCCCTTAGGACAAACCACCCCCTCCATTAGTACAGAACCACCCCCCCTCCATTAGTACAGACCCCCCTCAGGACAAACCACCCCCTCCATTAGTACAGAACCACCCCCCTCCATTAGTACAGAACCCCCCAGAACAAACCACCCCCTCCATTAGTACAGACCCCCCTCAGGACAAACCACCCCCTCCATTAGTACAGAATCACCCCCCCTCCATTAGTACAGACCCCTCCCAGGACAAACCACCCCCTCCATTAGTACAGACCCCTCCCAGGACAAACCACCCCCCTCCATTAGTACAGACCCCCAGGACAAACCACCCCCTCCATTAGTACAGACCCCCCCAGGACAAACCACCCCCCTCCATCATTACAGACCCCCCAGGACAAACCACCCCCTCCATTAGTTTAGACCCCCCAGGACAAATCACCCCCTCCATTAGTTTAGACCCCCAGGACAAATCACCCCCTCTACATTAGTATAGACCCCCCCAGGACAAACCACCCCACCTGCATTAGTATAGACCCCCCCAGGACAAACCACCCCCTACATTAGTACAGACCCCCCAGGACAAATCACCCCCTACATTAGTTTAGACTCCCAGGACAAACCACCACCCCCCTACATTAGTATAGACCCCCCCAGGACAAACCACCCCCCTACATTAGTACAGACCCCCAGGACAAATTACCCCCCTACATTAGTATAGACCCCCCAGGACAAACCACCCCCCTACATTAGTACAGACCCCCCAGGACAAATTACCCCCCTACATTAGTATAAACCCCCCGGACAAATCACCCCCCTACATTACTATAGACCCCCCAGGACAAACCACCCCCCCTACATTAGTACAGACCCCCCCAGGACAAACCACCCCCCTACATTAGTACAGACCCCCAGGCAAATCACCCCCCATACATTAGTACAGCCCCTCCCCAGGGCAAAGCACCCCCCTACATTAGTATAGACCCCCTTGGACAAACCACCCCCCTACATTAGTACAGACCCCCCCAGGACAAACCATCCCCCCTACATTAGTACAGACCCCCCCCGGACAAATCACCCCCCCTCCATTAGTATAGACCCCCCCAGGACAAACCACCCCCCCCACATTAGTACAGACCCCCCGACAAATCACCCCCCATTAGTACAGACCCCCTCTCCATTAGGCTAATTAAAAACACCCGAGCGGCAGCTGGAGAGGAGAGGATGGTGTGCAGCCGCGCCACCCAGGTGGAGAACAGAGTGTCATGCTTGGGCAGCAGGCAGGACTCGCAGTTAAATTAGTACAGACTCCCCGGGCAAATCACCCCCCCTCCATTAGTATAGACCCCCCCAGGACAAACCACCCCCCACATTAGTACAGACCCCCCCCGACAATTTACCCCCCCATTAGTACAGACCCCCTCTCCATTAGGCTAATTAAAAACACCCGAGCGGCAGCTGGAGAGGAGAGGACAGTGTGCAGCCGCGCCTCTCGGGTGGAGAACAGAATGTCAGGCTTGGGCAGCAGGCAGGACTCGCAGTTACACACAGGAGAAGTGGAACACGTCGGGCTCGGACCGCCCCACCCGTGATGTCACTGTGTGGCTGCGGCTGGTCTCTCTCTGAACACAGAGACTCTCCGGCTGTCTCGCTCTCCTCCTCTGACAGGAGGAGGGAGGGGGGATGGGCACAGCGGCCTCAGTGGCGGTGACCGGCAGAGAGAGCCGCCTACGGACAAGGAGAGGAGGAGGGAGGGGAGCACTCTGGCGCTTCAGGGCCCCCACCTCTGTGGCGCCTGGGTGCGCTGCACCCCGTGCACCCCGGCCAGGATCGGCCCTGCTCAATCCCACCCTTCCTCTCTCTCTCACCCCCTTCCTTATCCCCCTCTCTCTCTCTCTCTCTCACCCTTCCTTTTTCTCTCACCCCTCTCTCTCTCTCTCTCTCTCTCTCTCAGTCTCTTTTTCTCTCTCACCCTCCTCTCTCACCCCCCCTCACCCTCCTCTCTCTCTCCCCCCATCCCCTCTCTGTCTCAACCCCCCCTCTAGTTATTCAATTTGTTTAAATATTTAATTTGTTTTAACAAAAAAATGTTTGCATTTTCATTTTATTTATTTCCATAAAAAAGGCCCACCAAAATCCTTAGCACCAGGCCCATGATGCTCTTAATCTGGCCCTGAATACAAGTAAAACTTCCTCTTACTACCGAAGTATGCCATTTTTGAGTGGGTGTTGTTATTTGTTTTGCGTCATTCACTGCTTTTTAAAAATACTTTTATACGGCAATAACAAGGATAAATATAAAACCTCTCTAAATTGTGCTCCTTTTTTTGGGATAAAATAGCATGACCTTTGTATACTGTGAGGGACTTTTTTGTGTCATAGGATGTTTATGGTTTTGTAGAATTATATCACATACCCTCCCCCTGTATATTATACTTATAAACTCTTTTATGTGGTCATATACAGGTCAGTTAGGAAAAACCTAGAGAAGAGGTAAGATCAGTGCTCTTGAAGCAGCTAGGTAGACTAAGTGTACTCTAATCCGCAAGAAGCAAAATGGCAAATAAAGAACAGAAACCACTAGTCCTCTTTTGGACAACATGGGCCCTGCTGTTGTCACTTCTGGTACCCTTTATTTCATGCCAGGCAATTGGTGAGTAAAATAATTTTTTGATATTCTGTCATCTTTTAAAATACAGTGCAAAATTGGTGGTATTTGGCTTTTATAGCGTTCCAGTCAATATAGAGAAAAAATAATGAGAGGGAAAGTAATACCTTGACTTTTTCCCAGATTGTAAGTTCTAATGAGCAGGGCTCACTGATTCCAATTGTATTGAATTGTATTGTAACTGTACCGTCTACCCTCATGTTGTAAAGCACTACGCACACTGTCAGCACTATATAAATCCTGTATAATAATAATAATTTATAATAATATATTAATAATATAGAAATTTGATATGAGAATTTAGAAAAGAAAAAAACGTTGGGAGTTTGCAAACTAAACCATGTATAAACAATTACAAAAACAGCAAAACTTTATTAATTAGGGGGTTTGCACAAATGATTATTATACCAAGGTTCTCCTGATGGTGGATATTAAAAACAAATAAATCATGAAAAAACGATTTTACTTTGATTGGTAGTTTTCAGATAATACAGTGATAAGGAGCAATTTGAAAAAGTACAAAGTGTACAATAGAAGAAATTGTATCATTAAAGTAGATTGCTGAAGAACTGATACATCATTGTCACAGTTAGGCACATATATTTGGCAGAGCATTAACATCAAAAGAATGTATAATAAAACGGGATACAGAATATCACGTATAGAAAAATGGTCTCATTGAACTCTTTCACTGACGGTTAAGTGTGGTTGAAACTGCCAGTACGGTGGTGGTGAAACAGACTGGAAACTGTCTTGGCAGAATTGAATACTCAGAGGTAGAACAGTTATGCCCCGTACACATGGTCGGACATTGATCGGACATTCCGACAACAAAATCCTAGGATTTTTTCCAACAGATGTTGGCTCAAACTTGTCTTGCATACACACGGTCACACAAAGTTGTCGGAAAATCCGATCATTCTGAACGCAGTGACGTAAAACACGTACGTCGGGACTATAAACGGGGCAGTGGCCAATAGCTTTAATCTCTTTATTTATTCTGAGCATGCGTGGTGCTTTGTCCTTCGGATTTGTGTACAGAGGATCGGAATTTCCGACAACGGATTTTGTTGTCGGAAAATTTTATATCCTGCTCTCAAACTTTGTGTGTCGGAAAATCCGATAGAAAATGTCCGATGGAGCACACACACGGTCGGAATTTCCGACAACACGCTCCGATCGGACATTTTCCATCGGAAAATCCGACCGTGTGTATGGGGCATTAGAGTGGGGAAAGTGTGAGAGAGGGTTAGGAGGGCTGAAAAATAGGGGTGGAAAAGAAAGATGGAGGTAAGAAAAAGAAAGGGAGGAGGAAGGGTCCCAGGGGGTCATTGTGTCAGTAACTTTAAATTGGGGGTCAACAACCTGTAGATCATGATCTACCAGTAGATCACGACCAGAAGACTGGTAGATCACGGTCTGGGCTTGCTGACCCCCCATAACAGAGCATCAAACAGAGTGTAATGCAGAGGGACTACTTGGAAGCTTGTTAAAGCTGTAGTAGGGAGCAAGAGCCACATAATCCGATGTCTCCTCTGTAGTGCTGACTTCTGTCCCATGCCGAGTGATACATACTGCACGCCACCTCTTATCCTGGCTAGAGGTCTCCAGAGTGGTGGCAGTAGCAGAAAAGAAGAGATCTTCAGGTCAGTGTGAAGCAATACACTGGGCATAAAAGTATAGGGCTCCTATACTGATGTTTTGGAATTTTAAACAAGGAATGGCACCAAACAATCACAAAGTGAAGTGAATAATGAATAGAGCTGCCCCTTTCACCAGTGAATAGATCACCTAACAAATCATTTGGAAATATATAAAAGGTAGGCGCTAACTCAAATAAGCATATAACTTGAACATATTAATGCATAGTAATTGACCACACAAAAAATGAATTATACAAAAAAAGTCCTCAAAAAAAAAAGGAGATACTAAACACCAAAGAGAAAAGTCTGTGTGATGACAGGTACTCTTAATAAGCCATGCTCCACCTTCACACGTGTGGGAGAAATACAGGCTCACCAGATGATTAAACAATGGGAGACTTAATATGCTCAGATCCTTTGGAACGTATATCCTTAAGCCCTATATGACGTCCTTCACAACCTGCCGCTCGGGGGCGCTCAGAGCAACGATTGGCGGTGCGGTGTATTGCTCGGACACACAGCATCTCCGATCACGTAAAGGCCCTATGATGTAGGCTCTTTACCCTGTGATCAGCTGTGTCCAATCACAGCTGCTAACAGTGTAAATAGAAAGTGCAGTTTATCGGCATGCCTCTCCTCGTGCTGACAGCGTATAAGTAGTAAACGGCCACAGCCTTCCTGACTGTGCTGATAGATAGTGCAGCCCCATCAGGGATGCTTGCCAGTGCCCACCAGTGACCAACAGTGCTGCCTTTCAGTTTCCATCAGTGATGGAGTGCCTCCTCATCACTGCCACCTATCAGTGCCATCTATCAGTGCCGTCCATCAGTGCCCATCAGTGCCACCTATTAGTGCACATCAGTGCCGCTTATCAGTGTCCATTAGTGCTGCCTATCAGTGCCCATAAAGGTTGCCCATTAGTGCTGCCTATCAGTGCCCATAAAGGTTGCCCATTAGTGCTGCCTATCAGTGCCCATTAGTGCAGCCTCATCAGTGCCCATCAGTGCCCTCTCATCAGCGCACATCAGTGAAGGAGAAAAATTACTTATTTACAAATGTTTCTAATAGAAACAAAGAAAAACTATTTTTTCCTACATTTCCAGTCTTTTTTCATTTGTTTAGCAAAAAAACAAAAACCCCCATGTGTCTTGTTAGACTCCCTTCCGCGAAAAAGTTTTATCCCTATTGTGGGGTCACCAGTACGGTATTTGTAAATTGAAATCATATCCCCTCTCAGGCGTCTCTTCTCCAGAGAGAATAAGTTCAGTGCTCGCAACCTTTCCTCATAACTAAGATCCTCCAGACCCTTTATTAGCTTTGTTGCCCTTCTTTGTACTCGCTCCATTTTCAGTACATCCTTCCTGAGGACTGGTGGCCAGAACTGGACAGCATACTCCAGGTGCGGCCGGACCAGAGTCTTGTAGAGTGGGAGAATTATTATTTTATCTCTGGAGTTGATCCCCTTTTTAATGCATTCCAATATTCTGTTTGCTTTGTTAGCAGCAGCTTGGCATTGCATGCCATTGCTGAGCCTATCATCTACTAGGACCCCCAGGTCCTTTTCCACCCTAGATTCCCCCCAGAGGTTCTCCCCCCAGTGTAGAGATTGCATTTATATATTTGCCACCCAAATGAATTATTTTACATTATTCTACATTAATGTAAATGTTCATTTATTGCAGCTGTAATTTTGTTTTCTCCTAATGTAATATAGATCCCTAAAGCATGCCCTGAAAAATACATTGTTGGCTCAGATCAAAAAAAGTATACAACAAAACTTTTTTTTTTTTTTTTTTGGTTTTTGTTCTGGTGAGCCCAGGACAAGGAAAGTTATTCTAGCATCTACGCACAGAGAGTGGCTGTAGCAGATGACCGTGATAACCACGTCATTGATGTCTTCTGAAGACAGATGTCCGATGACAGGGCTCACTCTAAACACAGCCATACTTCTGGCCCTGGATTAGGGTTTGCAGTGGCATTACAGTAGAGCAGAGGGAACTGTTATGTACTAAGCGTGGACATTCCATGGATATCTCCTTCATTAATAGTCGGCCTTGGATGACAAAGCTTGGGATACTTTCCAGGGGTTCTGTTTGAAGTGCTCCTCAGCTGGGTATTAAAAGATCATACGGGTCATTCATGAAAACCAGAGCAAAGAGAAACAGAGCTAAATCATCTTCACACATAGATATAATATATATATGATTGATATTTGTTTACTCAGTGCTGGCTTTGCATAGAGCTCTGTATTTTTTATAATAGTTATTTTACATTTTAAAACCAAATGTCCTTACCATTGGTAAATGTTTATAGGTTAATATTATTGTATGTTATGGGTTATAAGTTATATATGAGTAAAAAAAATATCTATCTATCTATCTATGGTGGCCGCTCCATTAGGGGTGCAGAGGCTCTAACTGGCTTCAAAAAAGGGTGGGCTTGGAGCTAGAGTACTGCGCCCTGAGCCCACCCAGTCGTGTGACAATAGCGAATTAAAGTTATTGTAAGGGTTTGTTTATTTAAAAAAAAAAAAACTTACCTCCACTGTGCAGCTCGTTTTGAACAGAGTGGCCCTGAACCTGCTCTTCAGGGGTCCCCCGATGGCTCTCGCGGCTCCTCCCCGCATCAGATAACCATCTAGGAGAAGCGCTCTCCCGAGGGGCGTCCATAGCCACCGAATGTATGACTCGGCCCCACCCCCGGGCCATTGGATTTGATTGACAGAAGCGGAAGCCAATGGCTGCGCTGCTATCAAGCTATCCAATCAAGAGCCGAGAACCCCAGGCAGAGAGAGAGCGTGTCCCTGCTGGGTCAAGTTCCAGGGCTCAGGTAAGTAAAATGGGGGATGCTGGGGGGCCGGTGACTGCCAGGTATTTTTTCACCTTAATGCATAGGTGAAAAAACACAAAGGTTTACAGCCCCTTTAATATTCGTTATTGTCATCCTGCTTCTCCTCCCAGCCAATCAGGAAGAGGGTCTTAAGACCTAATTGGTTAAGAGGAGAAGCGATCGTATTGACCGGGAGCAGGGGGGGAGGCGCCGAGGAGGAGACACAGGGGGAAGTTGCCGAAGCTGCCTGCAGCCTGGATAGGGTAAGTGCGGGACTGATGGGAGGATGGACGGGCAAGCAACTGGGGGTTGGACCGATCGACGAGCAAGCGATGAGGGTGGGGGGTTTGACCGACTGACCGGTCGACCAACCTGAAGGGGGGGTGGGTGTCAGGTGGTTTTCTTGGCGCCCCCCCAAAAAAAAAACAGAGCACCAGCCGCCACTGCTATCTATCGCAAAAATGCAAACAGTGATCGCTGCACTTATTAAATACAATTTATTGAAAGTCCATACTTCCCAAAAGCAACAATTTCGGGCAAAGTACATAATGCCTTTCTTCAGGCTGGAGCATAATCAGAATGAAATACACATTGCACAGATATATGTCTATATCTCTAACAAAAATCAGGAACCAATTGATTAATTATTACACATCAAACACACATGACACAATCGTTTTTAGCTGTTTCAGAAAGGTAGCTATGAAGTGACATTCATTCTTCACTCAAAAGGAGGAGAAAATGAACCCGTAGAAAACCTGTTACAAAGATTAAAAATAAACAAAATTAGGACAAAGTAACATATAAATTACATAAAAAGAAACACAATTAGGACAAAGTAACATAAATTACATAAAAATAAACAAAATTAGGACAAAGTAACATATAAATTACATAAAAATAAACAAAATTAGGACAAAGTAACATAATTTACATAAAAATAAACAAAATTAGGACAAAGTAACATATAAATTACATAAAGGTAAACAAAAGTAGGACAAAGTAACATATAAATGACATTGTTTAAAAATATAGACAAAATTGATATTGTTGTTGATAAAACATCATGAATAAATTCGTGATGTACACAGATAGAAATTCGGGGATCAAAATGCTGTCTTATAACCTCTTCCTATTCTACTATCCATCTACTATCTACTATCTATCAATAATCGCAGATCACTCAAACGTCATCTCAAGACTCCTTATATTAGCACAGATATAGTCATATCGATCTCTCATTCACAAAAATAAATGCAAATTAAAATCCCCCTGGGGATTAAAATCTCCAGTCGGTTTATCCATTGTACTTCCAGTTTTTTTTAAAAATCAACTCACAATCACCCCCATTGTCTGTTTTTCTTTACACCATCTATGACCATGAATTTTAGTTCAACAAAGTGTCCTGCCAGGGGCATCGGTGTCAATTTATCTCCACTTGACCCCCCCCATTCGTTCATTCGGTCGGTCGGTCAAACCCTCCACCCCCATCGCTCAGCCGTTCAGTCGGTCAAACTGAGTCAGTCGGTCAACAGAGTACTTATGTTGGGCTATACAGCCTTTGCGTTTTTTTTTTTTTTAATTAAATACATAGACATCTAATGTTCTGATCTGGCTGATGCCCATAGAATAACTATAGACGGCTTGACTAGGGCTCAATGGGAGAGACAGAGATTGGTCATTTCCTAAAAAGTGAAAAAAGTGCAGCGCTAAAAGATGATATCAATGATGATGAAGGTAATCAACATAGCAAAAATATAAAATGTGATCAGATAACAAAAATAATAAAGTGAAAAATGAAAAATGAATGAATAGATATTGACAAATACTCAAAGAATAATGTCCATTTGTGATAATGGAGGACCGCAAAGGGTCATAATAAGTCCCAAAAATATGTGATATAACCAAATAAGTGACAGTCACTGTAATCTGTAATAAACATCAAGGTGAGTGATGAGTGACATGAAGAATCCACCACCAGAAATATCAGTCTCTTACCAGAAAGATTTAGAAAGACTAGAAAGAGTTATTATGACCCTTTGCGGTCCTCCATTATCACAAATGGACATTATTCTTTGAGTATTTGTCAATACCTATTCATTCATTTTTCATTTTTCACTTTATTATTTTTGTTATCTGATCACATTTTATATTTTTGCTTTGTTGATTACCTTCATCATCATTGATATCATCGCTGCACTTTTTTCACTTTTTTGATTGTTTCATTTTTACACTGCTGTGCTGGCCGCTGTATATATTTTTTCCCGACAGCGCGGTATATCTAGTCTTTTAGTCTATTGGTCATTTCCTGCCTGATTTTGTTTACCCCTGATAGGCAAGGTAAAGTGACCTTGTCAGCCGAAAGCCACTCAAATACACAAGCATATATTAAACCAGGGGTCTCAAACTGCTGGCCCTCCAGCTGTTGCGGAACTACAAGTCCTATCATGGCTCTGCCTATGGAAGTCATGCTTGTAACTGTCAGCCTTGCTATGCCTCATGGGAATTGTAGTTCTGCAACAGCTGGAGGACCACCAGTTTGAGACCCCTGTATTAAACACTTGACCTCCAGAAGATTTACCCTCCTTCCTGACCAGGCCATTTTTTGCGATATGGCACTGCATTACTTTAACTTACAATTGTGCGCTCGTGCGATGCTGTACCCAAATAAAATTGATGTCTCTTTTTTTCTCACAAATAGAGCTTTCTTTTGGTGGTATTTGATCACCTCTGCGGTTTTTATTTTTTACATTATAAACTAAAAAAGACTAACAATTTTGAAAAAAAACAAACAAACAAAAAAAAAACAATATGTTTTACTCTCTGCTATAAAACATACCCAATAAAAAAATGTACAAAATCAAATGCCTTCCCTTCTGTCAGAATGGCGATCTGCCTTGTTCATACCTCCCAACTTTTAGAGATGGGAACGAGAGACACTTTTTAACCACTCTCAAATCTCTTTTTGAGATGTGTTGTTTACAAGTTAAAAACAGTTTTTTTTTTGCTAGAAAATTACTTAGAAAAAAAAAATGTATAATGTTTGGAGGTTCTAACACCCTGTCACACCGTATTTGCACAGCGGTCTTTTTTTGGAAAAAATACACTTTTTTGAATTAAAACATAAGGCAACAGTAAAGTTAGCCCAATTTTTTTTTATACTGTGAAAGATAATGTTACACCGAGTAAATTGATACCCAACATGTCACGCTTCAAAATTGCGCTTGCTCATGGAATGGCGACAAACTTTTACCCTTAAAAATCTCCATAGGCAACGTTTAAAAAATTCTACAGGTTGCATGTTTTGAGTTACAGAGGAGGTCTAGGGGTAGAATTATTGCTCTCACTCTACCGATCGCGGTGATACCTCACATGTGTGGTTTGAACAACGTTTTCATATGCGGGCACTGCTCACGTATGCGTTCGCTTCTGCGCGCACGATCAGCGGGATGGGGTGCGTATAAAAAAAAAAATGTTCTTATTTATTTTACCTTTTATTTTTTATTTTTACGCTGTTTAAAAAAAAAAAAAATTGTGCCACTTTTATTCCTATTACAAGGAATATAAACATCCCTTGTAATAGAAAAAAAGCATGACAGCACCTCTTAAATATGAGAGCTGGGGTCAAAAAGACCTCGGATCTCATATTTACACTAAAATGCAATAAAAGAAAAAAAAAAAAAAAAAAAAAAATGGCTCTTTAAGAACTTTGGGTGGAAGTGACGTTTTGACGTCGCTTTCTCCCTACAATGGTATGGAGATGGGTAGGGGCCATCTTCCCCACACTTGTCTCCATGCCACTGATGTGAGAGAATCCGATCGCCTCCCCCCGCTGCCGACGGCTCCGGTAAGCGGCGGAGGGCATGGGATAAAAGTGATCTTGCAGCGAATCCACCGCAGAGACCACTATTATGGGAAACTGGACCGCCAGCCGAAAAAGAGGATACCGGGGTTATGGCAGCTAGCTGCTGCCATAACAACGATATTCCTCTTCAAAGTTAGGACGTATATCGGCGTGCGGTGGTCTGGAAGTGGTTAAAAGATAAAACGTGCATTTTATATACAACTTTATAGATCAGACCAAAGTGAGGGACAAATGAGGTGGAATGAGGGACAGAGGGACTTTGTTCCAAATCAGGGTCAGTCCCTCGAAATCAGGGACAGTTGGGAGCTATGGCCTTGTTTACATAGGCAGACCACCGTTCTGGCTCTCTGGCTAATGATCGGCGGGTCGCTGGCGGACATCGAGTCAGCGGTACTCGCCGGTCAGCTCCCACTGAGTGAGAGCGGGCCATCGCTGGAGCGCATTCGCACCCCCCCTACCTGGAAGTGTCAGATCAAGTACTAGGTACGTGATCCGGCACAGCAGAGCCACTTTGCTGCCAAATATGTAAGTTATACAGTCGGCAAGGGGTTAAGAGAGTGAATATACTTACTTTTTCAGGCATCCTGTGTCTTGAGATGCTGTTGCTTCTCTGCAAGTCGCTGCAAGTATTTGATCCTTTGGTTGAGTGGAAAAACGGTTTCCCCCACGGCACGCAGTGGTTCTTCCTGCAGGCTTGTATGTAGTGTAGTGCCATATGAGTCATTGGGAGAAACCATAGTGAGCAGCAGGGGAGGGCAGTATTCCACATAAGCAGGGGAGGGCAGTATTCCACATAAGCAGGGGAGGGCAGTATTCCACATAAGCAGGGGAGGGCAGTATTCCACATAAGCAGGGGAGGGCAGCATTCCACATAAGCAGGGGAGGGCAGCATTCCACATAAGCAGGGGAGGGCAGTATTCCACATAAGCAGGGGAGGGCAGTATTCCACATAAGCAGGGGAGGGCAGTATTCCACATAAGCAGGGGAGGGCAGTATTCCACATAACCTGGAATTGTGGAATATTTGCCGTGGCCGGGGAGCCAGTTTCCAGACATGGGTCACCAGAAGGGTAACTACAGTATATTCACTCTTCTTTTAGTAAGTATGCTTTTGTTCTCGGTGTGACACTGTGCTGATAGGGTCACTTTAAGGCAACAAAATAACCTTTTACTTATGCAATGGGGGGATGTGTGGATTGTGGGGGTGTCATCAACCTTTTACTTATGAACGTTGATCAATGAAAAAAAATAATAAAAGAAGTTTTGTTTGACATTCTGCTTTAAAAATTCCTGTACAAAGCACATCATCTGTAAAGAGGAAAGGATGTGCACACGCACGTCAAAATGTAATCCCAACAATAAAAGGATTCTGGTTATTAAAATAAATATTTTTCTTTATGTCTGTTAGAGATAAAGCCCCTAAGCCCATCAAGCAGAATACTCTTCTCTGTTTTGAAAGCCGGGATTTTTCTTCGTTCTCAGTGATATCAATCAGGGACCCGAAAACCTCATCTGAATTATTATCACAAGCCAATCCTTCATTACATGCTGGCAGTGGGCAATGCCCAACATGGAAACCGCAGTGGTTTGGGATCTGTTTGCTAAAGCGTTATATATCATAAGCAACTGACATTTTATAAAAAATATGAAAACTGTTTTCATCTTTTGTATCCTTTTTTTGCAGCTCAGTGCTGCGAATCTCTCAAATCCTTGTTGCACCTACTTCATGCACTCCAGTGATGTAATTATTATAGAAGTCCACCCAAATAGACCCAAAGGTTGCAAACATCCCGGTATAAGGAATAATGAAAAAAAAGTACCCCCCCAATGAAAGTACTATGGGACTTTAAGGGCAACTGACAAATATCAAAATATGCAAAAAATAGAAATGTATTTATATTAAAAAACGTGCTGCATACATCAGTGATGTATAGCATTTCACAAGCTAGGTCTTCAGATGGGGACAATGGTGGTTCATGCCTGTGTAATGTGTGTTGTACTCTCCACCAGAAGTCCATGTAACAGGGTGACAACGCGGGAACACAGCTAGGAGACAAGAACAGAGCGTTGTCACTGTTGTACAACAGGAAGTAGCTCAACAAGGTCCTTAAAGCGGAGTTCCACACAAAAATGGAACTTCCGCTTTTCGGAACCCTCCCCCCCTCCGGTGTCACATTTGGCACCTTTCAGGGGGGAGGGGGGTGCAGATACCTGTCTAAGACAGGTATTTGCACCCACTTCCGGCATAGACTCCCATGGGAGTCTATGCCTCTTCCCGTCCCTTCGCGCTGTCTCCTGGGAAACACACAGCTCCCAGGAGAGAGCGGGGACCACTTACGATGCGCAGCGCGACTCGCGCATGCGCAGTAGGGGACCAGGAAGTGAAGCCGCAACGCTTCACTTCCTGATTCCCTCACCTAGGATGGCGGCGGCAGCTGCCGAGAACCGAGCGGGTTCTCGGAGTCGCTTGCCGACATCGCTGGACCCTGGGACAGGTAAGTGGCCATGTATTAAAAGTCAGCAGCTGCAGTATTTGTCGCTGCTGGCTTTTAATATTTTTTTTTTTTGCCGGTGTGGGTGGACCCCCGCTTTAAAGTGATTGTAAAGTCTCGTTTTTAAAACAAAAAACAAAACAAACATGTTATACTTACCTGTTCTGTGTAGTGGATTTGCACAGAGCGGCTCCAATCCTCCTCTTCCTGAGTCCCTCTTCGCTGCTCCTGGCCTCTCCCTCCTGTCGAGCGCCCCCACAGCAAGCAGCTTGCTATGGGGGCACCCGAGCCGATTCACAGCTCCCTGTGTCTATTCAGACACGGAGCTGCCGTTCAGCCCCGTCCCCTCTCTCTCTCCTGATTGGCTAACTGACTTTGATTGACAGCCACTGGAGTCAATGGCACCGCTGCTGTATGTCAGCCAATCAGTAGGAAAGTCCTGGATGTTCGAGGGACTCGTGGAAATCGCTGGACAGAGATGGGGCTCCGGTAAGTATTAGGGGGTGCTGGGGCTGCTACACACATGGTTTTTTATCTTAATGCATAGAATGCATTAAGATAAAAAAAAACCTTCTGCCTTCAACTCCTTTAACCACTTCACTCCCAGAAGGTTTGAGATAAAAACAAAAGACCGTCAATTGTGAAAAAAAAACATATTTTTTATTTTCTGCTATAAAACATATATAAAAAAAAAAACGTTTTTAAAAATCAAATTTCTTCATCAATTTAGGCCAATATGTATTCTGCTACATATTTTTGGTAAAAAAAACCCAATAAGCGTATATTGATTGGTTTGCGCAAAAGTTATAGTGTCTACAAAATAGGAGATAGATTTATGGCATTTTTATTATTTATTTATTTTTTACTAGTAATGGTGGTGATCAGTGATTTTTAGCGGGACTGCGACATTGCGGCAGACAGATTGGACACCTAACTGACATTTTTTGATACTTTTAATATTTCCTTATTCCCTTACCGAGGATGGCGGCGGCAGCAGCCTAGAGCCGAAGGACGCTGCCGACACCGCGGGCACCCTGGACAGGTAAGTGTCCATATATTAAAAGTCATCAGCTGCAGTATTTGTAGCTGCTGGCTTTTAATATTTTTTTTTCAGCAAACCTCCGCTTTAAGTACATGTATACTCTAACAATGAACTTCTCTTACTTGCTATTTTTTGGTTTGTTAAATAGCACAAAAAAACAGAAGTTGATCCAGAATTTTAGAGCAGTCCTGTGCACTCTTCCTGGGTTTTCTCTTTCATCAGCCCCTCCCCCTCAAACTAGACAACAATTTCTCCATAAATTGTAGAGATGAGGAGAGGGGAGATATTATAGTTTAGCAAACAGCAACTGGGAATCGTTGCTTGCGCTTTCAGTCCAAAAGGGGCACTGTGTTGTGTTTTACAGGATTCCCAGAGCACCAGGGGTTATCAACAGAGCAATACACTGAAGAAGCTGTTTGGTTTTAGACCACTCTCTTTCTTTCCATGATTACAACTTGGCATGCCATCTGAGCAGACAAGGTGGTGGAGGAAGCTGGATGGGGCACGCACTTCTTTGACTCATACACTTGAGTGCAAACATGTCCGCTCAAGCTACTGAGCTCTGCAAAGAACAGTTTTTTTTTAGCAAAGCAGATAAGGATAGAAATGCAAACATGTTAAAAAAAGCACACAGCTCCAACTGCTGGCCGATGAGCTTCAACTGCTGGATATTGCTCTGATTCAAACTCTTCATGCCATCCTAGCAGACTAGAAGCAGAAGGGCACTTCTTTGACTGATTCACTCAAGTGCATGCACCTCAGCTTGAGCTACTGAGCTCTGTAAAGAACATTTTTTTCCAGCAAAGCAGATAAGGATAGAAACGCAAACATGTTAAAAGAAGCCCACAGCTCCAGCTGTTGGCTGATGAGCTTCAACTGCTTGATATTGCTCTGATTCAAACTCTTCATGCCACCCTAACAGTCTAGAAGCAGGAGGAAACTACTTAGGGCACTTCTTTGACTCATTCACTCGAGTGCATACACGTCAGCTTGAGCTACTGAGCTCTGTAAAGGATTTTTTTTCTCCAGCAAAGCAAATAAGGATAGATATGCAAATGTAAAAAGAAGCCCACAGCTCTAACTGCTGGCTGATGAGCTCCAACTGCTGGATCTTTCTCTGATTCAGAATATGCATGCCATTTTACCAAGTAAGGAAGGGTGAGGAAGCACTCCTTTGATTCATTCATTTAGTTGCGTAAATGTCAGCTTGAGCTGGTGATCTCTGTGTAGAATGTTTTTTTTCCCAGCAAAGCATATAAGGATAGAAATGCAAACATGTGAAAAGAAGCCTACAGCTCAAACTGCTGGCTGAAAATGAGCTTCACCCGCTAGTTCTTTATCCGAGTCAAACTCTGCATGCTATCTTAGCAGACAAGGTTGAGGAAGCATTTCTTTGACTCATTCATTTAATTGCATAAATGTCAGCTTGAGCTACTGAGGTCTGTAAAGAACAGTTTTTCTTTCAGCAAAGCAGATAAGGATATAAATGCTTACGTGAAAAGAAGCCTACAGCTCCAACTACTGGCTGATGAGCTCCATCCGCTGGCTCTTTCTCTGATTCAAACTCTGAATGGCATCTTAGTAGACAAGGAGGAAGCTAGACAGGGCACTCCTTTTCCTTATTCACTAGAGTGCATGAATGACAGCTTGAGCTACTGAGCTCTGTAACTTTTTTTTTTTTTTTTTAGCAAAGTGGATAAGGATGGAATGGAAACATGAAAAGAAGCCTACAGCTCCAACTGCTGGCTAAAAATGAGAATACATAATATTCATAGGCAGTATTTCATACTTATTTTTTTCTGAATTTCATTTTTCGCTATCACCTAATAAAGAAAATATATGAAATATTTGCCAAGCCACGCTTTAACCTTTAACGCTAACGCAAGTCTCATATGCGTGGTTTATTTACTGTTAGTTAATGTTAAAAAGCCTTTTATAAATAGAAATTCTGTGTGGTTATTGTCTGTTAATTTAAAGCCTGCAGACGGTATATACTAAAATAACTCTAGACTAGGAATCTGTGGACAAAGCTTATAGGAGGTATGCATTGCATGGTAATCAAGGAGTATACATTACGTGGAAATCCCTGTAGCATGTATGGTTATATATTGAGATGACATGGATCTAAGAATGCGGAACAAATGCAGCCTCAATTTGGAATGGGCATACAATCTATGCTTGCTATATTTCTAAGGTTTATCCACCCCTTAAACGTCATACTGGTTGGTAGAGGGGTATCAATGGTTCTTGCTACATACAATATACAATACATATACTGTATTGTTCTAATTGTTGATCACGCTCTATGTTTAGCTCCCTGTTGTAATTTTAAAGTTTTAATTGATGTAATAAAATGTTACATGTTATCAATGTAATTACAAATGATAGGTTCCTTCTTTCATGGCACTGACATTGTAGTATAGTGTAGTAATTCTTGGGTAGAGCCACACATTATAGGTTGTGTTTTTTTTTTTTGTGTTGTCTATGTTATTAATTTGACCTTGAATGCTCTCTAGGTTTACACACTGAGCTCACAATCTTTGGTTTTGTATGCCTTTAGATTATAGCTATTACTGCTTAATCTTCAGAAAATTTAACACCCCCCCCCCCCCTTTGTGACCAGACCATTCTTTACTATACGGCACTGCGTTACTTTAACTGACAGTTGTGCAACACTGTATCCAAATAAAATGTATGTCTTTTTTTTCCCACAAATTGAGCTTTCTTTTGGTGGTATTTGATCACCTCTGCATTTTTTATTTTTTGTGCTCTAAACAAAAAAAAAAACAACATTTTTGAAAAAAACAAACATTTTTTACTTTTTGCCTATAAAAAACATATCCAATAAAAAAATTGAAAAAAATCAAAATTCTTCACCAATTTAGACCAATTTGTATTCTGCTACATATTTTTGGTAAAAAAAAAACCCAATAAGTGTACATTAATTGGTTTGCGCAAAAGTTATCGCATCTACATAGTAGGGGATAGATGTATGGCATTTTTATTATTATTTTTTTTTACTAGTAATGGCAACGATTAGTGATTTTTAGTGGGACTGCGACACTGCAGTAGATAGATCGGACACCTAACTGACATTTTTGACACTTTTTTGGAAACCAGCAGCAAAATGTATTCTGCTACATATTTTTGGTAAGCAAAAAAAAAATCTAGAGTCTACAAACTATGGGATATTTTTATTTATTTAATTATCTTTTACTAGTAATGGCGGCGATCAGCGACTTACAGCAGGACTGCGATATTGGGGCAGACATTTGGACATTAACTGACGCTTTTTTGGGGACCATTGACATTAATACAGTGATCAGTGCAAAAAATATGCGCTGTCACTGTACTAATACCACTAGCTGGAAAGGGGTTAACATCAGGGGCGATCAAAGGGTTAAATGGGTGCCTAACCTGTGTTTTGGTGTTTACTATGTGGTGCTTTTGCTAAGGGATGAGCTGGATTTTATTCCCTGCTTTTCAGGGAAACAAAATCCAGCACATGCTTGCTGATAGGCAGAGCTCTGTTCTGTCTTTCTCCTTGCCAATCAGCGACCGATGACCACCGGCACCCGTGGGAGGTGCTTTTACTAGGGAAAGGCATGGATCCATGTTCCTGCTTTGCAGAGACACATAAATCATGCCTTCCCTCCTGACAGAATGGCAATCAGCCTTGTTTACATAGGCAGATTGCAGTTCTGTCACTCTGGCTGATGATCAGCGGGTGCCAGCGGACACCGAGTCTGCGGTACCCACTGATCAGTTCCTGCTGTGTGTGAGCCGCTGGCATTGTGCATTTGCACCCCCTACCCAGAAGTGCGGGATCACATTTATGTATATAAATACAGTCAGGTCCATAAACATTGGGACATCGACACAATTCTAATCTTTTCGGCTCTATACACCACCACAATGGATTTGAAATGAAACGAACAAGATGTGCCTTAACTGCAGACTTTCAGCTTTAATTTTTGAGGGTATTTACATCCAAATCAGGTGAATGGTGTAGGAATTACAACAGTTTGTATATGTGCCTACCACTTTTTAAGGAACCAAAAGTAATGGGACAGATTAACAATCATCCATCAAACTTTAACTTTTTAATACTTGGTTGCAAATCCTTTGCAGTCAATTACAGCCTGAAGTCTGGAATGCATAGACATCACCAGACGCTGGGTTTCATCCCTGGTGATGCTCTGCCAAGCCTCTACTACAACTGTCTTCAGTTCCTGCTTGTTCTTGGGGCATTTTCCCTTCAGTTTTGTCTTCAGCAAGTGAAATGCATGCTCAATCGGATTCAGGTCAGGTGATTGTCTTGGCCATTGCATAACATTCCACTTCTTTACCTTAAAAAACTCTTTGGTTGCTTTTGCAGTATGCTTCGTGTCATTGTCCATCTGCACTGTGAAGCGCTGTCCAATGAGTTCTGAAGCATTTTGCTGAATATAAGCAGATAATATTGCCCAAAACACTTCAGAATTCATCCTGCTGCTTTTGTCAGCAGTCACATCATCAATAAATACAAGAGAACCAGTTCCATTGGCAGCCATACATGCCCACGCCATTACACTACCACCACCATGCTTCACTGATGAGGTGGTATGCTTTGGATCATAAGCAGTTCCTTTCCTTCTCCATACTCTTTTCTTCCCATCACTCTGGTACAAGTCGATCTTGGTCTCATCTGTCCATAGGATGTTGTTCCAGAACTGTGAAGGCTTTTTTAGATGTTGTTTGGCAAACTCTAATCTGGTCTTCCTGTTTTTGAGGCTCACCAATGGTTTACATCTTGTGGTGAACCCTCTGTATTCACTCTGGTGAAGTCATCTCTTGATTGTTGACTTTGACACACATACACCTACCTCCTGGAGAGTGTTCTTGATCTGGCCAACTGTTGTAAAGGGTGTTTTCTTCACCAGGGAAAGAATTCTTTGGTCATCCTCCACAGTTGTTTTCCGTGGTCTTCTGGGTCTTTTGGTGTTGCTGAGCTCACCGGTGCGTTCTTTCTTTTTAAGGATGTTCCAAACACCTGATTTGGCCACACCTAATGTTTTTGCTATCTCTCTGATGTGTTTGTTTTGTTTTTTCAGCCTAATGATGGCTTGCTTCACTGATAGTGACAGCTCTTTGGATCTCATATTGAGAGTTGACAGCAACAGATTCCAAATGCAAATAGCACACTTGAAATGAACTCTGAACCTTTTATCTGCTCCTTGTAAATGGGATAATGAGGGAATTACACACACCTGGCCATGGAACAGCTGAGCAGCCAATTGTCCCATTACTTTTGGTCCCTTAAAAAGTGGGAGGCACATATACAAACTATTGTAATTCCTACACCGTTCACCTGATTTGGATGTAAATACCCTCAAATTAAAGCTGATAGTCTGCAGTTAAAGCACATCTTGTTTGTTTCATTTCAAATCCATTGTGGTGGTGTATAGAGCCAAAATGATTAGAATTGTGTTGATGTCCCAATATTTATGGAACTGACTATATATATATATATATATATATATATATATATATATATATATATATATGTGATCCAGCGCACAGCTGCCGCCCTGTATCGTTAAAACTGCTATAGGATGGTCAGCAACCGGTCAATGTTACTATTATTTATTTTAGGCATTTAGCGATCTTTCGAATAGATGCCAAAAATACCACGTTTGTAGCCATTTAAGCATTTTCTTTTACTGATCTGCATATATAGCTTTTGCTTTCAATATTAATAAACTAGCATCATGTTTAGATCAGTAAAAAAAATAAAAATAAAAACTTCACTACGTCACTGGTCAGTATTTTACTTGTGTACCCACAAATAAACACGAATGGGCGCAAATATGTCCATAAATCTCAACTCTCCTATATTATTTAGCATTGTGAGAGCTAGAAGAATTTTTAAACGCATAAGTCCGTATATGTGCATACTGTATATGGGTGTAAACGTGCACACTATAGGAACTACAGTATATTTATGTTTTTTGGGCAGGAGCTCTCTGACAAGAAGATCCAGCATAGTTACATAGTTACATAGTTACATAGTTAGTAAGGTTAAATAAAGACACCAGTCCATCCAGTTCAACCTGAGTGAGTGTGGGTGCGTCCCTACAATTATCCCTATTTTTATTTAGGGTACCCATATAGTGCCATCAATTTATGCAGCGCTCCACATATACATCGCACACTGACATCGGTCCCTACCCTCAAGGAGCCCGCAATCCAAGGTCCCCAACTCACATTCATATACTAGGGCCAATTTTGGACAGAAGCCAATTAACCTACCAGCATGTCTTTGGAGTGTGGGAGGAAACCGGAGTACCCGGAGGAAACCCACGCAGGCACAGGGAGAACATGCAAACTCCAGGCAGGTAGTGTCATGGTTGGGATTTGAACCAGTGACCCTTTTTACTGCTAGGCGAGAGTGCTACCCACTACACCACTGTGCCGCCCACTGTGCATTCATGCATCAGTATTGTGTGCAAGAACTCTTATATAGCATGGACAATTTACACAGAGCTTTACATACTTTACATTCACACAAGTCCCTGCCTGCCCTCAAGAAGCTTAAAATTTAAGGTCCCTATCTTGCATGCATAAATAAATCACACATGCAAACACTCTAAAATTGAAAGTTGAAAATAGTACATGAATGCCTGCAAAACTATGAGTCTTGTGGCTTTTCCAGAAGGTCTCCCAGCTGCTGTGCAAACACAAAACAGGACTGGGGATTCTCTATGGCGCCTTGGTTTCAGCTCCTCTGACTACACAGCTCTGAGGTCATAAGCTTTGCACACCTTCCTCTTCCCATGTGTAGCCAGGTGGTTGCCTAAGAATGGAGAGTGAGAGAAACACTGGTTGTAACTGCTCTCTCTATCTGCTACACTTTTGTTCTGAACTGGTTAACCGCTACAGTGTATAAGCAAGAGGAGGGAACTGCTGAGCAGGGAGAGTTTGATAGAGTTTAATAAACTGAGTCAGGCATCGCTGCACTGTGGGAACTGTGGTCCAGAGGAGAGAGAATCTACTGTAATTGAGAGCCTTTGAACTGCATTTCCCAGAGGGAGATTGACAAGTAGAGGGGAGAAAAGCCACATTTTCTCAAGCTGTACAGGACACAGCTGCCTCTTGCCATGAGGGAGACTGGAGAGTGCACATCGCTTTCCTCTGTGCACCATGACTGCTGCATATTGACATGCCTGAGCAGGATTGGGAGCACTGAGTTCAAGGGTACTGACAGACAGAGTCACCTGGGTGCAGGACAGAGAGTAGACTTATTGCTGTGTGACTGGATGGTGAGCTGCAATATTGCTGGGACTGGTGAGCTGCTGCTGTGAGGATTTACTATCAGCTTCTAGAGAGACTGGCTTTAGGAACTGACCATACAGACACCTAGTAGCCTTATTGCTGTCTGCAGGTTTGACTGGGCCTATTCTCATGTACACCAACAGTACAACTAGGCCCCAACATTAGCCATCTGAAGAGTTAGGACTAAAGACAGTCCCTTTACAGCTGCTAAAAATAATCCTTCTCCTATTGATTATGCTAAGAGGTACCTCTCAGGGTACATTGCACATATCCTAACCATTCTCCTAGACTGCACTCTAGACTAATTATAGTATTATTATTCACATTGCAGTTAATGCTTATATGCACTGTTTATTGTTGACTTTGATGATTCATGAGTTAACCCCAGTCTAGTGGTACTGAACTTTATTCTAAGTTAACTTGGCATAATGATTATATTGTCTAGCGGACTGCAGATGAACCTACCTTTGGTGTTCATTTATGCTCAAACCACCATTTATTCTAACTTATACCAATACATTGAGTTCATTTACCACTAAATTGGGGTTTATTTACTAAAGCTGGAGAGTGCAAAATCAGGCTCACTTCTGCACACAAATCAATCAGCTTCTAAATTCCGCTTGTTCAATTAAGCTTTGGCAATGAAACCTGGAAGCTGGTTGGTTTCTATGCAGAAGTGAGCCTGATTTTGCACTCCCCAGCTTTGGAAAATAAGCCCCATTGCGTCTATTTCCTGGTGCTAATCCACGGCCAAGTTACAGGTATCTATAATATTTGTGTACTTACAAGTGCTTGTAGTAACTTTCATTCAGCCAGGTATGTCAGAGGGGCTGAGGTTGTTCTTGGAGTTGAGGCACAGAACAAAGAACCCAAATTACTAAGTGGCTCCTTCAGGGGTAGGGCTACATTTGTCATTACGATCCTATAATTGCATAAAGGGGCAAAGACCATCACAGTCCTGGTTCCTCCCAGTCTTGACCCCTGTTTCTCCCTTATTTGTTGACAGCAACATTTATATTAGGAAACAAGTGGCTGATAAAGAGCAGGAGAGAATGGGGATTAGGGTGGAGGTAGAACCACCCTTTTATATACCTATTAACCAGCACTGCAGGGAAACTGGGGCAGCATTTTCTCCAGGAAAGAAAAGTATTTCAGTTTATATTTGAGTGTAACTTTTCTTGAAAGTCAATATTTTTCTTAGTAACAAATATCACTGATTGTCATTTTAGGAACAATGTACCATTATTCGGAAATTCGAACAGGAAGCATTGTCTGCGAGGATATACCCGAATGCATAGAACCTCCAGAGTGTGAAATAATCTATGTAGTGACAGGCTGTTCTACAACCAGACAGGACACTACAAATGATTGTGAGCCAATAACTGAGGAACCTACAGACTGTGACTCAACAACCAACAGCCAACCAACAACTGAATTTTCACCTTTCAGTTTTACAACCAATATAACACAAGTCAGTCACACACCGACAATGTCAGAAGAAACTGTCACTGGTACGAAAGAGCCAACATCTACTGATAGTACGGCAACAGGTGAAACTGTAGACCCAACAATCAACTCATTGAGAACAACTTTGGAGACTGATAGATCAATTGTGACAGAAACAACTGAAAATACAGGAATCGCATTGGGTTCCACACAAATAACACCAGTCAGTGGCACTCAGTCAACAACAGACAAAACAATGCACACTTTTAATAATACTATGCAGTCATCCAAAGCTACAACCATAAAAGACAACACGCGTGAAACTACAGCCACAGGTAGTACAACCTCAAAGAGCAAGGCAACAACAGGTTCAGAGACCCCCACAAGTCAATTTACTGATAGTCGAAGGCCAGAAGATACAGCAACCACAATTGGTTCCACAGGAGTAACACCAGTCTTTGACACTCAGTCAACAACGGAAGTAACGTTCACAAAAATAAATACTTTAACTGAAACAACAACGTCAAAGAGTGATACATCAGAAACACCATTAAATAATCTTGTGAAAACATCTGAAGCTACAACCATAAGAGACAGCACGCCTGGAACTGCAGCCACAGGTAGTACAACCTCAAATAGCAAAGCAACACCAGGGTCAGGGACCTCTGCAAGTCATGCTACAGGATTACAATTTACTGATAGTCAAAGAACAACAGAACATACAGCAACCACATTTGGTTCCACAAAAGTAACACCAAGCAGTGACACTCAGGCAACAACAGAAGTAACATTCACAAAAATTAACACATTAACTGAAGCAAAAACATCAAAGAGTGATACATCGCAAACACCATTTATTATGACTATGGAGACATCTGAAGCTACAACCATAAAAGACAGCACATTTTCAACTGCAGCCAAAGGTACTACAACCTCAAATACCAAGGTAACAACACCATCAGAGACCCCCACAAGTCATACTACAAGATCACAATTTACTGATAGCCGAAGAACGATGGAATATACAGGAACCACATTTGGTTCCACAGAAATAACACCGGTCAGTGGCACTCAGACAACAACAGAAGTAACATTCACAACAATTAGCACTTTAACTGAATCAAGAACATCAAAGAGTGATACATCACAAACACCATTTAATATGACTATGGAGACATCTGAAGCTACAACCATAAAAGACAGCACGTCCACAACTGCAGCCACAGGTACTACAACCTCAAATAGCAAGGCAACAACACCATCAGAGACCCCCAAAAGTGATACTACAAGATCACAATTAACTGATACCCGAAGAACGATGGAACATACAGAAACCACATTTGGTTCCACAGAAATAACACCAGGTAGCAGTTGCGGTCCGTGCATTGTGGCTGCACGGGCGCCGCCTCTCCTATCCCTGCTGCCGCCTCCCTATCCATGGGCCCAGCCCCTTTCAGGACGCCGGACGCATGGATTCCTATAGCGGGGGCGGGAGGGGGTGTATATTTTGATGCACCTGATTAGAGCCAGAGGCTCTAATAGGCTTTAAAAAAGGGTTGGCTTGGGGTGCAGAGAGTGTGCCCTGATCCCACCAAATTGTGTGACCATAGCGAATGAATATTCGCTATTTTCACACCGCATTGCCTCCCCACCAATCTGGAGGCAGGTCAGTGAGACCTGTTTCCTGATTGGCCAAAGCGCCAGGCATTCCTAGTGGATGCTCAGCGCTTTGGCGGATGTAGGACAGAGCGGAGCAAGCTGAAAAGAGGAGCGTAGACGCCGGAGAAGAGGACACTCCTCCTGCACGGGGTGTCCCGCGATCCATCCGCGGGGGCGTGTGACCGGGGGGGGGGGGTGGGAGTGGGGTGTCCTGGGATCCATCTGCGGGGGGGGGGGGGGGGATTGGGCACACTAGCAGTATTTGATGGGCAGACTGGCAGCATTTGGTGGGAACACTGGCAGCATATGATGGGCAGACTGGCACCATTTGATGAGCAAACTGGCAGCATTTGATGGGCACACTGGCAGCATATGGTGGACACACTGGCAGCATATGATAGGCAGACTGGCAGCATATGATGGGCACACTGGCAGCATATGATGGGCACACTGGCAGCATTTGATGGGCACACTGGCAGTGTATGATGGGCAGACTGGCAGCGTATGATGGGCACACTGGCAGCATTTGGTGGGCACACTGGCAGCTTATGATGGGCACACTGGCAGCATTTGATGGGCACACTGGCAGCATATGATGGGCAGACTGGCAACATTTGATGGTCACACTGGCAGCATATGATGGGCACACTGGCAGCATATGATGGGCACACTGGCAGCATATGATAGGCAGACTGGCAGCATTTTATGGGCACTCTGGCAGCATTTGATGGGCACACTGGCAGCATATGATGGGCAGACTGGCAGCATTTGATGGGCACACTGGTAGCATATGATGGGCACAGTGGCAGCATATGATGGGCACACTGGCAGCATTTGATGGGCAGACTGGAAGCATTTGATGGGCACACTGGCAGCATATGATGGGCACACTGGCAGCGTTTGATGGCACAGTGGCAGCTTTCAATGGGCACAGTGGCAGCATTGTTTGGCACAGTGGCAGCGTTTGATGGGCACAGTGGCTGCTAATGATTGCACAGTGGCAGCATTTGAGGGCACAGTGGCAGCATTTGAGAGCACAGTGGCAGCGTTTAATGGCACAGTGGCAGCGTTTATTGGCCACAGTGGCAGCATGTGATGGCACAGTGGCAGCGCTTGATGGGCACAGTGGCTGCAATTGATGGCACAGTGGCAGCATTTCAGGGCACAGTGGCTGCATTTGATGGGCACAGTGGCAGCGTTTGAGGGCACAGTGGCAGCATTTGAGGGCACAGTGGCAGCATTTGAGGGCACAGTGGCAGTGTGTGATGGGCACAGTGGCAGTGTTTGATGGGCACAGTGGCAGCGTTTGATGGGCACAGTGGCTGCAATTAATTATTTTTTTTTCCAAATTTTTTTACACCCCCAAAAATTTTGAGCACCAGTTGCCACTGCCAGGCAGTGGCACTCAGGCAACAACAGAAGTAACATTCACAAAAATTAATACTTTAACTGAAGCAAGAACATCATAGAGTGATACATCACAAACACCATTTATTATGACTATGGAGACATCTGAAGCTACAACCATAAAAGACAGCATGTCCACAACTGCAGCCCCAGGAACTACAACCTCAAATACCAAGGTAACAGCACCATCAGAGACCCCCAGAAGTCATACTACAAGATCACAATTTACTGATAGCCAAAGAACGTTGAAACCTACTAGAACCACATTTGGTTCCACAGAAATAACACCAGGCAGTGGCACTCAGGCAACAACAGAATTAACATTCACAAAAATTAGCACTTGAACTGAGGAATGAACATCAAAGAGTGATAGATCACATACACCATTTAATAATACTGTAGCGACATCTGAAGCTACAACCATAAAAGACAGCACATTTTCAACTGCAGCCAAAGATAGTACAACCTCAAATACTAAGGTAACAACACCATCAGAGACCCCCAGAAGTCATACTACAAGATCACAATTTACCGATAGCCGAAGAACGATGGAACATACAGGAACCACATTTGGTTCCACAGAAATAACACTAGCCAGTGGCACTCAGGCAGCAACAGAAGTAACATTCACAAAAATTAACACTTTAATTGAAGCAAAAACATCAAAGAGTGATACATCAAAAACACCATTTATTATGACTATGGAGACATCTTAAGCTACAACCATAAAAGACAACGTGTCCACAACTGCAGCCACAGGTACTACATCCTCAAATACCAAGGTAACAACACCATCAGAAACCCCCAGAAGTCATACTACAAGATCACAATTTACTGATAGTCAAATAATGATGGAACATACTGGAACCACATTTGGTTCCACAGAAATAACACCAGTCAGTGGCACTCAGGCAACAACAGAAGTAACATTCACAAAAATAATTAACATTTTAAACGAAACAACAACATCAAAGAGTGATAAATCACAAACACCATTTATTATTACAATGGAGACATCTGAAGCTACAACCATAAAAGACAGCACGCTGGCAACTGCAGCCACAGGTACTACAACCCCAAATAGCAAGGTAACTATGGGGTCAGACCCTTCCACAAATCATACTACAAGAACACTATTTACCGATAATCAAATAACGACGGACGATATTGGAATCACACATGATTCCACACAAATAGCACAAGACAATAATGGAAGCAAATTTCACAAAAATAAACACTTTAACCGAAACAGCAACATCAAAGAGTGACATGACAGCAGTGTCAGTACCTTCACTGAGTGTAGGTGAGGTTCACCAATCACTCATAGCAAGCCCATATCAAAAACTACAGTCACAGAATCCAGTTCTTTGAAACCAACCACAACCAAAGAAACTTCAACACCAAGTACAGCAACTAGTCAGACAACCAAGACACCTGTTACTGGTATTCATGGGACGTCCACAGAAAGCAATACAACAACACAGACAGAAACTACTTTTAATCACTCCACACAGTCATCGGTCAGTTATGGTATAGAAGCTTTTACAGCAACAACAGCAGCCAAACAAAATACAATTACAAAAGATCTAACAGGTAGAGCTAGTGTTACTGTAATTACTGCAGAAAGTAGCAGACTTAGGAAAGTGAACAGTGAAACAACTTTTAGAGGGGTGTCATGTAGGGAAATAAGGAGATTCACCTTGCTGCTTCTTCCTATTATTTTGAGTGAGTTGTAGTCCCTCTTCTTCTAGAGTTGGATATATAAGAAGCTGGATGGAGGTCAGAGGGTTGGTTGGAGTAGTGAGTGATGTGCCACAAACAGGGAATGCAATCTATCTGTTCTGGGCCTTTGTGGGAAGGTTTGGGACCTTCCATGTCCAGATGTAGCAGCTCTGTGTATTTGCCTTATTTTGATGGGGAACACTGTGAAAACTTTCCCCCTAAGTGGACTACACTTAGGGAGTGCAGGGATTCTGTTGGAGGATACCCCATTAGGTGTATAAAAGATGGACACCGGTTTTTTTCGCAGTAGACGTTGCTATGTGACTTACAGTGCTTCGTGTTATCAGTTATGTTCCAGTAAAGCAAAAGAAAATGGAAGGACTAGGACTTGTATCTTCTTTACTGTGTGGCCTATACCTTGTGGAGTTAGTACAGTAGTTGAGTTTGGGAGGGGCTGGGAGAGATTGGAAGAAGAAAGGTCAGGCCGCCATGTAACATAGTTGTGTACCCTAGCTGAACCATGTTCCTGCAGCTTTTGGGCCAGATATCTGTAATTTCCATTGTTCTTTGAATATCAGTACATTGTTATCTTGTAACATTACTTGTGGGGGTCCCTGGCCTTCTGTTATCTTGCTATTTGAGGTTGTGTGGCTACAGTTTCAGAAATGTTGTGTTTTATGGTTGTAGCTTCAGATATGTCCATAATAATAATAAATGGTACTTCTGATGTATCACTGTTTAAAGTTGTGTCAGTTAAAGTGTGTATTTGTGTGAACCTTACTTCTGTTGTTGCCCGAGTGCCAGAAGGTGGTGCTACTTCTGTGGAGATCTCTGCTAACTTCCTGTCCCATGGCCGAAACAGGAAGTGAGAAGGAATTCCTCAAAAGTGAGGGAATGCCTGGTTGCAACCAGAACCCATTGGAAGGGTTAAATATTGGAAGGGAGCGAAGGGTTAAATCTGGTAGACTGATATGGGGCAGTACAGGCTGCCGGGGAACTCTTTCTTCAGTCTGATATGCTTACCTGTAGTTGGTGAAAGGTTGGTAACAGGAAGAGTAGGAGCTGTGACACCAGGCCAGGTGAGCAGATGGTAGGCTATGGGTGCACTTGGGTTATAAAATGCTACACCAATCCATTGGAAGTTGATGCTCTACCCCTGACAGGTAATCAGTAAGAGACCAAGCCTTCAATTTGTTGTTGAAAAATCTCATTTTTTTTATACTAATCCTCATGTTCTCCATTCACAGCACCCTGTGAGGGCATGAGATGTCCCTGTTCCAAGTACCTATATGGAAAGAATTGCACGTTCATTCAGGATGATATCAGATTAGGTAAACTGCATTTGTTGTCTAATATTATTCCATCACTTTGGTCAGAATTTCAATAAACCAAATTTTGTCACAGATGTTGTAACCCAATACCTTTTCCATAACAGGAATCATGCTATGGTGACCAACAGTCATTTGGTTTACAGTAGAGGTTATCATGATGGAAAAACCTTTAAAAGGCTAAAGTATTGGGTATCATCAAACAAATTTGTTTGTTCTGACCTTTTTTTCATCCTTTGTTCATCTCAGAGCTGGAGACACCTACTGTGCAGATTTTTTGCAGCCATTTCTTGTTTACATGCACGCCCACAATGGCTGCATGGCATTTCTAAGGGTGGTATTCCTGATGGTGACATCAGTGGACCATGCCTGTGTAATGTGTGTTGAAATAAACCACCATAGCATGGCATAGGAGGGTGCTATGGTGAAATGACGAACGGTACTGCTAAAGCCACGACATCACCCGCACACCATCACCCGCACACCATCACCCACACACCATGTTCAAGCTTTCTGTAGGTGACATTAGAGTGTCCAGTGTGCTTATCTGAACATAGGTTGCTTATTTTTTCGATCAGACTTACTGTATGTGTGTCGAAATTGCCCCTTGCATTCTTCTTTAAAAGCCCACATGACAGGGTGGCACAACAGTTGTCACTGTAATGCCCTGTACACACAATAGGATTTTCCGACAACAAAATCCATGTTTTTTTTCCGACGGATGTTGGCTCAAACTTGTCTTGCATACACACTTTCACACAAATCTTGTCGGAAATTCCGAACGTCAAGAACGCGGTGACCTACAACGCGTACGACGAGCCGAGAAAAATGAAGTTTAATAGCCAGTGCGCCTCTTCTGCTTGATTCCGAGCATGCGTGGAACTTTGTGCGTTTGAATTTTGTATACGCGTTTGGAATTTCCAACAACTGATTTAGTTGTCGGAAAATTTGTGAACCAGCTCTCCAATTTTGTGGGATGGAAATTCCGATGGAAAATGTCCGATGGAGCCTACACACGGTCAGAATTTCCACCAACAAGCTCCCATAGAACATTTTCCATCTGAAAATCTTATCGTGTGTACAGGGCATAACAGTTACCAAGGTAAAAGCTGCACATTTCAAATGATTAAAAATATGTTTGAAATTAGATTAACATGTTTAGTGTTATATGAGGCTTTAGTAATTGGGTCTACATATACTTTAAAGCCAACTTCATGCTTTGCCTTGCAGTAAGATGTGTTAAAATGCATTACCCCACGGTAACACATGATTGGCAGTGCGGTAAAACAACTCATGTTGGTTCTTTATTTGCTGCAGGACTTAGCTGTAAAGTTAGCTATACACTTAGAAAACTGTTTCTGGGAGGGGATTACACCGATGTAAAGAGACCATGATGGTCATCACTAAACCAGCTTTCTGTCCCTCTCTCCAGATAAGGTCAATACCAAACTGGCAGTTACAGTTCATGTGGAAAATTGGAATTTTACATCAGAACTGGAGGATAAAACATCCCAGGCATACCATACCTTCCAAAAACAGTTCACAGAAGAGGTATGATTGTGGACAGTAGAAATAATGGTGCAGCCATGACACAAGATTCATAGAGGTTTTCTAATGAAGCAATCCTCCTTTCACTCCTATCATCTCTCCTTCTTTCCTTTCTTCTCCTCTGGTCTAATCTCCTACCTTCTTCTTTTCCTTCTCACTTCTCCTATTCTTTCTTTCAATCCTTTTAATCTGCCCTCTCTTCTCTTCTCTCTTGTCTTTACCTGTTCATCTTCCTCTCTTCCCCTACCCTTTCTTCTCTCCTCTGTCATTTCCTCTCCACCCTCCCCTCTTCCGCTTCCTTTTCTTCTCTCCTCTGTCATTTCCTCTCCACCCTTTCCCTCTTTCCCTTCCTTCTCTTCTCTCCTGTCTTTTCTGCTCCGGCTTCCTCTCTTTCCCTTCTTCTCCTTCCTCAACTTCTCTCCTCTCTTTCCCTTCCCTTCTCTCCTCTCCTTCCTTCCCTTCTTTCCCTTCTTCTGCTTCGTTCACTCTCTCTCTCTCTCTCTCTCCCATCCTCTCATTGTCTGCCCCTTCATTCCTCTCCTACCCTTATTTCCCTTTCTATCCTCTAATCTCTTCTTTGTTTATTACCTTTTCCTTTACCTCTCCTTTTATCTCCCATGCCTTTATCTCTCTCTACCTATGTTTTCCCCCTCTCCTTTATTTTCACCTCTTCTCTCTCCTCTCCTCTCCCCTTCCCTTTTGTATTTTCCTCCTCCCCCTCCTCATATTCCCCTTTATCTTCTTTGTTTATCTTTTCTGCCTTGTCTCCTTTATCTCCTGTACTCCCCCTTTCCCTCCTCTCTTCTGTGCTCTTCTTTTCTTCCTTCTATCCATTTTATCCCCACTACTCTAATGTCCCCTTTCCTTCTCTCTCCCTTCTACTCTCCTTTTATTTCCTCTACCTTTATCTCTTTTTTCTCTTCTCCCTTCTCTTCCCCTTTCATATTCTCTCCCTTTTCCCAACCAGATCTTCTCCCTTCTTATATTCTGTTTGTCCTCCTCTCTCTACACTCCTATGTGCTTTTCTTTGTTTTCCTTTCTCTCTCCTTTTTATCTCCTTTACCCTTATCTCCCCTTCCCTTCTCTCCCAACTTCTCTCCTTTTATCTCTCTTTTCTCTTCTTCCTCTTCTCCTCTCCTTTCTCTCCTCTTCTTCCTCCTCTCTTCTTCTTTCTACTCTCCTCTCTTCTCATTCCTCCTCTTCTCTCCTTTCCTCTCTTTTTTTTCCTCACCTCCTCTTCTTCCTCCTCTCCTCTTCATCCTCCTCTCCTCCTCTTCTTCTTCCTCTCCTTTTCTTCCTCCTCTCCTTTCCTCTCCTCTTCTTCTTGCTCTTCTCTCGTCCTCTCCCCTCCTTCCTCCTCTCCTCTTCTTCTTCCTCTCCTTTTCTTCTTCCTCTCCTCTCCTTTCCTCTCCTTCCTCCTCTCCTCTTCTTCTTCCTCTCCTTTTCTTCCTCCTCTCCTTTCCTCTCCTTCCTCCTCTCCTCTTCTTCTTGCTCTCCTCTCCTCCTGTATCCTCCCTATACCCTTCTCACCATCTCCTTTCTCCTCATATTTTATCTCCTTTGCCTTGTCTCCTTTACCTTTTCTCCTTCCTGTTTCCCTCATCTCTCTTGTGCTCTTGTTTTTTCCCATCTTCTCTCCTTTTTTCTTCTCTGCCATTATCTCACCTTCCCATCCTCTTCCTTCTTCTCTCCTTTTATCTCCTCTCTCTTTATCTTTCTTTTCTCTTCTCCCTTCTCTCCCCCTACCCTCCTCTGCCTTTACCTCCTCTCCTTCCTCCTCTTCTTCCTCTTTCCCTCCTCTCCCCTGTGCTCTTTGACACTTCCTATAAGATAAGTCGCATCCTATTGTCGACAATGGAACCATTTATATCACCACGACTCATGTTGCAGAGATTATAAAAAAGGTTCCTGCGCTACTTTTTTACCGATTTCATGGCAATGAAATCGGCAGTGTAAATCGCACCGACGTGTGCTTTGAAATTGCGCTGAAGTAGCACAATTTCAAAGTCGCGCCGGTGTGAATGAGGGCTTACTCCCCCTTACCCTCCTCTCTCTCCTTTTATCTCCCCTACCTTTATCTCTCTTTTCTCTTCTCTCACTGTTTCCTACTCTAGCCCCTTCTCTCCTTTTTCTGTCATTATATAATGTTGCCCATTTGTTTGATAAACAGAAATGTGATCTACATGATCCAAGCTAAAGCTGGCAACACATGTTGCAATCTGATTGTACAATCTTCTTTCAATTTACAGTCCCAACAGCTAGGGTCTAACTGATTGGACGTAAATAGAATTCATTGCTTGGGCAAGCCTCACGCCTCAGTCATTGGTACTGTAAATCTTAAGGAAATTGTATAGTCAGATTGTAGGGTGTGTGGCCAGCACTAGGGGTTGATTATCACCAAATCTTATGTATTGCTGTTATGTTCTTTTCCAGATAAAAGCTTTCTATAACCGCAAGATTTCCAATTTTAAGGATGTAAAAATCATCAAAACCAGGTGAGACCTATAATATTCTTTGGATTACAGAAATGACAGTACAGTGACTTGAAAAAGTATTTATACCCTTTGAAATTTTCCACATTTTGTCATGTTACAACCAAAAACGTAAATGTATTTTATTGGGATTTTATGTGATAGACCAACACAAAGGGGCACATAATTGTGAAGTGGAAGGAAAATAATAAATGGTTTTCAATTTTTTTTTTTTACAAATAAATATGTGAAAAGTGTGACGTGTATTTGTATTCAGCCCCCTTAACTCTGATACCCCCTAACTAAAATCTAATGGAACCAATTGCCTTCAGAAGTCACCTAATTAGTAAATAGAGTCCACCTGTGCTTAATTTACAGTATCTCACAAAAGTGAGTACACCCTTTACACTTTTGTAAATATCTTATTCTATCTTTTCATGTGACAACACTGAAGAAATGACACTTTGCTACAATGTAAAGTAGTGAGTGTACAGCTTGTATAACAGTGTAAATTTGCTGTCCCCTCAAAATAACTCAACACAGAACCATTAATGTCTAAACCGCTGGCAACAGAAGTGAGTACACCCCTAAGTGAAAATGTCCAAATTGGGCCCAAAGTGTCAATATTTTGTGTGGCCACCATTATTTTACAGCACTGCCTAGAGGGTTACTTTTGGGCATGGAGTTCACCAGAGCTTCACAGGTTGCCACTGGAGTCCTCTTCCACTAATCCATGATGACATCACGGAGCTGGTGGATGTTAGAGACCTTGCGCTCCTCCATCTTCCATTTGAGGATGCTCACAGATGCTCAATAGGGTTTAGGTCTGGAGACATGCTTAGCAAGTCCATCACCTTTACCCTCAGCTTCTTTAGCAAGGCAGTGGTGGTCATCTTGGAGGTGTGTTTGGGGTCGTTATCGTGTTGCAATACTGCCCTGCAGCCCAGTCTCCGAAAGGAAGGATCATGCTCTACTTCAGTATGTTACAGTACATGTTGGCATTCATGGTTCCCTCAATGAACTGTAGCTCCCCAGTGCCGGCAGCACTCATGCAGCCCCAGACCATGACACTCCCACCACCATGCTTGACTGTAGGCAAGACACACTTGTCTTTGTACTCCTCACCTGGTTGCCTCCACACACGCCTGACACCATCTGAATCAAATAAGTTTATCTTGGTCTCATCAGACTCATCAGACTACAAGACATAGTTCTTCAGCAAACTGTTTGCAGGCGTTCTTGTGCATCATCTGTAGAAGAGGCTTCCTTGTGGGAAGACAGCCATGCAGACCAATTTGATGCAGTGTGCGGTGTATTGAGCACTGACAGGCTGACCCCCCCCCCCCAACCACTGTAGCATTGCTGACAGCACTCATACGTCTATTTCCCAAAGACAACCTCTGGATATGATGCTGAGCATGTGCACTCAACTTCTTTGGTCAACCGTGGCAAGGCTTGTTCTGAGTGGAACCTGTCCTGTTAAACCACTGTACGATCTTGGCCAACGTACTGTAGCTCAGTTTCAGGGCCTTGGCAATCTTATTATAGCCTAGGCCATCTTTATGTAGAGCAACAATTCTTTTTTTTCAGATCCTCAGTGAGTTCTTTGCCATGAGGTGCCATGTTGAACTTCCAGTGACCAGTATGAGAGAGTGAGAGTGATAACACCAAATTTAACACACCTGCTCCCCATTCACACCTGAGACCTTGTAACACTGACGAGTCAAATGACACTGGGGAGGGAAAATGGCTAATTGGGCCCAATTTGGACATTTTCACTTAGGGGTGTACTCACTTTTGTTGCCAGTGGTTTAGACATTAATGACTGGGTGTTGAGTTATTTTGAGGGGACAGCAAATTTACACTGTTATACAAGATGTACACTCACTACTTTACAGCAGTGTCATTTCTTCAGTGTTGTCACATGAAAAGATAGAATAAAATATTTACAAAAATGTGAGGGGTGTACTCACTTTTGTGAGATACTGTAATCTCAGTATAAATACAGCTGTTCTGTGAAGCCCTCAGAGGTTTGTTATAGAATCTTAGGGAAAAAAACAGCATCATATAGGCCAAGGAACACATCAGACAGGTCAGGCTAGGTTATAAAAAATATCCCAAGCTTTGAATATCTCATGGAGCACTGTTCAATACATCATCCAATGAATCATGGAAAGAGTATGGCATAACTGTAAACCTACCAAGACATGGCCGTCCACCTAAACTGACAGGCCGGGCAAGGAGAGCATTAATCAGAGAAGCAGCCAAGAGGCCCATGGTAACTCTGGAGGAGCTGCAGAAATCCACAGCTCAGGTGGGAGAATCTGTCCACAGGACAACTATTAGTCCTGCACTCCACAAATCTGGCCTTTATGGAAGAGTGGCAAGAAGAAAGCCATTGTTGAAAGAAAGCCCTAAGAAGTCCCGTTTGCAGTTTGCGAGAAGCCATGTGGGGGACATAGCAATCATGTGGAAGAAGGTGCTCTGGTCAGATGAGACCAAAATTTAACTTTTTGGGATAAAAGCAAAACGCTATGTGTGGTGGAAAACTAACACTGCACATCACCCTGAGCACACCATCCCCACCGTGAAACATGGTGGTGGCAGCATCCTGTTGTGGGGATGCTTTTCTTCAGCAGGGACAGGGAAGCTGGTCAGAGTTAATGGGAAGATGAATGGAGTCATATACAGGGTAATCTTAGAAGAAAACCTGTTAGAGTCTCCAAAAAGACTTTAGACTGGGGTGGAGGTTCACCTTCCAGCAGGACAACGACTGCAAAACATACAGCCAGAGCCATACATCTCAAGTCTTCCGAGAGGTGTTGGAGTCTCCCGCCTTTCTGCAGTGGCTCCTGCAAGCGCCTCGCAAAGTCCCGGGAATGATCGGTGCGGCTGGGAACAGTTGTGAACACCGTTCTCCTTTATATCAATTTTTAGCTGACAGACGCTTCTCCTTCTCTCCCTCCTGTGGCTGTCAGCTAAACAGCTATACAGGGAGATCTGTGATCACAGCTGTCCCTCCTACTGCACCGATCATCCCCGACTGTTCTGTGTGCTCCTCCCCCGGCCCCCTCCATGTCCTTCTCCGCCCCTCCTGTTCTCCTCCGGCCCCCGTGTTCTCTTCCGGTCCTCCTGTCCTTTTCGCCCGCCCCCCTCGGCTCCCCTCCTCTCCTGTGTTTACTCTGCTCAGTTTATGAATGAACAGAAGCCTCTGTCTCCTATTCATTCATCTTTAGTGCTGAGAAAGGGACTGGGGAATCTGTGTCCTCAGTCCCTTTGTCTGTCTCAAAGGGGAGATGTCAGGGTCCTGTTTTGACCCCTGACATCTCACCAAAGCCCCCCAAAAAATATAAAAAAAAAATATTGTAAAAGAATTCTAAAAAATGAAAAAGTGTAAAAAAATAAAATAAACTACTGACACCACTCTCACATGCCCTACCAAAACTGTCCACTGCCTCCAACCAAAAAGCATTGTGAGAAACAATTGAAAACAAATTAAATTTTAAATAAATCAATTATTAAAAATAAAAAATCTACTGACACCGTGCACTGTCACATACCACCCACCCTCCATTCCCTTCCCCAGACGGGGATGGGTTCCAGGTGCGAAGCGCCACCTCTCTGAAATGAGTTTGCCACCTCTCTGAGTTTTTGCAGGTTGGGATGTCTGCAGAGCTACAATGGAATGGTTTAGATCAAAGCATAGTTTTGTGCTAGAATGGCCCAGTCAAAGTCCAGGCCTAAATCCAATTGAGAGTCTGTGGCAAGACTTGAAAATTGCTGTTCACAGATGCTCTCCATCCAATCTGACAGAACTTGAACTATTTTGCAAAGAAGAATGGGCAAAAATGTCCCTGTCTAGATAGATGTGCAAAGCTGGTCGAGACACCCCCAAAAAGACTTGTAGCTGTAATTGCAGTGAAAGGAGGTTCTACAAAGTATTGACTCAGGGGGGCTGAATACAAATGCACACCACACTTTTCACATATTTATTTGTAAAAAAATATTGAAAAACATTTATCATTTTCCTTCCACTTCACAATATGTGCCACTTTGTGTTGGTCAGTCATATAAAATCCCAATATAGCACTACCCCCTTAGGAGCTGCTGGTGAATGTTCAATCCTGCACCCTGCCTATCAACCCCAAGAACAGTCTCTGCCCCTCTGGCACACCTGTATAATGATAATAATGTGGGACCCAGCAGTAGAGAGAAACACAGCAAAGATACACTATACAGTAAATTTACCATAACCTTGGAGCCCGTCACTACACCAGCTGCAATAAAGATAAATACTCACACAGGCTATCAATTAACCATTTGAAAAGTTTACTGGGATGAAAGTTTAACACAATGAACAGTGTGATAACTCAGAGACAGTAAATGGCAATATACCAGTCAATGTGAATGTGAAACTGTAGATTCAAGGATCACCATGGAGAGCATATGCAAACAGGTGCACAGTGGGACAAGTACTCAGTACTAATCAACAGCTATATTAAGCACTTTCCCACTGAAACCCCAGAGCACACACACACACAACTCAAAGCACATTGCTATATATTTATATCCTGTACTCAAAGGCTCCCCTTAGGTGATAATGCAATGTTCCAAATGCAAGGTAAACGGTGATTAAAGTTCCTTGTCTTCAGAATCTTCAGCTAGCTTATGGTATTAGACTGCAGTATTTGTAAATCCAACCGGGGAAACAAGTAGAAAAAACAAACTCTAGGATAAAGATGTGCTGGTAATTGTGTACTTGCAAAGTACTGTAAGACTCCTTCCACACCCCTTCCCTGATATCTCTGTCTCATCCGAAGTTGGTGCCGTCACACTGCACCGCTCCTTTTGATGGCTGATAACTGTAATGCAGGAAACCTCCAACAACTTGGCCTTGTGGGTCTGTGATTGGGCATTGTGGGTCAGTAGTTCCCGAACCAAGTTCACACATGAGTCACTTTCCTCATTAAACTACATCTCCCACAATGCTTTGTGAAAGTTGCTTCACAGAAACTGTCCATAGGTCTCAATAGCATTCAAAGGACACTAGAGGGAGCCAATCTCTTATTTAAGAACAATGCATTATTTAGCAGGATAACTTTGGTAGTGAAACCCCTGCGCTACACCAATAAAATACATTTACGTTTTTGGTTGTAACATGACAAAATGTGGAAAATTTCAAGGTGTATGAAATAAAAGGCACTGTATGTTTTAATGGGACTGGTTGTTCTCCCTGGGTGATCTGCTGTCCCACTCACAATGAAGAGTGGCAACTGTGGCATAATATTGCTGGAAAAATGTTGGCTGGTGATGGCGGCAGTGGGGCGACATTATTCTGGTACAGTCAATGGACATAACAATAGTTCTGTTTTCTGATATTCCTCTTCTAGGAATGGCAGTATCGTTGTGGATCACGAGGTTCTGTTATGGGTGAACTTCAGAAATTATATGGAAGAGACAAAAGAAACCGAGCAGCTCCTGCAGAGATATTTGAATGAGACCATTTGCACATCCAGCGGTCCAGGTAACCAGGGTGGCTCTGTGGCTCAGAGATAGAAAAAGAAAGCTTTGCCTTGAAGTAGAACTATCTGCAAAACTTTTTTTTCTATTTGGGCAAGGGAGGGTTATAACCCATCAGATTTTTTTTTCGGCATTTATGTCCCGTTGCAAATCTCTGCAAGTCCTTTTGCTTCCTATCCCATAGCCAAACAGGAAGTTAGAGGAAATCCCTGCAAATTAAGGGAATTCCTTGGGGACCCCCAGGTCACCAAAACTAGTGTCCCCATTGGAAGATTTCCCCTCTATTACAACGCAAAGTTTTGGGATTTTCTTTACTTTCACTTTCAGTGATTATGGTAAACAGGACAAATAGAGAAATAGAGAAGGCAATTCTCATAGACCACTTCCGGACTGCCACACGCTGATATACGTCCTAACTTTGAAGAGGAATATCGTTGTTATGGCAGCAGTTAGCTGCCATAACCCCAGTATCCTCTTTTTCGGCCGGATGGTCCGGTTTCCGATAATAGTGGTCTCTGTGGCGGATTCGCCACAACCCTAACCCTAACCCTTAACCCCTAACCCCTAAACCCTAACCCTAACCCCAACCCTAACCCAGATCCCGCTCAGTTTGTCGGAAATGTACCTGTATGTTGCGGTCGTTCAGGTGCTTATCCAATAGTTTTTTGAAACTATCGATTCCCTCCGCTGAAACCACCGCCTGTGGAAGGGAATTCCACATCCTTGCCGCTCTTACAGTAAAAAACTCTCTACGCAGTTTAAAGTGATTGTGAAGGATTGTTTTTTATTTTTTTTAAATAACAAACATATCATACTTACCTCCACACAAAGAAGAGGAGGAGGATTGTGTCAGCATGAATGTAGAGGATAACACTCAGCAGCAGTCTTCAAGGGATGGTTTTCAGTCCCCAGAAACTCAAGGAGTTGTACGCTGGGTGGAGGTAGTTATGGTTCATGTAATCCTTAGTGACCCAGAGACTCAGAATCAAATTCCTCTGCAAACGTACGCTGCATGGCTTCCCTGATTCTGCAAAGCCTGCGAAAGGACCCTAGGATTCGTGGTATCAAGGAGAGGGATCATTACTGGCTGGCAACCCTTCTTGATCCATGTTAAAAGGGTAAGGTTGCAGAACTCATACTGCCTTTGCAGAGGGAGCAGAGGATGAAACATCTTTAGGAGGCCTTGAAGAAAGGTTTGTGCAATGCATTTCCAGACCCTGGGAGGTTACCATTTACTGGTGCTCGAAAACGTGTTGCTGAGGCTTCCTTCAGTCAGAGGAAGCGATGGAGAAGGTGGCGGCTGACCGATGCCTTTAAACAATTTTTCAGTCCTCAGCGCCAAGGTCTGCATTACATGGTGCAGGAATATCTAGGGGCAAGAGCAGACTTGCAACAGAGCATCCACTGGGTTACTGGGTCTTGAGGATGGACCACTGGCCAGAACTTGCTCAATATGCAATTGAGCTACTGTCCTGTCCTGCATCAAGCGTGCTTTCTGAATGCACATTCAGTGCTGCTGAAGGGTTTGTAATGGATCAAAGAGTTTGCCTGTCCACAGACTCCGTTGATAGGCTCACATTCAAAAAAAATAATCAGTCTTGGATCAGCAGCTATCAAGCACCTAATGCTGATGTAACTGATTGAATTTGCTATGGATGTGGGATCCCTTGAAGACTGCCTATGCTGACTATCTTATTAATCCTCAATCTTGATGATGCTAGCTTCCAGCATTATTTTTGGTTTAGGGCACCACCACCACCCAAGGCCCAATTTTTCTGCCCCTGTTTTACAGGGGCATGTAATTACAATGTTTGATATAATATTTCACAGCAGGGCCCGTTCCTGCGCCCAACAAGAGTAACTGTAAGGGCTTACAGTGTTGTGGCACCACCGCCGAAGGCCTAATTTTTCTGCCCCTGTTTTTTTGTGCCCGATCCTGCGCTCAACAAGAGTAACAGTGTTCTGGTACCACCAACACCTAAGGCCCAATTTTCTGCAGAGTATATAAGGCAGGCCTTATAGTATATATACTGCTGTTCAGAGTATATAGTGCCTGAAGGCCGGGGGGACCCCCACGCCATTTAAAAAAAAATGTGGGTGCGGGTTTCCCCTTAATATCCATACCAGGCCTGAGGGGCCTGGTATGGATTTTGGCGGTGACATCCACACCTTTTTTTGGGGTATTTTTGGTATTTTTATCTATATTGCCGCAATCCGACAGTACATTACAGCCGGGAGCAGTTTTAAATGACATTTTTTCCTTTAGAAATGTCATTTTGCTGTGGCACTGTTAAAAACTTTAGAAAGATGCGCTACTTTACAGGCATACTAAGGACACCCCTAGGCACAATATTTAAAGGAATATTTTGTTTTTATTGTTTCACTTTAAGCATTATTAAAATCACTGCTCCTGAAAAAACGTCCGTTTTTAAAACTTTTTTTTTGCATTGATACATGTCCCCTGGGGCAGGACCCGGGTCCCCAAACACTTTTTATGGCAATAACTTGCATATAAGCCTTTAAAATTAGCACTTTTGATTTTTCAGATTCGCGTCCCACAGACTTTAACGGTGTTTGCATGTTCGAACAATTTTTTTGCCTGTATGCATCTTCTGCTGCGAACCGAACCAGAGTGTGTTTGGCTCATTCCTAATCACCACCCTCTGAACTCGTCCTTGTAGCCAGTTTTCAATCCATGTACTCACGCTATGGTCCATGCCAATGGACCTTACTTTGTACAGTAAACGTTTATGGGGAACTGTATGGGGAACTGTATCAAATGCTTTTGCAAAATCCAGATACACCACGTCTACGGGCCTTTCTTTATCTAGATGGCAGCTCACCTCCTCATAGAAGGTTAACAGATTGGTTTGGCAAGAACAAATCTTCATGTTCTTATTCTCTCTCACAGATAAATTGTGCTTCCGTGCAAACACATCCACCGTCACAGCAAAAGAAGTCTCCTTAGCAGGTAATTCAATATGCAGATTACTGTATAAATATAACAACAACAAGAAATATAATCTATATTACAGTTTACAAGTATTTAGATGTGGCGGCTGCTTTCCTTTTATTTTTTTATTTTTTAGGCTAGCAAACACTTGTGGATCACTTCCTATGAGCTGAAATGAAGGAAAAAATTTTGTCATTTATTTGTAAACTACTAATCTCCACATCCCTCCATGTAATGGAGATGAACAAAGGCTGGGCTTTAAACGTGTGTGGAGAGGGTGGAGATCTGAAAACATGTTCAGGTCTCCACTTAGTCTAGAGGTATTAGTATGGCTTCCTGTATAGATACAGTGGAGGAATGAGCGTTGCCACCCAGCGGAGGGATAGGTGGTGTGTTACTGGCTGCAGCACCAGGTGAAAATGATGGGAAAAAAAGAAACAAATGCAGCCACCACAGCTAAGGACTGTTTAAACCGCAATGTAAGCATACCTCTCAACTTTGGCACCTAACACAGTGTATAGACTACAGGTCTATGTAATGTACTACACAGAATGTACAGTAAAGTGTAGCCATCAGTACAACATTGTCTTATAGCAGTGAGGAGTATGTATCATTGGATCATAGGAGCCCTAATACTGCTGGTCAATAATAACAAAAACAAGTGCCCCAATGTCAGCTGTAGGGAAAGACAAGTGGGCAGTGTATGTGTGTCAGTAGGGGGGGGGGGGTCAGTGGGAAGAAAAACTGCCTGACGTTGGTGGACAATGATAGAGCTGAGGCTTAGGGGTTGTGGAGATGAGCAGTAGAGCCCACCAGTGGGGGGATAGGGTGGAATGATAGTGCAGAGTGGAAGGTGTGGGGGGGCAATTGTGCCCGGTAGGGGGTGGGGGGGAACAATAATGCCCAGTTGGGTGTGGGGGATTATATTTCTCATTTGGGGTTGGGGAGAATAGCTAGTGCCCAGTGAGGCAGGGGGGGATATTTAGTGCCCTGTGGGGGATGAGGGACAATAGTGGCCAGCAGGGGTTGGAGGGGAGCAATAGTGCCCAAGGGGGGAGAGGGGACAATGACGCCCAGTGGGGGGAACAATAGTGCCCAGTGGGGGTGGGGGATTATATTGTTTATCTGGGGGTGTAGAGGATAGCTGGTGCCCAGCTGGGGGGGGGTGAGAAGGATAAATAGTGCCCAGTGGGGGTTAAGGATTATATTGCTCATCTGGCCGTGGGGAGGATAGCTGGTGCCCAGCGGGGGTTGAGGAGGATAAATAATGCCCAATGGGGGGTGAGGGACAATAATGCCCAGTGGGGGGGGGGGGGGGGCAGGGAGAACAATAATATCCAGTGGGCATTCTAGGAGAACAATAGTGTCCAGAGGGGGTAGGTAGGAACAGCAGTACCCAGTGCGGAGCATTAATGCCCAGCGGGGAGGTAAGGAAGATAAATAGTGCCCACGTTACTTGGAGTTACCCGTTAATTGTTATTAACCATCTGACTGCCAAGGGTATATTACACAGTGACGTGTCATGTCAGTACCTTTTACCTAGGTAGCCAATGACTCTAAAGCTGGAAGTGATTTTAGTGCTTCTAGTGACATCATGTGGCCATTCTTGGCAGAGCACTCTTTTGTGGGTTATAGTGACCTCAAGTGGTACTTTTTGCAAGTGGTACTGATTTAAACTATGCATTTTCATTTGTGCAAAGTGTTTTTTTCTATTTTAAGGTATGGGACCTTCATATAGGTGTTAGTCATTTTGAGTATTCAATCTATATTGCATTAAGAGCGTCTAATGATATTTTCACATTTGGTCAGTGACCATTGTTCTGTGAGGTTTAGAAGCCTCATGTTGCTATACTAGCTATAGAAAGACACTGTTCTCTGAGCTTTAGTGACCTCATGTGATTATTCCATGTATAGCAGAACATTGTTTTGTGTGGTTTGGTGACCTCATGTGGCCATTCTAAGTATAGCAGAACATTGTTTAGTGGTGTCATGTGGTCATTTCATATACAGTAAAACCTTGGTTTGAGAGTAACTTGGTTTGAGAGCGTTTTGCAAGCCAAGCAAAATGTTTTAATAAATTTTGCCTTGATATACAAGCTATGTCTTGATATAAGAGTAGCGTTATGTCACAACTATAGTATAAAAAAGAAGAGAGGAGCCTCTAAGTGTAGCAATATGGTTACATTTAATGAAGGTACAACATTTAGCAACTTATTGCTACACTTAGAGGTGCCTCTCTTCTCTTTTATACCCTGTAAAAAATGCTTTGATATACAAGTGCTTTGGATTACAAGCATGTTTCTGGAACGAATTATGCTTGCAAACCAAGGTTTTACTGTATTGCAAAAATGTATTGATTTACACTCATGGAGGCTATAGGAAAAGGTAAAAGTGATAAAACAGAACATACTATTATCTCCCATTGGGACCTGTACATGAGAATAATATCTCATCCAGCTAATTGATGACAAACATTACTGTCCTTTTTTAAACAACTCTACATTTGGAGAGTTCACACAAACGGTATCATTAGTACATTTTATAGAAACTGATCCTCTCCTGTCAAATCTCTTTGAGAAATAATGTATCAGAACATTATCACTGTAACACTACTTGCATAAAAATAAAAAGTAAAAAAAAAAAACCTATAAGAGATGTGGACAAGTTCGGTAATATGCCTTTTATTTTGCAGAACTCTGTTCAGAGGATGAAGCTATTCCAGAAGAAATGAAAATGTATTTCCATGGTTTGAATGAAACAACTTTTCTTCTATGCGTGACAGATTGCAGTGGAAATTACGAGTCGCCGATCAATTGTAACTGGGGGCAATGCTCCACGAGTGCAGCAGGACCTCACTGCTAGTAAGACGTTAACTGATTATTCCATACACATATCAATCACCAAGAACATGACTGTAACCATGGTGCTCCAGTGTTATAGTCATGTTCTGTTATGTTCTCTGAGTCCAGATATCTTTGATACCACAGTGTTCCCTGTCTTCACGTAGAGGAAGCAGCCACAGAGGATCAGATATCCAAAACAGGGCTGGATTGGCCTACTGGGATAGCGGGAAAATTTCCCGGTAGGCCGCCAGGCTGCCTGCCCTGGGGCCGCTTTGAGCTGTGGATGCAAAAAAATCTGGCTGCGGGCTGACATGTCAACTGTGCATGCGCCCATACACTCTTGGCCATTTTCGGGCAGGCGGGCGCATGCGCAGGGACATAATGGCAGGCACCATTTTTAAATGTAAGGCAAACAGCAACTTCACACTTTGATCCCAGATATCACAGTCCATAAGGGTTGCCTTTTTTAAAGTTTATTGCAGTAATAACTTGGATAGGGTTCAGGGAGCTGTGGGGTACTCTATATTACTAACAGGAACAAGGACACTCTTCCTTGTAGTAGCTCTGCTGAACAGTCCCTTAAGCAGTGGGACATTAACAGGACAGCACTGGGGCACCTATGGCAATGACTAGGACAGGCAAGCCTTGTACTTTGTGCAACAAGGGTGATAAAAGTGACAGTAACTGAAATTCTTTCCCTCTTTGGGTAAGTACTTACAGTGTCCTTCCAGCTTGGAATGTAACTCTCTAATTCCAGCAGACAGGCTCTCTCTGTGAACTCTCAAAGCAGGTCATCAGTGACACCCCTCTTTGGTCCCCAAAGCGGTTTGTGGCTGGGCAGTTGTCAGAAACCATGAATCAGACTGAGACAGAAGACAGTTAAATCTCACTTGTTTAATAATAATAATAATAATAATAATAAAAGGTAAACAGAGTAAACGTAGTCAAAACATAGCCAGAGTTCAGGAACCGAAACGGATAGTCAGACAAGCCAAAATGTCAGGGAGCCAGAGATGAGTGTAGTAGAACAGCAAGCAGGATCTGGAGCCAGAAGGAATGTCAGCCAAGCAAGTCTTTAAAAAGGAACACAGAAGAGCGTCTCTAGAGGCGAAGGCAGAGATCATCTGGGCTGGACGGCTTATGTAGGTAGGACTGACGAGCGGGATATCATCAACAGGTGAGTCACTGTGGAGAGATTGGAGCTGGCAATTAGCCGACAGCTGAGAGGCCAGCTCAGAGAAGTAAGGGATGAGCCCAGTCCTGACAGCAGTAGACGTGCAATTTGTTCTGTTCCGAATTTGTTTTTTATCAACGAAATTTGTTAATTCGGAAATATTCGAATTAACGAAAACCTGTTTAACTAATTTTTCTGAAATTCGAAAATCTGGAAATTCAGAAATGGGAAAATGCGAAAATGCGAAAATTCAGAAATTACGAAATGCGAAAATCTAAAATTCAGAGATTTGGAAATTCGAAAATGCGAAAATCGAAAATTCAGAAATTCAGAAATTCGAAAATTCAAAAATCCGAAAATAAGAACGAAGATCCGAAAATTCAAAAACCTGAAAATAGCTAACTAACTAATAATAACTATTACTAACCATTAAATTATAGGTATTGTAATTTCCTTTCAAATTTGGATGTTAGTGAACGTAATGAAATTCCAATACCTATAATTTAATAGTTAGTTATTATTAGTTAGTTATTTAGTTATTAGTTCAGATTTTCGAATGTTCGGATTTTCTGATTTTCGAATTTTCAAATTTTCAAATTTTTTTTCGGATTTTTGAATTTCTGAACTCTCAAATTTTCTAATTTCTGAATTCTCGGACTTCGAATTTCCGAATTTCCGAATTTTTCAAATTTTCAGATTTTGAATTTACGAATTTTCAAATTTATTCGAAGTAACGAATTTTGATCCTAACGAAAGACCCAAAAAACGATAATAAAAAACCCCCAAAAAAACAGATTTGAGAACAATAGTTCAGGGATCGTAGTCCTCATATTATCACAGTACAAGTGTAAAGCCGGGTACACACGGGCCGAACGTGGGGGGACAACAGCCGGTTTAAAAAAAAATGTCTGACATTCGGCCTGTGTGTATGTCGGTCTGTCCAACAGAAGCTGGCCGTTTGGCCGTACATGCTGGAAAACCAGCAGCTGACCGACTCCTGATCAGAGCTCTCAGCCAATGGGGGGGGGAAATCCCCTTGTCAGAACACAACAGTGTGTACCCAGCTTTACATGGTTACATAGGTGGTAAGGTTGAATGAAGAAACCAGTCCATCCAGTTCAACCTGTGTAGGTAAGTGTGCATAATCATTTCCCATATCCCTGTATACTGTGCTCTCTACGATACAAGAGATACAAGAGTTTTTTAAGACTACCAATACTTCCTTACCGCCCTGATAGTGAAAAACCCCATACGTAGTTTAAGGTTAAAACGTTTCTACTCCAGTTTCATTGAGTGGCCCCGTGTCTTCTTATGCCTCGTACACAAGAGCGGATTTTCCGTCGGAAAAATCTTGGATGCTTTTTCTGACGGAATTCCGCTCAAGCTTGGCTTGCATACACACGGTCTCACAAAAGTTCTCTGAATTTTCGACCGTCAAGAACGCAGTGACGTACAACGCTACGATGAGCCGAGAAAATGAAGTTCAATGCTTCCGAGCATGCGTCGAATTGTTTCAGAGCATGCTTAGGAATTTTGCGCGTCGGAATTTGTACAGACGATCGCATTTTCGGCTAGGAACTTTTTCCGACCGAAAAATTGAGAACCCGCTGTCAATACTTTGCTGGCTGGAATTCCGCCAGCAAAAGACCGATGGAGCATACACATGGTCGCATTTTCCAACCAAAAGCTCTCATCTGTCTTTTGCTGGCCGAATTTCCGATCGTGTGTACGCGGCATTACACTCCCTGAGACTGAATAGTTTGTTCCCTATGCCAGAATCGCCATTAAGGTATTTGTATGTTGCTGTCATATCTCCTCTCAAACATATCTTCTTCGCTTCTTAATGCCGTGTTCTTTAATGTCAGGTGGGTACTAACTCTTCCCTTCATTTCTTCACAGCTGTGATATTTCAGATGAGTACTGGTACACAGGAAGTCACTGTGAGACACCAATCAGCAAGCCTGGTGTGATTGCAGGGGTGACGGTTGGCCTGGTCATTCTGGTTATCATTATCGTGATTCTGGTCATTGCTTTGTGTCGGCATCGGCGTGTTGCAGACCATGACATGTAAGTGCCAACTGCCAGCAAAAAGAATCTTGATATTGGTTTAAAAATACAGTATATGGCCAAATGTTTGTGAACACATCTACAGTATATGAATTTGTTGGGAATCGCATTCTGAAACCATGGCTATTAATATTGTGTTACCAGTCTGTGTAACATAGATGGAAGGAAAATTCAAGACTAATGTCCATTCCCCTCCAGACCATAAGGGCATGCTTAGATAAAAGTCCAGTCCAATCCAGCCATCATCCGGAAATCATTTTCCTCCCATTCTCATCTCTTCTTCTGGTCTGTCTCATCTTACCTGCCTTTGTCATCTACTCCAGTGGTTCTCAACCCTGTCCTCAAGTACCCCCAACAGGCCATGTTTGCAGGTTTTCCTTTATCTTGCACAAGTGCTTTAAATCAGAGACAATGGCTTGGTATTTTGGACAGCTATTTTATCTGAGAGAAATTCCCAAAACACGGCCTGTTGGAGGTACTTGAGGACAGGGTTGTGAACCACTGATCTACTCTGCCTGTCCCACCTCTCAATGCTCATTACCTTAAAAGTGTAAAAGACAAAGCAGATTATATGTTTCTTCCAGCTGTGCCAAAACATATAGCTCGCTGCCTACATTTCTCTATCTGCCCATTTCTGACTGCAAAACTATTGTAGATTGCCCACTGTTGCCTTGTAACATTGTTACGAAAAGGCGTATATTTCCAGCGGAAAGAAAAAACCTGCATTTCCCTCTGTGCTGTCCTGGGAACACTGTTGTCCAGACTTCACATCATGGCACTCTCTAGCAATGTGCCTCAGTCTATGACAACAAAAACATCTAATGTGACTGAATATACCATTCCCAGCCCCTTGCTTCCTCCTCTTAAGCAAAGCTTGAGTAGGAATACCATCTATTTTCTCACCAGGGACCTCCACCTTAAGTACATCAGTCCATATTTGTCTCCTGTATATCATACGCCTCGCCTTCCTTTTATCTGATTCAACTAAGCCATCTCTATTTTGAGTTGATCAGATCCACAGCTTCCTGCCTACAGGAAGTAACAGTGGCACATGTCCTACTTACATGCTTTGGGCCTTTATCCTTTGTTAGGGCCAATAGACTTTCTCATGAGGGCTGCACACCGCTCATTGAAATCTTCAGCTTTGGCACTTCAAAGCCACTGCAGGTTTCACTTTGAGTGCCCTACTTTCTAAATCTTTTGACTTGCTTGCAGTGTCTTCCCAGCACTGGCCACTGCAAGCTGCTCATTTAAGAAGCTTCTTTCTACCTCTGAACTTCTCCTTATTTCAGATTCAGTATTTAGAGCATGAAGAAAGTGCAAACCAAACACAGCTACTGCCCGCATCTCTCCCTTACTGAACCCAAAAATTATAAGACTAAAATTTAAGTAAAAATCTGAGACTCCATCTCCCCAAGCACTGTTCAAAGGAGAGGCATGCTTAGCAAGCTCCCTTGCAACAGACCTCCCGTTCAGTGTCTCTGGCCCAGCTAGGCAGGTTACATGCCCCTTCCCGGACATCAGAAACCTTTGCAGCCTTGTTCAGAAAACAGATCTTCAAATGAACTGTAGATTAAATCCCGGACAAGCCCCCAATTGTTTTGCTTTGCGTCTTTTAAGGTTCTTTGCGGGATAAGCAAGGAAGCAATTAAACCTCTGTAGTGTATTAATGTGCTTTTATGAATCCAAATGCTGTACATACAAACTATTACAATTGTAGGAATACAGAGAGTTTTTACTGTGTTAGTTTTTACTGTATGCTGTACCATTAATGCATTAAAGGGGTTGTAAGGTCAGAAGGTTTTTACTCTTAATGCATTTTATGCATTAAGATAAAAAGCCTTCTGTGTGCAGCAGCCTCCCCCAGCCCCCCTAATACTTACCTGAGCCACATCTCTGTCCAGCGATGTCCATGAGTGTCTCAGCCATCTGAGACTCTCCTCCTGATTGGCTGCATCACAGCAGCAGTACCATTGGCTCCCACTGCTGTCAATCAAAGTCAGTTAGCCAATCATAAGAGAGAGAGGTGTGGCCGAACAGGGAGCTGTGACTCGGCTCGGGTGCCCCTATAGCAAACGGCTTGCTGTGGGAGCACTTGAAAGGAGAGAGGGGCCAGGAGAGCTAAAGAGGGACCTAAGCAGAGGAGGAGCTGGGCTGCCCTGTGCAAAACCACTACACAGGGCAGGTAAGTATAACATGTTTGTTATTTTTAGAGAAAAAAAAATAGACTTTACAATCACTTTAACAGTATACTTTATTGACACAACTGAACTCAATCATTTGAAGAGCTCTCCACATTCTTTTGGCCATACAGTAGGTTTGATCCTCAGGTATCCATAAACTTTGGCAATATAGTATAACAAACATATGGGCACTGCAGTCTTTTTGTAACAGGACTAGTTAAGCAATGAATATTTTAGTACAGGTTTTTAGCCCACCTTACAATATCCTGACTGGAAATGTGGTGCCATTACTACTTCATGGAAGCTATGAGGCTCAATAAATTAAGTTTTGCAGGACATTGATCTTTGTTTACAGCCATGTGACTATATTAATTTCAAAATTTCACTGGACTGAGCTAAGAATAATTGTAATGTTTTTAAAATAAGGATACTTATTAGAAATAAAATTCACGTTCATCAAAACCATGGATTTAAAGATAATTCTGAGGGTTCAAGATTTGTGGTATTACTACCATTGGTAAACGTGACAGCTTCCCGCTCAGGGTGGTTGTTTTGAAGCTAGTAGCCACTGGTGTTCTAACAACTAGTAATGTATCCCCACCCAAATTCTATACCAGACCCATCAATCATCTCGTCCAGTAAAGCAGATCCTCATCAGTCACAATGAACAACACCTGATAAAAGAAAAATGCGCTGACACATCTGGTCCCACTTTGTTTATCACAAATGATTCCTAGCTGTCAGCTGAATGTAAACAAAGGGATGCAGTCTCCCAGGCGACATCACTGACCACATTTAAACATGACTATATTTGGTCAGTGATGTCACAGGGGATCCCACGTGATGTAATTGACCAAATATGGTCAATTCCACATTTGATCAATGACATCAGGGAGTACTTCTCCTCCTTCTTTACATTTGACTGTCAACTAGGGAGCTGCTGTTTGCAACAAATGAGCACCAGGAACAGACATGTCCGCAGGGTTGCAGTTTTTTCTTTGGGATTTTAATTTATCGTTATTAATGAGGATCTTTATTAATGAACGATGTAATTGACAATGGATTTACATCAAGGGACTTTTTTTTTTTTAAACTTGTTAAAAAGAGTGGTGTCTTCTTTTTGGTTTCCTCTTTTGGTGAATGAGTAGGGGTACTATGTAGACCTTACTCATTCACATTTGCCCCCAACCTCCCCCTTATGTCACTTTGCTTCACATTAGCTTAGAAAAAGACCATTACTGATTCTTAAAAAGTATTCCTATTGACTTCAGTTCAGCAACTTCACCTAAACCCCCCTGAACCAAACCCAGGTATTTTTGGCTTATAACCACTCAACAGTTGTGAGAAACCTAAAGTAGTGATAGTTTTGTGTTGCCTTGAGTATCATCAGGAGGTCAGTTATCCAACTAAGAGGCCAATATATAAAGCATTGGTATGGCCTTACTGTGGGTATACTGATGCTTTGTCAACTGTTAAAGTCACACTAAGGCTTTTCAGTAATGCACACGCTACTATGTGCTTTACCACAATGCACAGAATCAGACACTAAGGCCTCATTCATCCATTTAGCGGAGTCCACCGGCTCAGCAGGAGATTGCTCCGCTGATCTCCGCTGAGCCGGCAGATGACAGGTCCGTCTCTGCTCACTGAGCGGGCAGGGGCCTGTCAGAGCACCGCTGATTTCTATGGAGAGATCAGACGAAAATGGACATTGTTTCCATTGTTATCAGATCTCATCCAATCCGCCAAGGCAGATGGCGAACGTATTGCCATACGTCTGATTTTACGTCTTGATCGGATGGCAGACGGACATTAATGCATTCCTATGGAAAAACGGATGACAACGGATGATCATCTATTTTCATCTGTTTCGTTTTTTTGATTGGATGAAAGCTCTATTTTTCATCCGTCATGAAAATGGATCGAATGAAAAACGAATGTTAACTGACAAATGGTAAGTTTTTCATCCGTTTTTGCATTGGTAGGGGATGTAAAAAAAACTGATGAAAAACTGATGAACTGAACTGATAAAAAACCGGATGAACTGAACTGATGAAATGAAAGGACCCTAAGACCCCTTTCACACTGAGGCGCTTTACAGGTACTATAGCGCTAAAAATAGCACCTGCAAAGCGTGTGTAAAGCGCCTCTCCTGTCACTCTAATGTGAAAGCCTGAGGGTTTTCACACTGGATCGGTGTGCTGGCAGGACGTAAGAAAAAGTCCTGCTAGCAGCTTCTTTGAGGCGCTTTAGGAGCGGTGTATACACCACTCCTAAAGCGCCCCTGCCCCTGAAATCAATGGGCAATGCCACTGAAGCGCCGCTGCAGCGGCGCTTTGCCAGTGCTTTTAACCCTTTTTCGGCCTCTAGCGGGGGGTTAAAAGCGCCCTGCTAGTGGCCGAAAAGTGCCACTAAAACACTAAAATAATGTTAAAGCGCTGTACTTGCCGACGCCCAGTCATGGTAATATTTGGTCAATGACATCCCCATGTATACCCCCAACTGTTGCTTACATTTGGCTATAAACTAGGGAGACGTTATTCTTAGACCCCTTTCACACTGAAGTGCTTTACAGGTGCTATAGCGCTAAAAATAGCACCCGTAAAGCGTCTCTGCTTTTACTCCGATGTGAAAGCCCGAGTGCTTTCACACAGGAGTGGTGCGCTGGCAAAAAAAGTCCTGCAAGCAGCATCCTTGAGGCGCTGTAAGAGCGGTGTATACAGCACTCCTAAAGTGCCCCTGCCCATTGAAATTTAACCCTTTTTCGACCGATAACGGGGGATAAAAGCGCCCTGCTAGCGGCCGAAAGGCGGCGCAAAAACGACGGTAAAGCGCCGCTAAAAATAGCGACGCTTTACCACCGACGCCCGGTGCTGCTCAGTGTGAAAGTGCCCTAAATGCCACCACAGTGCAATGCGTGTCAATGCGCTAACATGCATTGCAATTCACTTGCAGAAACATAGTGCTTGTGTTCTCTAGCACTTAGCCCTGTTAGCATAAGGAGAGTGCCAACACCTGAGGCTACAATCCCCACTTCACCTCTTGTACTACTAGATAACATCTGCACATTGACAATGATCATATTCCATTCTCTTTGTATTGTATGGCCATTTAGATACTCCCCTTTCTCTCCCCTATAATCATATAACATGGCAGGCTCTGACTCCGGGATTTCAGATAGCATATGACGGGGATATCAAATAAGAAAGGATTTAAAGGAATTCCATAAAATAATATGTATACAGTATATTTTATATGTTTGTCTGGAGATATTGTTTTGGTTTGAATTCCACCATTAAGCAAAAAAGGCCAGTCCCTTGTAAACTAATAACAATGTGGTGGGGATTCTGAGTGTATACTATAGAAAAATATTTGATATTTAATTGAATAATTGAATTTTCTGTGTTTACCTCCTCTCCCATCCCCTCACTTCTCTCTCTCTCCCATCCTCTCTTCTTTCCTCTTCTCCTTCCTCCTTTATTTCCCTTCCTTCTTGTTCTTTCTTTTCTTCTCTTCTGCTCTCCCCCCCCTTCCACTTCCTTCTCCTCTTTCCTCTCCTTACCTCTCTTCCCTTTCCTTTCCATCTCTCCTCTTTTCTCTTCCCATTCCTTCCCCTCTCCTCTCCCTTCAATGCTTTGCATTTCTTCCCATTTTTCTCTCTTCCATTTCCTTCCGGACTCTTCTCTTCCCCTACTTCTCTCTCTCTCATCTCTTCTCCCTCATCTTCCACTCCTTTCCTCCCCTTGCTTCTCCTCTCTTCCACTTCGATACGGTCTCACCCCTCCACTCTTCCTTCCCCTCTCTCTTCTTCTTCCTTCCTCTCTCTCCTTTCCTGTACTATATTTCCTCTCCCATCCTTTCATTTCCTCTCCCCTTCTCTTTTCTCTTTTTTTTCCCTTTTTCCCCCTCTCTCTACTACTCCCTTACCGTCCCTCCTCTCTTCTCCTTTGCCCTCCACCCCCCTTCTCACCTTCTTTCCTTCCTCTTCTTCTCCTTCTTTCCCCTGTCTTCTTCCTTTTCCTTTCTCTCTCCTCTCCGGTCATCTTCTTCTCTTCTCTTATGCTTTATTTCCCTTCCTTCCATTCTTTTCTCTCCCCATTTTTTCTCTTCTCCATTCTTCCCCTTCCGTCACCTCTCCCCTCTCTTTCTTCATTACCTCTGTTCATTTTTCTTTCTCCTCGTCTCTTTTCTTCCTTCCTCTTTCTCTTCCGCTCTATCTCCTTTCCTCTCCTATATTCTCTTCCCTCCTCATCTCTCATTCTCTCTTCTCTCTTCCTCTTTTTTTTCTCCATCCTCCTCTTCCCTTACCTTGTCTTCACCTTCTTTCTCTACTCTCCTTTCTCCCTTCCCCTTCCTTTCTTTTTCTCTCCTGTACGCTTTTCTCCTTCTCTTCACTTTCCCATTCTTCACCCCTTTTTCCCTTCCTACCCCCCGCCGCCATCTTCTCCTCTCTTCCCTTTTTTTTCTCACCTCTCCTCCTGTGTTCTTCCCTTGTCACCTCTCTTCCTTCTTTTCCTCTCCTCTCATTTCCACCATTCTCTCTTATCTTTACCCCAATACATACAGGCTACTAGAAAATGGTGGCAATAAGAACTGGTATGGATTTGGCTGGACAAAGAATCTAAAGATACACAGAAAATCCTGGAACCCGACAACAGATAGTAAAACGTTTGGTAAGTCGCCATTATGACTCGGTATACCCATTTCTGAGGAATACTCGATTATTGTGACACTGATCTGTTATCCTTTTATTATACGCAAATCCATGATTTCTACATTAACCTCGGTCTTCCAAGGATTTGCAACGCATACTTTTTTTCATTGCTGTCTTTCCAAAGATGGATAGTTTAGAGTAGAACACAGCTCCATCAATAAACATTACATTCACATGAAATAAGTTCTCTATAATTGTTTTGTATCATTATACTTTTTATGTTTTAGATCTGTCTTTGTACTGTGTAAGTAAATATTAAACAAATTATTTGTTTTACAAATAAGCATGGAGGGGGCAGAGCTGTTTGCCTTTACCTTTTTATACCCAAAGGGGGAAAAAAACTGTATAAAATGAGTTAGCTGGAGCTCAGTTGGACATTATTAGTGAAATCGAATGAAATCTGCTAGTGCGTCTAAGGCCTCATTCACACGCGCGATTCATAACAATAGGCTGCTTGACGCAGCAAAGTAGCTTTACGTAGCTCTTTACTAGACATGTGCAATTTGTTTAGTTTCAAATTAGTTTTTTAAAAAAATTTTGACAAATTCGTTAATTCAAAAATTTCCAAATTTTTCAATTTCTGAAATTACAAATTTCCGAATATCAAATTTCCGAATTTCAAATTTTCGGATTTCCAAATTTTTGAATTTCCAAATTTCCGAATTTCGTATTTCCTGAATTTCCGGATTTCTGAATTTCCGAATTCCCGAATTTCCTAATTTCCGACTTTTTCGAATTTCCGAATTTCTGAATTTTTGAATTTCTGAATTTCGAATTTCCGAATTTTCGAATTTCCGAATTTCCGAATTTTCAATTTTTTTTCCAAATTTCTGAATTTCCGAATTTTCAAATTTTTTCCGAATTTCTGAATTTTACATTTTTTTTCCGAATTTCTGAATTTCCAAATGTTTGAATTTTGAATTTCCGAATTTTCAAATTTTTTCCGAATTTCAAATTTCCGAATTTCAAATTTCTAAATTTTCGAATTTTCAAATTTTTTCCAAATTTTTGAATTTCCGAATTTTTAAAAAGCCGAAAATTCGAAAATCTGAACAAAAGAAAGAAAATCAGTATAATTCAAAATAATTACTAACTATTAAATTAAAGGTATTGGAATTTCATTTCAAATTTGGCTGTTAGCGAACGTAATGAGTACAAATTTATCCGAAGTTACGAATTATCCGAAGTAACGAATGCCGCATCTAAACGAATGGAACGTAATGATCTAATAAATAACAAAAATAATAAAACATTTTTATTATAATTATTTATTATTAATTTGTTCCATTCAATTTGTTTAGATGTGGCATTCGTTATTTCGGATAATTCGTAACTTCAGATAAATTTGTATTAGTTACGTTCACAAACAGCCAAATTTGAAAGGAAATTCCAATACCTACAATTGAATAGTTAGTTATTATTTCAAATTTTACTGATTTTCTTTCTTTTTTTTCTCAGATTTTCGAATTTTTGAATTTCCGAATTTTCAAATTGCGAAAATTCGGGAATTCGGAATTCGAAAATTCGAAATTCAGAAATTTGGAAATGCGAAAATCCAAAATTCGGAAATCTGAAAATTCTAAATTCGGAAATCCAAAAATTCAAAATTTGGAAATCCGAAATTTGGAAATTCGGAAATTCGAAAATTCTAAATTCGGAAATTCGGAAATATTCCAAATTTTCTAATTTCTCAATTTATGAATTTACGAATTTACGAAAAAAGCAAAAAAAGAATGAAACGAAAACGAACACATTTTTTGTCAGTGCACATGTCTACTCTTTCGGTTTTGTGCTTCTTTTCTCCTGCGCATTTTGATGTGTTTGTTGTGCGATTTCCACACAGAAAAACGTGCGTCTGCTTGCCGCATTTGGGGTGTCCTCAACAGTGAATGGCACCACAAACGTGACGCGTGTTTCACACATTTTCGTAAACGCATGTAAAACTGTGTGATTTTGCACACATTTACAGAACGTTTAGGTGTGGATGGAGCATAACACTACCTTTTGGTCCGGATACACAATGCTGCTGTCCAAGGGTGTCTCTGTTGCTCTTCCAGCAGAATGGGACCACCCAAAAGCTACATTCACACCGGCAATTATTGTAGCGGCAGTTCCTGCTGCAGCTCTCAGCGGGTAGGTGCGGCAGCCAGCCCCCGTTTACTACAATAACAGGCCGCTAGCAATCACATGCAATCGCTGGCTGTGCAGAGAGACATGAATAGCTGCAGCCGCCATTGACCTGTCATTATAATTAATAGGGCTGGCGGGTATCAGGACCCGCTTCCTGATTGGCCGGGTGGAGAAACAGGAGGACATTACTCCTTTTTAAAGCCTCCGGCTCTAATCATGTGCTTCTAAAAAAAAAACAAAAAACATTGGAATCTATGCATTCGGCACCCTGCATGTAGATTGGGGTGCCAGGCGCATGGATTAGGGGGGCAGCGCCCCTGCGCCCTGCATGGGCAGCCGCCACTGACAGAAAGTGTGTTCATGGCTAAATCACCAGGTGGAAATAAAAGAAAACTTCCTAAAAAAGACTAATGCAGCCCACACATTTTATCACTGGTAAGATGCAATGTATGACATTTTTGGTTTTTGTATTTTATATCACGTTAACGTTATTTCATTCTAAATTTACATTCTTTTTTAATTACACAGAGTACTACTCTATCTTGAAACATTAATACTTGTTCTCATTCTTCTATAATGCTCTCTCCCAAGGTCCTAATGGAAGCTTCAAATCCACAAAGGAGAAGGTTAATGTGAAAGTGAACCCACAACAAAAGGTAAGAGAAAAGCACCAGATAGACCTAGTCTCTCTACACTCCACAATCAGGCCCGGACTGGGATAAAAAACAGGCCTGGGCCTTTTTAGAATGAGCAGCCCATGACATATTTACCAGTCCCTTCCCCACTTTCCATCCTGACGGAGATGAGAGGGGTCGGGAAAGAGCATGTGGGAGCCGAACAGCATGGGGGGGCAGAGAGCATAAGGGAAGGGGGCTGGAGAGCACAGGGTGGGCCGGAGTACATGGGGGGGCAGAGAGCAGGTGGGGCAAAGACCACTGAGGAGGCCAGAGGACATAGGGGGGCAGAGAACAAGGAGGTGGGCAGAGAGCACAGGGGGGGCTGGAGAGCACTGGGGGGGGTGTATGGAGCGCACGGGGGGTATGGAGAGCACAGGGGGGCCAGAGAATACTGGGGGGAGCCTGAGAGAGCGGGGAAGGCTGAGAACACAGGAGGAGCAGGAGAGCACTGGGGGGCTGGAGTGCACAGGGGGAGCAGGAGAGCACTGGGGGGCTGAAGTGCACAGGAGGGGGAGAGCACAGGGGGGGTTATAGAAAGCTTGGGGGGCTAGAGAGTACTGGGGGGGGAGCCTGAGAATAGAGGGGGGGTTAGAGAGCACAGGGGGGGAAGGAGAAAGCTTGGGGGCCAGAAAGCACTGGGGGGGGCCTGAGAGCACAGGGGGGTTGAAGAACATGGGGGTCAGAGAGCACGGGGGGCTGGAGAGCACTGGGGGGAGCCTGAGAGCACGGGGGGTTGGAGAACATGGGGGGCGGAGAGCACGGGGGGCTGGAGAGCATTGGGGGTAGGGGAGCACTGGGAGGGCCAGAGAGCACTGGGGGGGAAGAAAGAAGCTGGATAGGAGGAGCGGCGGGGCTGCTGCATATAGAAGAATCATTCTCTTTATTTTCCTCCTGCAGCCTCTGAAAGCCTGTGGGAGAGAGAGAAGGAGAAGCAGGCTTTAAGAGGCTGCAGGAGGAAAATAGAGAGATTAATTCTTCTATATGCAGCCGCCCCGCCGCTCCTCCTATGCAGGCGCACGGGGAGCAGCACTTACCTTCACTCTGGTCCGGCGTCTCCTCCAGCTCCTTCCTCTTCATGGTCACAGGTCGGGTGACCTGTAGTTTCCGCCCCTGGTCCGACATCTGAAATGAACTGGCAGCCAGCCGTGGAGAGGTCGGATGAGCGGCGCAGGCTCAAGGAGCAGCCCAGCTACCTTGGGCCCCACAAAGGCATGAGGCCCGGCGGCCCCATAGCTATAGGCGTGCTGCCCTATGGCAGTCCGGGCCTGTCCACAATACATAAAGAAAGCTGCTTTTACAATATTACATTGTTACAAAGTCTGGTTGAAACAAGACACAAGTCCAGCTAGTTAAGCAAAGAGAAGAAAAGAAAACACACACAAATACAAAACCTTCATATACACTATCCTATACCCACAGTTTATCCAGAAGAAGGCAAAAAAACCCCAATGAAGCATGATCCAATTTGCTCCAGTGGGGAAAAAAAAAATCCTTCCCGATTTCCCAGGAGGCATCCGTATATTCCCTGGATCAACTACCTCTGGTGCTAATACCTATAAATATAAGTATCCAGTTATATTATGCGCATGTAGGAAACAATCCAAATCTTTTTCTAAACAATCTACTGAGTGGACCAGAACCAGCTCTTGGAAGGAGTCTTTTCCACATTTTCACAGCTATTGGGATATAAGAGTAGCATACTGACATCCTGAAAAATGGGACATAGGCACTACTTATCTCAGAATGCCCTAATCTAAGGAGCCCGAGCATTGCCTCACAGCGTGGCACTTTTGCCCTTAAGAAGACCTTGTGCCACTATATATTTATGTAGCAGGAAGGGTATCCTGTAAGTCGCAAATCACTGTAAATCCACTGTGAAAGAGTATGTGGCGATCTCAGCCTGGGATCCGACCAGACTACGCCACCCCACCAACGTGTTTCACGCCCCCCCCCGGAGCTTACTCATGGGGGTATGATCCTCATGAATAAACCCCGGGGGGGTCGGATTGAAACATATAACCAAATATGTTGACCTTCAAAATTCCATGCACCTGCAAAGCGGTGTAAAACTACAGTACCTATATTTGCCCATAGCTGATGCTTTCAGAGCCTTTACAGCCCATTCATTTAGAGTTCACCGTGAACAATGGCCCTAGAATTAGTGCTCTGACTCCAGCATGTGCGGTAATACCTAATTCCTTATATGTGTGACACAATTGTTTTTATACGCACCAGATGCAAGTGCATAATATGTGCATACACACATGTGTGGGGGAGCTCTAAAAAATATAGTTTGGGGTGTTTTTTTTATTTCTTTTGTTTAACTTTATTTTTTAAGCATTGTTTTTCTTTTTTTCTAACATAACTTTAATGCTATCATAAGGAACAGACAAGCCCCTATGTAATAGCATAGTGCAGGTGACAGGTTCTCTTTGAGGGGACATCAAGGGTCTAAACCTTTTATTCCATTTTTGGCACCCTTTACCAGTAGAAAAAACCTTGAGGTACCCCGGTTTAAAATAAAAAAAAAAAATCGAAAATGTTACTTATCAATGAAAAATAGTAAGCATCATCAGTTCTCCAAACACATCAGAGTCCCTCATCACATTATAGTCCCCATCACATTATAGTCGCCCCCATCATATCAGAGGTCCCCTCATCATGTCAGAGGTTCCTGTCAAAGGCTGTCAGAGGCCTGTCAAAGGCCACCCATCACTTTAGAGGCCCCTTGTCACCACAAAGACCCCCATCACATGAGAGTCCCCCATCCCATCAAAGTGCCCTCAAGACAGTGCCTCCCCATCACATCAGAGACCCCTTATTACAATAGAGTCCCCCATCACATTTTAGTCCCCCCATGAAATCAGAGGTCCCCCCATCATGTCAGAGCTCCCTCCATCATGTCAGAGCTCCCCCATCACATTAGAGAGTCCACCATCACATTATAGTCTCTCTTGATATCAGCGGATCCTCCATCATGTCAGAGGTTCTTCAGTCATGTCAGAGGTCCCCCATCACATCAGAGTCCCCCATCACAATATAGTCTCTCATGACATCAGAGGTCCCTCCATCATGTCAGAGGTCCCTCCATCATGTCAGAGGTCCCCCATCACATCAGAGAGTCCCCATCACATTATAGTCTCTCATGGCATCAGAGGTTCCTCCATCATTTCAGAGGCCCCTTATCAAATCAAAGGCCCCCCATAACCACAGTGTCCCCCCAATCACACAAGAGTCCCCCCATCACAGAGTTCTTTCACCCCATCTCTGATCCAGGGAAAACTTGGTCTCATGCTTATGGCACCTCAGGGAAACCCACATGGCACCCCGATTGAAAAACAGTGTATTAGACCATCAATGTCCCTTCTACATTTTGTTGAAGTTTATTAAGTACAGACTGCACTTGATCAACTTATTTTATGGCCAGAGTGGCCGGCTTGACAATGCTGAATGAATGTTCATTGATCTCCTGCTGCTCACCCTCCTTACACCCACCATGATGATCCTGGGCATCCAACAGGGGTAGGTAAGCCACATGATGGGAAGAAGGATGGGTAACACGTTACTGAGCAGTGAAACTTTTTTTGCACTTATGGAACAGATATAGCAACACACTTTAATAGTATATAAAACAGACCAGAAGTGAAGTTCATTGTTAGGGTTTACACACACTGGAGTCCCTCGAGTGATGAGACACCTGTAAGTTACCTTGCCTAGTGTTGACATCTTTGCCTGGACTTCTAGGGTCAACATCTTCAGCCATCTTGATAAGCCAACTTGGATTGACATAACTTCCATGCATGTTTCAATTTAGTAAGCATTTATTGCAAAAGAGACATATTGGGGTTGATTTACTAAGGGCAAATAAACTGTGCACTTTGCAAGTGCAGTTGCACTAATTCTCCTTAGTATATGTAATGTGCCAATCAGGGGCAAGGAAAAAAAAATCTTGCACATGAATGGATGATGGAAATCTGCAGAGCTTTAACACATTTACTAAGCTCTGGGGAATACAAGTGCAACTGCACTTGCAAAGTGCACAGTCTATTTGCCTTTAGTAAATCCGCCCGATTATGTTTCTTCTGATATAAAAGCCTACCTACTTGAAATTATTCTAGATAAAGCTCAGCTTTAGAGTATTTATGGGACTTGGCTGACTAGGCCAGACTAGCAGCATGTCTGTCCAGCTATTATTTATAATAATTGCCAGCAGGAAGAGTGTCCAAACCAGAGTGATGGTTCTTTTAGACTCATATGACAATGGATACAAGAGCAAAAATATTGAGGCGTATTGAAGCGTATTGTAAAAGTAAAATTCACTGACCACCAAGGCTTTTTTTCAGCGGGAACATGAGGGCAACGCAGTTACGGCACTTCTACAGTTGACTGGCTGGTAGGGGTTGGCCAACAATAGGTCTCCCAGCAGTCAATGCTGGCTGGTAGGGGTCTAGTGTTAATGGGGTGGATCTGTTGTTGCTAGGGGGTATTTTGTCACAGGGGTTTTTTCTTGCTTGGGGATCTATTGTTGCTTGAGGGGGGCTGTTGTTGCTGGTTGCAGGGGATCTATTTTACTGCATTTCTTATTATCATTAACAAATTCCATACAATTGACTCAACACCATAAAATTTACTTAATACTCTTTTCTCTAGAAGGGGCAGTACTGGGAGGTGGGTAGGGGGTGGGACTAAAGGACGAAACATGGAGATGGGAAGGAGGCAGAGACAAGGGGTGACCTGCAGTGGCGGCTGGTGCTCAATATTTTGGGGGAAGGGGCAGCAAACAAACCTACTTCCCTCACTCGCACGATCGCCACCGCCGTGGGAGAAGGACGTGAAGGCGGTGATCAGTCCAGGCCTTACCTTAGGAGGCTGCTCCTCGCTCCAGGCTTCCGGACGAACAGGCGTTGCTTCTCCTCCTGGCCAAACAGGAAGCCCTAAGACTCCCTGGCCAATCGGGTCTCAGGACCTGCTTCATGATTGGCCGGGAGGAGAAGCAGGAAGACAATGGCTCAGCCCACCCTTTTTTGAAGCCAATTAGAACCTCAGGCTCTAGTCATTTGCTTAAAAACAAAACAAAAAACCATTGAAATCCATGCGTCTGGCACTCTGAGATTAGGGGCCGGGCGCATGGATTAGGGGGGCGGCGCCCCTGCGCCCCTTATGGATGGGTCGCCACTGAGTACCTGTATTTTTCTGAGAAAAAAAGCCCTGCTGACCACTATGATGAAATGTCTACACCCTGCTTCAGGATTTATATGATACATTGACAAATAAATAAATTCTTTAAAGTACAGGTCCTAATTCTATTTCTGTTATCCTAGGTGCCTATACCAAGACCTCGGTAATATCATAATCTGCACAGTGGAATAAAGTTTGGGGCAACATTCAAAACCACTCAAGCCATCTGTCAGTGCTTATATTTTACATCATGCCATGTCTTGAGCCTTGACTTTAATTTATTTTCTTGATATGTGATGACCAGATGGTCCCGTGGAACTTACTTTCTGATTGCATCCCTCTTATCCTCTGCATTCTTGGAGCTCGTGATAGAGAAGTATATGCCATACAGTGGAAGGACATGCCAGCCTGCTGCTTGTAATTAGTTCTACGTGCCGCTGCGAAAGCTTGTTTTTATTTTGTCCTGTTGGTACTTTCCATTGTTCCTCCTGTTTGCTGTTTGGACAGCATTTGACAAGACATTCCCTACCTCACCCTCTTGTACAGTTAGTTTAATTTTACACCGCCGAGTCTGGGCTTGTGAAAGTCATTGTCTTTTTATATTTCAAAGGACTGTAAAACACATTCTTTGTATTATATTTGACTAAATTAAAATTGTTGGATTTAACTTCTCTTAACGTCTTATTGAAGAGTTAAGCCTCGTACACACGATCGGATTTTCCAAGGGCAATGTGTGATGTCAGGCTGTTGGCGGAAAATCCGACCGTGTGTAAGCTTCATCGGACAATTGTTGTCTGATTTTCCGCGGACGAATGTTGGATGGCAGGTTTTAAAATTTTCCACGCACAAATATCTGTTGTCGGATTTTCCGAGCGTGTGTACACAAGTCCGTCGGACAAAAGTCCAAAGTACAAACATGCATGCTCGGAAGCAAGGACGAGGCAGAAGTTGGTCGATCTTGTAAACTAGCGTCCGTAATGGAGAATTAACATTCGTGACGGGGCAAATTCTGAAATCTTGAAATGTAGCGCACATTCTCTTCTACTTTAATGGCATAATAATGAAGCTGCTTTGCTAGTGATACTGATGGAGTTATTGCAAACAAATATTCAAAGGCTTTTTTTTCCTAGTGATATCAAGAATAATATATATATATAGATTTTTTTTTCTGGGCAAGTTACCACAACACCATTATCCCATAGTTTTTAAGATCAAAGATACAACTACAGTCGTATGCAAAACTTTAGGAACCCCTGACAATTTCCATGATTGTCATTTATAAATATTTGGGTGTTTGGATCAGCAATTTCATTTTGATCTATTATTATTCTCAAGAATCAGCTGATATTGAGTGGAATCCATGCGACCCCAACTTTAACCAGATTCCCAGTACCGGCACTGGCCACACAGCCCCACAGCATGATGGAACCTCCACCAAATTTTACTGTGGGTAGCAAGTGTTTTTCTTGGAATGCTGTGTTATTTAGCCGCCATGCATAACGCCCCTTGTTATGACCAAATAACTCAATCTTTGTTTCATCAGTCCACAGCACCTTATTCCAAAATGAAGCTGGCTTGTCCAAATGTGCGTTTGCATACCTCAAGCGACTCCATTTGTGGCGTGTGTGCAGAAAAGGCTTCTTTTGCATCACTCTCCCATACAGCTTCTCCCTGTGCAAAGTACGCTGAATTGTTGAAGGATGCACAGTGACACCATCTGCAGCTAGTTGATGTTGTAGGTTAGGGATCCTCAAAGTACAGCCCTCCAGCTGTTGCAGAACTACACGTCCAATGAGGCATTGTAAACCTCTGACATTCACAGACATGACTAGGCATAGTGGGAATTGAAGTTCATGAACAACTAGAGGGCCGTAGTTTGAAGACCCCTGTTGTAGGTCTTTGGAGGTGGTCCGTGGGCTGTTTTTGACCGTTCTCACCATCCTTCTCCTTCGCCTCTCCAATATTTTATGTGGCCTGCCACTTCTGGCCTTAACAAGAACTGTGCCTGTGGTCTTCCATCTCCTCACTATGTTCCTCACAGTGGACACTGACAGCTTATATTGCTGTGATAACTTTTTGAAACCTTCCCCTAAACAATAATGTAGAACAATCTTTGTTTTCAGGTCATTTGAGAGTTGTTTTGAGGCCCCCCCATGTTGCCACTCTTCAGAGGAGAGTCAAAGAGAACAACAACTTGCAATTGGCCACCTTAAATACCTTTTCTCATGATTGGATGCACCTGTCTATGAAGTTCAAGGCTTAATGAGCTCACCAAACCAATCGTGTGTTCCAATTAATCAGTGCTAAGTAGTTACAGGTATTCAAATCAACAAAATGACAAGGGTGCCCAAATTTATGCACCTCTCTAATTTCGTTTTGATGCATATTGCGCATTTTCTGTTAATCCAATAAACCTCATTTCACTACTGAAATATTACTGTGTCCTTCAGTTATTTGATAGATCAAAATGAAATTGCCGATCCAAACACCCAAATATTTTTAAATGACAATCATGGAAATTGCCAGGCGTTCCTAAACTTTTGCATACGACTGTATGTTGGTGTCCCTTGTTAATTTTACATTGTATTTTTTTTAAATGTAAATGCCTACTCCCAAACTGTCATTTGAAGTAAAACACATAGCCAAGTATTATTCTCCACATTTTTTTTTATTGTGCATTAAAAAAAGAAAACAAATAAAATTAGACATGCTATCTGCCAATAGAACTTAACCACTTGAGCCCCGGACCATTATGCTGCCTAAGGACCAGAGGTCTTTTTCCAATTTGGCACTGCGTCGCTTTAACTGCTAATTGCGCGGTCATGCAATGCTGTACCCAAACGAAATTTGCGTCCTTTTCTTCCCACAAATAGAGCTTTCTTTTGATGGTATTTGATCACCTCTGCGGTTTTTATTTTTTGCGCTATAAACGGAAAAAGACCAAAAATTTTGAAAAAAAATGATATTTTCTACTTTTTGTTATAAAAAAAATCCAATAAACTAAATTTTAGTCATACATTTAGGCCAAAATGTATTCGGCCACATGTCTTTGGTAAAAAAAATGTCAATAAGCGTATATTTATTGGTTTGCGCAAAAGTTATAGCGTCTACAAACTAGGGTACATTTTCTGGAATTTACACAGCTTTTAGTTTATGACTGCCTATGTCATTTCTTGAGGTGCTAAAATGACAGGGCAGTACAAAACCCCCACAAATGACCCCATTTTGGAAAGTAGACACCCCAAGGAAATTGCTGAGAGGCATGTTGAGCCCATTGAATATTCATTTTTTTTGTCCCAAGTGATTGAAAAATGACAAAAAAAAAAAAAATATTTACAAAAAGTTGTCACTAAATGATATATTGCTCACACAGGCCATGGGCCTATGTGGAATTGCACCCCAAAATACATTCAGCTGCTTCTCCTGAGTATGGGGATACCACATGTGTGGGACTTTTTGGGAGCCTAGCCGCGTACGGGACCCCGAAAACCAAGCACCGCCTTCAGGATTTCTAAGGGTGTAAATTTTTGCTTTCACTCTTCACTGCCTATCACAGTTTCGGAGGCCATGGAATGCCCAGGTGGCACAAAACCCCCCAAAATGACCCCATTTTGGAAAGTAGACACCCCAAGCTATTTGCTGAGAGGCATATTGAGTCCATGGAATATTTTATATTTTGACACAAGTTGCGGGAAAGTGACACTTTTTTTTTTTTTTTTTTTTTTTTTTCATAAAGTTGTCACTAAATGATATATTGCTCACACAGGCCATGGACCTATGTGGAATTGCACCCCAAAATACATTTAGCTGCTTCTCCTGAGTATGGGGATACCACATGTGTGGGACTTTTTGGGAGCCTAGCCGCGTACGGGACCCCGAAAACCAATCACTGCCTTCAGGATTTCTAAGGGTGAAAATTTTTGATTTCACTCTTTACTGCCTATCACAGTTTTGGAGGCCATGGAATGCCCAGGTGGCATAAAACCCCCCCAAATGACCCCATTTTGGAAAGTAGACACCCCAAGCTATTTGCTGAGAGGCATGGTGAGTATTTTGCAGCTCTCATTTGTTTTTGAAAATGAAGAAAGACAAGAAAAAACATTTTTTTTTTCTTTTTTCAATTTTCAAAACTTTGTGACAAAAAGTGAGGTCTGCAAAATACTCACTATACCTCTCAGCAAATAGCTTGGGGTGTCTACTTTCCAAAATGGGGTCATTTGGGGGGGTTTTGTGCCACCTGGGCATTCCATGGCCTCCGAAACTGTGATAGGCAGTGAAGAGTGAAATCAAAAATTCACGCCCTTAGAAAGCCTGAAGGCGGTGCTTGGTTTTCGGGGTCCCGTACGCGGCTAGGCTCCCAAAAAGTCTCACACATGTGGTATCCCCGTACTCAGGAGAAGCAGCAGAATGTATTTTGGGGTGTAATTTCACATATTCCCATGGCATGTTTGAGCAATATATCATTTAGTGACAACTTTGTGCAAAAAAAAAAAAAAAAATTTGTCTCTTTCCCGCAACTTGTGTCGCAATATAAAATATTCCATGGACTCGACATGCCTCTCAGCAAATAGCTTGGGGTGTCTACTTTCCAAAATGGGGTCATTTGGGGGGGTTTTGAACTGTCCTGGCATTTTATGCACAACATTTAGAAGCTTATGTCACACATCACCCACTCTTCTAACCACTTGAAGACAAAGCCCTTTCTGACACTTATTGTTTACATGAAAAAGTTTTTTTTTTTTTGCAAAAAAATTACTTTGAACCCCCAAACATTATATATTTTTTTAAAGCAAATGCCCTACAGATTAAAATGGTGGGTGTTTCATTTTTTTTTTCACACAGTAATTGCGCAGCGATTTTTCAAACGCATTTTTTGGGGAAAAAACACACTTTTTTAAATTTTAATGCACTAAAACACACTATATTGCCCAAATGTTTGATGAAATAAAAAAGATGATCTTAGGCCGAGTACATGGATACCAAACATGACATGCTTTAAAATTGCGCACAAACGTGCAGTGGCAACAAAATAAATACATGTTTAAAAGCCTTCAAAAGCCTTTACAGGTTACCACTTTAGATTTACAGAGGAGGTCTACTGGAAAAATTACTGCACTCGATCTGGCCTTCGCGGTGATACCTCACATGCATGGTGCAATTGCTGTTTACATATGACGCCAGACCGCCGCTTGCGTTCGCCTTAGCGCGAGAGCAGGGGGCGACAGGGGTGCTTTTTTTTTTTTTTTTTTTCTTTATTATTTTTTTGCTTTTTTAATCTTACTTTTAAACTGTTCCTTTCATATTTTTTTTTTTAATCATTTTTATTGTTATCTCGGGGAATGTAAATATCCCCTATGATAGCAATAGGTAGTGACAGGTACTCTTTTTTGAAAAAATTGTGGTCTATTAGACCCTAGATCTCTCCTCTGCCCTCAAAGCATCTGACCACACCAAGATCGGTGTGATAAAATGCTTCCCCAATTTCCCAATGGCGCTATTTACATCCGGCGAAATCTAAGTCATGAAATACTCGTAGCTTCCGGTTTCTTAGGCCATAGAGATGTTTGGAGCCACTCTGGTCTCTGATCAGCTCTATGGTCAGCTGGCTGAATCACCGGCTGCATTCTCAGGTTCCCTGCTGAGACAGGAGAGCCAGAGAAAAACACGGAAGACGGTGGGGGTGGGGGGGGCATTCCCTCCCACGGCTTGTAAAGGCAGTCTGGAGGCTAATTAGCCACTAGGATTGCTTTTACATGAAAGCCGACCGCTGGCTGAAAAGAATGATATCAAGATGATACCTAAACCTGCAGGCATCATTCTGGTATAACCACTCAAAGTCGTGAATGGCGTACCTGAAGACAAAAAAATGGTTAACAATGGTTAACAATAAAGCACAGTAAACAGTAAAGTATAAATAATTACACACCTGAAAAACAAACATGATAAAACATAATAACAATAACAATAACAATAAAACATTGCAGAATAGAATACAGTAAAAAAGAGCAGAACAATAGAGAGAGAGAATAGAGAGAGAGAGAACAATAAAACGACAACTATTTTTTTTTTTATTTCATATTTTTTTTTTTTTTTTACACTTTTTTTGTAACTAACTTTTATAACGGTAACCGGTTCCAGGTTCGGGTCTCTCAAAATGCGATGGCATCTTGGGAGACCCTGTGAAAGTGTGCCTAGTCTGTGCAATGCTGTACTCTACGCTAATACTCAACTAGTGAATGGTAGCGTTCAAAACATTCACCAATGCAAAGACCAGGATTGTCAGGACAGGAGGGACAATAATAGCGGGTATCACGCCTATATCAGCGCTTGCTGTAGACACAACATCTTTTTTGGGGGGGTTCGTTGGGTAGGGGTACTCGGGAGGACATAAAGAAAATGCCTCTCATGCAGCCGACTGCATTTGGTTGGGGATGTGAATGGGGGAAGTACGGGCGCTGCAGAAGTGGTGGGTTCCCAATTAGGATTGGCGAATGCAGCAGGAAGGGCATTATGGGCACGACGGGCCTGTGTTTGTCTTTTTGGTGGCAGCGGGACACTACTTGTGCTTGCCACCTCACCAGCTTGAACTGCACTTATGGGACTCGCCACGTCACCACGTGTTACTGCAGTGCTGGTTTGACTACGACCGGGGTGTACTAGGCCGCTGGTGCTTGCCAGTTCCCCAAAACGCTACCAAAAAACTGTTAGCGATCGCAGGGATCAGGCCTGACTCTGCGAACGCTGCAGTTATGCGTTTAGTGTTTTGTAAGTGACAGTGATCGATCGATACTGCACTTGGGTGGGCTGGGCCGGGCGGAGGGGCAAAACGCAGGTGCTAGCAGGTATCTGGGCTGATCCCGCTAACACTGCGTTTTTGGGAACCCTAAACTGCTGGTGACGCTAGTATAGATCTGATCGGATCAGATATTGATCCGTTCAGATACTATACCACTAAGGGAGGTGTACGGTGCGTGCGTGGGTGTTAGCGGTACTGGCGCTAACCTGACGCTGCCTGGGGCTGGTGCTTGCCAGTTCACCAAAACGCTACCAAAAAAACTGTTAGCAATCGCAGGGATCAGGCCTGACTCTGCGAACGCTGCAGTTATGCGTTTAGTGCCTTGTAAGTGACAGCGATCGATCGATACTGCACTTGGGTGGGCTGGGCGGAGGGGCAAAACGCAGGTGCTAGCAGGTATCTGGGCTGATCCCGCTAACACTGCGTTTTTGGGAACCCTAAACTGCTGGGGACGCTAGTATAGATTTGATCGGATCAGATATTGATCCGATCAGATACTATACCACTAAGGGAGGCGCATGCTGTGTGCGTGGGTGTTAGCGGTACTGGCGCTAATCTGACGCTGCCTGGGGCGACGCATATCACCGCCGGGCGATCGGGGGGCTAAACCTTTATTCGGTAATAAACGGCGGGTGCCCTGACACTATAAAAAAAAAACAAACTAACCAGCGTCAACCGTAACGGTTATACGGTGATCAGTGGTGAAAGGGTTAACTAGGGGGCAATCAAGGGGTTAAAACATTTATTAGGTAGTATATGGGGGTCCCTGTCGCTATAAAACGCTGACGGCGAACCTAAATATTTACCTCACTAACTAGCGTCACCAGCGACACTAATACAGCGATCAGAAAAATGATCGCTTAGCGACACTGGTGACAGGGGGTGATCAAGGGGTTAAAACTTTATTAGGGGGGGTTAGGGGGGTACCCTAGACCTACAGGGGGGTAACAGTAACTGTGCTAACACTGTAACTGTCACAAACTGACACAGCAGTAATCAGAAAAAAAAAAAAAAAACTGCTGGTGTCAGTTTGTGACAGGGGGGGGGGGGTGATTGGGGGGGGATCGGGGGGCGATCGGGGGGGGGATCGGGGTGTAATGTGTGCCTGGCATGTTCTACTGTGTGTGTGTGTGTTAGTGCAGTCACTCACATGCCGTCTCTCCTCGGGCCGGAACGGAAACTACCGACCCGAGGGGAGAATACATCACTTCCTTTGCTGCTGTTTAGCATACAGCAGCAAAGGAGTGTTCCCATTGGCCGGCGGCGATCGCGAGGGGGGGCCACGAACGGATGGCCTCCCCCTCGTCTCTGATCGCCGGGGGACAGAACGGGACCGCCTCGGGCGGCGGGGGGGGGTCCGATCGGACCCCCCACCCGCGGAAGGCAAATCACGTACCCTGTACGTGATTTTGCCTGTCCGTGCCGCCTTGCCGACGTACATCGGCGTGAGGCGGTCGTCAAGTGGTTAACCAAAAAGTGCATTCTATGCATCCAAAAATATAGAAAATATACCAAATCAAATCATTATCCAACCAAAAAAATAATGTCAAAGCAATAACTCCAAGGCCAATAATAAATAACACGTTATCTCCTCCGATTCCGCAACATGTCTGGTTGACGGACGACCGTTCAGAAACGAACGGAAAAACGCGAAATGAAAAGCGCAAAATGAAAAGCGCAAATCAACACTCACCAAACTTCTACTAACACGAAATTAGCAGAAGGAGCCCAAAGGGTGGTGCTAAAGAGCTGAAAAACCACGTAGTACGTCAATATGTTCGTGATTGTTGGCCAACAATTGTGTGCCGCTTGTATGGAAGAAACGTTTGGGCCAACGCCCTTTGGATAAAAGTCCATGGTTTTGTTGGCCAACAATCCGGTCGTGTGTAAGAGGCTTAAAGCTGTGGATTTGATCAAGTCAGCAAGTGGCTACATTGTCCCTACGGGTTGGGTCTAGCTTGTATGTCATTGCATAGATAGGCATTTGAAACAGAACAGTATGAAAATAGATTTCTAAAGCCTTTTACATACTCTGTGCTATCTCCGTGCCTCAGAAAGCGCATAGTCTTTGTCAGCACTCACAATGAGCAAATAGTTGTAATATAGACTCTGAGATCTGCTTAGAAATGATGCTGTTTCTGAAGTAACACAGTCTGCTGTAATATCCTGATGTGTCTGATCACTAGAAGCAAATCTTTTTAACATTTGGAAAGCTGTGCATGTATTGGAGTTTTCTGTGTTTTGCACTTTGCTTGTGGGACTACAAGAACTTTTGTTTCTAGAACTGTTCTTACTGCTGAAAGTGCTGTACTTTGATGGACTGTGTTTGATTTCTACACTGCACAGACACCTATTTTCTGCATCATCTGCGATTGCACACATTTTTGTAAATATTTTATTATATCTTCAATTGACAACACTGAAGAAACGACACTTTGCTACAATGTAAAGTAGTGAGTGTACAGCTTGCATAACAGTGTAAATTTGCTGTCCCCTCAAAATAGCTCAACACACAGCCATTAATATCTAAACCGCTGGCAACAAAAGTGAGTACACCCCTAAGTGAAAATGTCCAAATTGGGCCCAGTTAGCCATTTTCCCTCCCCAGTGTCATGTAACTCATTAGTGTTGCCAGATCTCAGGTGTGAATGGGGAGCAGGTGTGTTAAATTTGGTGTTATCGCTCTCACTCTCTCATACTGGTCACTGGAAGTTCAACATGGCACCTCATGGCAAAGAACTCTCTGAGGATCTAAAAAAAGGATTGTTGCTCTACATAAAGATGGCCTAGGCTATAAGACGATTGCCAAGACCCTGAAACTGAGCTGCAGCATGGTGGCCAAGACCATACAGCAGTTGAACAGGACAGGTTCCACTCAGAACAGGACTCTCCATGGTCGACCAAAAAGGTTGAGTGTATGTGCTCAGCGTCATATCCAGAGGTTGTCTTTGGGAAATAGACGTATGAGTGCTGCCAGCATTGCTGCAGAGGTTGAAGGGGTGGGGGGGTCAGCCTGTCATTGCTCAGACCATACGCCGCACACTGCATCAAATAGGTCTGCTTGGCTGTCCTCCCAGAAGGAAGCCTCTTCTAAAGATGATGCACAAGAAAGCCCACAAACAGTTTTCTGAAGACAAGCAGACTAAGGACATGGATTACTGGAACCATGTCCTGTGGTCTGATGAGACCAAGATAAACTTACTTGGTTCAGATGGTGTCAGGCGTGTGTGGCGGCAACAAAGTGAGGAGTACAAAGACAAGTGTGTCTTGCCTACAGTCAAGCATGGTGGTGGGAGTGTCATGGTCTGGGGCTGCATGAGTGCTGCCGGGACTGGGGAGCTACAGTTCATTGAGGGAACCATGAATGCCAACATGTACTGTGACATACTGAAGCAGAGCATGATCATCTCCCTTCAGAGACTGGGCTGCAGGGCAGTATTCCAACATGATAACGACCCCAAACACACCTTCAAGATGACCACTGCCTTGCTAAAGAAGCTGATGGTAAAGGTGATGGACTGGCTAAGCATGTCTCCAGACCTAAACCCTATTGAGCATCTGTGAGGCATCCTCAAATGGAAGGTGGAGGAGCACAAGGCCTCGAACATCCACCAGCTCAGTGATGTCATCATGGAGGAGTGGAAGAGGACTCCAGTGGCAACCTGTGAAGCTCTGGTGAACTCCATGCCCAAAAGGGTTAAGGCAGTGCTGGAAAATAATGGTGGCCACACAAAATATTGACACTTTGGGCCCAATTTGGACATTTTTACTTAGGGGTGTACTCACTTTTGTGAGATACTATATGTCTCAGGAAGGATTTGTGCATTCACTAGAAACAGATCCTCTGCAATTTGACAAGTAATCCAAAATCACCACCTCTAAATGAAGTTGATTTGCAACAGCTAGAGATATCTGCTAGACCCCAAAATATACAGTTAAACCTTTCTTAAAACTTAAAGAAGAATTCTATTGAGATTTATTTTTTACATAGTTTCATTGCCTTGGAAAAGTATTCATACCCCTTGAAATTTTCCACATTTTGTCACGTTACAACCAAAAACATAAATGTATTTTATTGAGATTTTGTGTGGTCAAAAATGTCACTCTCTAGATGTGCAAAGCTGGCAGAGACATACCCAGTGGCGGCTGGTGCTCCATTTTTTTTAGGGGGGGGCGGCAAAACGACCACCCACCCGCTCGCTCGCCTGCCAGCCAGCCTGCCAGCCCCGCACTTACCCCATCCAGGTCGCGGGCGGCTTCTCCTCCTGGCCAATCTGGTCGCTTCTCCTCCTGGCGAATCCTGGCTTAGGACCCGCTTCCTGTCCTGATTGGCCCGGGAGGAGAAGCAGGAAGACCATAGCGAATCAACATTCGCTAATGTCACAAGTAAGTAGGCTCAGGGCGCAGTGCTCTGCGCCCCGAGCCCAACCTTTTTGAAGCCAATTAGAGCCTCAGGCTCTAATCATGTGCTTTTAAAAAAAACCCTCATAGAAATCCATGCGTCCGGTGCCCTGCATGGAGATTAGAAGGTTGGCGCCCCTTATGGACCGGCCGCCACTGGACAAAAAGACTTGCAGCTGTAATTGCAGTGAAAGGTGGTTCTATAAAGTATTGATTTAGGGGGGCTGAATACAAATGTACCCCACACTTTTCACATATTTATTTGTAGAAAATTTTGAAAACCATTTATCATTTTCCTTCCACTTCACAATTATGTGCCACTTTGTGTTGGTCTATCACATAAAATCCCAATAAAATACATTTATGTTTTTGGTTGTAACATGATAAAATGTGGAAAATGTCAAGGGGTATGAATACTTTTTCAAAGCACTGTACATTGGTCCAGCTTGGACCAATGGACTCAGGTACATACCAATCCTGGCTGTTGACAGGGAAACAAGGTGTCTTTGTTGGTTATAGCAGTAAAGTTAATTCATTTTTAAATAGACTTGTGTGCAATAATACCTGATAGAAGGTAAGAAGATTTTAAGCTCTTTTTAGCTTTGAGATTGGCATTGCACCATTCCATGTTTCATAAGCAACAGTTATGTTTTGCATAATCCCATTCTTCAGATCAAATAGATTATCAGTCATTCCTGCCTTGACTGCTTTATAATTCTCTTTAAAGAAGAATTCCAGGCATTAATATTTTAAACATAGTAGCATTGGTCCAGCTTGGACCAATGTAGCTATGCATACTGTATACTATACCGCTGTCCTTGGAAACTGGAAAGTAGACACCCCCACTTCAGTGATCTCCACTTGCTTCTGGGTTCCATCCAATCAAAGAACAGAAAATGTATGAAAAGTGTTCTCTGATTGGACAAGGTAGAGAGCATGACATCATCGCTACTAGACACCACTACTCCAGTGATCTCCACTTGCATCTGGTGTCCCATCCAATCACAGAATGCTATGCAATGTGTTCTATGATTGGACGAGGTGGAGAACCTCATATCACTGCTACGCCAGTGATCTCCACTTGCTTCCAGGTTCTGTCCAATCAGAGTACTCTATGCAAAGTGTTCTCTGATTGAACAATGTGGAGAGCATGACATCACCACCCTGCCTCTCCACCTCATTCAATCGGAGAATGTTTTGCTTTCATTCAGAAAACACAAAGCATTCTCTGAATGGCGCCCGTATTGAGTGGCCAATCTCCAAGCTGGACCAATGTAACTCAGTAATAAACTATCCATACCTGAAATTCTTTAAAGAGACTTATAAAACAATCAAGGCAGGAATGACTGATAATCTATCTCAGGGGTCTCCAAACTTTCTAAACAAAGGGCCAGTTGTGTCCTTCAGACTTTAGGATGGCCGGACTGTCTCCATTGGAAGTAGAAAGTGCCCCAGCATCAGTTTCCAATCATTGGTTTTAAAGGGAGGAATAGTGCCCCATTGATGGTGTCAGTGGGGTTGAATTAAGCCCTATCATTGGTGTCAGTTGGTGGAATAGTGCCACAAGGGCCAGATAGCCAGATAAAGGCAAGAAAAAGGCCACATCCGATCCCTAGTTTGGAGACCACTGGTCTAGAGCAAGGGTCTCCAAATTTTCTAAACTTTAGGAAGGCCGGACTGTGGCCATTGGGAGTAGAAATCGTACTGGCATCAGTGGGAGTAAACAGTGCATCTTCGGCATTAGTGGGAGGAATAGCGCCCCATTGTTGGTGTCAGTGGTAGGGATAGTGCCCCATCGTTGATGTCAATGGGAGAAATAGTGCCCCGTTGTTCATGTTAGTAACAAGAATTATGCCTCTTTGTTAGTGTCAGTGGTAGGAATAGTATATTGCATCAGTAGCAGAAAAAGTGCCCCAAGGGCCGGGTAAAAGCAAGCAAAGGGCCACATCCGGCCCCTGGGCCACAGTTTAGAGACCACTGACTTATCTGATCTGCAGAACAGGATTTTGCAATGTATAACTGTTGCTTATAAAAACTGAGCACTAATCTGCATGCTTACCCTCTAAGCATAAATTCCCCCTCCTCCCAGGACAAATCCGCCCCCTGCTGAAACACCCCCTCCCAGCATAAATCTTTGTCACCCCATCATTCCCACTCCAAATCCCTCCTCCCAGCACAAATCTCTCCCCCAATTCCCCCTCCCAGCACAAATCTCTCCCCCAATCAATACTCCCCCCAATCATTCCTACTAGCACAACCCCCCCCCCCCCAAAAAAATTCTTCTCCTAGCAAAATTTCCCTCTCCCCTCTACTATATCATCTCTTCTAGCACAATCCTCTCCAAATCCCCTCTCCTAGCATAAATTCTCTTCCGCCATCCCCCCTTCCAGCACGGATCCCCCCAAATCACCACTCCTAGCATAAATTCTCTTCCCCCATCCCCCCTCCCAGCACGAATCCCCCCAAATCACCACTCCTAGCATAAATTCTCTTCCCCCATCCCCCCTTCCAGCACAAATCCCCCCAAATCCCCTCTCCTAGCATAAATTCTCTTCCCCCATCCCCCCTCCCAGCACGAATCCCCCCAAATCACCACTCCTAGCATAAATTCTCTTCCCCCATCCCCCCTTCCAGCACAAATCCCCCCAAATCCCCTCTCCTAGCATAAATTCTCTTCCCCCATCCCGCCTCCCAGCACGGATCCCCCCAAATCCCCACTCCTAGCATAAATTCTCTTCCCCCATCCTCCCTCCCAGCAGGAATCCCCCCAAATCACCACTCCTAGCATAAATTCTCTCCCCTCTCCCCCTCCCAGCACGAATCCCCCCCAAATCATCCCTCCTAGCCCCCCCCATCAAATTTCCCATTCTAGAGCAATCCTTACCCCCTGCTGCCTCCCAAATCCCCCCTCCCAGCACAACCCCCCCCCAATCTCCTTGTGGCACTACCCCCCCACCTCACATGATATCTCAGTGTCCAGGGCAGCTGTGCCTTCTGCCCACCCCCTATCCTGGCCCTACACGGAAGCACTAGTGTTATTTTTCTGCCCCCTTGGCCATACACAGTACTTTACGCATTCTATGGATGGTGTACAGTATACACGCCATTCTATAAATGAATATTGCAAACAACACTTTGATCAGAGTTTTGCTTTAAGCAGCCTATGGATTCTGCCATGTCAGCAAGTGGCCACCCTGGTGCTGGATCAAGGATGCATTTTATTGCTTATAGCAGCATTTGTAACAGAATATTCTACACTCTAATAGAGAGTGCTATGGATAATATACTAATCTGCTGATTGAACTCATCTTGTTATATATAATAAACAGACTGTGTTTTCAAACGGTTATGTAACTTTCAGTTATGTCCGTTATGGTGGGAAAGAAATGTTCCAAGAAAATTGTTCACAATGAGAACAAACAGGACTGCAGAAGAAGCTGGAAGCCATATTGTATGATTTTTCTTTTTTTGGACCTTCTTGACAGCACAGTAAAATGTATACTAAACTTTTTTGTATGTACCACTAATTAACCAGCAGGTGGCAGTGCAATGTAACTAAATGTAACTGCCATCAAACATTTTGAAAACATTTAAGAGATTGCAGGAGAACTGACTCCTATTTCTCTGTCTGACCATTTTTATCTTACTGAAAAAAAATCCTTTACTGTACAAGTTACAAGCCTTAATTAAAAAAAAAATATTTTGGGTTTACATTTACTTTAAGCTTTGACAAAAAAAATTGGAAGCTGATTGGTTACTATGCACACTTGCACCAGATTCTGTGTTAGTAAATCTCCCCCTCATATCTATTGGTATCTGCAGTAAGCATGCATGATCTGGCAATGGGGTTGCTCCAGAAACCAGCACATGTCACATGTTACATTACAATTTACAACTCTACCTTAACCACTTCAGATCTGCGCTATAGCTGAATGACAGCCACAGCGTGGACCTACTTTGCCGGGAGGGCATCAATAGACGTCCTCCCGTGCTCGAGCGACCTGGGCGCCCTGTGATCAGTGAGTCTATGAGACTCGCTGGATCACAGATCGGAGTAAGGGATCGATCCTGACCCCTTACCACATGATCAGCTGTCAGCCAATGACAGCCGATCATGTGATGTACTGCAAACAGAGTCGGTAAACGGCTATTTTTTCTCCTCACGCTGATAGCGGCTGTCAGAGGGACATCGGTCCCGATCAAGGAGAGCAGCCGCGGAGTCATCTGTGCCCACCAGTGCTACCTGCCAGTGCCACTTATCAGTGCATAACAGTGCCACCTACCAGTGCCCACCAGCGCCACCTACCAGTGCCCACAGTGCCACCCATCAGTGCCCACAGTGCCACCTATCAGTGCCCACAGTGCCACCTATCAATGTCACCAATCAGTGCCTTACCAACAGTGCTGCCCATCAGTGACACCTACCAGTGCCCATCAGTGCCACCTATCAATGCCCATCAGTGCCATCTATCAGTGGTACATATCAGTAACACCTATCAGTGCCCTTCAGTGCCCATCAGTGCCACCCATCAGGGCCCATCAGTGCCATCTTATCAGTGGCCATCAGTGCCGCCTTGTCTGTGCCCATCAGTACTGTCTTATCTGTCCCCATCAGTGCTGCCTTATCTTTGCCTATCAGTGCCCATCAGTGCAGCCTATCAGTGCCCGCCAGTGCAACCTATCAGTGCCCACCAGTGCCACCTCATCAGCGCATATCAATGAATGAGAAAAATTACCTGTTTGCAATAAACTATGAAACATTATTTTTTTTTTCAAAATTTTCTGTTTTCTTTTGTTTGTTTAGCAAAAAATAAAAACCCCAGTGGTGATTAAATACCACCAAAAGAAAGCTCTATTTGTGTGAAAAAAATTATAAACATTTCATTTTGGTACAGTGTTGCATGACCGCGCAATTGTCATTCAAAGAAAGACAGCGCTGAAAGCTGAAAATTGGTCTGAGCAGGAGGGGGGTTTAAGTGCCCGGTAAGCAAGTGGTTAAAGGTTCTATTGCCTTCTCCCTTACATAGCTGTAAAAATCACTCCCTCTGTTTATGTGACCAAATATTGAAAACAATCTGTCCTAACCCCTGCTTTAATGAGCTTCACAATTATGTAAAAGCCAATAAAAGCCAGGCACCAAGCATCGTGATTCAGGTTAACAGAGTGGAATAAACTGAGCTCCTCCTTTTTTTATGTGACCTGGGGTATAAATTAACCAAGGTCTGGAAAGTAAAGATTTTCTGTATTTGAACACCTAGGGGTATATTTATTAAAACAATGTTAATCATAGCCGAAACTACTATACTTATTCCGCACTATCCCAGTCCCCATCCCATTGTATGTGTTGAAATCCTTTCAGAATCACATATCTCTCAATTCATATGGTGTAATAAAAAAACCTCTGGTCTCCCGACATACAATGATTACCCATAAAAGGCGGGGGGGGGGGTGTCTTGTAGTCCCTAATTTCAGCAAATACGTAGCAGCTGCGCAAATTACCCCGCTGACCTCCCTTTATGCTTCCCGACAGGCTCCTCTGTGGATAGATCTGGAGGCTTTCTGTTGCTCATCAGTTGATGTTTGTTCACTCCCTTGGCTCCCAAATAAATCTCGACCCACTTCTATGAGCCCTCTTATTAGACATACCCTTGCTATTTGGGACTCCACCAAATACTTTAGCAAATTGCTTTCACCACATTTACCTCTCTCACCCCTCCTTGGTAACCCAATGTTTACTCCAGGACTGAGTTTCTTTGCACCCATTCTTTTCTCAATGGCTGTTACATTTATACTTGGGCAGAAATTAGGGAAAAATATCAGGCTCCATCTTCCGAAATATTCAGATTCTTACAAATAAAACACTGGATCTCCCCCATATTTACTAATAAAGACCTTACGAGTCTGCTATCATTATTTGAACATATATGCCACCATAATAATATCGCTACTAAACTGAAAACATAAACATAATGTACCTTCATCCAATCTATTTGAAAATTGAGGCAGAAGGTAGAAATGTATTTAAGACAAAAAGATTATCATCATTAAAATGGTCCTATAGAGGGAAATATACAATACACAGTATCAGATCTCTGAAGAGGAACCAGACACTTGGACGCATGTCCACCCAGATCGATGGTCCTCCTGTCTGGGTGGACATGCGTCCAAGTGTCTAGTTGCCTCAAACCTTCTGCCTCAATTTTCATATTTGCCACCATGCACCTCTCTCCCCTAAACTGATTTCTATTCTCTACTCTCAAGTGAATACTTTCAACCACCACACCGATCACACTTACATTTCCAAGTGGGAAACAGACCTACGGTGCACCAGAGATAGAGCAGATTGGTTGCAAATCTGGGCCACAATAGCCTATTGCTCTATTAATGTGAATACTATCGAGTCTGCATTCAAAACAGTTACCAGATGGTACCTGGTCCCGTCACGTGTAGCCCACCTTAAGCCTTCCCATAATGGACTGTGCTTTCGTGGCTGCCCAATGCCAGGTGATGTTTTAATTCCTGGTGGACATGTTCCATGCTCGCACAGTTTTGGAGCAAGGTTCTGAAGCTTGTTCGTTTTTTTGTTTGATCGTCCCCTCCCCAGAGATCCTTGGTATGTATTATTACACCTTAACCACTTCCTTCCCCGCCCATAGTCAAATGACATCCGCAGGATATATACACTTATTGCGATAGAAGAATACATCTTGGCCTTAACTGAGGAAAAATTATTTATTTATTTTTTTTAAATGGTGATATTTATTATAGCAAAAAGTAAAAAATATTGTGTTTTTTTCAAACTTGTCACTCTTCTTTTGTTTATAGCGCAAGTAATAAAAAACGCAGAGGTGGGGGGCGTGGTCTGGACATGGCCGGGTAAAGACGTGCTTCACTAGAGCTCCCGTCCTTCCCTAACCCTTCTTGGCTATATCAGCTCTTTTTTTTACAGAATGCTCGCATCTAAGAAGCGGACTGGCAAAAAGAATAAAAAGAAGAACAGCCCAGGCTTCTCCACCCCTGCTTTGGGAGACTTCCAGAGACTATTCGGGAGATCAAACTCTGGGTCCCCGGAACTTAAGATGGCGGAGCCACGTTTCTCTCGCTCGCAGTCAGGCCTTGACCCTTCAGAGGGATCCCGCAGCCCGATTCTCTACCCCAACTCATCGGTACCTGCAGAATCTGAGGCATCCGGTACCCCTCACAGGCCATTTATGTTGAGTGCTGACGCTGAGCTTAAAGCCATCCTGCAGGCCCTGCCGACGAGAGCGGACATAGAGGCCTTAGTCGGGTGAGTAGAGGCAGCCCACAAAAAAGAGATACAGGCGGTGAAGCAGGAGGTACAAGCTCTCAACACGCACCTGACGGCGGGCGAATCCTCCCTAACGACGCTGGAACAGAGAGTGACAGCAATGGAATCCAGACAAGACAATCAGTCCACATCGGCAATGGAACTACAGCTACGTGTGGAGGAGATGGAGGACCGGAGCCGGAGGAACAACGTTCGGCTTCGGGGCCTCCCGGAGGCCACGGGCTCAGAAGACCTGCTAGCCACAGTTACAGACATATTTCGCAGAGTGGCCGGAGACCACCTCCCAGAGCAGATAGAGGTAGATCGTGTCCACCGAGCTTTGGGACCTCGATCGTCGGACCCCGCTAGGCCCCGAGATGTGATCTGCCGATTATACCACTATATACACAAGGAGGCAATAGCGAGGGGGGCCTGGGAGTCGGGCGAAATTGAGTTTGATGGTGCATTGGTTAAGCTCCTGCCGGACATATCCAGGTCAACGCTACGTAGGAGGGCCACCTTAAAGCCCCTGCTGGACCTCGCCAGACGCTGCAACGCCACTTACCGCTGGGGCTTCCCGCTTTCAGTCACCTTCCACAAAGATCAACGGTCTTTCCTGCTGCGTTCCCCAGAATCTCTGCCAGCCCTCTTTGCCTTTCTAAGAACAGACCCGATTGAGATCCCTAATTGGCTGGATTACCTCCCGAGACCAACAGGGAGGATGAATGCAGCGGGGAACCACACAGCAAGGAGCACAGCACCGAGGCCGCAAAAACCACAGAGAAGTGGAAGGCGTCCCAGATCTGTGTCCAGTGATGAACACCGGGAAGCGTTAGTACTCACACCTGCCCCTGCATCCCACCTCATGGCGAGACCTTCTAATCAGAGGAACCCGCCAACCCACATGTATGACTGAAACTCGATGAGAATTACCCTCACAATGCCCACCACAGGTGCCCTTACTGATCGCCATCTACTATCAGGGGCTACCTTTCTACTCCTCTCTGTAGCTGTGGTGTTTTGCTCTCTGGTCTCTGAAGCGGTACTCCTCTGCAATGGAGGGTATCTTACCAGTTTGGGATGGGATCCATCACAGAAGGCGTCCAGACTACTTCCCTACTCAAACACCTTACTTATGCAGATTACAAAATACATTTGCTTACTATATATACATACAGGACCCAATTCTTTCTATACATGAGGGATCTTCCTGCTTTCACCCAGAGTTCCCGGAAGGAATTTGTTACTACTTAGCATCTAGGTGGACTGTCCGCATTCAATATACCTATTAATAGGGTGTACATGGGCACATATCATAGATGATATACTAGAGCATAAGGGACTACATCTCCTCCCAATACATAGATAACCCTGATAGTCCTGCATATTCACCAAGATTGTTCCTGCAGTATCACGGAAGACAGAATACCTTTGATTCAGGCACGTTCAATAGAGACCGGAGTACTCATTTCCTTGATGGACATCAAGTCTAGGCCATGGGGTATTTAGTTATTAAGGGGATATACAGGGAGATGAATGATGAAAGATGGGAAAAACCATACCTAGCTTTAATACTCATATCTGCCCTAATTACGTTTCAGAGGGTGGAAAGTTATATGGTTTATGGTTGGAGGCGCCCCCCCATGAGCCTTCGCTGCTTCTGCCTTCACAGACACACCCTCGGCCTCGGCCTGGGTTGTGCTGAGATACAGATAGTGAATGATTGGTAACGTTCTAGGGGGTTCTCCTCCTGTGTGATCTGGTGGAACCCTATGTAGGCGCGGAGGCTATGGGACGGCGCACCTGTTATGTGTTAACGGCATCCCTAGAGGACCGTGAGTTCAAAGAAATTCTTTTAAAGGTTAATGTATGTTAAAATAGAAGTCCTTGCTTTTTGCTGTGTAAGGGGGAGACGGGAGGGACGGGACCTCACCTAATGGTAAGGTCCACCCACACCCCACATAGGCCCTTGTATACAACCGAGGTTTTATGCCGCGTACACACGGTCGGACTTTTCGTCTACAAAAGTCCAACGGACGCTGACGGACTAAAGCTGGCTGGTAATCCGATCGTGTGTGGGCTTCTCCGGACTTTCAACGGACTTTTTTAGCCTCAAATCCGACGGACTTTAGATTTGAAACATGCTTCAAATCTTTACGTCGTAAGTACGACGGACCCGAAATCCGCTCGTCTGTGTGCTAGTCCGACGGACAAAAACCCATGCTAGGGCAGCTATTGGCTACTGGCTATGAACTTCCTTATTTTAGTCCGGTGTACGTCATCACGTACGAATCCGTCGGACTTTTGTGTGGTCGTGTGTAGGCAAGTCCGTTCGTAAGAAAGTCTGCCGCAAGTCCGCCGAAGGTACGTCGGAAGTCTGTCGGACAGGCTGTCGGACTTTTGTAGACGAAAAGTCCGACCGTGTGTACGCGGCATTAGAGTTGTATACACCTTAAGTCAATTAGACTTTATTCTTTTCCTTTTTTATTTTTTGTCCTAACCCATATTGTAACTTTAGAGGCCCTTACCTCTAGTGTTTTATTTCAATCTTTCCTTTTTCTTACTACTTTTCTTTTCTTCTCTTCCTCCCCCCATCCCTAGTGTGTCACCCCCTCCTTCGCCCCCTTTTCTTGCTCCCCCCCCCTTCTCTTACTTTCTGGAGGACATGGCGGTAGACTCACTCAAGATATTTTCCCTTAATGTCAAGGGATTAAATGTACCAGAGAAAAGACGAATCTTACTTCACGACCTTAAGAAATCACACACTGACATAGCCTTCATTCAAGAAACACATTTTAAGACGAATAAATCACCAGTGCTGCAGTATCCATCCTGATTTCCAGCAAAATCCCATGGCAATGTCAAGACACATTGACAGATCCTGAAGGTCGTTTCTTATTTCTCAAAGGCCTGGTGGGTGGATCGCAGTTTACATTGGCGACACTATACGCCCCTAATGAAAATCAGGATGGTTTCCTTAAACGAACTTTCGCTAGGCTGAGGGCATTCCAAGAAGGCCAATTAATTCTGGGAGGAGATTTTAATGTGCCTCTGGTCCCTATGGTAGATACCTCCTCAGGTAACTCCTCCTATCCACAATCACATCGCAATCGAATAATGCAAACCCTACACAAAGCTCACCTTGTTGATGTCTGGAGACTCCAACATTCAGGAGAGAGGGACTATTCCTTTTACTCAGCCCCCCACAAGGTATACTCCAGGATTGATTTTTTCCTGATCCCTCACGACCAATTACACCTAGTAAGCCACACAGAAATAGGGATGATCACATGGTCGGATCATGCCCCTATTCACCTCACATATACACTCACGGATAGACCCTCACCCAGATCATTATTCTGGCGCTTGAATGAAAGTCTATTACAAATACCGGAGGTCCTAACGGACGTGACCAAAGAATTGGACTTTTATTTCAAAGAGAACGACATCCAGGGTTGTGACCCTGGAATCCTATGGGAGGCTCATAAGTGTGTCCTCCGTGGGGTACTCATTAAACATGGGACAAAGATAAAAAAAGACAGAAATACACAACTCACCAAACTGCTTGCTGACTTGGCCGAGTTGGAAACGCAACATAAACAATCTCCTACTCAGGATATAGAAGTGAAATTGAGAACTATTCGCTCTCAAATAACAGACCTCCTACTTTATAAGACAAAGGCTGCTCTTCAGTTTTGCCGTAACCTATCATACGAGTCAGGAGATAAGTGCGGGAAACTCTTGGCCAAGTCAGTTCAAGAAATTAAAACCTCCTCGTATATACCCCAGATTACCACTTCAGACGGTCGGAAGGTCACTCTTCCGACAGACATATCAAAGGGATTTGAGGCCTTCTACCTAGACTTATATAACCTTCCCAATTCTGTTTCCTCCCAGACAGATATCGACCAATACATACTAGACTCCCAAATGCCATCGCTTCCGTCAGAAACCCAACTATTGTTAGAGGAACCAATCACGTTAGAAGAGCTGCAAGTTGCAGTGAATTCCATGAAGTTAGGTAAGGCACCAGGCCCGGATGGCTATACGGTGCAATACTATAAGACCTTCCTACCGATCTTAGGACCGCGTTTAGTGGCTTTTTTTAATGCACTTGGAACCACCAACAACTTCCCCAAAGAGATGCTCAAAGCCCATATATCATTAATTCACAAGGAGGGGAAAGACCCGGGTTTGTGTGGCAGCTATAGACCCATTTCCCTTTTAAATGTAGACCTCAAATTATTTTCGAAAATCATCGCATCCAGATTAGCTCAACACCTCCATTCACTAATCCACCTTGACCAGGTTGGTTTTGTTCCCGCCAGAGAAGCCAGGGATAATATTATCAAAGTCCTCAACCTTATACAAGTAGCTAAAGTTAATAAGATCCCTAGCGTATTTCTTAGTACAGACTCAGAAAAGGCCTTTGACAGGGTCAATTGGACATATATGTTTTCAGTCCTACGACATATTGGCCTAGGAGACAGGATGATGCACTGGATTGGCAACATATATTCACACCCATCTGCCCAGGTGAAAGTCAATGGAGTACTTTCCAACCCCTTCACCATCAGAAACGGTACCAGACAGGGCTGCCCTTTATCTCCACTTCTTTTTGCCCTCTCCCAAGAACCCTTCCTATGTAAGGTTAGAGCAAACCCAGATATTACCGGCCTTCGTATAGGTAACACCCACTGTAAAATATCTGCCTATGCGGACGACCTTTTATTCTCACTGACAAACCCAAGAATCTCCCTCTCAAACCTTATGCGGGAATTTAAAATTTTTGGGGCGTTCTCACACCTAAAGATCAATTTTACTAAATCCGAGGCGATGGGTATAGAGATCGCTCCCCATATCCTACTGGACTTCCAATCCAATTTTCACTTTAGATGGACTGAGACTGCACTGAATTACTTGGGCACCAAAATTCCTCCTGATATCTCACTGACGTTTGAACTAAATTTCCCTCCATTATTGACAAAGGTACGAGCCCTACTAGACAAATGGCATACTGGCTACCACTCCTGGTTTGGGAGATGTAACCTCGTAAAAATTAGTATACTACCGAAATTTATTTACCTGCTCCAAGCCCTACCGATACACATCCCACCTCTTTTCTTTAAACAGGTACACGCGTTGTTCACCAGATTTGTATGGGCACATAAAAAGCCCTGACTACGTCGGACACAGATGACCCTCCCCAAACAATACGGAGGTCTAGCATTACCCGACATACGTTCATACTATTTGGCATCACACCTAGGACGTATTCTAGACTGGAGAAGAAATAAACAAAACAAACTCTGGGTACAACTTGAACAATCACAATCTCATATCCCATTGGGAGGAGCATTGTGGTGCTATAGTGACCTTCCACATGAGCTGAAATCTCACCCACTTATTGGGACCACTCTGAAAAATAGCTCCCAAGTTGCTTTTAACAAGTCCCTAACATCCAAAAACTCTCCTCTCTTCCCCATACTGGGCAACCCTAAATTTATCCCAGGCCTATGCCCGACAGAATTTATCTCTCTCAGAGAATCAGGCAGCGAACACGTAGCTCGGTTCGTTCTGGCAGGAAAGTGGCCATCCATCTCAGATTTATGCAATCCATCAGGGAATTACCGCCTTCCTTTCTGGAAGGCTGTTCAATTACATCATTTTCTACACTCTCTCCCGGACCCGCAGGACTTCGCCAAGGAACAAACTTCATTTGAGTCTCTATGTGCGGAGAATACTCCGCTGGCACACATACTGTCTCAGGTGTATTCAATGCTTGTCTCACCTACGACAGACCCACAATTACACTGCTTGTCCAGCTGGGAGAAGGACCTACACTGTACATTTTCTTCTACACAAAGACAACGAATCATTTCCCTCTCACCTAAATCCTCGCTTTGCACTAAATTGCAAGAGACCAATTTCAAAATACTAACCCGATGGTATCTAACTCCCTCTAGACCAGTGGTTCTCAACTCCAGTCCTCGGGACCCACCAACAGGTCAGATTTTCAGTATTACCTTGGGGAGTTGCAGACTAGAATACTGCAATCACTGAGCAGCAAGTGATATCACCTGTGATGTATTTCAGCTATCTTGCAAACCTGGCCTGTTGGTGGGTCCTGAGGACTGGAGTTGAGAACCACTGCTCTAGACTTAAGAAATGTTTCCCGTCTACCTCGGGACAGTGCTGGCGTTGCATGGGGGGAGAGGGAACTCTGATTCATATCTTTTGGTCATGTCCCAAGTTGAGGGAATTCTGGGATGAGGTTAGACGGATAACCCAAAAGTTTACTGACTATACTCTCCAAGATGACCCAGCATTCTGGTTACTGCACCTCTCCTCGATTCCCATTAAGTCATACAAAAAATCCTTAATACGCCATCTACTTAATGCAGCAAAGGGATGTATCCCCATATTGTGGAAGAAAGGCGCACCACCGACCATATCATTATGGCTAAAGAGAGTTGAAGAAATTAAGAAAATGGAGGACCTGATCTTTACAGCACAGCATAAACAATAGGCATATAAGAAGACATGGGATATTTGGAACATATACATTTATTCAGATGAGGGGCAGCGACTATTAGGAGCCTAATTTAATCTCAGATAATCATTAGAGTGGCACACTCTCTGTATTACATCAGACTTGCAGGCTTAGCTACCGCCATGTCTTCCCTCCCTCCCCATATCTGTTTCTATAGTCTTCCCCCTTGCTGCTTCTCATCCCTTCTTCCATCCCCCCTCTCTCTCCTTTTCTTATTCCTAACCCCCCCCCCCTTCCTTTCTATGACTGTTTTTATAATATCTTGTTTTTTTTTTTTTTTTTGCCCTATGTCTTAAGCTTTTATTTATAAGAATAGTGGAAAATGTTAAGGGGAGGATCACCCCAGCAACAGGATTCTGAATTGAGACCATTACTTATCTTTACAGTAGACCTCATCAGATATTAATGATAATTCTGTAATCTAAACATACCTATGCAGAAAATCAATGTAGAGCTAACTCATTGTATCTGTACATGTTAATGTAACTTGATTTGAATTCTTGCCAAATGTCTGTATTTTGGGGTCCTCACCCTTGTTTGGAGTGGAATAAACTTTATATTTAAAAAAAAAAAAAAACGCAGAGGTGATCAAATACCACCAAAAGAAAGCTCTATTTTGTGGAGAAAAAAAAAAGGATAAAAATTTGGATACAGTGTTTGCATGACTGCGCAATTGTCATTCAAAGTGTGACAGCTCTGAAAACTGGAAATTGGCCTGCGCAGGAAGGGGGTGAAAATGCCCTGTATTGAGATGGTTAAACCCCCCCCCCCCCCCAATTTTACTAAAGCCCAATGTAAATTGGTGATTTAGATTTCAATTTCAAAAGGTTCCCATATACCATATTTTGTGCCTTTACATTTTTTCAATAAAAATCTATTGAAAGTGAAAAAAATATGTTATTCAATCTGTGAAGGAAGCTGCATGCGTATTCGTTCTGGGCGAATATGGGCAAAAATGCATGTAATTAAGCAATTTTTTTCTCCTGGTCGAACGTTAACAGAGTGAATCAAAAAAATACTTCAATATGGTCACTAGATGGTGCTTTCGATCGTAGTAAATAGTTATATATATGAGTTATTTCAGTTTATAATCCTCAGCTCTATTTAGTAGCCATAAATGCAGTATTTTCCTGACTCGCTCTATTGTGTATGAATAAATAGTATTCAACATGGAGAGAAAATAGTCTAATAACATTTGTTTTTGCCCCCATTCACACAGATGAAAATATTTTCACAGGATGAATAGCTCTCCAATGTTTTTTAAATCATACCCCCAAATATCATTATTCATGATCCATGCCACGGGGTCGGGAGGTGGGGGAACACATAGTGTAATCTCAGTATACACTATATTGCCAAAAGTATTGGGACACCTGCCTTTACACGCTCATGAACTTTAATGTCATCCTATTCTTAGTCCGTAGGGTTCAATATTGAGTTGGCCCACCCTTTGCAGCTATAACAGCTTCAACTCTTCTGGGAAGGCTGTCCACAAGGTTTAGGAGTGTGTCTATGGGAATGTTTGACTATTCTTCCAGAAGTGCATTTGTGAGGTCAGGCACTGATGTTGGACGAGAAGGCCTGGCTCACAGTCTCCACTCTAATTCATCCCAAAGGTGTTCTATCAGGTTGAGGTCTTTTTGACCCCAGATCTCACATTAAAGAGGTCCTGTCGTGCTTTTTTTCTAATACAAGGGATGTTTACATTCCTTATAATAGGAATAAAAGTGACCCATTTTTTTTTTTTCTTTAAAAGGACAGTGTAAAAAAAAAAAAAAGTAAAATAAATAATAATATATAAAAATAAAAGATTTAAAGCAAGCCGTCCCGCTGAGCTTGCGCGCAGAAGCAAATGCATACGTAAGTCACGCCTGCATATGAAAACGGTGTTCAAACCACACATGTGAGGTATCGCCGCGATCATTAGAGCGAGCACAATAATTATAGCACTAGACCTCCTCTGTAACTCAAAACATACAACCTGTAGAATTTCTTAAATGTTGCCTATGGATATTTTAAAGGATCAAAGTTTGTCGCCATTCCACGAGCGGGTGCAATTTTGAACTGTGACATGTTGGGTATCAATTTACTTGGCATAACGTTATCTTTCACAATGTAAAAAAATTGGGTTAACTTTACTGTTTTCTTATTTTTTATTCAAAAAAGTGTATTTTTTTCCCAAAAAATTGCATTTGTAAGACTGCTGCGCAAATACGGTGTGACATAAAGAATTGCAACAACTGCCATTTTATTCTCTAGGGTGTCTAAAATATATAGTGTAAAAAATAGGCCCAGGCCTTAAGTGGTTAATGTTCTCCACCATCACAGCATAATGTTTCCCTACAGTCTGCTAAGTAAATAGTTTTTTTCTTTTCCTGCTCTCAGTAAAATGGTGAAACCAACATCTAGATTTTGGAAACATCTCCACAGTGCAATTTCTGCTGAGAGCAAAGCTGCAATTTGCAAATATTGTGAGAAGAAATATTCTTTTCCAAATGCTACAAGGATGACAAAACCCATCCTGGCATGCCAGAGGTGCCCTAAAGACATGAAAAAATACTTTAGGGAATGAAATGATGAGGATCAGAATGGAAGTGTGAGTAGCTTTTCCCTCCTGAGTTCTCCTTCCAGAAACACTCTTTGTGCTACTTCTGGATCATCGCAAAGTGTTTCTTCACCAGCAGCATCTTCAAGGAAGGAAGTGTTACAAACCACGGCCTCCCAACAATACACAATCCCTTCATTTATAGAGAAAATGACACCTGAAAATCAGGAGAAAAATGATCACGCTCTTCTTAGAGCAATATATGCTGGATCAGCATTGTCAATAACTGAAAATGCATATTGGCAGGAAGCGTTTATATTATTTAGAGGGAAAGGGAGTGTTTACTTGTTCTCATGTATAGGTGAGATGTTCTTATCATATACAGTCCTTGTTATTCCATTTGTTAATAAAAAATAAAATTTTAAAAAGCAAGTTTATTTACTGAATAAGCTGTACTTTTATTTTAAGCATAATATTTTAGATACACTGTATTTCACCTTCACAGTGTAACAAAATGACTTTCAAATCACCACTCCACCACCACTAGTCCACACTGAATTTTTTTAAAAATGTTCCGAAAATTTTAATTTTTTCCAGAAAAAAACTGCAAAAAAAAATTTTTTTTTTCTCATGGCTTCAAAATTTCCGGAAGTTGTACATCTCTAGCCAGGGGCATACACATGCTGCAGCTGTGACGCTTTGCTCTGTGGCTGTGGCAATATTTACATCCCTGTTGCTTTTGGTGGGTGTAGAGTTCACTGAACGTGACCCATTCAAGTGGATGGGGCCGCCTCTGCAAGTGCCCCACAATCGCGTGCAATGAACATGGTTGCAGCGTGCTAGTGCAGGGATCAAGGGGTTAAAGCAGGGGGTGAGGAAGCTGAACAAGCCCTTATTTTGCAAATGTTCTTATGCAGACCCTGACAACATATACAGCCACAGCTTTATTTTAAAAATAGACTGTATGCTTTACCATTAAGGAAGCCCCTGAACTGTAGTCAGTGGCTTCACCCAGGCTGAGATAATGTCATGAATCTGTCACAGGCAGAAGGGAGAATTTCCTCCATCTCCACTCCCCAACTGATCAGACTGTAATATATAAATTTTTTTAGCAAGTCACAAGGTAAGGGGCTACAGCAAGACTCTGGTCCGGCCGCACCTAGAGTATGCTGTCCAGTTCTGGGCACCAGTCCTCAGGAAGGATGTACTGGAAATGGAGCGAGTACAAAGAAGGGCAACAAAGCTAATAAAGGGTCTGGAGGATCTTAGTTATGAGGTAAGGTTTGCGAGCACTGAACTTATTCTCTCTGGAGAAGAGACGATTGAGAGGGGATATGATTTCAATTTACAAATACTGTACTGGTGACCCCACAATAGGGATAAAACTTTTTCGCAGAAGGGAGTTTAACAAGACTCGTGGCCACTCATTAAAATTAGAAGAAAAGAGGTTTAACCTTAAACTACATAGAGGGTTCTTTACTGTAAGAGCGGCAAGGATGTGGAATTCCCTTCCACAGGCGGTGGTCTCAGCGGGGAGCATCAATAGTTTCGAAAAACTATTAGATAAGCACCTGAACGACCACAACATACAGGGATATACAATGTAATACTGACATATAATCACACACATAGGTTGGACTTGATGGACTTGTGTCTTTTTTCAACCTCACCTACTATGTAACTATGTAATATCTCAATCCAGGTAGACAGTGCCCCTGGATAAAGCCTGAACAAAGATGCTGCTGGCCTTCTGGAGCAAAAAGCAGCTTAAGGCATTGCCAGGGGAATGCTATGATATCTGTAATGCCGGATACACAAGGCCGGACTTTGCATCGGGCAAAACTCTGTCGGCATTTCCGACGGAAAAATGTAAAACAGGTTCTATATCTAAGTTAGTCGGAAATGCCGACAGAAAAAGTCCGATGGGGCATACACACGGTCAGAATATCCGATGAAAAGCTCCCATCGGACTTTTTCTGCCGGAAAGTCCGACCGTGTGTACGCGGCATTAGAGGTAATAAATATCTGGAAGTGTTATACCTGCACATTACTTAGCATGCTGAAATTATTTCTGATGTTAGGTCCATTTTCCCCACTTGCTGTCTGGGGCAATTTGAACATTTTAGCTGAATATAAACGAGAGCTCGCCTTGTGCACATAAACAAATAAATGATCAATATAGAAAGAAAGTAAAAAAATATATAAATGCAAAATCTCAAATATGTGAAACCGCAACCTCACGCATACAAAAGCGTGATCATTACATGTAATCCTTATACAAAATAAATTCAGATTCATGTGCTTCAAACATGCGTTGAACCGTATTAACAAGAAATAAAAATAAAATTTTAATCATCAAGTCCATAAATACACAATATTACCAAAAGTATTGGGACACTTGCCCATTTGTTTTTGCCCCATTCACACAGAGGAAAAGTGTAGTTTCACAGGATGAATAGCTCTTTTTTAAAAAAATCATACGCCCAAATGTCATTAATTCATGATCCATGCCACTGGGTCAGGGGTGGGGGAACACATAGTGTAATCTCGGTTTACAATATGTTACCAAAAGTATTGGGACGCCTGCCTTTACACGCACATGAGCTTTATTGGCATCCCATTCTAAGTCTGTAGAGTTCAATATTGAGTTGGCCCACCCTTTTCAGCTATAATAGCTTTAACTCTTCTGGGAAGGCTGTCCACAAGGTTTAGGAGTGTGTCTATGGGAATGTTTGACCATTCTTCCAGAAGCGCATTTGTGAGGTCAGGCACTGATGTTGGATGAGAAGACCTGGCTCGCAGTTGAAGCTGTTATAGCTGCAAAGGGTGAGCCAATAGAACCCTACAGACTAAGACTAGGATGCCATTAAAGTTCATGTGCGTGTAAAGGCAGGCGTCCCAATACTTTTGGTAATATAGTGTATAATGCCCCGTACACACGATAGGATTTTCCGATGGAAAATGTTCTGTAGGAGCTTGTTGTCGGAAATTCCGACCGTGTGTAGGCTCCATTGGCTTTTTTCCACGGAATTTCACACAGAATTTGAGAGCTGGTTCTCAAATTTTCCGACAACAGTTTGAGCCAACATCCATCTTAAAAAAAAAAAACATGGATTTTGTTGTCGTAAAATCCTATCGTGTGTACAGGACATAAGTGTTGCCCAATCACTTTGTCCATAGGAAGTTAAAGCGGGGGTTCACCCACACCGCCAAAAAAAAAAATATTAAAAGCCAGCAGCTACAAATACTGCAGCTGCTGACTTTTAATACATGGCCACTTACCTGTCCCAGGGTCCAGCGATGTCGGCAGGGGACGCCGAGAACCCGCTCGGTTCTCGGCAGCTGCCGCCGCCATCCTAGGTGAGGGAATCAGGAAGTGAAGCGTTGCGGCTCTCTCCTGGGAGCTGTGTGTTCCCAGGAGACAGCGCGGTGGGGACGGGAAGTGGCGTAGACTTCCATGGGAGTCTATGCCGGAAGTGGGTGCAAATACCTGTCTTAGACAGGTATCTGCACCCCCCCTCCCCCCTGAAAGGTGCCAAATGTGACACCGGAGGGGGGGAGGGTTCCGAAAAGCGGAAGTTCCATTTTTGTGTGGAACTCCGCTTTAAGAGAAATATAGGTCCTTATCTATATTACCCTTTTCCATCCTCACTGTTCATTGCATACTTTTTCCTACCCTTCTCCTACTTTCACTTTCTCTTTTGCAACTTTCTCATACCTTTCACATCACACATGCACTCACTCACTTGGCTAGTTTTTGTATGCACCAGTTGTGGTGTTTTTTGCAAACATTTTTTCCACCTTTTTCCCTGCTGGTCATCACAATTCCCCTCACACCTCACCTTCCTCTTCCACCACCTTCATCATCCCCGTTTCACCTTTTTTAAAATTCTTCTTTATGCTTTCAAATTTTGCTTTCAGGCCACCCGTCATCACTCACTTTTCTCTTTTCTTTTTTTCTTTTTTCTCTTTTTTCTTTTTCTCCTATTCAGTCATTTCACTCTTTCACTTTTATTTTCTTTTTGTCCTTCTTCACTCTAGCACATTTTCACTCACAGCATTTCACATTATCAATACACATTTAACTTATATACCTAGCACACGCGGCCATGTTGGCCTCTATTATATTATTATTATTATTCATGAATTACTACCCCTCTTATTATATACCTATTTTCTTTAATACAACTCATAGGGCATACATGAAATATAGACAATATATCGTTGGTGTACTTTCTGACGGTTCAATACCAAACTCTATAAAACCAAACTCTATAATTGAATATGGGTATTTCTGTATATACCATGAGTTAACGCTCTGGGAAACTGCCACAGGTGCTGACCCCACCCGGCCTGGCGCGCCCTTAGGGGGTGTTCGAATGTGTGACTTCCTGTAAGCCACATCCAGTGGAGTGATGTCTTCCCCTGGGGTGCTGTCTGGCTTGGAAGAATGCGGGATTATCTGACAGCTTTTAAGAAATTCTTGTTGGGAGGTTCTCTTCCAAATGCATTGGTAATTATGTGAGATGTTTACATTGTATATACAATTATTTCTACATTACACCTTTAAAAATTGATATACTAAATGCAATCTCTTTTCAGCAAACTGAAGAAGACCCCAATTGCATGCGTCAAAACGCGTTAGACATTGTCATACATCAGACATTCTGCTATGTAATGCTGTGTACAATTGTGTGTTTGCAATTCTTGTACTTGGAATGGGCATGACCCCTCCAGAGCTCATATTTTAACTATCATTAAAATATTGTATGCTAATTTTCCAATATAGAACGCAACTTTCTAAACCCTTTTACTCCTTACAGTTCATTTACCCTGCTGCTAAAAAACCCCTCTGGGGGAATTTTCCCACATTGTGCTACTCGGTGTGTGCAGCACCACCATCTCTCCCTATATGTGTCTTTCCCATGCTAGCGAAATATAGGTAACTATTTTTTTTGCAACACCCTAAAAAGTGCTTCACCACGTGCCAACAAATACTGCACTCACCAGAACAATAAGGCCAACAAGCCTTTAGAACTTAAATCCAGGTCAACAGGGAACCATCATCCGGACTTCTCCTAATACTCATCGGTCATACTCATGAGATGGATGTAGAAAATAAGGGAGCCCAAAAGAATAAAAAGTGTATTTAGTGTAGTAGTTTTATTAAAAGAATATATTTAAAAACATATATATCTTCACTCACGTGTAGAAGTGCCTTTGGAAAGGCAATGACCCATACAGCTCACTGTGTCTCAGAACCTTGCACCTTCCTGAAGACGCATGGTGACACAAAATGCATAGAGGCTGAGAGGGCGACATCATTTCTGGGTTTACCCCCTACATCACTTTGGGGTCTGTGGAACGTACGCTGGCTTTGGTGGATGCAGGCGGCGGTGCAAGGCTCCGAGACACAGTGAGATGTTTGGGATCGGTGCCTTTCCCAGCTGCAGGTATCATCCCAGTATTGGTATTTTACAAGCAGCGAAGGGGATGGCCCCTCTCCTCCACCACATTCCACGACTCCCACTGGGGAACCCGAGAGTGCAGCCAGCGCATTCTCCTCGTTCATCTCTATGGTCTAAGAAATTGGAAGCAAGGAAGATTTCATCACTTACGATTTTGCTGGATGTAAACAAGCTGTTTAACCACTTACAGACCGGAAGATTTGACTCCTTAATGACCAGGCCATTTTTTGCGATATGGCGCTGCGTCGCTTTAACTGACAAATGTGCGGTCGTGCGACGCTGCACCCAAACAAAATTGACGTCCTTTTTTTCCCTCAAATAGAGCTTTCTTTTGGTGGTATTTGATCACCTCTGCGGTTTTTATTTTTTGCGCTATAAACAAAAAAAGAGCGACAATTTAAAAATTTTTTTTTTAATGTAGACAAAAAAAGTCAACCAATCTCCTTCTATATCTCACTAATGAACCAGTCGATATCTATGAAGGGTCCCTTCAATAAGTAATAGTGTGATGTGGGAAGATTTAATGTTACATGATAGAGAGTCCTCGGGTTTAGGTCTCCCAGGTAGTCTGCAAGGTATTCAGAATGTTACTATAGATTTATTATAAATGATAATGTGGCTGCTGAAACTTTTTCTGAAATATCTGATAAACCGAGGGAACCTCTGAAAGGTGCTGGCTTATCTTATAGGCTAACTACATTCATAAGAATATACAATAAATTATTTTGACTCATCATGCTTGGTGTCACGCTAATTCTTTTCCCAACGCTTGCATCCCATTTGACTTTGTTTGTAACTAGGGATGTGACACTTACTTCTGGAAGGCCGAATGAACTGGATAAAAAATAATAAAAAAATAAAATAGAAATAGTAAAAAAAATCTTTAATGTGGAAGTTCTGTTACTCCTACATGGGAATGTATTCAGGAAAAGGACCAGAGCAGTGGGGTTCGCATTGGGGTTTAGTGCCTGGACGGGTGAGTTATGGACTACACAGTTGAAGGTACACTGGTTAGGCCAGGCTGGGTGCCACATCGGATGTCCTCCGATAGGCAGTGTGTGTTGGGAACCTGGCTAGCCCCATGCTAAGGTACTCCAGAGGGCTGTTTCTTTAGTTAGCGATACCACCACTAAATGAATGACCTCCAGTATCTGGAGGTTCTGGTGGGTGAACTGGCAATGGGGTTCGGTGCCTGAACTGGTGAGTTTTGGACTACACAGTTGCAGGTACACTGGTTAGGCCAGGCTGCGTGCCACACCAGGTGTCCTCCGATAGGCAGTGTGTGTTGGGAACCTGGCTAGCCCCATGCTAAGGTACCCCAGAGGGCTGTTTCTTTAGTGAGAGATACCACCACTAAATTAATGACCTCCAGCATCTGGAGGTTCTGCTGGGTGAACTGGCAATTAAGCTTGCCTGTTCAGCAAACTCATTGTTGGCCTGATCCCAAAACTCATCCCTAGCCTTAAAGTGTTTGTTAACCCCCCAAAAAAAAAAAAAAATTCAGATTCTGGTCCCCTATCCTCCCTGGTGGTATTCCCGAGTGTGGCTCGGTGTGGATTTTCAGTACCAAAAGCGGTAACCCCGAGCCACACTCGGGATCGCATCTCAGGATCCAGGTACAGCTTACTTACCTTGTCCCCTGGATCCTGCAATGTCTTCCCCCTGTGTGTGCGAGCCGTGTTCTCTGCTCGATCTATCACAGTGCCGGGCTCCGTTCCCTGCGAGCGTTGCAACGCACGGGGATGGAGCACGGCTCCAAATTCAAAAAAGTGAAACACACTATACATACAGTACAATGTAATCTTACAGATTACATTACTGTATCAAATAATTTCACATCCCTTTTGTCCCTAGTGGTTTCTCCAGTGCCCTGCATGCAGTTTTATATTATAAATACTGTTCTTTCTGCCTGGAAACTGGAGATTGTCCATAGCAACCAAAACCGTCCCTTTATATCAAAAGCGGTTTTAGACCAGCTAGAAAACAGTGATAATAAATTAGAATCACTTGCAGAATTGAGCGATAGTGATTTGTGGGGAAATTTGTCATCAAACACTGAAAGTAATGACAGCGACAATTCTGCAACTGAGTAAATTTCAGTGTTTTTGATTTGATTACATTATTGAATAATTGTTATTATTATTATTTGTTATAATTATTTATAGTTATTTATTATATTATAATTTATGATTTAAGATTTAAGTCAGATTTAAGTGAGTTATTCCTAAGAATTACAGGTCTACAATATAAAACGCCAAATTTCCATGTAAAACAATTATACCACTTTGAGCATCAAAAATCTGAAATAATCATACCGCCAGGGAGGTAAAAGCAGATTACACAGCACAGTGCTTGTTCTGTGTAATCTGCCCCCCTCTAAACTGTAAAAAAAAAAACCCCTGAACTTGGCAATTCCTGTATCCCCTCTCTAAACAGACCACGATAACCAGGGCAGCTCCGTCAGACGTAGCTGTCCCCCTGCTCTCCTGTCTCCCCCCTCACCCCTTCTTCCTGCATGTCGGCGTCTTCTGTGTCTCTGTCTCTGCCCCCCCCCCCCCCGCCGCTACTATTACAAATAAAAACACAAACATTGCCACTGCCAGCCCCTCTGTTAGAGGCTGGCATACCACACTATCCAAGTCCTTTGTAAAAATGAGCGCTCTAAATACTTCTTTAGAGCTGTCTTCAGGCCGGTCACGTGACTCGCGGCCGATTTACAGCTCCAAGACATTGCTTCTGCGGAAGGTCACGTGATCTCCCCGACTGAAGTCAGAGGGAGATCAAGGCCCCTCCCACAGAAACAATGTCTCGGAGCTGTAAAGCGGCCGAGTCCGCTATCATTATTTGAACATATATGCCACCATGCACCTCTCTCCCTTAAACTGATTTCTATTCTCTACTCTCAACTGAATACTTCCAACCACCACACCGATCACGCTTATGCTTCCAAGTGGGAGACAGACCTTCGGTGCACCAGAGATAGAGCAGATGGTTGCAAATCTGGGCCACAATAGTCTATTGCTCTATTAATGTGAATACTATCCAGTCTGCATTCAAAACAGTTACCAGATGGTACCTGGTCCCGTCACGTGTAGTCCACCTTCAGCCTTCCCATAATGGACTGTGCTTTCGTGGCTGCCCAATGCCAGGTGATGTTTTAATTCCTGGTGGACATGTTCCATGCTCGCACAGTTTTGGAGCAAGGTTCTGAAGCTCATTAGTTTTTTGTTTGATCGTCCCCTCCCCAGAGATCCTTGGTATGTATTATTACACCTTAACCACTTCCTTCCCCGCCCATAGTCAAATGACATCCGCAGGAGGGATCTCCCATCCGGGGCGGGCGTGACATATGACGTCCTCAGCTTTCCGACTGTCTAGGGGGCGTGTGCACGCACAGATCCACGTCCTGTCAGGGGAGAGGAGACTGATGGTGTGTTCCCAGTACAGAGGAACACCGATTGATCTCCTCCCCTTGTGAGTCCCCTCCCCCTACAGTTAGAATCACTCCCTAGGTAACACAGTTAACCCCCTTGATCACCCCCTAGTGTTAACCCCTTCCCCGCCAGTAACATTTATACAGTAATCAGTGCATTTTTTTTAGCACTGATCGCTGTATAAATGTGAATGGTCCCAAAATAGTGTCAAAAGTGTCTGATCTGTCCGCCGCAATGTTGCAGTCCTGATAAAAATCTCAGATCGCCGCCATTGCTAGCAAAAAAAAATAATAAAAAAAATGCCATATTTATCACCAGGGTTTTGCTGGCACTATCACATACAGTATTTGTCAAAAAACAGTGTGGGTGTCCCCCCAATAAGAAGAAAATGAAGAAACTACGCTAAGAGGATGAAAAATAAAAACTCTAGAATATGTTGGAAGCTGCAATTCTCCTGTATAACATAAACACAGTAGGGAATAAATAAAAAGAGGGTAGACGGAGATAGTAATAATAATAATAATAATACATTTAATTTATAGTGCACTTTTCATCAAAAGATCTCAAAGTGCTACAGGTTAAAAACAACAAAAAAAGAAAATTGAGCAGTTTATATGATGAAACAAACATCTAGTCCTGGCAATAAGAGGGGGCCGCGAGGATCGCACCCAGCAACTTGTCGCTGCCAACTGCATGCCAACTGGGCCCAGAGTTGCCTCTTCCTCGTGCTCTACGCAGTGGCAGCAGGCGCTCTGTCTGCATCCCAGGCGGGTGAGGTGGAGACACGAGTAGGAAGGAGGAGGAGGGAGTGGGGAGTGACCCCACAGGGTGGAGGTATGGGGCAGTCATCCATCCACCAATCTGAGCTTATAAGAGGCGGCTTGAAGACTTTTGTGCATGCTCACTGTGTGTTGGAACCAAGCTGTGTTTAGGCAAGAAATGCTTTCCTTGATCCTCTGTAACGATGATCCTCTGTATCATGGTAATCTGGTAAGAAGTGATTTCTTCTATCTGGTGGTGGATTCAGCACAACATTTGACAGAGTTTGGAGACGTCATCGCAAATGTTTATGGACTTTATTTTTTGAGCACTGGTGGCCTTTACATTGAATTTGAAATTATACAATTAATAATTATTTATTGTTTAAAGGTTTAGCGCAATTCTATTTTCTTTTGATTTGTCCCCCACAATAGCCTGCAGCCTGGCAGGTCAGGAGAGGGGGGGCAAGCAAGTGGTCCCCCCCTTCTGACCCATACCAGGCCACATGCCCTCAACATGGGGGGATGGGTGCTTTGGGGCGGGGGGCTGTTGATGGGGACAAGGGCCTCATCCCCACAGCCTTGGCCGGTGAATGTGGGGGTCTGTGGGTGGGGGGCTTATCGGAATCTGGAAGCCCTCTTTAACAAGGGGGGCCCCAGATCCCAGCCTCCCTATGTGATTAAGCATGGGGTACATTGTAGATCCATCACCAATCACGACGCCCTCCGCACCGCCAACCCGAAAAAAGAAGTCTGCTCCGTCGTGTGACAGTTATTATATAGGGAAGGGGCGAGGCCACCGGACGATGTGTCCCTATATATGAACTGTCGCACAGCGGAGCAGGCAGACCACAGGAATGTTCGGCGGGAGCGGACCTTTTTTTTGTTCTTGTGGTCGGCGGTGTGGCGGGCATCGGGATTGGCGATGAATCTACATCGAGGGAAATTGTTCTTTTATTTTTTTAATAAAGAAATTGTCAAAAACGACTTCCTGACTTTATTCACTTTTACACTTTTTTGGTGAATGTGTAGGGGTACAATGTACCCCATACTCATTCACATGGGGGAGCTGGGATCTGGGGGCCCCCTTGGTAAAGGGGGCTTCTCCCATAACCCCCCCACTCACAGACCACAAACCGTAGGGCCTGGTATGCATTGGGGGGGACCCCATGCTGTTCTTTTTTCATAATTTTTAATTGCCAGCATTTTTTTTACATTCAGCTGTCAGCGGGAAACCAGCTGACGGCTATTGAGTCATCTGTCGTTAAGGACACGGCTGATGACTTCCCGCCGGCCGCTCCTTGGAAACCAGATCAATGCGATAAATTACCACATTAACCACTTCTGGAGCAAGCCTATTTCTAACATTTGTTGTTTACAAGTTAAAATCAGTATTTTTTGCTAGCAAATTACTTATAATTCCCAAACATTATATATATATATATATATATATATATATATATATATATATATATATATATACACACTTTAGCAAAGACTCTGGAGAATAAAATGGTGGTCGTTGCAATATTTTATGTCACACGGTATTTGCGCAGCGGTCTTTAAAGCAATTTTGTTTGGAAAAAATATACTTCATTGAATTGGAAAAAAACTAAACAGTAAAGCTAGCCCAATTTTTTTTTATATCGTGAAAGATAATGCTATGCAGAGTAAATAGATACCTAACATGTTACAGTTTAGAATTGCACACACTTGTGGAATGGCGACAAACTATGGTACTAAAAAATCTCCATAGGCAACATTTTAAACATTTTTAATGGTTACTAGTTCAGAGTTAGAGAGGAGATCTTTTGCTAGATTTATTGCTCTCGCTCTGATAATCACGGCGATACCTAACATGTGTGATTTGAACACCGTTTACATTTGCGGACGTGACTTAAGTATGAGTTTTCTTTGTTTTTTGTTTTTTTTTTACACAGTTTCTCCTTTGCACTTAAAAGTATTCAAAATGCCAAAATTTGCATTTTGGAATTCTAGGGAATTTTTTTAATTGGCGCCATTGGCAGCTGAGTAAACCAGAAGTGACGTTGTGACGTCGGGAACGCCCGCCGGCTGGTCACTTGGGTCTCCCGGTGGGACGGGAGACTCGGGCGGAGCAGTGGAAGGCGGCAGGAGGGGGGGACATACCCTCCCGCTCCTTGTGATAACGGGCAAGCGGCTGCTGAGTGGCATCGGTTGTTATCATCAGACAAGCCGACTGCCAGCTCTAAAAAAACGGTACCGGGGTGAAGCCTGCAGCTGCAGGGTTCACACCAGTACAACTATTTCCTCAAAACGATGTACAGGTACGTCGTTTTGTGTGAAGTGGTTAAAAAATGTGGTAATTGCTGCTAAATCGAACAAACACGGCATTCGGTATTTAACGCAAAATTCTTAATGAATTGCACTTTCACTGATTTACTGCAAATGTTATTTTACTGCATTTTTTTGCCCGCTATTTAACTCTTAGTGAATTGACCCCAAAGTAACAAAATACTACACGCTAAACAAACAAAAGAAAACTAAATGGGGCGCTGTGGGGGCTTCTCATGCTAACTGGGTGACATAGGGGTCAATTCACTCAAGGTTACCGCATGCAATATGAAGGTCACGTGACTCATTTTTAGAAAATATTGCATGAGATAAAAAAAAAAGAGTCAATTCATCACAGTAAAATATGTGAGGTAAATAATCGCAAAAAAAAAAAAAGAGATAAATCATTAAAGTCAATTTACTAAAAAAAAAAACCCACATATTCGTTATTTATCACCTGGTGTTTGCTGGCGATATTTTTGTAATGTACAAAAAAATTTTGAAAAAAAATCATCAATTGCAGCCACTGTGCCATCAAACGCTGCCACTGTTTGATGGGCTGCAATTGATGGCCCAGTGGCAGCATTTGAGGACACAGCATTCGAGGGCACAGTGGCAGCGTTTGATGGCACAGTGGCAGCGTTTGATGGGCACAGTGGTAGCATTTGATGGCACAGTGGCAGCATTTGATGGGCACAGTGGCAGCATTTGATGGGCACAGTGGCAGCGTTTGATGGCACAGTGGCAACATTTGATGGCACAGTGGCAGCATTTGATGGGCACAGTGGCAGCGTTTGATGGCACAGTGGCTGCGTTTGGTGGGCACAGTGGCAGCGTTTCATGGGCACAGTGGCTGCAATTGATTATTTTTTTTCAAAATTTTTTCGTGCCCCCACCCCCAAAGATTTTGAGCACCAGCCTCCACTGGTTTCACAAAATGGTTGCGTGCCTTCTTGTGCAGTGTTGGCTGGCAAAATAAAATTGTCAAAAAACAACACCAAAAATAACACAAAAGTGCTAAGTGCTAAATATCGCAAAACATAAGTACTTAATGCATTTGGTTAACTCAAAAATTCATGCCTTATTTATCACTTAGTGGATTGACCCCAATAGCTCTTCTAGCAGCCCATCAAGGTCCCAAGTGAGCATGAAAATATTACCCCCCCAACCCATAGATTTTAGGTTTGCTGAAATTTTCTTGGATTTCAAAAAATTTGGGTGAAACTGAATTTTGGATGGTTTACTTCACCTGACTGTTCCTAAGCAGATAATAATTATTATTATACAGGATTTATATAGCACCAACAGTTTGCGCAGCGCTTTACAATGTAGAGGGCCCTGCTCGTGGAGCTTACAATCTAAAATGAGGGGGAGGTGGTACAAATGGTAATAGCTGTGGGGGATGATCTGGTGGAGGTGGCTCGGGTACGGTTCTTAGGTGGAAGTGGAATAGTAAAATCCAAAAATAAGAATGGAAATGGACAAGATGGAGAAATCAAAAGGAAAAACACCACATCCCAAATATGAGAAATTTCAAAAATGAAAAGCAGGGCAAAGAGGTGACAAGCCACGGGACTTTAACGGTGTTGGGTGTAGAGATCAAAACTCATCAGGTAGCATTAAAATTTTGATTTTTTATTTAATAAAGGGATAAAAAACATGAGAAGGAAAAATACATCCGTATCAAAAGGTACATTGAATTAATGAAGCATATACAAGCAAAGCACTACCACTCTCGACATGTTTCACTCAATAGAGTTTCTTCAGGAGATTGATGGTGTGACTCTTTTTATACTAAGAATAAAGAACAGTTTGTGTAAATGTCTCATGAACGTATTGAGAAACAATATATACACATGACTAAACATGCAAATTGGCATAGGATTGAAAGAGAAACTATGCATAAATTGCTTTAAGAAAAAAACAAAATGTCAAAACAAAGGGGCATAGAAACATATGGACACAGAAAGGAACCAAACCTTACCAAGACTGCTTCAATTCCAAAGAGATGTGAATGCAGCAATAAAATCAGTTAATGCGTATTTCCCATCCATCCAGCTTAAACACCTTGGCAGCTTGCAGAGAAGGACTAAGGGGGTGATATTTCTAAAAAGAAATATATAGGAAATATATGAAATAGGCTATATAGGGCACGGATTTGTAGTAGCCAGTGCAGTAGGTGTAGACAGGATACCTGCTAACCAACAAAGGTTTGAAGGAAAAAAATACCTTGATTTATAATGAGGTTGAATCAATAGGGGTTAAACTGGTCTTGCTGACAATAAATAACTGAATGTTTTCACCTCGGTACCGGACATCCCAAAACAGGTTATAAGAAACACCGGACACTCTGGGGAGGGCGGGCCTGATAAGGAAACTTGACGGATGCAGCTGCTGCTGATGACCTGAGAATCCAGCGAACCTCCCCCAGCATGAGAGAGTGAGGAATGGACACCCTCTCCGCTCTCCGCTGTTATTGTCTTCTGCCCCCCTCCTTAGCTGCCTGGTGATCGGGTTAGTGACTGAATGCAGGACACAATGGAGCACTCCCAGAGTATCTACAGGAACGCCAGCAAGAATGTGTGGTGACGGTGAGAGCACACAGTGGTTCTCTGGGGCTCGTACACAGAGAGACAGTGTACTAGGAGCTCACCAGACCCTCAGGTTGGCTGTGTGGTGGCGGCGCCCTGGCTGAGAGGACGGGAGGCTGAGAGGAGACGTGCTGCTACTAAAGTGGACGGCGGGTCGGATTGAAGGACAGGAGAGGTCCGCGGCGCCCCCCCTCCCCCCCCAGAACCTCATATTCTGCTAACCTGATACTCCCTTCAGAAACCTCCAGGAGTGAGCCAACAGAGGGGTGAGTGATCTGCTTTGTATTTGCTCATAATATATCTGCGCTGCAGTACTACTGGATGGATTAAAAAAAAAGGGTATAGAGAGACTCTCCCGCTGGTACAAGGGCTAAAACTGTGAAAGGGATTAAGTTCCTTAAAACCGGTTCCTGGGTCTTATGTTAGACTGGACTGTGTTCACAGGGGTGTTATGTACAACAGTAAAAGTATGGGAAGCAAATAAGCAAGGCAATCCAGTTGATTAAAGGAGGATCTTGGATAATTAGTGGAAGCAGAGACTAACTGGAAAGGTCTGGTGATAAGAGAGTTCCGGGAGAGCAGGGGCGGTGGGACCCTCCCCTCACCAGCATATACGAGTTCTACAGCCCACTCTTACACCTGTCTCTAACAAAGGAAAAGTGTCTGAATTTAATATATTAGAACTGTAAGATAATAAGCATTGCATTGTTCATTTAATAGCAGTGAATTATTGGATTACCGTTAAAAACACCCTGTATCAACCAGTACCAACCAGTGTGACAGCGGGAAGGGGGACTGGGTCACACCCTAATTAAGCAGTCATTCACCCTCCTCTCCCCACCTTACTGGACCCGACTGTGGCCAGCAGCTGTTTTTTTTTTTTTTCCAAAGATTACTGGGAAACTGTCGGGAGAGCAGGGATGGTGGGAGTCTCCCCTCACCAACATATATGAGTGTCATAGCCCACTCCTACATCTCTCTCACAAAGGAAAAGTGTCTGAATTCAATAAATTAGAACTGTAAGATAATAAGCACTGTGCTGTTCACCTCATAGCAGTGAATCATTGAATTACCGTTAAGAACACCTGTATCAATCACCTAACTTCCCCCTCCACCTCACCGGATCCGTTTGTGGACAGTAGCTGATCTCTTAAAAAAATATCTGGAAACGTTCAGGAGAGCAGGGATGGTGGGATCCTCCCGTCACTAACATAGACGAGCTTCTCAGCCCATTCCTATATTTGTCTCTAACAAAGGAAAAGTGTCTGAATTCACTATATTAGCACTGTAATAAGCATTACCATCAAGAACACCCTGTACCAACTGGTATCAACCTGTGTGATAAGAGAGTTCCGGGAGAGCAGGGATGGTGGGACCCTCCCCTCACCAGCATACACAAGTTTTACAGCCCACTCTTACACCTGTCTCTAACAAAGGAAAAATGTCTGAATTTAATATATTAGAACTGCAAAATAATAAGCATTGCGTTGTTCATTTAATAGCAGTGAATTGTTGGTCTACCGTTAAGAACACCCTGTATCAACCAGTACCAACCAGTGTGACAGCGGGTAGGTGGATAAGGTTACACACTAACCAAGCAGCTACTCACCCCCCCCACCTCACCAGACCCGTTTGTGGCCAGCAGCAGATTTTTTTAAAATAAAATTACTATATTGAACTTAGAGAGCCTGGGGAAACCAACAGGGGCTAAGAGTAAAACCCCCCCCAGAGGGAGTGCAAAAAAACGGACAGAGAAAACAACCAAAGGACCCAGATATCTCAGAGAGCATTTGTGAGGACAGAGAGGAAGAACTGGCAACTGAACCTAGACAAAAAAAAACAATTGCCAACCAAAGGAAAGATGGCGGAGATGTTGGCAAAATTAGAAACATCTATCAAGGGGGAAATGGCCACCCTACATGAGGATTTGAACCACATCTTGAGAAGGGTGGAAGGCACAGAAGAGCAACTGGATGTACAAGCAGTAACAAAGGATTTGAAAGAGCAGATGGTAAGACTACAAAGAGACCACAGAGATGCAATGTATCGGCTAGAAGACCAGGAAAATCGGAATAGAAGGAAAAATCTTCGAATAAGGGGAGTACCAGTTATGCAGGGAGAAGATCTACAGGTAAAAATGAATACAATATTCGGGCACCTGCTGGGACTAAAAGAGACTGAAAAAATAAAGTTTGAAAGGGTGCACCAGGTAAGAAAGCCAGCTACACTGGCAGCAGAAATACCACGAGATATAATAGCAAGATTTCATTATTTCCAAGATAAGGAACGGATCTGGCAAAGTCTGAAAAACAAACAACCGATTAAATACGAAGAATCCATCCTGCAGATATTTCCGAACTTATCAGCTGAAACCCTGGCCAGAAGAAGAACACTGAAACCCTTTCTGGAGCACCTGAAACTTAATAATATACAATACTCATGGGGTTTTCCAGCATGCCTAACAGGGACAAAAGAGGGACAGTCAGCTACCCTGAGATACCCAGAAGACACGGCCATTTTTTGAGATAGATTGGACATACCACTTGTCGAAATACCAGGCTGGTGGGAAGCACAAAACAACACTTCAACCATGGAGGAACAGAGATGGTACCCGATTATAAGGAAAAATAAGAACTGAGAAAGAAAGAACTGGGTGCCGAAGGGGGGACAGAGAGGGGGGGAGGGAGAGGGTAGAATAAGAGTAGGAGAATGAGATTCTGCGGTGAGAGGGTCTAACCTCTGGGGGGGAACCAAAGGGCCTAAGAGCCCATGGATCCATGGGTCACGGGAAGGCCAATTACCCCAAAGGAAAGGTGGTGGGGGGGAGAGGGTAGAACGGAGAAGGAAGAGGGGAAAAAAGGAGGGGTTGTCTCTCAGGGATCTGCTCTGGAAAGGATCAAGATTTAGATGAGGGGAGGGGGGGTCTCTGCCCACTGTGCTCCCAGAAGCGGGAGAGGGGAAGAGATGTCCCGGAGCTCAGTGTGCAGAGATGACCACCCTTAACTTCATGACTTACAATGTCCGTGGTTTAAACGCTCCTATAAAGAGAAATAATGTAATAAGGGAATATAAACATTATAAAGCGGACGTAGTCCTATTATAAGAGACACATATATCATACGACTCAAATTTAAAAATATTATCAAGAGACTATCCAGTATGGTATTACGGGGACTCTCCAATAAAAAGTGCTAAAGGGATTGCTATAGGATTTGCCAGAGGAGTAAGGTTTGCCCTAGGGCTTTAAAAATGATCTTAAAACAGAACCAGATGATAGAAGTGTGGCGAAGGCAAAATGCAAACTGCAAACTGCCGAGAATATACATTCCACTTCACAGTGCACGGAAGGTACTCAAGAATAGATTTTTTCTTGGTAGATCATAGATTGCTCGATATAGTTGTTAAGGTAGACATTAAAATTGCCACATTCTCAGGTCATGCGCAGGTAATGATGGGAATTAGGCACGAGGAGAACCAAATAGAAAAAAACCCTGGAGACTAAATGAAGAGCTATTACAGGATGTAGAGGCAGAAGCGAAGATCAGGCAGGAATTAGAGTGGTACTTTAAAACTAATGATACGGAAGAATTATCAGAAGCCACAATATGGGAAGCCCACAAGGCTTATGTTAGAGGTATACTGATCCAGATGGACACAGAAAGGAAAAAAGCGGGAATAAGGAGAAAGAATGCTCTGTTAAAAGATAGTGCAAGGATAGAACAGCAACACAAAAAAATAGGAAAAGCAGAGATTCTGCCGACTCTTATTCGTAAAAGGGAAGAATTGAAAGAACTAGTCGAGCAAGATACACAGTCGGCCTATAATAAGATCAAAAAGGAAAGGTATCTGTGGGGCAATAAAATAGGAAAACCCCTGGCAAGGATGTTAAAAAAGAAAAGAGCTGTAAATGACATATAAAAAAATACAAGATAGTACAGGAACTATGATTTACAACACATCAGGGATAGCTAAAATCTTTCAAAAATATTATGCGAAACTGTACGTGATTAATAAAAATGAATCACCCGAGCAAAAAAATAATAGGATAAAAGCAGGGTTTTCTTAGAAGAGATAGATCTAAATAAAATCTCAGAGGGACAAAGGATTGGGTTGGAAGAACCTGTAACAGAGGAAGAGATAAGGAAAATACTAAGAGAAACTGCTCTGGGTAAGAGCCCAGGTCCGGACGGGCTGACAACCTTATATTATAGAAAGTTTGGAGATATCCTGATCCCTAAATTATGTTCATACATAAACGGGATTGGAATGAAGTGGGCAATAAGGAAGGAGGCTTTAGAGGTGGCCATAACCATTATACCAAAAGAGGGGAAAGATACTTCTTTATGCTCAAGTTATAGGCCAATTTCCTTGCTGAACGACGATATTAAGCTGTTTGCTAAGGTAATGGAGGGTAGGTTGAAACCTTTAATGAGCGAACTAGTACATACCGACCAGGCAGGGTTTGTACCCAGTAGAGAATGTCGAGACAAAGGAATCAAGACATTGTTGGTGGTGCATGAAATAAAGGAATCCGGAACCCCCGGTCTACTCCTGTCGATCGATGCTGAAAAAGCTTTCGATAGGGTAGACTGGGGGTTCATGCAGGACGCCCTAGTGGGGATGAGCATAGGTACTAGATATATGCAGTGGGGGCAAACGGGGTCAAAGGGGCGCATTACAACTGTCCCACAGCAAGGATGAAGGTGAATGGATCCGCTTCAGAACCCTTTAAAATGTCTAACTGCACTAGAGAAGGTCCCCCCTACTGTTTGTCCTGTCACTTGAACTATTATTGGCGAAAATACGACAGGATGCAGACATTAAGTGGATCAGGGTGGGAGAAGCGGAACATAAGATGGCCGCATATGTCGATGATATATTGTTTTTTGTTTCATGTCCCAGGATAACTCTGCCAAACTTGATGTTAGAACCAAAACAGTATGGTGATTGTTCAAATTTTAAAATAAACCCAGTTAAGTCAGAGATCCTGAATATAGGTGTCCCTTCTCAGGAGGCACTTGTATATGAGGAGAAGTTCCCATTTATCTGGAGATAGAAAGAGCTAAAATATTTAGGGGTCAAGATTACAAAGTCCACGGACATGCTTTACCAATCAAACTTTCTGCCCTTACTGAATGAAATTAAAAAGGACTTAAGTAAGATAGCGTCTAGACATGTGTCTTGGCTGGGGAGAATTAATATATTTAAATTGAGTCTATTGCCAAAGATCATGTATCAATTTCAGATGCTGCCGATACCTCTCCCACAAGCGTATTTAAAAAATTGGAAAACAATACTCCTTAGGTTTATTTGGAAAGGGAAAAAAACGAGATTAAGCTTACAAGTACTAACTAGAGACAAAGAGCAGGGGGGCCTCGGAGTCCCTGATTTAAAGAACTATTATAAAGCAGTTCTCCTCACGCGGGTTATCGACTGGGCAAAAAACAATAACAAAAAAAGATGGGTGGAACTGGAAAATACAATTAGTAAGACAGAGTTGGGGAAAATGATATGGGCACCTGCGCATTTGAGAAATTTAGCTAAGAAATCACATAAGATGACACTTAAAACCTTAGAGAAATGGGATATGATACACAAAAAAACAAAAATGGAGCTATAACTCCCCATGTATTGCACTGAAGGACACAGAGTATTTTCCACTGGGCAAAAGTAATTTGTATGGAAATTGGATTAAAAAACCGAACGCACAATTAAAAGATGTGATGGTAAGGGGAAGGTTATGCACATTTCAAGAGTTAAAATATAATGGTGATAGGTGAATGGCGTTTTTCCCATCTAAAACATTTTTTTGATTCCCTCCCTCAACCAGTGAGGTCAGCAGAAAGGTACGAGGCCCTGCCATAAATGCAACTTCTGCCATCATTTATACGCATCCAAGCATATCATTTTGCCCAATGGTCGTATGTACAGGCCCAATTTCTTGGCTACCTGTCAGTCCGTTGGAGTAGTTTACCTCATGGTTTGCGACTGTGATGCGTTTTATGTTGGCAAGACAAAACGCCCTTTCTTTCATCGCATCAGGGACCATGTTTTCCTGGTACGAGGGAAGAAAATGGAGACGCCCATAAGTCGTCATATAGGCCTATCATAATTTTGATGACACCAAAATGCATTTCTTTGCTCTTGAACATGTCCCCCCCAACGAAAGAGGGGGCGACATTGACAAGATTCTATTGCAGCGTGAGGCACGTTGGATCTCTGACCTTGGTGCCCTTAGACCCCCAGGCCTCAATGATGCCTTGAGTTTTAAGCCATTTCTTTAATTTGTCTTTTATTATTTTTATTCTCCATCCCCTCCCCCCTCCTTCCCCTCCCCTTCCTTGTTTCTTTTCCTCCCCCCCTCCCCCTGCCCCTCCCTCTTCCCTTTTTTCCTTCCCTTCTATTTTACATTATATTATTTAGTTTATTTGTATTCACCACTTCTTTTATCCCAATCTGTTTCTTTCTTTGCTGCCTAATAGTTGATTAAAATTTTGATACCTTTTTGTATACATTTGATGTTTTCATTAGAAAATGTATTATATTATATCTGTACAAACATATGGTTACTGTTATATGAACCAAACATAACCATCCACTGTCAGCTCTCCTTTGTGTGTGTATTGATCACATATGCAATTTACATTGTTTATCTGTCACTTGATCAAGCATTTCAATGCATTTTTTGTACATTCCATGTTTTCCATCTCCAGCCAGTCACCACAGATACTGCTTGTACGGGCGCCAGGGGGCACTCACTGGTTGTTATGTCAATCAATCATCCGGCCAGCGTGTTGCCCTGTCTTTGTTTTTGTTGATTTGCTCAGCCTGGGGTTGTTAAGTCGTCTCCTGTGCCAATAGGGTGAGCTGTTCGTTCTGGGCCGCCCGCCCCAACGCATGGGCTCTGTCCTCGTCTCCCCCCTCCTGGTGAGGGCACTGGACTTCCCAAGATGGCAGCCTTGTTCCATTGATGCATGGCGTCTATGGTGCTTGTGCCGTCTGTCATCCTTGGCGCATGCGCAATGGCATTACTCAGCACGCCCGCGACTCGGCAGTGACGTCAGACGCCGCCGAGTCAGAGAGGGGTTATTTAAATGGCAGATACATGCCACCACAGTCTGCCTGAGATCCCTGTACAGGGATGAGCCGATATCCCCCCTGGGTCTCTATGATCTATTCATGAAATCGTCTGGTAAGATGCCCTTTTTTCTCTTTACAGACTAAATTGTTCAATCGCTCCTGCATTGCCCCAGATTTCATTAGACTTACTATATATTTTAACATGATTTGTAGGTCCATCTTGCTATTGGTGTCCGGTGTTTCTTAAAACCTGTTTTTGGGATGTCCGGTACCGAGGGGAAAACATTCAGTTATTTATTGTCAGCAAGACCAGTTTAACCCCTATTGATTCAACCTCATTATAAATCAAGGTCATTTTTTCCTTTAAACCTTTGTTGGTTAGCAGGTATCCTGTTTACACCTACTGCACTGGCTACTACAAATCCGTGCCCTATATAGCCTATTTCATATATTTTCTATATATTTCTTTTTAGAAATATCACCCCCTTAGCCCTTCTCTGCAAGCAGCCAAGGTGTTTAAGCTGGATGGATGGTATATACGCATTAACTGATTTTATTGCTGCATTCACATCTCTTTGGAATTGAAGCAGTCTTGGTAAGGTTTGGTTCCTTTCTGTGTCCATATGTTTCTATGCCCCTTTGTTTTGACATTTTGTTTTTTTCTTAAAACAATTTATGCATAGTTTCTCTTTCAATCCTATGCCAATTTGCATTTGTTTAGTCATGTTTATGTATTGTTTCTCAATACGTTCATGAGACATTTACTCAAACTGTTCTTTTTTCTTAGTATAAACATAGTCGCACTATCAATCTCCTGAAGAAACTCTATCGAGTGAAACATGTCGAGAGTGGTAGTGCTTTGCTTGTATGTGCTTCATTAATTCAATGTACTGCACCTTTTGATACGGATGTATTTTTCCTTCTCATGTTTTTATTTCTTTATTAAATAAAAAATCAAAATTTTAATGCTACCTGATGAGTTTTGATCTCTACACCCAACACAGTTAAAGTCCCGAGGCCTGTCACCTCTTTGCCCTGCTTTTCATTTTTGATATTAAATTATAGGTATTGGAATTTCCTTTCAAATTTGGCTGTTAGTGAACGTAACGAATACGAATTTACCCAAAGTTACAAATCATCTAAAATAACGAATGCCGCATCTAAACGCATGGAGCGTAACAAATTAATAAGAATAATAAAAAGTTATTATTATTATTTATTATTGTTAAAGAGGAACTGCAGTCTGCTTGCATAATCTGTAATAAAACATCTTTGCCATTCTGAAGCTACCCTCCAACCACTTTGCATATTATTTTATATATACTGTGATTCTGTACTTGCCAAATATGCTGCCGAAATAAATTATAATGAAACAACAAACATTGAAAAATTAACATTTTTCATTATTATAAAAAATGCACTACATATGAAATAGAAACATATTGCAATAAATCCAGTATACAAGTGAAATAAGATGATGATTCCTACTTATTGTGTTTGTGTTGGATGGAGGTGGATCCATCAGAATCTCTGAATCATAACATAACAAATAAATCCAAAATGAATTTCATTCCATTCCCTGTGTTATGATTTAGAGATTCGGATCCACCTCCATCCAACCCAGAGTGCATAAATAATCACAAAAATTAACAAAGTATTACATTAAAACAAATATCGGCAATCTTGTAAAATAGCTTCCGAAATACGAATCGATTCAGAACAACAAATATACAAAACGAATTTGACTATGCGAAACTAATCCGAATATATGATCATTCAAGCACTGAGGTGGAACATTATGCTTTGGGGCTACTTCTCTGCTAAAGGTACAGGCTGACTTTGTCGCATTGAGGGGCCAATGGATGGTGCCATGTATTGTAAAAACCTGGATGAGAACCTTCTTCCCTCAGCCAGAACACTGAAGATGGGTCATGGATGGATCTTCAAGGATGACAATGAATGACCCAAAACATACCGCCAAGGCAACAAAGGAGGGGCTCAAGAAGCACATTAAGGTCATTGGAGTGGCCTAGCCAGTCTCCAGACCTTAATCCTATAGAAAATTTATGGAGGGAGCTGAAACTTTGAGTTGCCAAGCGACAACCAAGAAACCTTAAGGCTTTAGAGAAGATCTGTAAAGAAGAGTGGACCAAAATCCCTCCTGAGATGTATGCAAACCTGGTTACCAACTACAAGAAACGTCTTAACTCTGTGCTTGCCAACAAGGGTTTCTTCACCAACTACTAAGTCATGTTTTGCTTGGGGATCAAATACTTATTTTACTCACTGAACTGCAACTCAATTTATAACATTTGTATCATATTTTTGGTTGATATTCTGTCTCTATCATTTAAAATACACCTTTTATAAAAATGACAGACCCTTCATTTCTTTGTAAGTGGGCAACCTTACAAATTCTGCTAAATATGTGCAAAAATGTGTATGCATAAATTATTTATTTTTATAATATTTTTTTTCCCCTTTGTTTAGACTTATTTTCATGTTTACAAACATGTATGCATACATTTATACATATACATACATTTATATGTATGTTTCCAGATACAGATTTTTGGATTATACGTTATGGACTTGAAAGCAGCAGCACCTGTATGAATGGCTCCATTGAAAACAATGCAGCTGCATTCAGATCCATAATCAAAAAGCGCTTACATATGCAATTTTTAACGGCCGTGTAATGAGGCCTAACAGGGCCATTTTTTACTGCCCTTAAGCATTATCATATCTCTCAACTTTTTGAGATGGGAATGAGGGACACCTATCAGCAAAAGTATGTTGGTATAAGACACACCCCTTGCCACACTCCCTTAAAGTAGAATTATACAAAAAAAGATCAGTTAAACCCACAAGTGCTTTTTTTTACCACTTCTGTTCCTTTGTATTGGCTTTTGAAATTTTACAAATGCAGCAATTTAGAAATTGGATAAAAGGTTTAGCACTGGAAAACACTTTTTGAAAGATAAAAATGCATTTTATATACAACTATATAGATCAGACCAAAATGAGGGACTAAAGCAAAGTATATTCCCATGGGCAACACGTTTAAAAAGCTAACGGCCAATGTTAAAAAAAGCTATAACTAATAAGAAAAGAACTTTTAAAAAATATAAAAAATTAAGGAACACTATCAACATTTAAATGTTACAAAGAATATAACAGAATATGTAAAAAATAAATCAAGGCCGCAAAAATTCAAAACTAATGACAGATTGCAAAAGATAGTAGGACAAACCCAAAAAAAATCTCCAAATATATTAATAGTAAAAAGGTCAGGTCTGAGCATGTAGGCCTTTTACAAAATAATCTGGAGTGGTTGACTGGGGACAAAGAGAAGGCAAATTTATTGAATACCTTCTTCAGCTCTGTGTCTATAATTGGGATGGCATTGACACAGCCCCAAATGATCCACCATGGCTCAAAAGTGATATGATCCAATAATATTTAGACAGAATAAAGGCGAATAAAGCACCTGTACCAGATGGCATACACCCACAGATCCTAAAAGAATTAAGCTCTGTCATTTCAAAGCTATTGTTCTAATTTTTAGGGACTCATTAATGACTGGAATAGTACCACTGGATCGGTGTAAGGCCAATGTGGTGCCTATATTTAAAGAGGGATCAAAGTCTTTACCAAGTAACTATAGACCTGTTAGTTTACCTTCCGTAGTTGGGAAGATACTGGAAAGTTTAATAAAAGGTCACATAGATGGGTTCTTGTTGAAAAAAATATTTTAAGCAACAGAATGGATTCATGAAAGACAGAAGTTGTCAGACAAATCTTTTTTCTTTTTATAGGGGGTTAAGTAAAACATTGGACAGAGGGGTGGCTGTGAACGTAGTATATTTGGATTTTGAAAAAGTTTGTAAGGTAAAGTCTACAGGCCTGGAAAGATCAGTTTGTAAATGGATAGAAAACTGGCTAAAAGACCAAAATTCAGAGAGTAGTGGTTAATGATTCTTACTCTGAATGGTCTAAGGTTATCAGTGGTGTACCCCAAGGTTCAGTGTTGGGATCCTTACTTTTTAATAACTTTATAAACGATATAGGGTCTGGGTTTAAAAAGTACCATTTCATTCTTTGCAGATGAAACCAAGCTATGCAGTGGAATAACGTCCTTACAGGATGTCTCCAACCTACAAGCCGACCTCAATGCTCTGTTTAATTGGGCAACTATGTTGAAAATGAGGTTTAATGTTTATAAATGTAAAGTTATGCACTTGGGGGCCAAGAATATACATGTATCATACATACTAGGGGTGAAAAATATAATTGGGATAGAATAGCTGAATTATGTAACGTATGCATGTATGCAATTATATTTTTTCATGTACTGATATGGTTTTAATATGATCCTCTATGCTCTAACAATTTATATTATGGTAGTCTTTTGGGATATATAGGTATCTATATATGTGCGCATATATAGGTATCTTTATGCAATTTTTGCACCAATTTTTATCTGAATAGTTTTTTATATGTATATATGTGTGTATATAACTGAATTTTTTTTTTATATACATCTTCATATTGCCAGTGTTATTTATACATTATGGATGTTTAGTGTTGATTTGATGCCTTTTTTATTCGATTTTTTAATAGCGATTTTCATTGTCGGTCTGGTCGGTGCATATGTGTGTCTGGATGCCGGTGCGCACTTTATTCATTTGCACACCTGTGGCCTGTACGCTCATCTGTACCGACTATTTACTGTTACATTCACTTGTTACGTATCTTGTGAATGTTCAGTCGTTTATTGATTTTCATATTTTGAACTCTCTTTGATAATGTAGCATAAATACTTATTTTACTATAATATAATCATCTGTTTCATTTTTCATGTATTTTTCATTAGCTGTGCAACATAATCCTTTATTGATTAACTTCTAGGTCCTTATAGTGCTCTGTAGCATAATTAATTACATGCAGTCAGCTGTTTGTCGTTGTGTATTGTAAGCATTTAAGTGCCATCTTTCCCTTTCCCCTTTCTACACTTGAAAAAGGAGCGCGCATGTGCCTCACGGACTTCGCGCATGCTGTGAAACGCGTTGTGTTTCCCCCTTGCCTGTGCTTGACGTCACACGCTGTTTCCATGAACTGCTTGCCACTTTCCTCCATAGGAACCAGCCAGATTATTCCCTGACTCCCTGAGGTTTTTGCTGCTTTTATGTTTCTCTGGAAATATGCCTCTGACACCGGCCATCTCTCCCTGCTAATGCCGACCTATGCTGAGCATCATTGAGCATCCTTGTACTTATTAACATGTAAGTGCTTATTAATTCCTTTATATTATTGATTAAAACACTTTTACTCAGAGGCGCTTTTCTATTTTTGTCTTTCCTTGTTGATTCGAGTCGGCTTCACTCCAGAGAAGAGCAGCCTTTTGTGACAGTGAACATTTCCTTTTGACTCATCACTCCAGCTTGTACATTCAAGAACTATTCATTGTGATCGGACATTCTCCCCATAAATATAATTATTGCGGACTTATTATCATTATTATCATTATTATTGCATTTATTTTAATTATTGTATTTTTTCTCATTAATACATTGTTCTCAATGAATTTATTGTGAGACACTGCATCAGTGTTTCGAGCGCCAGCATCTGTGGTATATTATTTACAGTGTGCCACCACCTCTGATTAATGTTGCATATTACGGTATTTACAATTGCTTGATTTCGGCACCTGATTCGGGTAGGAGTTGTACCCACATACTTATCATGGCCAACACCGACAGGTGACTACAAAGTCATCTCCTCTTTAACACAGATTTCTAAAAATAGCTTCTGAGAATTTTATCACTAACAATAAAACGTCGGGTAGTTATTGTAGCCGTGAATATTGAAAAAAAAAATATGTTTGCCTATAAAAAAAATGTGTGACCTTGGTCATGAGAATGATGATATTACGCAAAACAGTCTTTATTTTCAATAAATAACTTTATTTTTTACATACAAGTCAAGCATAGGCTCTGCAGAGGGGAAAAATATTTTCAAGGGCAATATAAAATGTATCCTTGGCGTCAGAGTTTAAGGTGTGTTTCTAACAAAGAAAAGTCTTTTTTTAGTATTTATAGTATTTATTGTTGTCTATATCCATACTGTAGAGCTTTTCCCCCTCTCTATTTGTCCTGAAGATCACTGTCACTAAGACAGGAAGTGATAAAAAATCCAAAATGTTACAGTCATCACATCGTAATAGGAAATAAGAGGAAATCTGCTAATAAGTATCCCTGTTTGTAGATAGTTGCAGGTTTCCTTCCATGCTGTAGGTAGTACTGTGCCATTATGACAGATGTAGTGGAGTCTGTTGGGGGAATAGTCCCCCCATGGGCTCCGTTTGTTCTCAAAGAGTGGTCAGCTGTCTGATTGGACGCTGTACTCTCTTGAGATCTCTGGCAGCCATCTTGGTGTTGACCTTAAATATTAGGGTTCACGTGTCATTCGGGCATGCCTGGTGCGTAGGGCCAGCCACACATGGTTTTGAGTCAATAATGGGCAGGTTGAATGTACCAAGTTGATAGATAGATCAGCTTGAGCACAACCAGCCTGACAGATTTTCTTGCTGCTATAGCCGCTAGCAATAGTCACTGTGTTCTCCCCCGGCGGGGATGGCTTCCCCTGCGTGTCTCCGCCCACCTGCTGGGAGGAGATAATTGCTGGCAACCCTGTTAACACTGTCTGTGTTGCTGGGGGAATAGTGCAAAATTTGCACCATGTATGGCCAGCCTTAAAGATCCCGCTGGTGAGGGAAAAAGCACAGCGCAGGGAAAGGTTCCTGGCGAGGAGAGTCAGCTCAGAGAAGTCTGTCTTGAAGAAGTACCTGGACCAGTAATGTGGATCTCTTCCCAGCAGCATTATTGCACTGTCCTGGTACACCACAAACCGCTACCCCTCCAGCAGAAGTGGTCCTCTGGTAATATAGGCCCAGACCTGGTGACACTGTATAAGCTGGTGTTTTCTACAGTAGCACCCTCCTAGATAGGTTGCTTGTAGTATTGAGGAAAATTTAGTTATTGGCTGCTCTGTAACTAGCGCAGCGAAGTTTGACTGACTTTTTGACTGTTCTGGGTTCTGCTGGTTGCAGGTTTGACTGCTTCCCCCTGGTTCCCGGTAGGTTCCAGAATTTTGTGGGTTGGAAGAGGCAGACCCTCACCTTGCATATTCATATAGCCTCAGCCAATCCCTGCTAGGAAGAGTGAATAGTATGGGGCTGAGGTGTTTATAAATAGGCTGGGTCCTATAACCGCAGTGTCCTTGTCCTGTGGGAGAAGATCCAGTAGTTGCGGCATGTCTATTAGGGGTACAGCGGCGCCACCCCCTATCCATGCATCCATCCCCCTGATCTACATTTGGGGCGCCTGATGCATGGATTCCAATGGGGTGGTGTTTTTTTTAAGCACGTGATTAGAGTCAGAGGCTCTAATAGGCTTCAAAAAAGGGTGGGCTCAGGACGCAGAGCTATTTTCACACTGAATCTCCTCCCCACCAATCAGGAAGCGAGTCCTGAGACCCATTTCCCAATTGGCCAAAATGCCCGGCGATCCTATTGGACCACAACGAGGAGAGAGGAGGGAGGAGACGTGGAGGACAAAGCCACCACCTGGAGGGAGGCTCTGTCTGGGGGCAAGTGCTGGGCTCATCGACCGACCAGAGGTGGGGGATGCTGGTGACCCGACCCGAACGACCATGGGGGAGTGGCTGTGGGTGCATTGTTTGCTGCCCCCCAAAATCTATCACCAGCCACCACTGAGACCCAGCCTGAGTGATGCAGTCCCCTGGGTCACTTAGCTGAAGTTTAGAGGAGGCCATGGGAATCCCAGCTCAGGGAGAGCTGGGGGAGTCGTGTCCAAAGTTTTTGGGAGCAGTTTGCAGGAAGTCCATAGAGGGTCTGATCTGGAGGCACACAGTACAGGAGCTGTCTGGTACTGCAGGAAAGCATTCAAGAACCCAGAGCACAGTGAGTACAACAAGCCTGAAATAGATCCTAGAGACTGTCCTTGTTAACACTTGAAGAGACTGCCCCAGACTGGCTGGGTTGAGTTTGCTCTTGCATTGGAGTCCCCTGAGCTGTAGTTCACGCTTGGCTAGCCTCAAGAGGAGTTTCACTCTGAAGAGACAGCCATAGTCAGAGAGTGTCCTCCATTATGTTTGCACTAAATTTGGCGTATCCCAAGGCTGACCCTACACCGTAACCAAGTTCTTCAAGCAATACATCTCAAAGATACACCTCCTGACTGGTTCTTGTGTAGAGAAACTGGGAAACTACGGTGTGCCTAGCTGCTTGTGCCCACTAGGAGATAGAACTTGGGACAAACAGCAGGACCCATCAGGGGTCGGTGCACTACATATACTACATTGAACTTCAATCTTAATGGCAACTTTTATCATTCACTACTGATACATCATAGAATAAAGTGGTTTACAGCTTCTTTACAGCAGATTGTAGTCATTGCTGAGTGATATCCTTTTCTATCCAGGAATGTTACACCAACAAGTGTTTCATGGTTTACATTATGACAAATGTAGTATATATTAAGGAAATGAGCAAAGGCAAACAGATTTTTATGGGAAAAATAAAACTCTTGGTAGCCAGCAAGAAGTGTAACCTAATGACATCTGAACCACATTTGACTGGTTTTAATGGCGATCCTACTGTTAAGGGGAATTGCGTGCAGAGGGTTAGGTTTTAGTGTGATTACCTGACTAACTGTGATGTAATCAATACACTAAGCTAATACTAAACTACTATAATTCCCTTTTATGTGTTACACTAGAAAAGAAAGTGTATTTAATATATTCATAGGCATGCGCACAGGGTGTGCTGGGGATGTGCCTGGGCACACCCTAAGCAGCCTGTGCTACGCTGATTGCCTCTGCTTCTTCTCTCCCTTTTGCAGTGCTGCCAGCTTCCCTCCTCTCCTCTCAGCAGCGGGTAAGGGGCTGGTAAATATTTAATTAACCAGCCCCTTCCTTTTCTGAATGAACACAGTGAGTGATCTGTACTGAACGCTCCTTTGTTCATTCCTAACTGAAGCATAGTAAACAGTTTACTGCAGGCTTCAGAGAAAGAGACTGGAAAGTCTCTGTCCTCAGTTTCTTTCTCTGTCTCAAAAGTGAGACATCAGGGGTCTGTTTAGACCCTTGATGTTTCACTAAAGCCCCATAACGGGGCTCCTAAAAAAATAAAAAAAAATATTGTAAACAATGATAAAAAAAAAGAATTGTAAAAAATAATAAAAATAAAAAACTACTGACACCGTAGTGCTCTTCTGACCGTCCACTCCTCTGCTGATATACACACATGTGGGTTTGTGCTCTGGGGTGCACACCCTAATGCAATAGGCTGCGCACACCAATGAATATATTCTAACACCACACAATCCATTGCTGTCGCCTTGCTTGGTGATATACTAAAACTGTAGAGTACAAAATCTGATGCAGCTGTACATAGTAGTCAATCAACTTCTAACTTCAGCTTGTTCAATGAAAGCGTTTGTTATCCCAACACTTCATATTCCTGATATGTGCCTGCTGTACCATGAGCTTGTATCCTGTTCTCTTTGTATTGCTTCTTTTTTGTGAAATCCCTGGTGTTCCTGCCAGTGCCTCTGATTTCCTATTAAAAACTGACCACACTAAGCAGCAGAGTACAGCGTGGTCAGTTCTCAGTTAGCTATTCTGGGAACTCAGTGTGCTCTCCTCTACTGATCAGGCTTGTCCTGACATGCCCCCTGCACAGCCATTCACTGGGAAGCTCAGTGTGCTGTTGCTTCTCCTCCCCCAGCTCTTATGCAGCTGAGAACAGAGGGAATGTGATCTCCTATAAAAAAGGTAAAAAAGGTATTTATAATGTATTTTTATATCTATACAAAAATGGTTTGCATTTAATTTCCATTTTAAACTAAATGGGTTGTTTTACAAGGTGATTGGATATTTACTAAAACTGGAGAGTGCAAAATCTGGTGTAGCTCAGCATTGAAAGCATTCAGCTTCCAGGCTTTACTGTCAACACTTAATTGAACAAGCTGAATTTAGAAGCTGACTGACTACCGTGCACATCTGCACCAGATTCTGAATGCTCCAGTTTTAGTAAATCACCCCTAAAAGCCCCTACACACAATCCAAAAAACTTTCAAAGCAATTGTATGATAATCTGATTAAAAGAATCTATCTGTCTATCTATATAAATTTATGTTTGCGATTTGAAAATTTTAGGAAAAAATTATAGTTATAAAATATAATGTATTACATGCAATTAATTGCATTATATTATTAATGCAATTACAGTAACTGTAATAAATTGCCCAGTAGTAGCAAATTCCATCAATCAGCATTTTGCAAGGGAATTTACCATAGGCTTAGAGCTTAGGGAATGAGGGGCACTCTGCTGACATCCATTATCCAATCATGCACAAGCAAAAGAGTTGTTTTTACAAAAATTTCCTTGCACGTGATTGTATACAGGCATACCCCACTTTTAAGTACACAATGAGGTTTATTTACTAAAGCTGGAAAGTGCAAAATCAGGCTCACTTCTGCATAGAAACCAATGAGCTTCCAGGTTTTATTACCAAAGCTTAATTGAACAAGCTGGGGTTAGAAGCTCGTTGGTTATTATGCAGAAGTGAGCCTGATTTTGCACTTTCCAGCTTTAGTAAATAAACCCCATTGTGTACTTAAAAGTGGGGTATGCCTGTATTCTTTACGTGATTAAACTTCACCACATTTACTAAATTTTAGGGAAACTTCCCTTGCAAAGTGAACAGCCTATTTGCCTCGAGTAAATCAACTTCATTATATAATTCAACAAAACCATGTCGGCAGTCCCAATGCCAAGATATACTTTCGGCCAACATGAGTTCCTTTAAGATTAGTAGTATTGAGAGAGACAAAAAACCTGCTAGAGGGGAGGGATAGGCATAGAACATACAGTAAGGGACCAGATAAAATACCTTGATGTGTTACAACGGTTAATGGAGTGCACATCGTTCAAGTATACAAATGCAGGGGAGGCTCATCAGGCTTATGAAAAAAACATTGGATATGTTCCTCATATGGCAAATAGCAACATAAGGAACATTGTAGTAAGTCATAAGCTGAAAAACAAAGAAAGAAAGTAGATTTTGGGATAACCAGAAGATGGTTGAATAATGGAGAATAAAAAGTGGAAGAGGAGAAGTGGGGAGGAGATAGTGGCCAAGGGGGTTCACAGTCCACTGTTAGTTGCCTATATGAGTCTTGGCACTCATCAGATTTCTAGGAGGCAATGGTCAGAATCCCTTAGGAGGAAGTGAGTGACCCATGGTTCGAACACTCAACGACGTTTCGGCATAGTGCTCTGTAATGTGGCTGTGAGTTTCTCGTTATTCATCACCCATTTTTAAAAGTTTACACAAAAGTGCATATAAGGTCGTTTTCCCTTCTCCACAAACAGAACAGTCCTTGATAGGGTGAATAGCGATATATCTAACACAGAAGACCACCACCTCCAACCGAAGCACACACAGCCTCTTACCAGATGTGATTGACCACCCTAACACAGGTGGTCAAAACACACAATAATGCTCCAAGGATGGTTTAAAGGATGGATCGATCCATCGGCTTATATATCCAGCTTTAAACCCTTCCAGATCATGATGGTCACGCGGTATGCAGAGATGTTTTCCCAGTAAACAAACATAGATACAAGTTAAAAACAACATGGCTCCATGCTGTTTTTAACTTGGATCTATGTGAGTGGCTCTTTTATCCTTAAATAAATTGAAGTTTATAAGCTTATTGCGCTTAGAGGAGGCTCTGCTTTTCCCTTGAGATGCATACACTGTGGATCCTACTCTGTGTATCGTTTACTGGGAAAACGTCAGTACCTCTGCTGGAACTGAAGTAGATTGTTAAAGATTAAACATGTTCCTATTTATAGTTTTCAGTTTTCTTTTTTTGTCATCTGTGTGATTTTTTGCTGAGTTTATGAGTTTCCAGTTTCCATTTACAAGACCACTACTTTTTCAGATGCTTCAGATCCATCTCTGCAGGAACCTTATGAGCGTCTAACCATATGCTGGACCATCCTACCCAATAAACATGCATGCCCTCTTTCTTTTTTTAACACATTTTTTTATTTATAACATTGTTTTTATAAGTTCTTCTTCTACGTCAAGGTGAATATATGTTGAGTTTATGAGTTTTCAAAGTTTTACCGTTCAAAGGGCAGGTAAGCCTGAAGCTGGATCAGTAACGTTACGTAGGTAAGAAAAAAGTTAAAAATCAGAGATTACCTATGGACGTGTATGTGTATATGTGCTAACACGTATGTGCACGAATCTGATGGCTGGCACGAACGAGGTTCTTGACCTCCTCACATATAATAAACAAACATGTTCGGTCTGCCTACAAATCAACATCTGTATCACTGTTAGGGCTGTTTACTGTGTTGCTAATGTTGTCAGAGTCACACCTCCTATAAATAATGCCAGCCAAGTGTTATCACAAGAGCAGTTTCTGAACGACCAAGAACAAGAGAGGATTCAACACAGATATAATTGTTAGAAAAGTAGAAGACAAAGGTCCTGCGAATGGAAACTCAGTGGGGGAAAATCCTTGTGCTGGTTGGCCTTTTCTGCTTCTTTCCTTGTGAGTACTCACCTTTTTCAAACAAACTTTTTTTTGTTCAACCACTTCATCCCCAGAAGGATTTACCCCCTTCCTGACCAAGCCCTTTTTTTTTGATACAGCACTGCGTCCCTTTAACTGACAATTGCGCGGTCGTGCGACGTTGTACCCAAACAAAATTTTTCCCCACAAATAGAGCTTTCTTTTGGTGGTATTTGATCACCTCTGCAGTTTTTATTTTTTGCGCCATAAACAAAAAAAGAGCGACAATTTTGAAAAAAAAAGCAATATTTTTTACTTTTTGCTATAATAAATATCCCCAACAAATATATAAAAAACAAATTTCTTCCACAGTTTAGGCTGATATGTATTCTTTTACATATTTTTGGTAAAAAAAATATGCGTATAATAATTGGTTTGCTCAAAAGTTATCACGTCTACAAAATAGGGAATAGATTTATGGCATTTTTATTAATATTTTTTTTTATTAGTAATAGCGGCGATCTGCAATTTTTTATCATGACTGCGACATTACAGCGGACAGATCGGACACTTTTGACACTCTTTTGGGACCATTGGCATTTATACAGCGATCAGTGCTATAAAAATGCACTGAGTACTGTGTATATGTCACTGGCAGGGAAGGGGCAAACCACTAGGGGGCGATCAAGCGGTTAACTGTGTTCCCTCAGCATGTTCTAGCTGTAGGGGGGGATGGGCTCACTAGAACATGACAGAGATCACTGCTCCCAATCAATGGGAGCATTAGATCCCTGTCATGTAGCTGGGCAGAACAGGGAAATGCCTTGTTTGCATCTCCCCGTTCTGCCTCTCCGTGCCACGATCGCGGGCCACCGGCGGACATCGAGTCCGTGGGCACGCTTCCGCGGTGCGCGGCAGCGTGTGCGCGCCCCATAGCCACGGATGATGCAGCGAAGTTCGGGTACGTTGTTTTGCACACCCGTGCCACTTTGCTGACGTATATCGGCGTGATAGTGGAGGTCAACTGGAAAAAAAGGAAACCGGTAAATGGTTTGATTTTAGTAGCAGTCAATTGGAAACAAGCAAACCAATAAAGGGTTTGACTTTAGTGGCAATCAATCAGCGACAAGGAAACCAGTAAATGGGTTGATTTTAGTGGAGGTCAATTCAAAACAAGGACACCAGTAAATGGGTTGAATTTAGTGGCAATCAATCGGAAACAAGGAAACCAGTATGGTTTGATTTTAGTAGAGGTCAATTAAAAACAAGGAAACCAGTAAATTGTCTGATTTTACTGGCAGTCGAAGAATGACTTAGAGCAACCAATAGAAAAACCCTACAGTATATGGGATATTTCGCTGAAAGAACATATCCAGATTTATATCCTTTTATAAATTTTATAGAGCTAAAAGTATGTCTCATTTAAATAGGAGGGGAAGGATATAAATATAAGGAATGGTATATTGCACCAATTGACTTCCAGAAGTAGGAAAGTAGTGTTGCACAATTCCCATCAATAGCTTGCACATAGTGGGGTGTAAGGTAAAGATAAATGACAAAACATTGACAATAAAATAAAAAAAATATTTAAATAAGACTTTAAAAAAACGAAAAAGTTTTAATAGCTAGTGGGTAAGATGCTGGGGGCAAATTTTGTAAATAAGTTTACATTTAAATCATTCTAAATAATTATATATTTAAATAATTTTAAACAATTGTAAAAAAAAAAAAAAAAAAAAAAAAATTGCAAACAATACATAAAAATTGGAAAAAAAAAATTGCCAAAGGATTTCCAAAAAATTATGCAAACTATAAACTATAAAAATATAAACGACAAACTATATAAATATAAACTACAAACTATAAATATAAACTTCATCTAGTGTAAATCTGTTTATTAAAATGACATAAAACAGTGAAAAGCTGTTCCACTCACATAAAAGAAAAAAAAAACTTGAACAAGATCCACCAGTTATAACTTATATATAGCTCATAAAGTGTTTTATTATATTCAGTCAATTCAAATATTTTTTATAGTGCTGTGTGCCCTTTTTGCACTTGAATGGAAAATCTTTTATATTTTTTGATGTTGTTTTACTAAAACAATTTCCAGTATATAAAGTTTATTTTTCATCATCTATCGGGAATTGTTATATGAGGTCCTTTCCACTTGAAATGAAATGATAAGGAGAAGTTGTAAAACATTAATAGCATGTTGGAATGTAAAGAAGAGGTGTAAACAGCCAGGGAGATTATAGACTTAACTAGTTTACCTTTTCTGTGATGGGAAGGGAATAAAATTTACGTGTTTCCAGTCCGTTACACAAGAACACAGATTCAGGGGAAAGTTGAGCATGTAGCTTGGAGTGATGATCGTGATTATATAAGAGACCTTCACCAAAGATTGTTTCCTTTTTATTCATTGTATTATATACTGTATATGTGTGTGTGTTTGCAGGGCTTTTTATTTTTTTTTTAATTTTTATAATGGATATAATATACAACATATATTGGAGGATATAATAGTATAAGCACTTCAGATTTAGTTGTATGTGTTATTGTTACTTAAATGTTGAATGGACTTTATGAACTGTAGCTGCTGGATTAATTTAATTTAGGTTCACATATGTGCGGGTCAGGAATGCGTGCATGATTGTGCACGTTCCCGACCTGCATATAAATGTGCTGCTCTTTAGCAGACGTGCGGAGGGGGTGCCATTGATTATTAATGCCACCCATACCTCCCAACATTTTGAGATGGGAATGAGGGACACCTACTTGCAAACGTATGTAGGCATGGGACACGCCCCCCTGACACACTCCCTTAAAGGAGAATTAAACAAAAAAAGGTTAATTAAATCCACAAGGACTTTTTTTTTTTACCACTACTATTCCTTTATATTGGCTTTTAAATTTACAAATGCAGCAATTTAGAAATTGGATGAAAGGTTTAGCACTGGGAAACCATTTTGAAAGATAAAAAGTGCATTTTAGATACAACTATATAGATCAGACCAAAATGAGGGACAAATGAGGGGCAAAGAGGGACAGAGGGACATTGCTCCACAGTCCCTCCAAATCAGGGACAGTTGGGAGCTATGATGGCACCATCACGCATCAGCAGACATGCATGTTTTTGCCCTTGGGAAACCACAGCACCCTACGGTTCCATGCAGTTCTTTTTTAAAAAAGGGTAATGGTCAGCTGTCCCTATGATGTGGTGTGGAAATGCACATGCACCTATGTGAACCCAGACTTACAAGACTTTGCTCACACTAGCTGAACTCTAAAACAGTCCATTGTAGTTTGTGGTTGGTGTTTGCTTTGTAGCAGCGATGATTAGCGGTGCCTTACATTTTACAATGTAATTCATTCTTTATATTTTTTCTTGTTTTTTTTTAACTTTATTAAAAGGCCACATGAGTGACACACCTATTTCAAGTCTCCACACAGCAGCACATATCTGCATTTCTCCGCAATACACCATCCTGACCTGAACTGCCATTGTATTTTGTGAGAGCTGCATTATTCTGGATCTGATTAAAGCAGGTCACTCCAAGGGTACATAGACTACAACTGTTTTCCATGTGCCCTCACAGTGTTCTGAGCTAGTCATAGGGCACACAGTGTGATTGATCCCTCAGAATAGATAGCAGAGTGCCTCAGGTATTGTTTTATATATATATACACACACACACACACATATATATATATAGATATAGATATATAAAACAGTACCTGAATATATATATATATATATATATATATATATATATATATATATATATATATATATATTTATATTTATATATATATATAGAAAGATAGATAGATAGCAGGGGCGTAACTACCACCATAGCGACCCATGCGGGCGCTATGGGGCCCGCAGCCGAGTGGGGCCCAGTGAGGATAAGAGCACCGCTGGCACAGTCTCCCAGCCAGGGGAAGAGAGAGGAAAGGAAGAGGCGAGCTGTCCGTATCAGCAGAGAGCTGAATTGCCCGATGTAATAGCTTTCATTAGAACTTCCAGTGTTCCCGGGGCTCACGTCACATAGCTCCACCTTTTGGCCCGGTGCCTTTGATAGACAGAACGCCGATCCAATGCGGGACATGTGACGTCATCAAAGGCGTCGGGCCAAGAGGTGGGGCTATGTGACGATGAGCCACGGGAAGACAGGAAATTCAAATGAAAGCTATTACAGCGGGCAATCCCGCTCTCTGCTGATCTGGGTGGCTAGCCTCTTCCTCTGCATAGGTGGGGCTGTATGGGGCACAGGCAGACCAGGCTGTATTGGGCACAGGTCACGCTGTATGGGGCACAGGTCACGCTGTATTGGGCACAGGTCACGTTGTATGTGGCACAGGTCACACTGCATTGACACTAGGGCAGCTGTGGGGGGGGGGGGGCTGTTTGCAGGGGGGCCCCATACAACATTTTGCTATGGGGCCCTGCTATTTCTAGTTACGCCCCAGATAGATAGATAGATAGATAGATAGATAGATAGAGAGATAGATAGAGATATAGATCTATCTATCTATCTATCTCTCTATCTATCTATCTATCTATCTATCTATCTATCTATCTATCTATCTATCTATCTATCTATCTATCTATCTATCTATCTATCTATCTATCTATCTATCTATCTATCTATCTATCTATATAGATAGATAGATAGATATAGATATATATCTATATATATATCTATATATATATTTATTTATATATATATATATATATATATATATATATATATATATATATATATATATATATATATATATTACAGTGCCTTGAAAAAGTATTTATGCCCCTTTGCCCCTTGACATTTTCCACATTTTGTCATGTTGTCATGTTACAACCAAGAACATAAATGTATTTTATTGGGATTTTATGTGATAGACCAACACAAAGTGGCACATAATTGTGAAGTGGAAGGAAAATGATACATTTTTAAAATTTATTTTTTACAAATAAATATGTGAAAAGTGTGGCGTGTATTTGTATTCAGCCCCCCTAAATCAATACTTTGTAGAACCACCTTTCACTGCAATTACAGCTGCAAGTATTTTTGGGGATGTCTCTACCAGCTTTGCACATCTAGAGAGTGAAATTTTTGCCTATTCTTCTTTGAAAAATATCTCAAGCTCTGTCAGATTGGATGGAGAGCGTCTGTGAACAGCAATTTTCAAGTCTTGCCACAGATTCTTAATTGGATTTAGGTCTGGACTTTGACTGGGCCATTCTAACACATGGATATCTAAACCCATTTGATCTAAATTCCATTATAGCTCTGGCTGTATGTTTAGGGTCGTTGTCCTGCTGGAAGGTGAACCTCCGCTCCAGTCTCAAGTCTTTTGCAGACTCTAATGCCGCGTACACATGGTCGGACTTTTCGTCTACAAAAGTCCGACGGACGCCGACGGACTAAAGCTGGCTGACAATCCGATCGTGTGTGGGGGAAGTCTGTCGGACAGGCTGTCGGACTTTTGTAGACGAAAAGTCCGACCGTTTGTACGCGGCATAACAGGTTTTCTTGTAAGATTGCCCTGTATTTGGCTCCATCCATCTTCCCATCAACTCTGACCAGCTTCTCTGTCCCTGCTGAAGAAAAGCATCTCCACAACATGATGCTGCCACCACCATATTTCACGGTGGGGATGGTGTGTTCAGGGTGATGTGCAGTGTTAGTTTTCTGCCACACATAGCATTTTGCTTTTAGGCCAAAAAGTTCAATTTTGGTCTCATCTGATCAGAGCACCTTCTTCCACATGTTGCTGTGTCCCCCACATGGCTTCTCACAAACTGCAAATGGCACTTCTTATGGCTTTCTTTCGACAATGGCTTTCTTCTTGCTACTCTGCCATAAAGGACATATTTGTGGAGTGCACGACTAATAGTTGTTCTGTGGACATATTCTTCCACCTGAGTTGTGGATCTCTGCAGCTCCTCCAGAGTTACCATGGATTTCTTGGCTGCGTCTCTGATGAATCCTCTCCTTGCCCGGCCTGTCAGTTTAGGTGGACGGCCATGTCTTGGTAGGTTTTGCAGTTGTGCCATACTCTTTCCATTTTCGGATGATGGATTGAACAGTGCTCAGTGAGATGTTCAAAGCTTGGGATATTTTTCTATAACCTAACCCTGCTTTAAACATCTCCACAACTTTATCCATGACCTGTCTGGTGTGTTCCATGGTCTTTGTGATGCTGTTTGTTCACTAAGGTTTTCTAACAAACCTCTGAGGGCTTCTCAGGACAGCTGTATTTATACTGAAATTAAATTACACACAGGTGAACTCTATTTGCTAATTAGGTGACTTCTGAAGACAATTGGTTCCACTAGATTTTAGTTAAGTGTATCAGCATAAAGGGGGCTGAATACTAATGCACGCCACACTTTTCAGATATTTATTTGTAAAAAAATGTAAAACTATTGATCATTTTCCTTTCACTTCACAATTATGTGCCACTTTGTTTTGGTCTATCACATAAAATCCCAATAAAATAAATTTTACGTTTTTGGTTGTAACATGACAAAATGTGGAAAATTTCAAGTGGTATGAATACTTTTTCAAGGCACTGTGTATATATATATATATATATATATATATATATATATATATATATATATATATTTTTTTTTAATATATATATATATATATATATATATATATATATATATATATACACACACACTGTGTTGTCAAAAGTACACCTGCCTTTACACACACACACATGAACTTTAATGGCATCCCAGTCTTAGTCCGTAGGGTTCAATATTGAGTTGGCCCACCCTTTGCAGCTATAACAGCTTCATCTCTTCTGGGAGGGCTGTCCACAAGGTTTAGGAGTGTGTCTATGGGAATGCTTGATCATTCTTCCAGAAGCACATTTGTGAGGTCAGTCACTAATGTCGGACAAGAAGGCCTGGCTCACAGTCTCCGCTCTAATTCATCCCAAAGGTGTTCTATTGGATTGAGGTTAGGACTCTGTGCAGGCCAGTCAAGTTCCTCCACCACAAAATTGCTCATCCATATCTTTTATGGATCTTGCTTTGTGCACTGGTCCAAATCATTTGGAGGGGGGATTATAGTGTGGGGTTGTTTTTCAGGGGTTGGGCTTGGCCCCTCAGTTCCAGTAAAGGGAACTCTTAAGGGGCCAGAATATCAAGACATTTTGGACAATTTCATGCTCCCAACTTTGTGGGAACAGTTTGGGGATGGCCCCTTCCTGTTCCAACATGACTGTGCACTAGTCGTGCGCACCAATTTTTATCAATTAGCAAAATGGAAAGTAAACGAACAGTAGAGAAATCCAAATCAAATCAATATTTGGTGTGACCACCCTTTACCTTGAAACCAGCATCAGTTCTTCTAGATACACTTGCACACAGATTTCGAAGGAACTTAGCAGGTTGTCCCAAACATCTTGGAGAGCTAACCACAGATCTTCTATGGATGTAGGCTGCCTCAAATCCTCCTGTCTCTTCATGTAATCCCAGGCAGACTCCATGATTTTAAGATCAGGGCTCTGTGGCGGCCAAACCATCTCTTCCAAGACTCCTTGTTCTTCTTAATGCTGAAGATAAATCTTAATGACATTGGCTGTATGTTTGAGGTTGTTGTCCTGCTGCAGAATTTGAGGCCAATCACATGCCTCCCTGATGGTATGGCATGTTGGATAAGTATCTGCCTGTATTTCTCAGAATTGAGGACATTATTGATCCTGACTAAATCCTCAACTCCATTTGCAGAAATGCAGCTCCAAGCTTGTAAGGAACATCCACCATGATTCACTGTTGCCTGCAGACATTCATTATTGTACCGTTCTCCTGCCCTTTGCGAACAAACTTCCTCTTGGTGCAGCCAAATATTTCACATTTCCTATATACAGCTGATGACAACCTGGGGAGCCGCCATTCGCATAGTGGTACTATCATGGTCAGGGTCCAGGACTTCTTTGTATTTGTTTCTTTTTTAATAAATGATGTGTCAATTATTTGAGTGCCTTTATTTTAAGGTTACATTTTTTTTTGTGAATAAGTGGTACCATGTACCATTTACTAATTCCCGTGTGGGGGTAGTTGGGTGGTATCTGATATCTTAGTATTAAAAAGAGCTTGCAGATTCTGATAAGTCCCCCCCCACACACAGACCTCCAAACCACCAGCCAGGGTTGTGGTGAGGAGACCCTTGTCCTCATCAAAATAGGGACAGGGTGCTTTGCTTGAGTGGTCTGCATGATAGTATCCCCTCATGTTGAGGGCATGTGGCCTGGCATGGTTCAGGAGGGCAAAGAGGTACACTCGACCCCCCCTTTTCTTGACCAGCCAGGCTGCATGTTTTGATCAAAGGTCTGGTAGAGATTTTTAGGACCTCACACATATTTTTTTTAAAATTGGAGATCCCCCTTAAAATCCATACCAGACCTGAAAGGTCAATTATGAATTTCCTGGGGGACTTAATCATTTTTTTGCATGAGGTACCCTCTTAAATTCAATACCAGACCTGAAGGACCATATATAACTTTCCTGGGGGACCTAATCATTTTTTTGCATGAGGTACCCCCCTTAAAATCCATGTCAGACCTGAAGGGTTAGTTATGAATTTCCTGGGGGACTTAATCATTTTTTTGCATGAGGTACCCCCTTAAAATCAATATCCGACCTGAAGGGTCAATTATGAATTTCCTGGGGGACTTAATACATTTTTTGCATGAGGTACCCCCTTAAAATCCATACGAGACCTGAAGGGTCAAATATGAATTTCCTGGGGGACCTAATCATTTTTTTGCATGAAGTACCCCCTTAAAATCCATGTCAGACCTGAAGGGTTAGGTATGAATTTCCTGGGGGACTTAATATTTTTTTTTAAAACACACTTACATAAAAGGCACTTCACAAGTGCCAGGATGGTAGCAGTGAATACAAACAGCAGAGTGTGTGCAAGTGGTGGAGCATGCACGGTAGCCGCGGATGACGTCACGACGTCACGTTCTGAAACAGAGAACGTGACGTTGTGACGTCATCCGCGGCTACCGCGCATGCTCCACCGCTTGCACACACTCTGCTGTTTGTATTCACTGCTACTGTCCTGGCACTTGTGAAGTGCCTTTTATGTAAGTGTGTTTTTTAATCCTTTAATAAAGTATGGCATACGGAGAGCACTATGTTTGTCCCTTTCTATTTATATGAATTACGCTGACCCCCTGCTACGTGGTTATCTGGAGGAGTCTTTTGCCACTGGACTGAACCTTCACTTTGTTGATCCCTATGGGAATGCTTGCTTGACTCTTTAATCAAGGGTCCTGGTCATCAGGTGAGAGGCCATTCGGTATATGGTGAAGGGTACTTCTATCAGTCACACATCATTGCTGTGAAAATCACGTTTGCTTGGTGGATTCATATATGATATTTGGACATTATTTGTGCTCTATAATTTTGAAGGACTTTACCCTACTGTTATCTTCTTCATTCCTGGATGTTTTTATTTTATTTTATATATTTTTTGTTTTGTTTAGCGCTGCACCCATTTTACTTAAATATCTATATACACATAATATTTGCATCAAATTACCGTATTTGTAGTAACGTTAGTCACTTGAAGTTTGTTGGGGATTTATACGTGTGTGTGTGTGTGTGTATATATATATATATATATATATATTTATATATTAAAAGGAAAGAGAGAAGAGGGAAGCCCCCTTCCTCAAGATAAATGGGATTTTTTAGGGGAAATTGCTATGTCCATCAATAGTAGGTGAAGATCAAGCCAGTTAATAAAAATACAAATTTTATTTTGACATGATTAAAAAGTATAACAAAAAGTGACATATATAAGAGCATATGACCATCCAGTAGTGAATTTCAGAATTCATACGTGACTATCAGCCAACATGTTTCGCAAAGAACTTTTCGCTTCATCAGGGCTAGACACGATATCACTGATTCATTATAACTGCATAAATAACACACAATCTTGAGTTACATAATGGTCATACATGGAATGAGATCATAACGATAATTTTAAGAATACGGTATTTGTTACAAAGAGTTTTTCTCACCTACTAATAAGATTTCAGAAGAATAGAGCAATCACCACCATTTACCGAGCATCAACCGCTAAATCAACTGGTGCGGATTGTCCCTGGGTGCCAGATCCCAGATGGACAATACCAGTAGGAGGACTGGACCACACAAATAGGGCAGAACAAACTGGTAACCCGTACTGAAACAAGAAACAGGAAACCAATGAGTTCCTATAATTTAAAGATTTATAAACAGTACTGCTAACTAGCAGTGATATTTTCTCATTTATTAACAAATACTGACTACACACTCACTTGAATCTATTAGAAGCATTTTCATAGAGTTAAGGGGCAGCCTATCCATGGTCAAGGGGGCAAAAAATACTAGGGACACTTCCCCATTGTATTAGGGGGAAGACAAATATCCTCACATTTGAAAAATAATGAATATTGGATACAATGTATGTGATCAGTCAGATCTAGATCCTTTGCGTCCCAATGCTAATATTTTGATAGAGTAGTTACACAGAGCCATGCATCAAAGCTCTTCAGTGATAAGAGGACGCTGTTACTGAATTCACCCTTAGCACATAGCAGTCTTCCCCCCAAGATATACAGCCGCAAACAGAGGCATAAAACTTTCAAATAAATGTAGACTTACCCCTAAGTGGGGAGGTAGAAGGGAGAGGCCTGAGGTAGCTCCTGGTCGGGTGAGTGTGTGTCCGCCCGTCACGATGGATGGCAGCAGGATACGTCTATCAGACAGCACCGGCGCCTCCATCTTTTGAATTGTGTGGTCCCACTGGAAGCAATAAGGTCACAGTTGACCTACGGCATTGCTTCCGGTCCGGATGTCCCTGCACAGAATGCTAGTTTATCTTTTCTTGCAGCACATAATGATATATGATTATTGGTTGATGGTTTAGTATAGGTAAAGGAAGTGTTGCACTACAAAGGTAAAGGAAGAATCAGTTCTGACCTGAACCTCCTTATAGTCTGTTAGACATGTGCAATTTGTTTCGTTCCGTATTCGTTTTTTAACAAATTTTGACAAATTCGTTAATTCAGAAACATTCGAATTAACAAAAACCCATTTAACCAATTATTTCTGAACACTCATAAATTTGAATATTCGGAAATTCGAAAATTCGGAAGTTATAAATTCGAAAGTCCAAAAACCTGACAATTTGAAAATTTGACATAAAAACTAACTATTAAATTATAGGTATTGGAATATCCTTTCAAATTTGGCTTTTAGTGAACGTAACGAATACGAATTTATCCGAAGTTACAAATTATCCGAAATAACGGATGCCGCATCTAAACGGATGGAACGTAACAAATTAATAATAATAAATAACAATAGTAATAAAAAAACTTTTTATTATTATTATTTATTATTAATTCATTCGGCTCCATTTGTTTAGATGCGGCATTCATTAGTTCGGATAATTCGTAACTTCGGATAAATTCGTATTCGTTGCGTTCACTAACAGTCAAATTTGAAAGGAAATTCCAATACCTATAATTTAATAGTTATTATCAGTAGGATTAGGATTTTCGAATTTGCGAATTTATGAGTTTACGAATTGCGATCATAACGAATGACCCAAAAAACAGGAAAAAAAACAAAGAAACAAATGAAACGAAAATGAACACATTTTTCTGCAGTGTACATGTCAATTGTCTGTCTGTGCCTTAGGTATTTTGTCATATCTTTGTTCTGGACTTGAATATATTTGAATATGTATGTTGTAAAAAAAGTCACTATGAAACATATTTTATGCAAACTAAACTTACCCAACCATTGAAAAAAACCTTTTTTTCTAGACACGTCAGCTCAGCCATCCACCAATGCATCAAGAGCGTCAGATATCTGGAGTAAGATTTTGAACGTCATTTTGAAAATAATTAAGATAATAAGTAAGTATGACATACTATATTTTTTTGTTTTTTTTAGAACAAACTGGCTATCTTCTGGTGATATTGTAAAAAAAAAAATATATAGATATATATATCTATATATATATAGATATATATATCTATATATATATATAGATATATATATCTATATATAGATATAAAAAAATTAGCTTTGACCAGTGTTTGTTATTAATAAAATACTGTAGCTAAAAAAGTACATTTAAAAAAAAAAACTTGCCCTGTTTAACCCCTTCAATTCCGGACACTTTCACCCCCTTCCTACACAGGTCAAATTTCAGCTTTCAGTACATTTTTATAAATATTTTTTCACACAAATAGAGCTTTCTTTTGGTGGTGGTTAAAGAGGAAATTTTGAGGACTGCTTAACATATACCCAGTGAAGTGACTGGTCTCAGGTGATACACAGAGATGAAACAAATACTCCTACATAAGTTATACCTGTTTATCTGCAGCCCTCTATTTTCTACATCCAGTTCAAAGTCCAGAATTTACAAAGCTTGTCTGAGCTGTCAGGAAAAAATAGGTCGGAGAGCTGAAGTTACACTCTGAAAAAGCTCAGTGAAGAGAGCTCTAAAAGCTGATTGGAGGGAAGGGGCACTCCCCCTCCACACAGCACACAGGAACAGAGCTTGCAATCACATGCTGTGTGCTTAAGCTCCCTCTTCTGTCACCTTTTTTCTCTTGGTGTCAGGAAAACACATCAGAAGTGATTCATGCTGATAGCAGAGGAATGAAGCAGCAGACAGAAATTACACTTAGTGCTCTTAATTGAGTTAATTACACACTATAGAGGGATATGCTTTGTTCATATTTCATGTCTGAGGTTTACAACCACTTTAAGGATTTAAGGGTTTCCTTCTCTGCCCAGATGAAATTTAAAACTTTCCTCTTCAGCTATATACATTTTTTTTATTCCCAGAGATGTGTCCTCATAGGGAATGTCCTTGTTTCCACACATATTGGATTGAAGTGACAGTAAGGGCATTTTCACACTGCCAGCGCATGGATGTCGGCGGTAAAGCGCCGCTATTTTTAGTTTTTGTTTTTGCAGCGCTTTTCAGCCGCTAGCGGGATGCTTTTAACCCCTACTAGTGGCCGAAAAGGGGTTAAAACCGGCCGCAAAGCGCCGCTTTGCTGGCGCTTTGCTGGCGCTTTGCTGGCGGTTCGGCAGAGCTGCCTATTGATTTCAATGGGCAGGGGCACATTAGGAGTGGTGTATTCACCAATCCTACAGCACTGAAAAGAAGCTGCTTGCAGGCCTTTTTTTGATGACCTCCCAGTACAGCACCCCAGTGTGAAAGCATTCGGGCTTTCACACTGGGATTGCAGCTGAGGCTTTCTTCAGGCACTATTTTTAGAACTAAAGTGCCTAAAAAACGCCTCCAGTGTGAAAGGGGTCTAATTGACAGGGTAATTTTTTTAAGTCTTGGATAGCATGGAAGAGGACTAGCACCCCTGTGATGTTTTATCGGCATTCCAGAGCTCTATGTGGGGGACTTACCCTCACTTCCTGTGCTGTCGACAGCAGTTTCATCAGACAGGAAATGAGGGGAAAAATCTCCAAAAGCAGCACAGACAGAAGCAAAAATCCAAAAGGTGTTCTGATGTCCCCCACTATAGAAAATATATTTTTTTTCTGTCAGTGTTGTTGCTGGAGAGATCCCCTAAAAAAAGATGTTGGCTGAACAAACACTTTAACAGCAATTAAAGAGGAACTGCAGTCTGCTCACATCACTTCCCTCCAACCACTTTGCATATTATTTTATATATACTGTGATTCTGTACTTGCCAAATATGCTGCAGAAATCTCCCTCCACTGAGTCTGGCTGCAATCATTTTAACTGTGGGCAGCTAAACCTGCTGCCTATTCACTTCCTGGATATTCACGGACACACAGAGGCACACCTCCAGCTCTGCAGCCCTGCAGCTCTCATTGGCCCTTTTATGACTCACCCCCCTCCCTTTCTGGCAAACTCTCATGAGAGTGAAAGAGAGAGCTGTGCATGATGTCATAAGCCTAGGCTAATGACCAGACAGGAAACAGGAAGTGGGATGTATAAGGTATTTACTGGCAAAAAAAAAAAATGTTTTATTGTCCAAAGTTAAAACAACAAGAGCAGAAGATTTAATAGATGGAAAGTTGAAGGTCCACTTTAAGCTTCAATATAGATTGGCCCGGCCCTGAATGTTGCACTGTAGGAAAGAAGTAGGGGCTTCCGGAATTCAGAGACCTTCAGAGATTTGTCTTCTTCACCTGGGTATCTTTATTCCCAGCACAGATTTACTTAAAAATGAACACATCATTTTCCAGGAGTCATAGAAAATTTGATGAAGGACAAAGTAGGAATAGCAATTGAATTTTGCTAATATGTAAAAAAATCTTTTAGAATCTTTTTGTGTTTTTGTTGTGCATTGTGTAAAAAATATGTTTCCCTTTTATATCTTCCCCTGCAGACAACGTGATACCACCTTCTACCACAACACCTTCTACCACAACACCTTCTACCACAACACCTTCTACCACAACACCTTCTACCACAACACCTTCTACCACAGCACCTCCAACAGTAACATCTACGACTGTGTCAAAAGCCCCGGATCCACCCTCCAGTACCGGTATTACACTATATATTTATGGGAACCATATATTTATTTTGGGCTATAGATTGATTTTCACTTTATTTTTTTGAGGTCAGCTGCGTGATTCTTGTACTGGTGTTCTTACATCAGCTGCTACTGTATGCATTTTAAAGAAAACAAATGAAGTTTACCTTGCCCCCTGTATACCAAAATGGCAGGCAAAAGAGGTTAAACCTTGAAGTTTAACCTCTTTTGCCTGCCATTTTGGTATACAGGGGGCAAAACTAAAACTTTTGGGCAAACATTGCCAGTTTTGCCACCCAGGAAACCTTATTTTTGTTTTTACCATTATTATAGTTTTTGACCTAAACCTTAATTTCGTTTTTACTATTATTTTGCTTTTTGACCTAAACCTTATTTTTGTTTTTATCATTATTTTTGTTTTTGACCTAAACCTTATTTTTGTTTTTGCCATTACTACCTTATGTAATGAATAGGGATTTGCTGAAAGTACATCTGCTCGGTTCAAGGAAGGTTTGGTGGTGAGCAGCTATTTTAATAATGCTTTAAATCAGGGGTGTCCAATCTTTTGACCTTCCTAGGCCACATTAGAAGAAGTAGAATTGTCTTGGGTCACGCATAAAATACAACAACAACATGGATACCAGGCCTATTTCTGACATGTGTTGTTAAAATCAGCATTTTTTGCTAAAAAAAATACTTAAAACCCCCAAACATGATATACTTTTTTTTTTTTTTTTTTTAGCAGAGACCCTAGAGAATAAAAGGGAGATTATTGCAAAACTTAATGTCACACTGTATTTGCGCAGTGGTCTTACAAAAGCATTTTTTTGGGAGAAAATACACTTTTTTAAATAAAAAAATAAGAAAACAGTAAAGTTAGCCCAATTTTTTAGTATAATGTGAAAGATGATGTTACGCCGATAAAATCCATGACAATGTGAGACCAGGGCTCCTTGGGAATGGGCAAGGTCATGAGAAGGCCAGCAGGAGCTTGTGTGCAGTGTAGACTGAGTACAGCCATGACAAGCCTTAACATAGTCCTTGACATCCGAGCAGACAGTAGGCCACCAGTAATGGTGACTGATGAGCAGGAAGGATCGGAGGAACCCAGCATGACCTGCCACCTTGGAATCATGTCCTCAGCGAAGGATCTTAGCTCTTAGCTCAGAGGGAGGAAGGTCTTGCCAGGAGGAGTTTTTGACTCCAGGGTGGTAGAATGGGCAAGAATGCATGAGGTCAGAATGATTGGCTAAGGTTCAGGGGTGGACTCCTCATCCAAAGTGTCAAATGACCTAGAGAGTGCATCAGCCCGACTGTTGCAGGAACCAGGTTTGTACGTAATGGTGACATTAAAATGGGAAAAGAAAAGACTCCACCTGGACTGTCTGGGATTCAGACGTTTGGAATTCTGTAAGTACTGCAGATTCTTATGATCACTGAAAATCGTTATGGAGTGAGGGGAACCCTCCAAGAGATGATGCCACTCCTTTAACGCCAATTTAATTGCAAGAAGTTCCCGATCACCAGCAGCATAATTTTTCTCTGCCTGAGAATTTTTTTTCAGAAGAACGCTCATGGTTGACATTTCTTCTCAAAGGATTGAAAAAGCACAGCTCCCACCACTATTGATGAAGCATCCGCTTCAATAAAAATGAATCCCCAGGATTAGGTTTCCTCAAGAGAGGTCCAGAAACAAAGTCCTGTTTCAAATCATGAAATGCAGAGACAGCTTCAGGGGACCACTTCTTGGCATTCGCACTCTTCTTGGTCAAGGCGATAATAGGCGCAGCAATGGAAGAGTAATTCCTATGAACTGCCTATAATAATTTGTGAAACCAAGAAAGTGTTGTGTGGCCTTGAGGCTGGCAGGAAGAGGTCAACTGGTAATGGCCAAGACCTTTCCAGGATCCATACGAAGACCCAAACTTGAGACAAAGCATCCCAGAAACAGGACCTCAGAACATTCAAATGATAATTTCTCCAGCTTGGCATACAGATTATTCTCTCTAAGGCGCTGAAGTACAATCCAGACATGGTTTCTGTGGACAAGCAGATTTTCCGTAAAGATGAGAATGTCATCCAGATAGATGACAACAAATTGATACAGCAGATCCCTAATGATTTTGTTGAAAAAGTTTTGGAACACAGCTGGGGCATTACACAAACCGATAGGCATAACCAAGTATTCGTAATGCCCATCTCTAGTGTTAAACGTGGTTTCCCATTCGTCACCTTCCCGTATCAGGATCAGATTGTATGCACCACTGAGATTCAACTTGAAAAAATGGAGGCACCTTTCAACCTGTTGAATAGCTCAGATATTAAGGGTAAGGGGTATCGATTTTTTTATTGCATTTTAGTGTAAATATGAGATCCGAGGTCTTTTTGACCCTAGATCTCATATTTAAGAGGTCCTGTCGTGCTTTTTTTCTATTACAAGGGATGTAAAAAAACAGTGTAAAAACAAAAAATAAAAGGTAAAAAAAATAAGAAAAAAAAACATTTTTAAACGAGGCCCATCCCGCCAAGCTCGCATGCATTAGCGAACGCATATGTGAGTAGCGCTCGCATATGAAAACGCTGTTCAATGGCGGCAATCTGCGATTTTTTCCTGCACTGCGACATTATGGTGGACACATCAGACACTTTTGACACATTTTTGGGACCATTGGCATTTATACAGCGATCAGTGCTATAAAAATGCGCTGATTACTGTAAAAATGTCACTGGCAGGAAAGGGGTTAACACTATGGGGCGATCAAGGGGTTAAATGTGTTCCCTATGTGTGTTTCAAACTGTGGGGGAAGGGGACTGACCTAGAAGAAATCATGACAGATCGTGATTCCCAGCTATTAGGAACTCACGATCTGTCTCTCCTCACAGAACAGAACAGGGATTTGTGTGTTTATACACACACGTCCCTGTTCGGCCTCTCGTACCCACGATCACTCGCGGCCGGTGGTCATCGCGACCGCTGGTCATAAGCATCGGCACCCTTGCGATGCAGCGGGCGTGTGCGCGCACCTGCTATCCCGCTTAAAGGGACCGCCGTATAGCTACGACAGTTCGCGGAATCGTGCCGACCTGCCACAGTATAATGACGGCGGCTGGTCGGCAAGCGGTTAAATACTTTCACCATGCAGCTAATCACATGGTACAGGTGGGCTGTGATGGGTCCTGTCTGTACCATGTGATCACTGTGATCTATCACGGAGATCAACACAATAGTACACAATGAATGGTATGAATGGAAGCCTTTCATTGTGTACAATTGCCATGTGATCTGCTGTGATTGGTCACAGCGATCACATGGTACTGGCAGTGGCTTAGGACACTAAAATGTCATTTGTTGTGCCTGGTGGACAGATCGCACCACAGCACAGCCCATGGAGTGTAGGTGAAATGCGAACCTGGGAGGATTTCATATGACGTCTACCCAGGATGGGAGAGCTCCTTATATATACCTGTAATATAACATATATTATACGTTATATTACAATCGGCTGGACGGGAAGCAGTTAAAATGATGCTAAAATTATGATTCTGGCATAAAGCATTGGAGAGTTTTTTAGTTTTTTTTAGAATAAATTTTTTTTTTCTGTTATTTAGCTTTTTTTTTTTACAATAAGATATCATGGAAAAAAAACCTGTTAAATAAGAAGAGGAAGAAGGGGTTATTTATAGCTGATGATGGTAAATTAAGAGTTAAAAGAGGTTAAATAAGAACACATTGAGCTACCTTTTACCAGCTTGTTAATAGGAAAAGTAAACTTTGTCAGCTCCCACCCAACCTCCCTCCCCGTTCCACCCCTGCCCCCACCTCACCTAGTTCTGTGCCGACTCCCCCTGTATGCCCTGCTAAGAGAATGACAGAGGGAGGAGGCTGGGAGGGGAATCAGCTCCCGTTCAACCCCGCCTGCTAGTGGCACCCATCCCCCACTCCAATGCGGCTTCACGCTTGCCCTTAGCTTATTTCCACTTGCCTGATGCCAGCAGGCGAGTGGAAATTTTGAGGACTGTTTAACATATACCCAATGAAGTGACTGGCCACAGGTGATACACAGAGATGAAACAAATACTCCTACATAAGTTGTACCTGTTTATCTGCAGCCCTCTTTTCTCTACATCTGTTCAAAGTCCAGAATTTATAAAGCTTGTCTGAGCTGTCAGAAAAAAATAGGTCGGAGAGCCAAAGTTACACTCTGCAAAGCTCAGTGAAGAGAGCTCTAAAAGCTGATTGGAGGGAAGGGGCACTCCCCCCTCCACACAGCACATAGGAACAGAGCTGAGGCTTGCAACCACAGGCTGTGTGCTTAAGCTCCCTCTCCTGTCACCTTTTTTCTCTTGGTGTCAGGAAAACACATCAGAAGTGATTCATGCTGATAGCAGAGGAATGAAGCAGCAGACAAAAATGACACTTAGTGCTCTTAATTAAGTCAATTACACACTATAGAGGGATATGCTTTGTTCATATATCATGTCTAAGGTTTACAACCACTTTAAGGATTTAAGGGTTTCCTTCACTGCCCAGATCAGATTTAAAACTTTCCTCTTCAGCTATATACATTTTTTTTTTAATTCCTAGAGTTGTGTCCTCATAGGGAATGTCCTTGTTTCCACATATATTGGATTGAAGTGACAGTAAGGGCACTTTCACACTGCCAGCGCCCGGGCATCAGCGGTAAAGCGCCGCTATTTTTAGCAGCCCTTTATTGTTGTTTTTGCAGTGCTTTGCCGGTGGTTCGGCGGCGCTGCCCATTGATTTGAAAAACGCCTCCAGTGTGAAAGGGGTCTAATTGACAGGGTATTTTCTTCCAGTCTTGGATAGCATGGAAGAGCTCTAGCACCCCTGTAATGTTTTATCTGCATTCCAGAGCTCTATGTGGAGGATTTACCCTCACTTCCTGTGCTGTCTACAGCAGTTTCATCAGACAGGAAGTGATGGGAAAAAATCTCCAAAAGCAGCACAAACAGAAGTAAAAATCCGAAAGGTGTTCTGGAGTCCCCCTATGCTACTATAGAAAATATTTTTTTTCTGTCAGTGTTGTTGCTGGAGAGATCCCCTAAAAAAAGATGTTGGCTTAACAAACACTTTAACAGCAATTAAAGAGGAACTGCATTCTGCTCACATCACCTTCCAACTACTTTGCATATTATTTTATATATACTGTGATTCTGTACTTGCCAAATATGCTGCAGAAATCTCCCTCCACCAAGTCTGGCTGCATCCATTTTAACTGTGGGCAGCTAAAGCTGCTGCCTGTTCACTTCCTGGATATTCACGGACACACAGAGGCACACCTCCAGTTCTGCAGCCCTGCAGCTCTCATTGGCCCTTTTATGACTCATCCCCCTCCCTTCCTGTCAAACTCTCAGGAGAGTGAGAGAGAGAGAGCTGTGCATGATGTCATAAGCCTAGGCTAATGACCAGACAGGAAACAGGAAGTGGGTTGTATAAGGTATTTACTGGCAAAAAAAAAAAAAAAAAATGTTTTATTGTCCCAAGTTAAAACAACAAGGGCAGAAGATTTAATAGACGGAAAGTTGAAGGTCCACTTTAAGCTTCAATATAGATTGGCCCGGCCCTGAATGTTGCACTGTAGGAAAGAAGTAGGGGCTTCCGGAATTCAGAGACCTTCAGAGATTTGTCTTCTTCACCTGGGTATCTTTATTCCCAGCACAGATTTACTTAAAAATGAACACATCATTTTCCAGGAGTCATAGAAAATTTGATGAAGAACAAAGTAGGAATAGCAATTGAATTTTGCTAATATGTAAAAAAATCTTTTAGAATCTTTTTGTGTTTTTGTTGTTCATTGTGTAAAAAATATGTTTCCCTTTTATATCTTCCCCTGCAGACAAACCGATATCACCTTCTACCACAACACCTTCTACCACAACACCTTCTACCACAACACCTTCTACCACAACACTTTCTACCACAACACCTTCTACCACAACACCTCCTACCACAACACCTTCTACCACAGCACCTCCAACAGTAACATCTACGACTGTGACAAAAGCCCCGGATCCACCCTCCAGTACCGGTATTACACTATATATTTATGGGAATCATATATTTAGTTTGGGCTATATATTGATTTTCACTTTATTTTTTTGAGGTCAGCTGCGTGATTCTCGTACCGGTGTTCTTACATCAGCTGCTACTGTATGCATTTTAAAGAAAACAAATGAAGTTTACCTTGCCCACTGTATACCAAAATGGCAGGCAAAAGAGGTTAAACCTTGAAGTTTAACCTTTTTTGCCTGCCATTTTGGTATACAGGGGGCAAAACTAAACCTTTTGGGCAAATATTGCCAGTTTTGCCACCCAGGAAACCTTATTTTTGTTTTTACCATTATTTTTGTTTTTGACCTAAACCTGAATTTTGTCTTTAATATTATTTTTGTTTTTGACCTAAATCTTATTTTTGTTTTTATCATTATTTTTGTTTTATGTTGTTAAAAATCAGCATTTTTTGCTAAAAAAAATACTTAGAACCCCCAAACATGATATACTTTTTTTTTTTTTTTTTTTAGCAGAGACCCTAAAGAATAAAATGGAGATCATTGCAATACTTTATGTCACACTGTATTTGTGCAGTGGTCTTACTAATGCATTTTTTTGGGAAAAAATACACTTTTTTAAATAAAAAAATAAGAAAAGAGTAAAGTTAGCCCAATTTTTTAGTATAATGTGAAAGATAATGTTACGCTGATAAAATCCATGACAATGTGAGACCAGGGCACCTTGGGATTGGGCAAGGTCATAGAAGACCAGCAGGAGCCCGTGTGCAGTGTAGACTGAGCACAGACATGACAAGCCTTAATGTAGTCCCTGACATCCGAGCAGACAGTAGGCCACCAGTAATGGTGACTGATGAGCAGGAAGGATCGGAGGAACCCAGCATGACCTGCCACCTTGGAATCATGTCCCCAGCGAAGGATCTTAGTTCTTAGCTCAGTGGGACGAAGGTCTTGCCAGGAGGAATTTTTGACTCCAGGGTGGTAGAATGGGCAAGAATGCATGAGGTCGGAATGATCGGCTAAGGTTCAGGGGTGGACTCCTCATCCAAGGTGTCAAATGACCTAGAGAGTGCATCAGCCCGACTGTTGCAGGAACCAAGTTTGTACGTAATGGTGAAATTAAAACTGGAAAAGAAAAGACTCCACCTGGACTGTCTGGGATTCAGACGTTTGGAATTCTGTAAGTACTGCAGATTCTTATGATCTGTGAAAATCGTTATGGAGTGAGGGGAACCCTCCAAGAGATGATGCCACTCCTCTAATGCCTATTTAATTGCAAGAAGTTCCCGATCACCAGCAGCATAATTTTTCTCTGCCTAAGAATTTTTTTTTGAGAAGAACGCACATGGTTGACATTTCTTCTCAAAGGATTGAAGAAGCACAGCTCCCACCACTATTGAAGAAGCATCCGCTTCAATAAAAAATGGATTCCCAGGATTAGGTCTCCTCAAGAGAGGTCCAGAAACAAAGGCCTGTTTCAAATCATGAAATGCAGAGACAGCTTCAGGGGACCACTTCTTGGCATTCGACCTGCCAGTGCACCGACCAGTGTGAAAGCACTCGGGCTTTCACACTGGGGATGCAGCTGAGGCTTTTTTCAGGCGCGTTACAGGCGCTATTTTTAGCTCTAAAGTGCCTGAAAAACGCCTCCAGTGTGAAAGGGGTCTAATTGACAAGGTACTTTTTTCCAGTCTTGGATAGCATGGAAGAGGACTAGCACCCCTGTAATGTTTTATCTGCATTCCAGAGCTCTATGTGGGGGACTTACCCTCACTTCCTGTGCTGTTGACAGCAGTTTCATCAGACAGGAAGTGATGGGAAAAAATCTCCAAAAGCAACACACACAGAAGTAAAAATCCGAAAGATGTTCTGGAGTCCCCCTATGCTACTATAGAAAATATTTTTTTTCTGTCAGTGTTGTTGCTGGAGAGATCCCCTAAAAAAGATGTTGGCTTAACAAACACTTTAACAGCAATTAAAGAGGAACTGCAGTCTGCTCACATCACCTTCCAACTACTTTGCATATTATTTTATATATACTGTGATTCTGTACTTGCCAAATATGCTGCAGAAATCTCCCTCCACTGAGTCTGGCTGCAACCATTTTCACTGTGGGCAGCTAATGCTGCTGCCTGTTCACTTCCTGGATTTTCACGGACACACAGAGGCACACCTCCAGCTCTGCAGCCCTTCAGCTCTCATTGGCCCTTTTATGACTCATCCCCCTCCCTTCCTGTCAAACTCTCATGAGAGTGAGAGAGAGAGCTGTGTATGATGTCATAAGCCTAGGCTAATGACCAGACAGGAAACAGGAAGTGGGATTTTAGGGTATTTACTGGCAAAAAAAAAAAAAAATGTTTTATTGTCCAAAGTTAAAACAACAAGAGCAGAAGATTTAATAGATGGAAAGTTGAAGGTCCACTTTAAGCTTCAATATAGATTGGCCCAGCCCTGAATGTTACACTGTAGGAAAGAAGTAGGGGCTTCCGGAATTCAGAGACCTTCAGAGATTTGCCTTCTTCACCTGGGTATCTTTATTCCCAGCACAGATTTACTTAAAAATGAACACATCATTTTCCAGGAGTCATAGAAAATTTGATGAAGGACAAAGTAGGAATAGCAATTGAATTTTGCTAATATGTAACAAAATCTTTTAGAATCTTTTTGTGTTTTTGTTGTTCATTGTGTAAAAAATATGTTTCCCTTTCATATCTTCCCCTGCAGACAAACCGATATCACCTTCTACCACAGCACCTCCTACCACAACACCTTCTACCACAACACCTTCTACCACAACACCTTCTACCACAACACCTTCTACCACAACACCTTCTACCACAGCACCTCCAACAGTAACATCTACGACTGTGACAAAAGCCCCGGATCCACCCTCCAGTACCGGTATTACACTATATATTTATGGGAATCATATATTTAGTTTGGGCTATATATTGATTTTCACTTTATTTTTTTGAGGTCAGCTGCGTTATTCTTGTACCGGTGTTCTTACATCAGCTGCTACTGTATGCATTTTAACCACTTCAGCCCCGGAAGGATTTACCCCCTTCCTGACCAGAGCACTTTTTACAATTTGGCACTGCGTCGCTTTAACTGCTAATTGCGCGGTCATGCAATGCTGTAACCAAACGAAATTTGCGTCCTTTTCTTCCCACAAATAGAGCTTTCTTTTGATGGTATTTGATCACCTCTGCCGTTTTTATTTTTTGCGCTATACACGGAAAAAGACCGAAAATTTTGAAAAAAAATGATATTTTCTACTTTTTGTTCTAAAAAAAATCCAATAAACTCAATTTTAGTCATACATTTAGGCCAAAATGTATTTGGCCACATGTCTTTGGTAAAAAAAATGTCAATAAGTGTATCTTTATTGGTTTGCGCAAAAGTTATAGCGCCTACAAACTAGGGTACATTTTCTGGAATTTACACAGCCTTTAATTTATGACTGCCTATGTCGTTTCTTGAGGTGCTAAAATGGCAGGGCAGTACAAAACCCCCCACAAATGACCCCATTTTGGAAAGTAGACACCCCAAGGAAATTGCTGAGAGGCATGTTGAGCCCATTGAATATTCATTTTTTTTGTCCCAAGTGATTGAATAATGACAAAAAAAAAAAAAAAATTACAAAAAGTTGTCACTAAATGATATATTGCTCACACAGACCATGGGCATATGTGGAATTGCACCCCAAAATACATTTAGCTGCTTCTCCTGAGTATGGGGATACCACATGTGTGGGACTTTTTGGGAGCCTAGCCGCATACGGGGCCCCGAAAACCAATCACTGCCTTCAGGATTTCTAAGGGCGTACATTTTTGATTTTACTCCTCACTACCTATCACAGTTTTGAAGGCCATAAAATGCCCAGATGGCACAAACCCCCCCCAAATGACCCCATTTTGGAAAGTAGACAACCCAAGCTATTTGCTGAGAGGCATGTTGAGTCCATGGAATATTTTATATTTTGACACAAGTTGCGGGAAAGTGACAATTTATTTATTTATTTATTTATTTTTTGCACAAAGTTGTCACTAAATGATATATTGCTCACACAGGTCATGGGCATATGTGGAATTGCACCCCAAAATATATTCTGCTGCTTCTCTTGAGTACGGGGATACCACATGTGTGGGACTTTTTCGGAGCCTAGCCGCGTACGGGACCCCGAAAACCAATCACCGCCTTCAGGATTTCTAAGGGTGTACATTTTTGATTTCACTCTTCACTGCCTATCACAGTTTCGGAGGTCATGGAATGCCCAGGTGGCACAAACCCCCCCCAAATGACCCCATTTTGGAAAGTAGACACCCCAAGCTATTTGCTGAGAGGCATGGTGAGTATTTTGCAGCTCTCATTTGTTTTTGAAAATGAAGAAAGACATTTTTTTAATTTTCAAAACTTTGTGACAAAAAGTGAGGTCTGCAAAATACTCACTATACCGCTCAGCAAATAGCTTTGGGTGTCTACTTTCCAAAATGGGGTCATTTGGGGGGGTTTTGTGCCACCTGGGCATTCCATGGCCTCCGAGACTGTGATAGGCAGTGAAGAGTGAAATCAAAAATTTACGCCCTTAGAAAGCCTGAAGGCGGTGCTTGGTTTTCGGGGTCCCATACGCGGCTAGGCTCCCAAAAAGTCTCACACATGTGGTATCCCCGTACTCAGGAGAAGCAACAGAATGTATTTTGGGGTGTAATTTCACATATTCCCATGGCATGTTTGAGCAATATATCATTTAGTGACAACTTTGTGCAAAAAAAAAAAAAAAAAAAATTTGTCTCTTTCCCGCAATTTGTGTCACAATATAAAATATTCCATGGACTCGACATGCCTCTCAGCAAATAGCTTGGGGTGTCTACTTTCCAAAATAGGGTCATTTGGGGGGGGGGTTGAACTGCCCTGGCATTTTATGCACAACATTTAGAAGCTTATGTCACACATCACCCACTCTTCTAACCACTTGAAGACAAAGCCCTTTCTGACACTTTTTGATTACATGAAAAAATTATTTTTTTTTGCAAGAAAATTACTTTGAACCCCCACACATTATATATTTTTTTAAAGCAAATGCCCTACAGATTAAAATGGTGGGTATTTAATTTTTTTTTTTCACACAGTATTTGCGCAGCGATTTTTCAAACGCATTTTTTGGGGAAAAAACACACTTTTTTACATTTTAATGCACTAAAACACACTATATTGCCCAAATGTTTGATGAAATAAAAAAGATGATCTTAGGCCGAGTACATGGATACCAAACATGACATGCTTTACAATTGCGCACAAACGTGCAGTGGCAACAAAATAAATACATTTTTAAAAGCCTTTAAAAGCCCTTACAGGTTACCACTTTAGATTTACAGAGGAGGTCTACTGCTAAAATTACTGCCCTCGATCTGACCGTCGCGGTGATACCTCACATGCATGGTGCAATTCCTGTTTACATTTGACGCCAGACCGACGCTTGCGTTCGCCTTAGCGCGAGAGCAGGGGGGACAGGGGTGCTTTTTTTTTTTTTTTTTTCTTTATTATTTTTTTGCTTTTTTATCTTATTTTAAAACTGTTCCTTTCATTTTTTTTTTTTTTTTATCATTTTTATTGTTATCTCAGGGAATGTAACTATCCCCTATGATAGCAATAGGTAGTGACAGGTACTCTTTTTTGAAAAAATTGGGGTCTATTAGACCCTAGATTTCTCCTCTGCCCTCAAAGCATCTGACCACACCAAGATCGGTGTGATAAAATGCTTCCCCAATTTCCCAATGGCGCTATTTACATCCGGCGAAATCTAAGTCATAAAATGCTACTCTGACCACTCTGGTCTCTGATCAGCTCTATGGTCAGCTGGCTGAATCACCGGCTGCATTCTCAGGTTCCCTGTTGAGACAGGAGAGCCAGAGAAAAACACGGAAGATGGTGGGGGGGGGGCATTCTCTCCCACTGCTTGTAAAAGCAGTCTAGAGGCTAATTAGCCACTAGGATTGCTTTTACATGAAAGCCGACCGCTGGCTGAAAAGAATGATACCAAGATGATACCTAAACCTGCAAGCATCATTCTGGTATAACCACTCAAAGTCGTGAATGGTGTACCTGAAGACAAAAAAATGGTTAACAATAAAGCACAGTAAACGGTAAAGTATAAAAAATTGCATACCTGAAAAGCAAACATGATAAAACATAATAACAATAAAACATTGCAGAATAGAATACAGTAAAAAAGAGCAGAACAATAGAGAGAATAGAGAGAGAGAGAATAGAGAGAGAACAATAAAACGACAACTATTATTTTTTATTTTATATTTTTGTTTGTGTTTTTTTTTTTTTTTACACTTTTTTTGTAACTAACTTTTATAACTGTAACCGGTTCCAGGTTCGGGTCTCTCAAAATGCGATGGCATCTTGGGAGACCCTGTGAAAGTGTGTCCTAGTCTGTGCAATGCTGTACCCTACGCTAATACTCAACTAGTGAATGGTAGCGTTCAAAACATTCACCAATGCAAAGACCAGGATTGTCAGGACAGGAGAGACAATAATAGCGGGTGTCACGCCTATATCCGTGTTTGCTGCAGACACAACATCTTTTTTGGGGGGGTTCGTTGGGTAGGGGTACTCGGGAGGACATAAAAATGCCTCTCATGCAGCCGACTGCATTTGGTTGGGGATCTAAATGGGGGAAGTACGGGCGCTGCAGAAGTGGTGGGTTCCCAATTAGGATTGGCGAATGCAGCAGGAAGGGCATTATGGGCACGACGGGCCTGTGTTTGTCTTCTTGGTGGCAGCGGGACACTACTTGTGCTTGCCACCTCACCAGCTTGAACTGCACTTATGGGACTCGCCACGTCACCAAGTGTTACTGCAGTGCGGGTTTGACTACGACCGGGGTGTACTAGGCCACTGGCGCTTGCCAGTTCACCAAAACGCTACCAAAAAAACTGTTAACGATCGCAGGGATCAGGCCTGACTCTGCGAACGCTGCAGTTATGCGTTTAGTGTTTTGTAAGTGACAGTGATCGATCGATACTGCACTTGAGTGGGCTGGGCTGGGCCGGGCGGAGGGGCAAAACGCAGGTGCTAGCAGGTATCTGGGCTGATCCCACTAACACTGCGTTTTTGGGAACCCTAAACTGCTGGGGACGCCAGTATAGATCTGATCGGATCAGATCAGATATTGATCCGATCAGATACTATACCACTAAGGGAGGTGTACGGTGCGTGCGTGGGTGTTAGCACTACTGGCACTAACCTGACGCTGCCTGGGGCTGGTGCTTGCCAGTTCACCAAAACGCTACCAAAATAACTGTTAGCGATCGCAGGGATCAGGCCTGACTCTGCGAACGCTGCAGTTATGCATTTAGTGTTTTGTAAGTGACAGTGATCGATCGATACTGCACTTGGGTGGGCTGGGCTGGGCTGGGCCGGGCGGAGGGGCAAAACGCTGGTGCTAGCAGGTATCTGGGCTGATCCCGCTAACACTGCGTTTTTGGGAACCCTAAACTGCTGGGGACGCTAGTATAGATCTGAACGGATCAGATATTGATCCGATCAGATACTATACCACTAAGGGAGGCGTATGCTGCGTGCGTGGGTGTTAGCGGTACTGGCCCTAATCTGACGCTGCCTGGGGCGACGCATATTACCGCCGGGCGATCAGGGGGCTAAACCTTTATTCGGTAATAAACGGCGGGTCCCCTGACACTATAAAAAATAAACGAACTAACCAGCGTCACCCGTAACAGTTATACGGTGATCAGTGGTGAAAGGGTTAACTAGGGGGCAATCAAGGGGTTAAAACATTTATTAGGTAGTATATGGGGGTCCCTGTCGCTATAAAACGCTGACGGCGAACCTAAATATTTACGTCCCTAACTAGCGTCACCAGCGACACTAATACAGCGATCAGAAAAATGATCGCTTAGCGACACTGGTGACAGGGGGTGATCAAGGGGTTAAAACTTTATTGGGGGGTTAGGGGGGTATCCTAGACCTAAAGGGGGCCTAACACTCACTGCCCTAACACTGTAACTGTCACAAACTGACACCAATACAGTAATCAGAAAAAAAAAAAAAAAAAAATCTGCTTGGTGTCAGTTTGTGACAGGGGGGGTGATTGGGGGGGGGATCGGGGGGCGATCGGGGGGGGGATCGGGGTGTTTTGTGTGTCTGGCATGTTCTACTGTGTGTGTGTGTTGGTGCACTCACATTACAGTCTTCTCTCCTCGGCCCGGAACGGAAAATACCGAGCCGAGGAGAGATGACATCATTTCCTCTGCCTCTGTGTACAATACATAGGCAGGGAAATGATCCCATTGGCTGGGAGCGATCGCGAGGGGGGGGCCACGAATGGATGGCCTCCCCCTCACCACCGATCGCCGGGGGAGATTTGCCGACCGCCACAGGCACCGGGGGGGGGGTCCTATCGGACCCCCCACCCGCGGGCAGGCAAGGACGTACCTGTAAGTCCTTTTGCCTGCCCGTGCCATTCTGCTGACGTATATAGTCGTGCGGCGGTCGGCAAGTGGTTAAAGAAAACAAATGAAGTTTACCTTTCCCCCTGTATACCAAAATGGCAGGCAAAAGAGGTTAAACCTTGAAGTTTAACCTCTTTTGCCTGCCATTTTGGTATACAGGGGGCAAAACTAAACCTTTTGGGCAAATATTGCCAGTTTTGCCACCCAGGAAACCTTATTTTTGTTTTTACCATTATTTTTGTTTTTGACCTAAACCTGAATTTTGTCTTTAATATTATTTTTGTTTTTGACCTAAATCTTATTTTTGTTTTTATCATTATTTTTGTTTTTTGTTGTTAAAAATCAGCATTTTTTGCTAAAAAAATACTTAGAACCCCCAAACATGATATACTTTTTTTTTTTTTTTTTTAGCAGAGACCCTAAAGAATAAAATGGAGATCATTGCAATACTTTATGTCACACTGTATTTGCGCAGCGGTCTTACTAATGCATTTTTTGGGAAAAAATACACTTTTTTAAATAAAAAAATAAGAAAAGAGTAAAGTTAGCCCAATTTTTTAGTATAATGTGAAAGATAATGCTACGCTGATAAAATCCATGACAATGTGAGACCAGGGCTCCTTGGGATTGGGCAAGGTCATAGAAGACCAGCAGGAGCCCGTGTGCAGTGTAGACTGAGCACAGACATGACAAGCCTTAACATAGTCCTTGACATCCGAGCAGACAGTAGGTCACCAGTAATGGTGACTGATGAGCAGGAAGGATTGGAGGAACCCAGCATGACCTGTCACCTTGGAATCATGTCCCCAGCGAAGGATCTTAGTTCTTAGCTCAGTGGGACGAAGGTCTTGTCAGGAGGAATTTTTGACTCCAGGGTGGTAGAATGGGCAAGAATGCATGAGGTCGGAATGATCGGCTAAGGTTCAGGGGTGGACTCCTCATCCAAGGTGTCAAATGACCTAGAGAGTGCATCAGCCCGACTGTTGCAGGAACCAGGTTTGTACGTAATGGTGAAATTAAAACTGGAAAAGAAAAGACTCCACCTGGACTGTCTGGGATTCAGACATTTGGAATTCTGTAAGTACTGCAGATTCTTATAATCAGTGAAAATCGTTATGGAGTGGGGGGAACCCTCCAAGAGATGATGCCACTCCTCTAACGCCAATTTAATTGCAAGAAGTTCCCGATCACCAGCAGCATACTTTTTTTCTGCCTGAGAATTTTTTTTTGAGAAGAACGCACATGGTTGACATTTCTTTTCAAAGGATTGAAGAAGCACAGCACCCACCACTATTGAAGAAGCATCCGCTTCAATAAAAAATGGATTCCCAGGATTAGGTCTCCTCAAGAGAGGTCCAGAAACAAAGGTCTGTTTCAAATCATGAAATGCAGAGACAGCTTCAGGGGACCACTTCTTGGCATTCGACCTGCCAGCTCAGCGCTCCAGTGTGAAAGGACTCGGGCTTTCACACTGGGATTGCAGCTTAGGCTTTTTACAGGCGCTATTTTTAGCGCTAAAGTGCCTGAAAAACACATCCAGTGTGAAAGGGGTCTAATTAACAGGTTACTTTCTTCCAGTCTTGGATAGCATGGAAGAGGACTAGCACCCCTGTAATGTTTTATCTGCATTCCAGAGCTCTATGTGGAGGATTTACCCTCACTTCCTGTGCTGTCTACAGCAGTTTCATCAGACAGGAAGTGATGGGAAAAAAATCTCCAATAGCAGCACAAACCGAAGTAAAAATCCGAAAGGTGTTCTGACGTCCCCCTATGCTACTATAGAAAATATTTTTTTTCTGTCAGTGTTGTTGCTGGAGAGATCCCCTAAAAAAGATGTTGGCTTAACAAACACTTTAACAGCAATTAAAGATGAACTGCAGTCTGCTCACATCACTTCCCTCCAACCACTTTCCGTATTATTTTATATATACTGTGATTCTGTACTTGCCAAATATGCTGCAGAAATCTCCCTCCACTGAGTCTGGCTGCATCTATTTTCACTGTGGGCAGCTAATGCTGCTGCCTGTTCACTTCCTGGATTTTCACGGACATACAGAGGCACACCTCCAGCTCTGCAGCCCTGCAGCTCTCATTGGCCCTTTTATGACTCATCCCCCTCCCTTCCTGTCAAACTCTCAGGAGAGTGAGAGAGAGAGAGCTGTGCATGATGTCATAAGCCTAGGCTAATGACCAGACAGGAAACAGGAAGTGGGTTGTATAAGGTATTTACTGGCAAAAAAAAAAATGTTTTATTGCCCAAAGTTAAAACAACAAGGGCAGAAGATTTAATAGATGGAAAGTTGAAGGTCCACTTTAAGCTTCAATATAGATTTGCCCGGCCCTGAATGTTGCACTGTAGGAAAGAAGTAGGGGCTTCCGGAATTCAGAGACCTTCAGAGATTTGTCTTCTTCACCTGGGTATCTTTATTCCCAGCACAGATTTACTTAAAAAAAAAAATAATTTTCCAGGAGTCATAGAAAATTTGATGAAGGACAAAGTAGGAATAGCAATTGAATTTTGCTAATATGTAACAAAATCTTTTAAAATCTTTTTGTGTTTTTGTTGTGCATTGTGTAAAAAATATGTTTCCCTTTCATATCTTCCCCTGCAGACAAACCGATATCACCTTCTACCACAACACCTTCTACCACAACACCTTCTACCACAACACCTTCTAACACAACACCTTCTACCACAACACCTTCTACCACAGCACCTCCAACAGTAACATCTACGACTGTGACAAAAGCCCCGGATCCACCCTCCAGTACCGGTATTACACTATATATTTATGGGAATCATATATTTAGTTTGGGCTATATATTGATTTTCACTTTATTTTTTTGAGGTCAGCTGCGTTATTCTTGTACCGGTGTTCTTACATCAGCTGCTACTGTATGCATTTTAAAGAAAACAAATTAAGTTTACCTTTCCCCCTGTATACCAAAAAGGCAGGCAAAAGAGGTTAAACCTTGAAGTTTAACCTCTTTTGCCTGGCATTTTGGTATACAGGGGGCAAAACTAAAACTTTTGGGCAAACATTGCCAGTTTTGCCACCCAGGAAACCTTATTTTTTCTTTAACATTATTTTTGTTTTTGACCTAAACCTGAATTTTGTCTTTACTATTATTTTTGTTTTTGACCTAAACCTTATTTTTGTTTTTACCATTATTTTTGTTTTTGACCTAAACCTTAATTTTCTTTTTACCATTATTTTAATTTTTGACCTAAACCTTAATTTAGTTTTTACTTTAATTTTTGTTTTTGACCTAAACCTTATTTTTGTTTTTATCATTATTTTTGTTTTTGACCTAAACCTTTATTTTTGTTTTTGCCATTACTACCTTATGTAATGAATAGGGATTTGCTGAAAGTACATCTGCTCGGTTCAAGGCAGGAACAGGTGAACATAAATAAAGTTCAGGTGCCGAATCTGAACCCTATTGAAGTGAATGGGAGTGGAAAACAGTACTGTACATTCTCTAGGTTAATAGGCAAGAAGGGATTGGTAAACAGTTGGCATGGGAGCAGGGGATTGGGGTGGAGTTGGTGCTGGGCAGTGCCCTGAGGAACATATTTTTAAAAAATACTGTTTGGTGGGGAGCAGCTATTTTAACCACTTGCTTACCGGGCACTTAAACCCCCCTCCTATCCAGACCAATTTTCAGCTTTCAGCGCTGACGCACTTTGAATGACAATTGCGCGGTCATACAACACTGTACCCAAATGAAATTTTTATCGTTTTTTTCCCCACAAATAGAGCTTTCTTTTGGTGACATTTGATCACCTCTGCGGTTTTTATTTTTTGTTAAAAAAATTAAAAAGACCGAATTAAAAAAAAAAAAAAAATATTTTTTTTATATTTTGTTATAAAATTTTTTAAAAGGGTAATTTTTCTCCTTCATTGATGTACGCTGATGAGGCGGCACCAATGGGCACTGATAGGTGGCAGTGATGGGCACTGATGGGTGGCAGTGATGGGCACTGATTGGTGGCAATAATGGGCACTGATCTTGTACAATGCTAGGTGGCACTGATTGGCACCACTGGTGGGCATTGTTAGGTGGCAATGGTGGGCATTGATAGGTGGCATTTGTAGGCATTGATAGGTGGCACTTATGGGCATTGATACGTGGTACTGGTGGGCACTGTGGGCACTGTGATGTGGCAATGTCAGGTTGCACTGTCAGTGGGTACTGTTGGCACAATTGAGGCACATATGAGGCATTATTGCCTCCTCCTCTTCGGGAGCGATGTCCCTTGCTGCTGAGCCGGCGATCGGCTTTTTTTTCTCCTCGCACTGTCAGCGCGAGGAGAAAAAAAAACGATCACAGAGCTTTTGTTTTGATCATGTGATCAGCTGTCATTGGCTGACAGCTGATCACATGGTAAGGGGCCGGGACCGGCCCCTTACACAGATCGGTGATCACCCGAGTCTCAGTGACTCGGTGATCACAGCGCGTTCCACGCGCGCCCTGCAGGGCGCGCGCAGGGCACGTGCACAGGGGAGGCCTTCATATGACGGCCTCCCGGGAATTCAGGTCCGCGCTGTAGCCGTCATTCGGCTATAGCGCGGATGCCAAGCGGTTAATAATGCTTTAAATCAGGGATGTCCAATCTTTTGACCTTCCTGGGCCACATTAGAAGAAGTAGAATTGTCTTGGGTCATGCATAAAATACAATAACAACATGGATACCAGGCCTATTTCTGACATTTGTTGTTAAAATCAGCATTTTTTGCTAAAAAAAATACTTAGAACCCCCAAACATGATATATATATATATATATATATATATATATATATATATATATATATATTTTTAGCAGAGACCCTAGAGAATAAAATGGAGATCATTGCAATACTTTATGTCACACTGTATTTGCGCAGTGATCTTACAAATGCAATTTTTTGGGAAAAAATACACTTTTTTAAATAAAAAAATAAGGAAACAGTAAAGTTAGCCCAATTTTTTAGTATAATGGGAAAGATGATGTTACGCCGATAAAATCCATGACAATGTGAGACCAGGGCTCCTTGGGATGGTCATGAGAAGACCAGCAGGAGCTTGTGTGCAGTGTAGACTGAGCACAGACATGACAAGCCTTAACTTAGTCCTTGACATCCGAGCAGACAGTAGGCCACCAGTAATGGTGACTGATGAGCAGGAAGGATTGGAGGAATCCAGCATGACCTGCCACCTTGGAATCATGTCCCCAGCGAAGGATCTTAGCTCTTAGCTCAGTGGGACGAAGGTCTTCCCAGGAGGAGTTTTTGACTCCAGGGTGGTAGAATGGGCAAGAATGCATGAGGTCAGAATGATTGGCTAAGGTTCAAGGGTGGACTCCTCATCCAAAGTGTCAAATGACCTAGAGAGTGCATCAGCCCGACTGTTGCAGGAACCAGGTTTGTACGTAATGGTGAAATTAAAACGGGAAAAGAAAAGACTCCACCTGGACTGTCTGGGATTCAGACGTTTGGAATTCTGTAAGTACGGCAGATTCTTATGATCAGTGAAAATCGTTATGGAGTGAGGGGAACCCTCCAAGAGATGATGCCACTCCTCTAACGCCAGTTTAATTGCAAGAAGTTCCCGATCACCAGCAGCATAATTTTTCTCTGCCTGAGAATTTTTTTTGAGAAGAACGCACATGGTTGACATTTCTTCTCAAAGGATTGAAGAAGCACAGCTCTCACCCCTATTGAAGAAGCATCCGCTTCAATAAAAAATGGATTCCCAGGATTAGGTCTCCTCAAGAGAGGTCCAGAAATAAAGGCCTGTTTCAAATCATGAATTGCAGAGACAGCTTCAGGGGACCACTTCTTGGCATTCGCACTCTTCTTGGTCAAGGCAATAATAGGCGCAGCAATGGAAGAGTAATTCCTAATGAACTGCCTATAATAATTTATGAAACCTAGAAAGCGTTGTGTGGCCTTGAGGCTGGCAGGAAGAGGTCAACTGGTAATGGCCAAGTCCTTTCCAGGATCCATACGAAGACCCAAACTCAAGACAAAGAATTCCAGAAACAGGACAGAACATTCAAATGAAAATTTCTCCAGCTCGGCATACAGATTATTCTCTCTAAGGCGCCGAAGTACAATCCAGACATGGTTTCTGTGGACAAGCAGATTTTCCGTAAAGATGAGAATGTCATCCAGATAGATGACAACAAATTGATACAGCAGATCCCTGACGATTTTGTTGAAAAAGTTTTGAAACACAGTTGGGGCATTACACAAACCGATAGGCATAACCAAGTATTTGTGATGCCTATCTCTAGTGTTAAACGCGGTTTCCCATTCGTCACCTTCCCCTATCAGGATCAGATTGTATGCACCACTGAGATTCAACTTGGTAAAATGGAGGCACCTTTCAACCTGTTGAATCGCTCAGATATTAAAGGTAAGTTGTATCGATTTTTTTATTGCAGTTTAGTGTAAATATGAGATCCGAGGTCTTTTTGACCCTAGATCTCATATTTAAGAGGTTCTGTCATGCTTTTTTCTATTACAAGGGATGTAAAAGAATAGTGTAAAAACAAAAAATAAAAGGTAAAATAAAAAAGCCAAAAAAATTTTTTAAACGCGCCCCATCCCGCCAAGCTCGCGTGCAGAAGCGAACGCATATGTGAGTAGCACTCGCATATGAAAACGCTGTTCAATGGCGGCAATCTGCGATTTTTTCCTGCACTGCGACATTATGGTGGACACATCAGACACTTTTGACACATTTTTGGGACCATTGGCATTTATACAGCGATCAGTGCTATAAAAATGCACTGATTACTGTAAATATGTCACTGGTAGGAAAGGGGTTAACACTAGGGGTGATCAAGGGGTTAAATGTGTTCCCTATGTGTGTTTCTAACTGTGGGGGAGGGGACTGACCTAGAGGAAATCATGACAGATCCTGATTCCTAGCTATTAGGAACTCACAATCTGTCTCTCCTCACATAACAGAACAGGGATTTGTGTGTTTATACACACACGTCCCTGTTCTGCCTCTCGTGCCCACGATCGCTCGCGGCCGGTGGTCATCGCGACCGCTGGTCATGAGCATCGGCACCCCCGCGATGCAGCAGGCCTGTGCGCGTGCCTGCTATCCCACTTAAAGGGACCGCCGTATAGCTACGACGGTTCGCGGAATCGTGCCGACCTGCTGCAGTATAATGTTGGCGGCTGGTCGGCAAGAGGTTAAATACTTTCACCATGCAGCTAATCACATGGTACAGGTGGGCTGTGATGGGCCCTGTCTGTACCATGTGATCACTGTGATCTATCACGGAGATCAACACAATAGTACACAATGAATGGTATGAATGGAAGCCTTTCATTGTGTACAATTGTCATGTGATCTGCTGTGATTGGTCACAGCGTTCACATGGTACTGGCAGTGGCTTCGGACACTAAAATGTCATTTGTTGTGCCTGGTGGACAGATCGCACTACAGCACAGCCCATGGAGTGTAGGTGAAATGCGAACCTGGGAGGATTTCATATGACGTCTACCCAGGATGGGAGAGCTCCTTATGTATAAGTGTAATATAACATATATTATACGTTATATTACAATCGGCTGGACGGGAAGCAGTTGAAATGATGCTAAAATTATGATTCTAGCACAAAACATTGGAGAGTTTTTAGTTTTTTTTTAGAATAAAAGTTTTTTTTTTTTTATTTAGCTTTTTTTTTTTACAATAAGATATCATGGAAAAAAAAACCTGTTAAATAAGAAGAGGAAGAAGGGGTTATTTATAGCTGATGATGGTAAACTAAGAGTTAAAAGAGGTTAAATAAGAACACATTGAGCTACCTTTTACCAGCTTGTTAATAGGAAAAGTAAACTTTGTCAGCTCCCACCCAACCTCCCTCCCCGTTCCACCCCTGCCCCCACCTCATCTAGTTCTGTGCCGACTCCCCCTGTATGCCCTGCTAAGAGAATGACAGAGGGAGGAGGCTGGGAGGGGAATCAGCTCCCGTTCAACCCCGCCTGCTGGTGGCGCCCGTCCCCCGCTCCAATGCGGCTTCACGCTTGCCCTTAGCTTATTTCCACTCGCCTGATGCCATCAGGCGAGTAGAAGTTTTGAAGGATGCTTAACATATACCCAATGAAGTGACTGGCTACTCCTACATAAGATGTACCTGTTTATCTGCAGCCCTCTTTTCTCTACATCTGTTCAAAGTCCAGAATTTATAAAGCTTGTCTGAGCTGTCAGAAAAAAATAGGTCGGAGAGCCAAAGTTACACTCTGCAAAGCTCAGTGAAGAGAGCTCTAAAAGCAGATTGGAGGGAAGAGGCACTCCCCCCTCCACACAGCACACAGGAACAGAGCTGAGGCTTGCAACCACAGGCTGTGTGCTTAAGCTCCCTCTCCTGTCACCTTTTTTCTCTTGGTGTCAGGAAAACACATCAGAAGTGATTCATGCTGATAGCAGAGGAATGAAGCAGCAGACAAAAATGACACTTAGTGCTCTTAATTAAGTCAATTACACACTATAGAGGGATATGCTTTGTTCATATATCATGTCTAAGGTTTACAACCACTTTAAGGATTTAAGGGTTTCCTTCACTGCCCAGATCAGATTTAAAACTTTCCTCTTCAGCTATATACATTTTTTTTTATTCCTAGAGTTGTGTCCTCTTAGGGAATGTCCTTGTTTCCACACATATTGGATTGAAGTGACAGTAAGGGCACTTTCACACTGCCAGCGCCCGGGCATCAGCGGTAAAGCGCCGCTATTATTAGCGGCCCTTTATTGTTGTTTTTGCAGTGCTTTGCCGGTGGTTCGGCGGTGCTGCCCATTGATTTGAATGGGCAGGGACGCTTTAGGAGCGGTTTATTCACCAATCCTACAGCGCTGCAAAGAAGCTGCTTTCACACTGGAATTGCAGCTGAGGCTTTTTTCAGGCGCGTTACAGGCGCTATTTTTAACGCTAAAGCTCCTGAAAAACGCCTCCAGTGTGAAAGGGGTCTAATTGACAGGGTACTTTCTTCCAGTCTTGGATAGCATGGAAGAGCTCTAGCACCCCTGTAATGTTTTATCTGCATTCCAGAGCTCTATGTGGAGGATTTACCCTCACTTCCTGTGCTGTTGACAGCAGTTTCATCAGACAGGAAGTGATGGGAAAAAATCTCCAAAAACAACACAAACAGAAGTAAAAATCCGAAAGGTGTTCTGGCGTCCCCCTATGCCACATAGAAAATATTTTTTTTCTGTCAGTGTTGTTGCTGGAGAGATCCCCTAAAAAAAGATGTTGGCTTAACAAACACTTTAACAGCAATTAAAGAGGAACTGCAGTCTGCTCACATCACTTCCCTCCAACCACTTTGCATATTATTTTATATATACTGTGATTCGGTATTTGCCAAATATGCTGCAGAAATCTCCTTCCACCGAGTCTGGCTGCATCCATTGTAACTGTGGGCAGCTAAACCTGCTGCCTATTCACTTTCTGGATATTCACGGACACACAGAGGCACACCTCCAGCTCTGCAGCCCTGCAGCTCTCATTGGCCCTTTTATGACTCACCCCCCTCCCTTTCTGGCAAACTCTCATGAGAGTGAAAGAGAGAGCTGTGCATGATGTCATAAGCCTAGGCTAATGATCAGACAGGAAACAGGAAGTGGTATGTATAAGGTATTTACTGGCAAAAAAAAAATGTATTATTGTCCAAAGTTAAAATAACAAGGGCAGAAGATTTAATAGATGGAAAGTTGAAGGTCCACTTTAAGCTTCAATATAGATTTGCCCGGCCCTGAATGTTGCACTGTAGGAAAGAAATAGGGGCTTCCGGAATTCAGAGACCTTCAGAGATTTGCCTTCTTCACCTGGGTATCTTTATTCCCAGCACAGATTTACTTAAAAATGAACACATCATTTTCCAGGAGTCATAGAAAATTTGATGAAGGACAAAGTAGGAATAGCAATTGAAATTTGCTAATATGTAACAAAATCTTTTAGAATCTTTTTGTGTTTTTGTTGTTCATTGTGTAAAAAATATGTTTCCCTTTTATATCTTCCCCTGCAGACAAACCGATATCACCTTCTACCACAACACCTCCTACCACAACACCTTCTACCACAACACCTTCTACCACAGCACCTCCAACAGTAACATCTACGACTGTGACAAAAGCCCCGGATCCACCCTCCAGTACCGGTATTACACTATATATTTATGGGAATCATATATTTATTTTGGGCTATAGATTGATTTCCACTTTATTTTTTTGAGGTCATCTGCGTGATTCTTGTACCGGTGTTCTTACATCAGCTGCTACTGTATACATTTTAAAGAAAACAAATGAAGTTTACCTTGTCCACTGTATAGCAAAATGGCAGGCAAAAGAGGTTAAACCTTGAAGTTTAACTTCTTTTGCCTGCCATTTTGGTATACAGGGGGCAAAACTAAACCTTTTGGGCAAATATTGCCAGTTTTGCCACCCAGGAAACCTTATTTTTGCTTTTAACATTATTTTTGTTTTTAACCTAAACCTTAATTTAGTTTTTACTATTATTTTTATTTTTGACCTAAACCTTTTTTTTGTTTTTGCCATTACTACCTTATGTAATGAATAGGGATGTGCTGAAAGTACATCTGCTCGGTTCAAGGCAGGAACAGGTGAACATAAATAAAGTTCAGGAGTCGAATCTGAACACCATTGAAGTGAATGGGAGTGGAAAACAATATTGTACATTCTCTAGGCTTTTAGAGGAAGTAATTGGTAAACAGTTGGCATGGGAGCAGGGGATTGGGGTGGAGTTGGTGCTGGGCAGTGCCCCGAGGAACACATTTAAAAAAAAATACTGTTTGGTGGTGAGCAGCTATTTTAATAATGCTTTAAATCAGGGGTGTCCAATATTTTGACCTTCCTGGGCCACATTAGAAGAAGTAGAATTGTCTTGGGTCACATATAAAATACAATAACAACATGGATACCAGGCCTATTTCTGACATTTGTTGTTATAATCAGCATTTTTTGCTAAAAAATGACTCAGAACCCCCAAACATGATATACTTTTTTTTCTAGCAGAGACCCTAGAGAATAAAATGGAGATCATTGCAATACTTTATGTCACAATGTATTGGCACAGCGGTCTTACAAATGCAATTTTTTGGGAAAGAAAGAAAACAGTAAAGTTAGCCCAATTTTTTAGTATAATGTGAAAGATGATGTTACGCTGATAAAATCCATGACAATGTGAGACCAGGGCTCCTTGCGAATGGGCAAGGTCATGAGAAGACTAGCAGGAGCTTGTGTGCAGTGTAGACTGAGCACAGACATGACAAGCCTTAACGTAGTCCTTGACATCCGAGCAGACAGTAGGCCACCAGTAATGGTGACTGATGAGCAGGAAGGATTGGAGGAACCCAGCATGACCTGCCACCTTGGAATCATGTCCCCAGCAAAGGATCTTAGCTCAGTGGGACGAAGGTCTTGCCAGGAGGAGATTTTGACTCCAGGGTGGTAGAATGGGCAAGAATGCATGAGGTCAGAATGATTGGCTAAGGTTCAGGGGTGGACTCCTCATCCAAAGTGTCAAATGATTTAGAGAGTGCATCAGCCCGACTGTTGCAGGAACCAGGTTTGTACGTAATGGTGAAATTAAAATGGGAAAAGAAAAGACTCCACCTGGCCTGTCTGGGATTCAGACGTTTGGAATTCTGTAAGTACGGCAGATTCTTATGATCACTGAAAATCGTTATGGAGTGAGGGGAACCCTCCAAGAGATGATGCCACTCCTCTAACGCCAATTTAATTGCAAGAAGTTCCCGATCACCAGCAGCATCATTTTTATCTGCCTGAGAATTTTTTTTTGAGAAGAACGCACATGGTTGACATTTCTTTTAAAAGAATTGAAGCACAGCTCCCACCCCTATTGAAGAAGCATCCGCTTCAATAAAAAATGGATTCCCAGGATTAGGTCTCCTCAAGAGAGGTCCAGAAACAAAGGCCTGTTTCAAATCATGAAATGCAGAGACAGCTTCAGGGGACCACGTCTTGGCAATCGCACCCTTCTTGGTCAAGGCAAAAATAGGCGCAGCAATGGAAGAGTAATTCCTATGAACTGCCTATAATAATTTATGAAACCAAGAAAGCGCTGTGTGGCCTTGAGGCTGGCAGGAAGAGGCCAACTGGTAATGGCCGAGACCTTTCCTGGATCCATATGAAGACCCAAACTCGAGACAAAGCATCCCAGAAACATGACCTCAGAACATTCAAAAGAAAATTTCTCCAGCTTGGCATACAGATTATTCTCTCTAAGGCGCTGAAGTACAATCCAGACATGGTTTCTGTGGACAAGCAGATTTTCTGTAAAGATGAGAATGTCATCCAGATAGATGACAACAAATTGATACAGCAGATCCCTGACGATTTTGTTGACAAAGTTTTGAAACACAGCTGGGGCATTACACAAACCGAAAAGGAATAACCAAGTATTCGTAATGCCCATCTCTAGTGTTAAATGCGGTTCGTCACCTTCCCATATCAGGATCAGATTGTATGCAATACTGAGATTCAACTTGGTAAAATGGAGGCACCTTTCAACCCGTCGAATATCTCAGATATTAAGGGTAAGGGGTATCGATTTCTTATTGCATTTTAGTGTAAATATGAGATCTGAGGTCTTTTTGACCCCAGATCTCATATTTAAGAGGTCCTGTCATGCTTTTTTTCCTATTACAAGGGATGTAAAAGAACAGTGTAAAAACAAAAAATAAAAGGTAAAATAAATAAAAAAAAATTATTTTTTTTTAAACACGCCCCATCCCGCCAAGCTCGCAAGCAGAAGTGAACGTGAGTAGCGTCCGCATATGAAAGCTGTGTTCAAACCACACACGTGAGGTATCACCGCGATCATAGAGCGAGAGCAATAATTCCAGCCCTAGACCTCATCTGTAAGTCAAAACATGCAACCTGTAGAATTTTTTAAATGTCGACTATGGAGATTTTTAAGGGTAAAAGTTTGTTGCAATTTTGAAGCGTGACATGTTGGATATGAATTTACTTGGCATAACATTATCTTTCACAAGATAAAAAAAAATTGGGCTAACTTTACTGTTGTCTTATTTTTTAATTAAAAAAAGTGTATTTTTTCCAAAAAAAAGTGCGCTTGTAAGACCGCTGTGCAAATACGGTGTGACAGATAGTATTGCAATGACTGCCATTTTATTCTCTAGGGTGTTAGAAAAAAATGTATAATGTTTGGGAGTTCTCTAGCTAGTTCTCTAGTTTTCTAGCAAAAAAAAATGTTTTTAACTTGTAAATAACAAATCTCAAAAAGAGGCTTGGTCCTTAAGTGGTTAAACGAAAAAACTAGACTTTAGTTTCAAATAAGACATCATAAAGTGTTCCTAATGCATGCTAAGGTGGCATCTCAGTCAGTGTACTGTATATTTGATTGTCATGCTTTAAAGTGTTTTCAAAACACTAAGATTGGATTTCTCATAGCTCATCTTTTTATCTGTAAATATATAGTTGAAAGCCTTTTGTTATTTTTGTTTGATGAGTACAATAAAAACCTCTCAATCCCACTAAATATTCGGGAAACTTGCAAGTTTCTGTGTTCTCAGCAGTTTCATCTCAACCAATGTTATCAAACCTGCTTGGTTCAAATCCGTAGACTACAGAACACCTCATCCTTGTGTTATGGAGATAAGTAGAGGGGAAGGCTTTCTGTAATCATAAAACACTTCCTGTCTTAGGGTGACAACTAGGGATGAGCCGAACACCCCCCGGTTCGGTTCGCACCAGAACCTGCGAACGGACCGAAATTTCGCACGAACGTTAGAACCCCATTGACGTCTATGGGACTCGAATGTTCGAAATCAAAAGTGCTCATTTTAAAGGCTAATTTGCATGGTATTGTCCTAAAAAGGGTTTGGGGACCCGGGTCCTACCCCAGGGGACATGTATCAATGCAAAAAAAACTTTTAAAAACGGCCGTTTTTTCGGGAGCAGTGATTTTAATGATGCTTAAAGTAAAAAAAAAAAAAAAGTGAAATATTACTTTAAATATCGTACCTGGAGGGTGTCTATAGTATGCCTGTAAAGTGGCGCGTGTTTCCCGTGTTTAGAACAGTCCCTGCACAAAATTTCATTTTTAAAGGAAAAAATCTCATTTAAAACTGCTTGCGGGTTTTATGTAATGTCGGGTCCTGGCAATATGGATGAAAATCAGTGAGACAAATGGCATGGGTACCCCCGAATCCATTACCAGGCCCTTTGGGTCTTGTATGGATATTAAGGGGAACCCCGCACCCAAATTAAAATAAGGAAAGGTCTGGGGCCACCAGGCCCTATGTACTCTGAACAGCAGTATACAGGCGGTGCAAACAAGACAGGGACTGTAGGTTTGTTGTTAAGTAGAATCTGTTTGTAATTTTGAACGGGTACATTTTTAACGTGTTTAGCTCCAGCCAAAAAATCTTTTTTAAGCTTTTTGGAAAACATAGGGAAGGGTTATCACCCCTGTGACATTTGTTTTGCTGTCTTTCCTCCTCTTCAGAAGATTTCACCTCACTTTTTGTCCCAATGACAAATGTTTTTTGAAAATTTGGGTTTTTTTGTGGAACAAGGATTGGAAAGCATCAGTGGAAAGGAGAAATGTTTTTCCCATATTAACTCTTACAGGAGAGAATTTCCCTTCCTAGGGGTAGATTTCATCTCACTTCCTGTTGTCTCCTTCCGTTTGCAAGTAGGAGTCGTTTGTAAGTTAGATGTTTGAAAGTAGGGGCCTGCCCTATATACTCAGCAGAAATTTGGGCCTTAGGTGTTGTTGTGGCCACAACACTGTAAGCCCTCACAGGGCCCTGCTGTGAAATATTAGATCAAGAATTGTAATTACATGCCCCTGTTGAACAGGGGCAGAAAAACTGGGCCTTTGGTGGTGGTGGTGGTGGTGCTGGTGCCACAACACTGTAAGTCCTCACTCGCTCTTGGTGGGTGCAGAAATGGGCCCTGCTGTGAAATATTAGATCAAGAATTGTAATTACATGCCCCTGTTGAACAGGAGCTGAAAAATTAGGCCTTAGGCACTGGTGCTGGTGCCACAACACTGCAACCCCTCACAAACTCTCTAGTTGGAACGCAGGAACGAGCCCTGCTGCAAAGTATTGCATCAAAAATTGTAATTACATGCCCCTGTTAAACAGGGGCAGAAAAATTGGGCCTTAGGCACTGGTGCTGGTGCCACAACACTGCAACCCCTCACAGACACTCTAGTTGGAACGCAGGAACGAGCCCTGCTGCAAAGTATTGCATCAAAAACTGTAATTACACGCCCCTGTTAAACAGGGGCTGAAAAATTGTGCCTTAGGCACTGGTGGTGGCGCCCAGAACCAAAAATGTTCTTACAAGCTATCAGTGTGATCATTGAGGAGGAAGAGGATAATTACTCAGGGATAGTCACTCAGCATCAGCATAGGCAGTCTTTGAAGGGATATGAGATTTCAAAAAAAATTATTCGGTTACATCAGCATCAGGTGCTTGGTAGCTGGTGGTGATCTAAGACTGATTCATTTTTATGAAGGTCAGTCGATCGACCGAGTCGGCGGACAGACGCACCCTGTGATTGGTTACCACGCCTCCAGCAGCACTGAATGTGCGTTCCGAAAGAACGCTGGATGCCGGACAGGCCAGTAGCTCAATTGCATACTGTGCAAGCTCTGGCCAGTGATCCATCCTCAAGTCCCAGTAACCCAGAGGATTTTCGGTGGGAAAGGTGTCCAAATCTGATCTTGCCACTAGGTATTCCTGCACCATGTAAAACAGACGCTGGCGATGGTTGCTGGAACCGATCATACCTTGGGGCTGTGGACCAAAAAATTGTCTGAACGCATCGTTCAGACGGCCACCTTCTCCACCGCTCCTTCTTTGACTGACCGAAGCCTCAGCAACACGTTGTACAGAAACAGGAGTTTGTAACCTCCCAGTCTCTGGGAACGCGTTGCACAGACCTTTCTGCAAGGCCTCCCGAAGATGTTTCATCCTCTGCTCCCTCTGCGATGGCAAGATAAGGTCCGCAACCTTACCCTTGTAACGTGGATCAAGGAGGGTTGCCAGCCAGTATTGGTCCTTCTCCTTGATACTACGAATACGAGGATCCTTACGCAGGCTTTGCAGGATCAGGGAGGCCATGCAGCGTAGGTTTGCTGAGGCATTCGGTCCGGAGTCCTCTGGGTCACTAAGGACGACATGGTCCGCAGCCACCTCCTCCCAGCCACGTACAAGTCCATGTGTTTCTTGGGACTGATCCCTTAAAGACTGCTGCTGATGCTGAGTGCCAGGCTCCACCTCCATACTGACACAATCTTCCTCCTCCTCCTCGTCCTCTTCCTGTATGATCGGCGGGCACGCAGGAACACTGTCTGGATAAAGGGGGCCTTGAGAGCTAAGGAAGTCCTCCTCTTCCTGCCTCTGTTCTGCCTCAAGTGGCCTGTCCATTATTCCACGCAGCGTGTGCTCCAACAGGTGGACAAGGGGGACAGTGTCACTGATGCATGCACTGTCACTGCTCACCATCCTCGTGGCCTCCTCAAATGGTGACAGGACAGTGCATGCATCCCTGATCATGGCCCACTGGCGTGGGGAAAAAAAAACAAGCTCCCCTGACCCTGTCCTGGTGCCATAGTCGCACAGGTACTCATTGATGGCCCTCTGCTGCGTGTGCAGCCGCTGCAGCATGGCCAACGTTGAGTTCCACCTGGTGGGCATGTCACAGATTAGGTGGTTCTTGGGCAGGTTAAACTCCTTTTGGAGGTCCGTCAGCCGAGCACTGGTATTATATGACCGGCGGAAATGCACACAGACTTTCCTGGCCTGCCTCAGGACATCCTGTAAGCCCGGGTACCTGCCCAAGAACCGCTGCACCACCAAGTTAAGGACGTGAGCCAAACAGGGCACATGGGTCATTTGTCCCTGTCGGAGGGCAGAGAGGAGGTTGGTGCCATTGTCACAAACCACCATTCCTGCCTTAAGTTGGCGTGGCGTCAACCACCTCTGAACCTGCCCCTGCAGAGCTGACAGAACCTCTGCCCCAGTGTGGCTCCTGTCCCCCAAGCACACCAGCTCAAGCACCGCATGGCATCTTTTGGCCTGCATACTTGCATAGCCCCTTGAACAACTAAGGAGCACCGCTGGTTCCGAGGACAAAGCACAGGAAGAGGCCATGGAGGAAGAAGAAGAGGAGGGGGTGGAGGAGAGAGGTGTGTCACAATCATTAGCATTTTGGAGGCGTGGTGGCGGAACAACCTCCAACACTACTGCACCTTGTCCTGCATCCTTCCCAGCTGCCAGCAGAGTCACCCAATGCGCCGGGAAACTTAGGTAACATCCCTGTCCATGCCTGCTGGACCATGAGTCAGCGGTAATATGCACCTTACCGCTGACCGCCCTGTCCAGCGAGGCATGGACATTGCCTTCCACATGCTGGTAGAGAGCCGGAATCGCCTTCCGTGAGAAAAAGTGGCGTTTGGGTACCTGCCACTGAGGAACCGCACATTCCACAAACTCACGGAAGGGGGCAGAGTCTACCAACTGAAAAGGCAGCAGTTGAAGTGCTAGCAATTTTGCCAAGCTAGCATTCAACCGCTGGGCATGTGGATGGCTGGGAGCAAACTTCTTTCGGCGGTGCAGCAGCTGGGGCAGGGAAATTTGCCTGGTACAATCTGACGTCGGTGTACCAAAAGCAGATTGCCCACAAGTACTTGGCTGTGACACACCTAATTCTACACCTTTATTCCTCTCAGTGCAGGTTTCATAGAGGACTGAAGGTCTAGTGGGGTTGGAGATCTCAGCTGATGAGGAGCAAGGAGAGGTCCTCTTTGTTCTTTGGTGTGGGTCTTTTAGATACGCTTGCCAACGAACTGCATGGCAGGTCAACATATGCCTGGTCAAGCATGTGGTACCCAAGCGGGAGATGTTTTGGCCACGCGAGATACGCTTGAGACATATGTTGCAAATAGCAGCGGTGCGATCTGATGCACTCGTCTCAAAAAAGGCCCACACCAAAGAACTTTTTGAATAACGCGCAGAGACTGCAGCGCCCTGCACATGTGGAGCTTTGGGGTGTGATGCAGTCAATGTGCTGCCCTTAGGCTGGCCCCTGGAGGGCATCCTGCCTCGTTGGTGATGTGGCGCCTCCTCCTCCTCCTCCTCTCTCCTATCAGGCACCCACGCTGAGTCAGTGACCTCATCATCCCCTCCCTCCTCATCACTGGAGCAAACCTGGCAGTATGCTGCAGCAGGGGGAGCATGACTGCCAGATTGCTGTCCTTCTTGGGCACCCCCTCTGTCCGTGCTCATGTTACTGCCTTCATCGAGCTCAATATCATCATCAGAGCCTTCCAAACGCTGGGCATCCTCCTGGAGCATGTACCCAACACTGTGGTCAAACAGTTCGAGGGACTCCTCAGGAGGACATGGTGGGGCTAGGGAAGGAGTCACTGATGACATTGAGCCGAGGGAAGAGGCCGCTGCTTTGCCAGACAAAGTACCCTGGGCATGGGTGAGAGAGGATGAGGAGGATGAGGATGGCTTGGTCATCCACTCGACCAAGTCTTCCGCATGTTGCGGCTCAACACGGCCAGCTGCCGAAAAAAAGGCCAAGCGTGTCCCACGGCCACGTGCTGATGAGGATGCACCGTCTCCACGACCAGCACTAGACACAGAGCCTGCTTGCCCTCTCTTATTGGCTTGTGACTGTCTGCCTCTCCTTCTTGGCATTCCAGACATACTAATGGCCTGTAGCTAAACTAAGCTGGGATATATATATATATATATATATATATATATATATATATATATATATGTATATATGTACTGATACTGCAGCTAGCAAAATCAACTGCCTGCCTGTAGTATGAGAACACCACCAACCTTCTACAGGTAGCTTTAGCTGATCACTGTGAGGTGGATGCACCCCACTAACTTGTAGGTTTAGCTGAACACTGTGAGCAGGATGCACCCCACTAACTTTTAGGTTTAGCTGAACACTGTGAGCAGGACGCACCCCACTAACTTGTAGGTTTAGCTGAACACTGTGAGCAGGACGCACTGCACTAACTGTAAATAGTCTAGCTGCCTGACTGTGGTACTAATAGGATCAAAAGAACACCAGTAATTTTCTTCAGGTAGCTGTATATACTGTAACAAGACAAGCCTGCCTGTCAGTAAGAAGATAACAGGAACGGATCTAGCTGAACACTGTGAGCAGGACGCACTGCACAAACTGTAAATAGTCTAGCTGCCTGACTGTGGTACTAATGGGATCAAAAGAACACCAGCAATTTTCTTCAGGTAGCTGTATATACTGTTACAAGACAAGCCTGCCTGTCAGTAAGAAGATAACAGGAACGGATCTAGCTGAACACTGTGAGCAGGACGCACCCCACTAGCTTGTAGGTTTAGCTGAACACTGTGAGGTAGACGCACCCCACTAACTTGTAGGTTTAGCTGAACACTGTGAGCAGGACGCACTGCACTAACTGTAAATAGTCTAGCTGCCTGACTGTGGTACTAATTGGATCAAAAGAACACCAGTAATTTTCTTCAGGTAGCTGTATATACTGTAACAAGACAAGCCTGCCTGTCAGTAAGAAGATAACAGGAACGGATCTAGCTAAACTGAATACAGTGTATATATATATATATGCAACACCTGGGATGCATATATATACACAATACACTGTAAGTGCAGCTAACTGACTGACTGTTCTGCCTAATCTATCTAACTCAAATCAAATGTCACTGTCTGTCTCTCTCTCTCTCTCTCTCAATGAACGCCGGAACACACACTACACAGGGCCGCCGTGCAGGCGGCCTTATATAGTGTGGGGCGTGTACTAAATCCCCTGAGCCATAATTGGCCAAAGCCTCCTTGGCTTTGGCCAATTACGGCTCTCTGTTCAGACGGCGCTGTGATTGGCCAAGCATGCGGGTCATAGTGCATGCTTGGCCAATCATCAGCCAGCAATGCACTGCGATGCCGCAGTGAATTATGGGCCGTGACGCGCCACACGAATTTGGCGCGAACGGCCCATATCGTTCGCAATTCGGCGAACGGGCGAACAGACGATGTTCGAGTCGAACATGGGTTCGACTCGAACACGAAGCTCATCCCTAGTGACAACCAATGGTGGCTCAAAACTAACACCACCAACGCCACAAACTGACACCACCCTCCCACCATGGGAGACTGACAGCGGATGCCTTACCTTATGGAGGCAGGGGGTAGGAATAGGCGGGGCCGCTCTGACCAATTCTGCCAGGAAGCACACAGAGAGACATTCTCCTCCCAGTCGCACAGGAAGTGTGTCCTGAGACACGATTGGCCAGGGAATCCTAAGACTCCCTGGCCAATGTCTCCCTGGCCATCCATGTCTTTATGGACCTTGCTTTGTGCACTGGTCCAAATCATTTGGTGGAGTGGGGATTATGGTGTGGGGTTGTTTTTCAGGGGTTGGGCTTAGCCCCTTAGTTCTAGTGAAGGGAACTCTTAAGGCGTCAGCATTCGAAGACATTGGAAATTGTCCAAAATGTCTTGGTATGCGGACGCCTTAACAATTCCCTTCACTGAAACTAAGGAACCCCACACCATAATCCCCCCTCCACTAAATGATTTGGAGAAGGCACAAAGCAAGGTCCATAATGAGCGAGTTTGGGGTGGAGGAACTTGACTGGCCTTACCTCACAAATGCTCTTCTGGAAGAATGGTCAAACATTCCCATAGACACACTCCTAAACCATGTGGACCACCTTCCCAGAAGAGTTGAAGCTCTTATAGCTGCAAAGGGTGGGCCAACTCAATATTGAGCACTACGGACTAAGACTGGGATGCCATTAAAGTTCAGGTGCATGTAAAGGCAGACATCTCAATATTTTTGACACTATAGTGAACTTACCCCGACTTCCTATTAGGTAATTATAGTAAGTTACTACCAAAACTAGTAATATATTACCTATATAGTATATTATTTTTATAGTTTTAGACTGTGTCTTCATTAGAGATTCACCCTCTCTATTTGTCCTGTTTACCATTATCACCGAGAGTGAAAGTAAAATCCCCAATTTTGGGTTGTCCCCAGAACAGGACCAGAGAGGAAATCTTCCAATAAGGACACTAGCTCTGGTGACAACCAGGGAATCCCTCAGTTTTGGACTTGTTTTCACTTCCTGTTTGGCTATGGGACAGGAAATGAAGGGAAATCTCCCCAATGGGACACAGATAGAAAAAAAAAATAACAGGAGTTATGACCCTCTCTTATTCCAAATTGAAAAGAAATTGCCTTTAGTTCGAGGGCAGGGAGGCAGACATTCTTGCTTCAGGCTCCAATAACAGCATTACTTTTCAAAATTCTTATTTACTTATTTATTTTATTACAGGTGCTTATATAGTGCGGCCAATTTACACAGCGCTTTACATATTTATTATACATTCACATCTTATAAATTTTTATGTCTGCTTAACTTTTCTAGAACTTGTCAAAAAAAAAAAACACTTTAATGGGCTAATGAAAGCACAACTCCAGGCAATATAATATAGTTTTTTTTTTCTTTTTTGAATTGTCTGCTATACAGTAAAAAAAAAAGTTATACTACAATACTCACCTTCTGGAGTTGCCCCCTGTAGCAACTCTTCTCCAACACAAGTTCTCAGTGTTCCAGGTTGAAAGACATATAGGAGCCAACACCATGGGGAAATATGGAATTTTTGACTTATTGTTCACCGTGATCAAAAATTTCTGAAAGAAACTTAAACCTGGATAGCTTGATGACGATACTTGTAAGAAAAATTAACGCAACACCTCTAACTATTTTTAACTTCTGCTGTACAGGCACTGAACATATTTAAAATTTATTGTCAACAACACTAACAGAATGAGCTACAATATTAATATAACAATCTGTAAACTTTTCTATTACTCCAGAAACAGAATTCCCTTCATCAACAACCAGTGATGCAACATCAGAAAAATTAACGCCAGACTCAAATTCAAGCACAGAATCCACAACCACTGAAACCACCTCAGATATATCCATACCTTCCACAACAGAGATACCCACAACCTCATTAACTGATCATTCTACTGAAAGTGAACCCACCTCAGATATATCCATACCATCCACAACAGAGATACCCACAACCTCTTTAACTGATCATTCTACTGAAACCAAACCCACCTTGGATATATCCATACAGTCCTCAACAGAAAAACCCACAACCATATTAACCGATTATTCTACTGAAACTGATCCCACCTCAGCTATCTCCATGCCGTCCACAACAGAGATACCCAAAACCTCATTAACTGATCTTTCTACTGAAACTATAACCACCTCTTTTATATCCATACAGTCCTCAACAGAGATACCCACAACCTCATTAACCGATCATTCTACTGAAACTGTACTCACCTCAGATGTATCCATACAGTCCTCAACAGTGATACCCACAACCTCATTAACTGATCATTCTACTGAAACGGAACCCACCTTAGATATATCTATACAGTTCTCAACAGAAAAACCCACAACCTCATTAACTGACTATTCCACTGAAACTGAATCCACCTCAGATATATCCATACCGTCCACAACAGAGATATCCACAACCTCATTAACTGATCATTCTACTGAAAGTGAACCCACCTCAGATATATCCATACCATCCACAACAGAGATACCCACAACCCCATTAACTGATCATTCTACTGAAACCGAACCCACCTTAGATATATCCATACAGTCCTCAACAGAAAAACCCATGACCTCATTAACTGATTATTCTACTGAAACTGAATCCACCTCAGCTATATCCATGCCGTCCACAACAGAGATACCCACAACCTCATTAACTGATCTTTCTACTGAAACTATAACCACCTCTTTTATATCCATACAGCCCTCAACAGAGATACCCACAACCTCATTAACCAATCATTCTACTGAAACTGTACTCACCTCAGATGTATCCATACAGTCCTCAACAGTGATACCCACAACCTCATTAACTGATTATTCTACTGAAAGTGAACTCACCTCAGATATATCCAGACCATCCACAACAGAAATGCCCACAACCTCATTAACTGATCATTCTACTGAAAGTGAACCCACCTCAGATATATCCATACCATCCACAACAGAGATACCCACAACCTCATTAACTGATCATTCTACTGAAACCGAACCCACCTTGGATATATCAATACAGTCCTCAACAGAAAAACCCACAACCTCATTAACCGATTATTCTACTGAAAGTGAACTCACCTCAGATATATCCATACCATCCACAACAGAGATACCCAAAACCTCATTAACTGATCATTCTACTGAAACCGAACCCACCTTAGATATATCTATACAATCCTCAACAGAAAAACCCACAACCTCATTAACTGATTATTCCACTGAAACGGAATCAACCTCAGATATATCCATACCGTCCACAACAGAGATACCCACAACCTCATTAACTGATCATTCTACTGAAACCGAACCCACCTTAGATATATCTATACAGTCCTCAACAGAAAAACCCACGACCTCATTAACTGATTATTCTACTGAAACTGAATCCACCTCAGCTATATCCAAGCCATCCACAACAGAGATACCCACAACCTCATTAACTGATCTTTCTACTGAAACTATAACCACCTCTTTTATATCCATACAGCCCTCAACAGAGATACCCACAACCTCATTAACCAATCATTCTACTGAAACTGTACTCACCTCAGATGTATCCATACAGTCCTCAACAGTGATACCCACAACCTCATTAACTGATTATTCTACTGAAAGTGAACTCACCTCAGATATATCCAGACCATCCACAACAGAAATGCCCACAACCTCATTAACTGATCATTCTACTGAAAGTGAACCCACCTCAGATATATTCATACCATCCACAACAGAGATACCCACAACCTCATTAACTGATCATTCTACTGAAACCGAACCCACCTTGGATATATCAATACAGTCCTCAACAGAAAAACCCACAACCTCATTAACCGATTATTCTACTGAAAGTGAACTCACCTCAGATATATCCATACCATCCACAACAGAGATACCCAAAACCTCATTAACTGATCATTCTACTGAAACCGAACCCACCTTAGATATATCTATACAGTCCTCAACAGAAAAACCCACAACCTCATTAACTGATTATTCCACTGAAACGGAGTCAACCTCAGATATATCCATACCGTCCACAACAGAGATACCCACAACCTCATTAACTGATCATTCTACTGAAAGTGAACTCACCTCAGATATATCCATACCATCCACAACAGAGATACCCAAAACCTCATTAACTGATCATTCTACTGAAACCGAACCCACCTTAGATATATCTATACAGTCCTCAACAGAAAAACCCACAACCTCATTAACTGATTATTCTACTGAAACTGAATCCACCTCAGCTATATCCATGCCGTCCACAACAGAGATACCCACAACCTCATTAACTGTTCTTTCTACTGAAACTATAACCACCTCTTTTATATCCATACAGCTCTCAACAGAGATACCCACAACCTCATTAACTGATTATTCTACTGAAAGTGAACTCACCTCAGATATATCCAGACCATCCACAACAGAAATGCCCACAACCTCATTAACTGATCATTCTACTGAAAGTGAACCCACCTCAGATATATCCATACCATCCACAACAGAGATACCCACAACCTCATTAACTGATCATTCTACTGAAACCGAACCCACCTTGGATATATCAATACAGTCCTCAACAGAAAAACCCACAACCTCATTAACCGATTATTCTACTGAAAGTGAACTCACCTCAGATATATCCATACCATCCACAACAGAGATACCCAAAACCTCATTAACTGATCATTCTACTGAAACCGAACCCACCTTAGATATATCTATACAGTCCTCAACAGAAAAACCCACAACCTCATTAACTGATTATTCCACTGAAACGGAATCAACCTCAGATATATCCATACCGTCCACAACAGAGATACCCACAACCTCATTAACTGATCATTCTACTGAAAGTGAACTCACCTCAGATATATCCATACCATCCACAACAGAGATACCCAAAACCTCATTAACTGATAATTCTACTAAAACCGTACCCACCTTAGATATATCTATACAGTCCTCAACAGAAAAACCCACGACCTCATTAACTGATTATTCTACTGAAACTGAATCCACCTCAGCTATATCCATGCCGTCCACAACAGAGATACCCACAACCTCATTAACTGATCTTTCTACTGAAACTATAACCACCTCTTTTATATCCATACAGCCCTCAACAGAGATACCCACAACCTCATTAACCAATCATTCTACTGAAACTGTACTCACCTCAGATGTATCCATACAGTCCTCAACAGTGATACCCACAACCTCATTAACTGATTATTCTACTGAAAGTGAACTCACCTCAGATATATCCAGACCATCCACAACAGAAATGCCCACAACCTCATTAACTGATCATTCTACTGAAAGTGAACCCACCTCAGATATATTCATACCATCCACAACAGAGATACCCACAACCTCATTAACTGATCATTCTACTGAAACCGAACCCACCTTGGATATATCTATACAGTCCTCAACAGAAAAACCCACAACCTCATTAACCGATTATTCTACTGAAAGTGAACTCACCTCAGATATATCCATACCATCCACAACAGAGATACCCAAAACCTCATTAACTGATCATTCTACTGAAACTGAACCCACCTTAGATATATCTATACAGTCCTCAACAGAAAAACCCACAACCTCATTAACTGATTATTCCACTGAAACTGAATCAACCTCAGATATATCCATACCGTCCACAACAGAGATATCCACAACCTCATTAACTGATCATTCTACTGAAAGTGAACCCACCTCAGATATATCCATACCATCCACAACAGAGATACCCACAACCTCATTAACTGATCATTCTATTGAAACCGAACCCACCTTAGATATATCCATACAGTCCTCAACAGAAAAACCCACGACCCCATTAACTGATTATTCTACTGAAACTGAATCCACCTCAGCTATATCCATGCCGTCCACAACAGAGATACCCAGAACCTCATTAACTGTTCTTTCTACTGAAACTATAACCACCTCTTTTATATCCATACAGCTCTCAACAGAGATACCCACAACCTCATTAACCGATCATTCTACTGAAACTGTACTCACCTCAGATGTATCCATACAGTCCTCAACAGTGATACCCACAACCTCATTAACTGATTATTCTACTGAAAGTGAACTTACCTCAGATATATCCAGACCATCCACAACAGAAATGCCCACAACCTCATTAACTGATCATTCTACTGAAACCAAACCCACCTTAGATATATCAATACAGTCGTCAACAGAAAAACCCACAACCTCATTAACTGATTATTCTACTGAAACTGAATCCACCTCAGCTATATCCATACAGTCCTCAACAGAGATATCCACAACCTCATTAACTGATCATTCTACTGAAACTGTACTCACCTCAGATGTATCAATACAGTCCTCAACAGTGATACCCACAACCTCATTAACTGATCATTCTACTGAAACTGAACTCACCTCAGATATATCCATAAAGTCTTCAACAGAGATACCCACAACCTCATTCACTGATCGTTCTACTGAAACTATTTCCACCCCTGTTAAATCTATACAGTCCACACCAGAAATATCAACAACTTTATTTACTGAGCACTCTACTGAAACTTTAGCCACCTCTCCTCTATCCATACAGTCTACAACAGAGACACCAACAACTTTATTAACTGGTTATTCTAGTGAAACTGTACCCACTTCTGATACATCTATAACATTCACAACAGAGATACCCACAGTCTCATTCACTGAATATTCTAGTGAAACTGTACCCACAGGTAAACAGTCCTCTATACAACCCTCCACCATAATATCCACTAACCAGTCTACTGAAAGTAGACCCACTTATAATACAACTACACAGTCCTCTACACAACCCCCCACCATATTATCCACTAATCAATCTACTGTAATTAGACCCACTCCTGATACAATTACACAGTCCTCTACACAACCATCCACCATATTATCCACTAATCATTCTACTGAAAGTAGACCCACTTCTAATACAACTACACAGTCCTTTACACAACCTTTCACCACATTATCCACTAATCATTCTACTGAAAGTAGACCCACTCCTAATACAACTATACAGTCCTCTACACTGCCCTCCACCATATTATCCACTAATCAGTCTACTGAAAGTAGACCCACTTCTAATACAACTATACAGTCCTCTACACTGCCCTCCATCATATTATCCACTAATCAGTCTACTGAAAGTAGACCCACTTCTAATACAACTACACAGTCCTCTACACTGCCCTCCACCATATTATCCACTAATCATTCTACTGAAAGTAGACCCACGTCTAATACAACTATACAGTCCTCTACACTGCCCTCCATCATATTATCCACTAATCAGTCTACTGAAAGTAGACCCACTCCTAATACAACTATACAGTCCTCTACACTGCCCTCCACCATATTATCCACTAATCAGTCTACTGAAAGTAGACCCACTTCTAATACAACTATACAGTCCTCTACACAGCCCTCCACCATATTATCCACTACTCGGTCTACTGAAAGTAGACCCACTTCTAATACAACTATACAGTCCTCTACACTGCCCTCCACCATATTATCCACTAATCAGTCTACTGAAAGTAGACCCACTTCTAATACAACTATACAGTTCTCTACACAGCCCTCCACCATATTATCCACTAATCAGTCTACTGAAAGCAGACCCACTTCTAATACAACTACACAGTCCTCTACACAACCAACCACCATATTATCCACTAATCATTCTACTGAAAGTAGACCCACTTCTAATACAACTATACAGTCTTCTACACAGCCCTCCACCATATTATCCACTAGTCAGTCTACTAAGACTTCTACCCAGTCCACACCAACAACCTCTACTACCAAAAAGCCACCGAGAACACAGCCAGGTGAGTGTGAGCTTACAAATATTTTGCCATATTTTCACTATGGACTTTCATCTTTTTTTTTTTTCTTTGGATAATTATTTTTTTCACCTGATGGATTAAGTGGATTTATTCCAAATTCCCTCTGTACTTACTGTACCTCCATGGGTGATGAGATGTCAGCACCCACGCAACCATTCTAGCAATCCAGGGATTAGAAATCTCTGCTCTTTTCCCTCGTCTTTCTCCAGGTCTTCCTGGACAGATCAGAGCGCTCCAGATTAACACTGATATGTGACCAATATATATCTGACCAATCAGAAGTGCTCTGATCCATCCTGGATGCCCTGCAGAAAGAAGGGGGAGATGTATTTCAAATCCCTGGACTGCTACACTGCGAAGGCACAGACATCTCATCACCTACGGCGAAAAGTACAGCAGGGACTTGGGGGGTGGGAGTATGTTGTTGGTTAATGTTTATGGAAAAGATGAATGTACACTTTAATGTTCAGATTTAATATTAATAATTAGGGTAAAGAAACTGTTATTTATTGACTCAATTACAGTTGTGCTCATAAGTTTACATGCCCTGGCAGAATTTATGAATTCTTGGCCATTTTTTAGAGAATATGAATAATAACACAAAAACATTTATTTCACTCATGGTTAGTGTTTGGCTGAAGCCATTCATTATCAACCAATGGTGTTTACTTCTTTTAACTAGTTGCTGCCTGCCCACCATCAAATGAGGGCAGGGCGGTGTGGCTCTTGTTCTGGGACGACGTCATATGATGGCGTCCCAGAACGGCCGCTCTCGCGCGCCCGTGGGGACCCCGATCTCTGTAAAGAGCCACGTCCGCGGCTTTTTAACCATGTGATCGGCTGTGTCCAATCACAGCCGGTCACATGTAAACACGGAGATGCCAGTAATCGGCGCTCCTCGCCTCACACTGACAGAGTGTGTGGCGAGAAGAGCCGATTAGCGGCATCTCCTCACAGGAGACATCTACACATCTAATCAGGGCACTGATCATCAGTGCCCTGATTACAATAACGCCACCAGTGCCACAAATCAGTACCAGCGATGAGTACCCACCAGTGCCAGCAATCAGTGCCCACCACTGCCCACAAGTGCCACCAATCAGTGGCCATTAGTGATGCCAGTCAGTGCTGGCTATCAGTCCCGCTTATCAGTGCTGCCCATCAATGCCCATCGCTGCTGTCCATCAAAAGTTTAAATGCCCTGGTGATTTTGGCCTGATAACATGCACACAAGTTGACACAAAGGGGTTTGAATGGCTATTAAAGGTAACCATCGTCACCTGTGATCTGTTTGCTTATAATTATTGTGTGTGTATAAAAGGTCAATGCTTTCTGGACTCCTGACAGATCCTTGCCTCTTTCATCTAGTGCTGCACTGACGTTTCTGGATTCCGAGTCATGGGGAAAGCAAAATAATTGTCAATAGATCTGCGGGAAAAGGTAGTTGAACTGTATAAAACAGGAAAGGGATATAAAATGATATCTAAGGAATTGAGAATGCCAATCAGCAGTGTTTAAACTTTAATCAAGAAGTGGAAAATGAGGGGTTCTGTTGAAACCAAACCACGGTCAGGTAGACCAACTAAAATTTCAGCCGCAACTGCCAGCAAAATTGTTCGGGATGCAAAGAAAAATAACTTCAGGTGAAATACAGGACTCTCTGAAAACATGTGGTGTGGCTGTTTCAAGATGCACAATAAGGAGGCACTTGAAGAAAGATGGGCTGCATGGTCGAGTCCCCAGAAGAAAACCATTACTATACAAATGCCACAAAGTATCCTGCTTACAATACGCCAAGCAGCGCAGATACAAGACTCAAACCTTCTGACACAAAGTCATTTAGAGTGATGAGACCAAAATTGAGCTTTTTGGCCACAACCATAAACGCTACATTTGGAGAGGCGTCAACAAGGCCTATGATAAAAAGGTACGGAGGTGGATCACTGATGTTTTGGGGATGTGTGAGCTACAAAGGAACAGGAGATTTGGTCAAAATTGTTGGCAAGATAAATGCAGTATGTTATCAAAAAGTACTGTAGGAACATTTGCATTCATCAGCCAGGAAGCTGCGCATGGGACGAACTTGGACATTCCAACATGACAAAGATCCAAAACACAAGGTCAAGTCGACCTGTCATTGGCTACAGCAGAATAAAGTGGAGGTTCTGGAGTGGCCATCTCAATCTCCTGACCTCAATATTGGCTCAATATTTGATGAGCCACTCTGGGGAGAACTCAAACATGCAGTTCATACAAGACAGCCCAAGAATTTACAGGAACTGGAGGCTTTTTGCCAAGAGGAATGGGCAGCTTTACCCTCTGAGAAGATAAAGAGCCTCACCCAGAAATACCACAAAAGACTTCAAGCTGTCATTGATGTTAAAAGGGGGCAATACATGGTACAGTATTAAGAACTGGGGTATGTAAACTTTTGATCAGGGTCATTTGGGTAGTTTCTGTTGTGATTATGATTTTAAAAGAGTAAACACAGTTGATTGCTAATAAATGGCTTCAGCCAAACACTAACCATGAGTGAAAGGAACATTTTTGTGTTATCATTCATATTCTCTGAAAAATGGCCAAGAAATCATAAATTCTGCCAGGGTATGTAAACTTATGAGCACAACTGTATATCAATATTTAAATATTTCTTTTTGAATGTACATTTTTTACAGCTATATCATATGTGCAGAGACATGCCAGTCTCACATTTATATTGCATTATATATATTTTTTTGAGTATGTAATTTAACAACAATAAGCATTCTTATTTTTAGTAGTATTATTCTTAAACATTTTTAATCATATTAAGAAAACAAAGCAATTCTTAGTGAATTGTTAAATTTTTACTGTTTTCTGAAAATTAGAGGAAAATCATAATTTTTTTTTCTTTTATCACCTTCTGCTCCTACCATGCAATATAATTGAATCATTTTCTTTAGATCTACCAAGAATTTTGCAGGAAGAAAGCCTATGTGACCAAATACAAAATTATTAATTTTGTTAATTGTTAATTGTTAATTAATTTTGGGTTTCTGGAGTGGCGGCTGGTGCTGTATATTTTGGAGGGGGCGGCAAACAAGACATCCCGCCACCACCCCCGAAACCCCCCTCGGTCGGCCGGTCTCTCAGTCAAACCCCCCACCCCCCCATCGCTCGCTCATCCCCCAATCAGCCCTGCACTTACCTAATCTAGGTTATGGACAGCTTCGACTCCTTCCTGCGTCTCCTCCTCCTCGGCGGCGGCTTCCTCCTCGTTGGCTTAACCTGTGTCTCCAGCTTCATGGTGGCTTCCTCCTTGGCAGCTTCCCTCCTCCTTCCCTCGGTGGCCAATACGATCGCTTCTCCTCTCAGCTAGTTGGGTCTTAAGACCCGCTTCCTGATTGGTCAGGAGGAGAATCAGGAAGACAATAGCGAATATTGATTCGCTATTGTAACACAACTGGGTGGGCTCAGCCCACATTTTTTTTAAGCCAATTAGAGCCTCAGGCTCTAATCATGTGCTTAAAAAAAAAAAAACCCATTGAAATCCATGCGTCTGGTGCACTGCTTGGAGATTAGGGGCGCATGGATTAGGAGGACGGCGCCCTTGCACCTCTTATGGATGGGCCACTACTAGGTTTCTGCTACTTAGTTTTTATAGATTTAAAGGAGATGGAATCAAAATTGTGTATTCAAATTGCAAAGAGTATAGTTATCAAAAGGATCACAATCACAATGTTTTCACATTAAAGCAGAACTAAACTCTCTCAATCAGCATTAGCTATTTTATTCCTTATGCTGCTAGCATTAATACATAGATAGGAAGGTATATTATATTTGCTTGTTTTAAACTTTTTTTTAAATTACTTCAGTTTCCTCCTGGCTTCCGGCCTAGGCCAAATATCGTCATTCATCCCAGGAGCCTTCATGGGCATTTTAGTCTTTCATGTGGAGAGGAGGGGCTTTCTCTGCTAAGCACACCCTCCTGCTTGCATGCCTGAGCTAAGGGCAGATGGATCCCTAGAAGTAAATGATACATGAAACATCTGCCCTTACCCAAGATGGCCACAGCTAGAAATGCTAGGAGGGGTATATTTCAAATTCATTTCTCAACAAGATAAATCATGGAGACATTGAAGATAGGTGAATTTGCTTTGAATATTAAACATAAAATATTAAACATGAAATGAGTTTCAGTTTGTGGTGCTCAGATAAAATTTAGTCCCGATTTAAGAAATAAATATTTGTACAGGATAAATCCCAGTGCCAGAGTGATATTTTTGCAAATTGAAAAAAATCAGGAATTTGTAAAAACTCACTTGTTTTTATGTAATGTCTTTAAAGGAGGCAATTGTGAAAATGGTGGTTATTATGATGGAAACAAGTGTGTATGCAAAAATGAAAATTTCTACGGGATCAGGTGTGAATTCCTTGTGATTGAAATCAAAAAAAGTAAGTTTATTTCCATTCTATAAAAGGAATACATTATTGGTGGATCATGATATCTGAGAAAATATTTAAATTTTGTTATCATTTAGAGTTCCCAGCATTGCATTCACAAGGTGCCCAAAACAAGCAAATACGCAATGGGGGAGATTTACTAAAACTGGAGAAACTCAGAACCTGATACAGCTGTGCATGATAGCCAATCAGCTTCTAACTTCAGCTTGTTCAATTAAGCTTTGGCAATAAAACCTGGAAGCTGATTGGTTTCTATAAAGCGCTGCACCAGATTTTGCACTCTCCAGCTTTAGTAAATAACCCGCAATGGCTGTATATTGTCCGATTTGAGCGGGTATGGAGATAATCGGGTATGGACTCGGCCATCTAAGGGTTCCATGAAAATAGAAGTAAAATATGAGAAAGACCTCTTATAGTGTTATATTTTTAGAGGAGAGTTTATTTAATTCAAATGCTGTAAATAACGATGCATAATTACATCTATAACGTTTCTAAATTCAAAAATAAATCTTCAAAGTGATTCAATTCAGGAAAGTTTGTGATAAAGGCTGGGTTCACATCATTGCGAATTGGATGTGGCTTTCCCCGCATTCAGTTTGTATAGCAGGAGATTGTGACCGCCTCTCTATGGAGCCGGTTCGCACATTTCCGCAGCGGCTCCGGTGCGAATTGCACAGGAGCTCTGTGCGTCTTTTGGTCTGTTTCAGGTCTGAAGTCACCCACAAATTCAGGCTGAAATCGGACCTGAAACGGTAACTGGAGACACACCTGACTCTTGCTGTGAGCCGGAGCATTCTCCAGTGTGAACCCAGCCTAACAGCCAACTCTCTATATATACACTATATTACCAAAAGTATTGGGATGCCTGCCTTTACACGCACATGAACTTTAATGGCATCCCAGTCTTATTACATAAGGTTCAATATTGAGTTGGTCCACCCTTTGCAGCGATAACAGCTTAAACTCTTCTTGGAAGGCTTTCCATTAAGGTCCATTAAGACATGGATGAGGGACTTGACTGACCTGCACAGAGTCCTGACCCCAACCTGATAGTACACCTTTGGGATAAATTAGAGCGGAGACTGCGAGCCAGGCCTTCTTGTCCAACATCAGTGCCTGACCTCACAAATGCTTTTCTGGAAGAATGGACAAACATTCCCATAGACACACTCCCAAACCTTGTGGACAACCTTCCCAGAAGAGTATGGAAAGAGTATGGCACAACTGAAAACCTACTAAGACATGGCTGTCCACCTAAACTGACAGGCCAGGCAAGGAGAGTATTAACCAGAGAAGCAGCCAAGAAGCCCATGGTAACTCTGGAGGAGCTGCAGAGATCCACAGCTCAGGTGGGAGAATCTGTCCACAGGACAACTATTATGCCGCGTACACACGAGCGGACTTTCTATCCTACTTGGTCCGGCACACTTTCCGACGGACTTTGTCCGCCAGGTGCGCCGGACTTTAAAACGAACGGACTTGCCCACACACGCCGGGATTTTCCGGCGGGCTAAGTCCGCCCGTCTTTCCGACGGACTTTCGCCGGAGTTCCGGCGGACTTTCAGAATGAACGGACTTGCCCACACACGGACAAGTCCGTTCATTTTGAACGTGACTCAGGTGCGACGGGACTAGAAAAGGATGTCAATCTTGCCGCTTTTATCGGCGAGATTGACACCTTGCTAGCCCCGTCGCGGGGCATACCAGGCCCTTAGGTCTGGTATGGATTATAAAGGGGAACCCCGCTACGCCGAAAAAACGGCGTGGGGTCCCCCTAAAATCCATACCAGACCCCGATCCGAGCACGCAGCCTGGCCGGTCAGGAAAGGGGGTGGGGACGAGCGAGCGCCCCCCCCCCTCCTGAACCGTACCAGGCCGCATGCCCTCAACATGGGGGGTGGGTGCTTCGGGGGAGGGGGGCGCCCTGCGCCCCCCCCCCCCCAAAGCACCTTGTCCCCATGTTGATGAGGACAAGGGCCTCTTCCCGACAACCCTGGCCGTTGGTTGTCGGGGTCTGCGGGCGGGGGCTTATCGGAATCTGGGAGCCCCCTTTAATAAGGGGGCCCCCAGATCCCGGCCCCCCACCCTATGTAAATGAGTATGGGGTACATGGTACCCCTACCCATTTACCTAGGAAAAAAGTGTAAGTAATAAAACACACTACACAGGTTTTTAAAATATTTTATTAAACAGCTCCGGGGGGGGGATCTTCCTCCGGCTTCGGGGGTCTTCTTCCGGCTTCGGGGGTCCCTCCGCTTCATCTTCTCCCGGCGTCCGGTTGGTTCTTCTCCGCTCTCCGGCCTCTTCTCCCGGTGTCGCAGGTCTTCGGCCGGCCCCTCCGCTCTCTTCATGTAGCTCTATTGCGAGCGGAGGTCCGGACTTCTGGGCTTCTTGGCTTCTTGGCTTCTTGGCTTCTCTTCTCTTCCCCCAGATGTTGACACGACGCTCTCTCCGGCTGGACTGGTCTCTGAGGGCTGCGTTGTGACTTATATAGGCGGAGACCCCGCCCCCATATGATGTCACAGTCCCTGGGCATGCTGGGACTGTGATGTTTTAGGGGGCGTGGTCGACCACGCCCCCTAAAACGTCACAGTCCCAGCATGCCCAAGGACTGTGACATCATATGGGGGCGGGGTCTCCGCCTATATAAGTCACAACGCAGCCCTCAGAGACCAGTCCAGCCGGAGAGAGCGTCGTGTCAACATCTGGGGGAAGAGAAGAGAAGCCGAGAAGCCAAGAAGCCAAGAAGCCCAGAAGTCCGGACCTCCGCTCGCAATAGAGCTACATGAAGAGAGCGGAGGGGCCGGCCGAAGACCTGCGACACCGGGAGAAGAGGCCGGAGAGCGGAGAAGAACCAACCGGACGCCGGGAGAAGATGAAGCGGAGGGACCCCCGAAGCCGGAAGAAGACCCCCGAAGCCGGAGGAAGATCCCCCCCCCGGAGCTGTTTAATAAAATATTTTAAAAACCTGTGTAGTGTGTTTTATTACTTACACTTTTTTCCTAGGTAAATGGGTAGGGGTACCATGTACCCCATACTAATTTACATAGGGTGGGGGGCCGGGATCTGGGGGCCCCCTTATTAAAGGGGGCTCCCAGATTCCGATAAGCCCCCGCCCGCAGACCCCGACAACCAACGGCCAGGGTTGTCGGGAAGAGGCCCTTGTCCTCATCAACATGGGGACAAGGTGCTTTGGGGGGGGGGGGCGCAGGGCGCCCCCCTCCCCCAAAGCACCCACCCCCCATGTTGAGGGCATGCGGCCTGGTACGGTTCAGGAGGGGGGGGGGCGCTCGCTCGTCCCCACCCCCTTTCCTGACCGGCCAGGCTGCGTGCTCGGATCGGGGTCTGGTATGGATTTTAGGGGGACCCCATGCCGTTTTTTCGGCGTAGCGGGGTTCCCCTTTATAATCCATACCAGACCTAAGGGCCTGGTATGCCCCGCGCTCGCCGCAATAGGAAGATTTGTTTTTCCTATTGCAGCGAGCGCGAGATGCAATACCATCCCCTCGTGTCGTATTTGGTCTGTCGGACCAGCCTACACACGAGCGGGCTTTCCGTCGGACCAGCACACACACGAGCGGACTTTCCGCCCGAAACTGAGTCCGACGGAAAGATTTCAAACATGTTTGAAATCTAGGTCCGGCGGGCTTTTGGGAAGAAGTCCGCCGGAAAAGTCCGCCGCCGCCCACACACGGGCGGATTGTCCGGCACACTCTGGTCCGCCGGACCAAGTATGCCGGAAAGTCCGACCGTGTGTACGCGGCATTAGTCGTACACTCCACAAATCTGGCCTTTATGTAAGAGTGACAAGAAGAAAGCCATTGTTGAAAGAAAGCCATAAGAATTCCGTTTACCAGTTTGCGAGAAGCCATGTGGGGGACACAGCAAACATGTAGAAGAAGGTGCTCTGGTCAGATGAGACCAAAATATAATTTTTTGGCCTAAAAGCAAAACAGTATGTGTGACGGAAAACTAACACTGCACATCACCCTGAACACACCATCCCCACCGTGAAACGTGGTGGTGGCAGCATCATGTTGTGGGGATGCTTTTCTTCGGCAGACTGAGACTGGGGTGGAGGTTCACCTCCCAGCAGGACAACAACCCTAAACATACAGCCAGAGCTACAATGTAATGGTTTAGATCAAAGCATATTCATGTGTTAGAATGGCCCAGTCTAAAGCCAGACCTAAATCCAATTGAAAATCTGTGGCAATACTGGAAAATTGCTTTTAACAGATGCTCTCCATCCAATCTGACAGAGCTTGAACTACCAGTGTATTGCAAAGAAAAATGGGCAAAAATGTCACTCTCTAGATGTGCAAAGCTGATAGAGAAATCCCCAAAAAGACTTGCAGCTGTAATTGTAGTGAAAGGTGGTTCTACAAAATATTGACTCAGGGGGGCTGAATACTAATGCATGCCACACTTTTCACATATTTATTTGTAAAGCATTTTAAAAACCATTTATCATTTTCCTTCCACTTCACAATGATGTGCCACTTTGTGTTGATCTATCACATAAAATCCCAATAAAATACATTTACATTTTTGGTTGTAACATGACAAAATGTGGAAAAGGGGTATGAATACTTTTTCAAGGCACTGTAAAAATATTGTTTTCTTTTATAACTCATTAAACTACCCCCACAAAACGAACCCCATATAATGAGTAAAAAACATTACCTAGTTTTTTTGAGGGGCATGATGGTTGTTTCAGGATTTTTTTTAGACAATAGAAAAAATGGATTCCAGGTTACAACTGTTTCCGACGGGAAATGTTGGATGTGAGCTTGTTGTCGGAAAGTCCGACCGCGTGTATGCTCCATCGAACATTTGCTGTCGGACTTTCCGCCAACAAATGTTTGCTAGCAGGTTCTCAAATTTTCCGCCAACAAAACTTTGTTGTCGGAAAGTCCGATCGTGTGTACACAAGTCCGTCGCACAAAAGTTCACGCATGCTCGGAATCAAGCAGAAGGAGCCGCACTGGCTATTGAACTTCCTTTTTCTCGGCTCGTCATACGTGTTGTACGTCACCGCGTTCCCACGTTCGTAATTGTTGGCCAACATTTGTGTGACCATGTGTATGCAAGACAAGTTTGAGCCAACAACCTTCAAACAAAATTCCATGGTTTTGTTGGCGGAACAAGAAAACGTAAAGACATTTTTTAAAATTTTTTTTGTTGTTTTATCATACCATTATATATTAAGAAATATAAAATATTTTTAAAATATGTAATTAACCTACAGTGTACTGTCTGTTGACTTTTTTAAAAACTCTTTTTACATTTATTGTAGACTTGAAGTTACTGGAAAAATTCAAGGCTTCTCCAAAGTAATGGAGATTTGTTATGCAGTACACCCTGGTATTGTTCAGGAAACGGCAATGCTTCTCTGAGTTGTCCTATGCATACATGTGCAACGTAACTTCTTAAATGCCAAATTTCAGTGTTTGTTAAAATATGGTGCACATGCATACAGAGAAGCATTGGCATTTATACGTGTACAGAGTACAGAGGCATACAGCCATTCCCTTCTATAGTTGGCTGTACTCCCTATCTGCAGCTCTCCAAACGTGGAAAAATGCAATTTTATTAATGCTAGGCATATTTTATGCCTAATTATGTCCATGTGCATGTAACGTAACACAGCAACTCCCGGCTGTCATTTTGACTGCCGAAATTTGCTGTAAAATGTGATGTTGGGAGTGACATTAGGAAAGAAGTACCGGGCATACCACACATGACTTGTGTTCTTCTATAAAGTGTACAACACAGTTGAGTAAGTATTGTAAAACACTACATAAGCCAAATAAATAATGACACTTGTAATTAAAGCTGAACTCCAGGCAGATATAAAAGACACAAATGAATGCAGCTCATTAACCATTAATACATTCATATATTTTCTGTATTTTAAGCAGTGAAAACACCTGCATTTGGCTTGGCATGAGCATCTTGCATTCCACTTTACAGTCTGTAGAGCTTAGAGCTTAGAGGGGATGAGGAAAGATAAAATTGTTAGTGTGTTGTTTCTCCTTTCCCTGTCCAGTCACAGAGTGAATGTAGTGAGGGGACCTGTAAGTAAAAGTGAAAGTGCAGCAGGGACAGCCAGGGCCATGTAGTGTGTGGCAGAGCAGTGTAAATCTCAAGACTGGATGGACAGAAATATAAATCCTTTAGCAGGTAAAACAACTTTCAATTTACAACTTTCTGTACAACAAATTACAGTATTTCATCTGAATATTAAGCTTTTGTCTAGAGTTCAGATTTAAATGAAAAAAAAGTACATTTTGCTATTAAAGAGAATTCTGTTAAATGAGCACAAAAAAATATTTGAAATAATATTTATGCTAATAACTTAAAATGTGAACAGAAAACACACTAGAACTTGATATGTGCTTCTCTTTATAGAAATCGTCACTGTGACAGTAACAGTCAACATTACCGTAGGAGAAAACTTTACTGAAGACCTCAGGGATGAAAACTCTGACAAATACAAAAAGTATAAAGAGAATTTTCTGAGTGAGGTAATGTATGTTGTGATTACTCATGATTCAATCTTATTTGAAGTTGTATTGAAATTGAAATGTGTTTGTGTGTATAAATGTATATATATATATATATATATATAGCGGGTAAAATAAGTATTTAACATGTCACCATTTTTCTACGTAAATATATATGTAGTGGGCACATACTTTTATATTCTCATATAAAAGCCTGGTCACATGGTCAGTAGAGAGTTTCCTGTTCAAGCTTGGAGAAGCCAGCCAACGGAGCCCCCCCCCCCTTGCGAGAAGGGTGGGGAACCGGCCTCCATAGAGGAAGAGACGACACCGTACAGCATGTAGTCGCTGGTGTCGTTGGCCGCCTCTGCGGGGAAGGGAACGGGCCAGAAAGGAGAAAAGGGAACAAAGAATCATTGCAGAAGAAGTAGCAACAAAGCGGGATGAAATTGGGCGATCGATCGTTTATGAGTGGCACATGGACTATTGATCACGTGAGTGAAAGCCCAAGGGAAGGGTACTGCCAGAGGCTGAGGGATGTTGGTACGCAAGTAAGTAAGACAGGCGTTGATGGCCTGTGACTTTGGGTTCAGCAATGCCCCGGGATTCCAATCAGTCAAGCGGGAGGAGTTATTCAGAGTGACTTTTCTTTAGCTCAACTTGGAAGTACCATGCAGATGGGAAGTAGTGGTAAAAGGGTAGCTGTAAAGCTGCAAGCACACATATAGAGATACAGACTGTTCTTGAAAAGTTCTGCAGATGAAGAAGTTATTCAGAGTGACTCTTTATCGATTATTCTCTATCAAATCTACTTCCATCTTCCCTGATTGAAGAAATCGCACAAAGTGATTTCCTATTATCCGCAATGATTCTAGGTTCTTGCATGAGAGACAGTGAAAAGATGATAATGCAATAAAAGAGCATCTCAAAAGAAACCCTTCTCCTATCCCAGTTCATGTTACTTAATAAAGCAAGAGAAAAATGCATGACATTTGTAGGACTTAAGCCCAGTCTACTGGCGACCTATTACCCCAATTTCTCCCCCTCCTTTTTACCTTATAAATGACACGACCCGATTCTTGGGGTAAATGGCCTTTATGGCCTATTTATTAACAACTATAAATTTACATAAATAACAATAAATAACCGTAACATTTTAATAAACTTTTTAAGGGGTAATATAGGAAAAACAACCCTACCCCTGGTCACTGCAAACAACCTCTTTTACCTTTCTGGCCTCCAGTCGGCAACCCCCTGACTCGGAGACATTACCCAAACGTTCCCAGTGACCTAACCTTTAACCTCTTCCAGGTTACCCCATCGTAACTTAAAAGTACCTGAAATGAACCCCCATCCTTCCATGGATGGGTACAAATAACCCCCATCAAATGAATGGGTACCATAAACAACTCCCATCCCATGGATGGGTACTCCATGTTCCATACATGTAACCATTTTCGCTCAATTCTAGCGACCCCAACACAGCCAATTCAACCCAACAACCCTCTAACCCCATGTGTACCAAATAGGGCGGGAGGGTGGGAATCTCTTTCTCCTCCGCTCTGTGACTGACGTCACTTCCCCTCTCTCCTACTCTTTCTCTCAGCGTGGCTAACTCCCCTCCCCTTTTCTAAAAGGAGAAACAACCCTAAAGCGGCAACTGTGCTGTCCAGCACTGTCAAGCTGTCCCTGCGCCTATTTGCCTTGCTGTATGGCTCCGGGACTGTCTATATGGACTGTGTTTTTGGATTTATGGGCTGCGATGGGCTAGGTGGTAAGCGTGAATTACGGATATAATAATTAATCAGCCCCTCCTTCGGGGGTAAGCGCTACATATATCTAAAGGTGCTATTGACATGACATTTTCACCACATGTCGGTAACAACTCATGCAATCCATACATACCAAGAAACCAAAACAAATAATTTCAGGAATGAAGTTATGTGTAATAAAATGGAATGACACAGGGTAAAAGTATTGAACACGCTAACTGAAATGTATTTAATACTTGATACAAAATCCTTTGTTGGTAATGAAAGCTTCCAGATGCCTCCTGTATGGAGAAACTAGTCGCATACATTGCTCAGGTGTGATTTTGGCCCATTCTTCCACACAGTCTTCAAATCTTGAAGGTTTCATGGGCCTCTTCTACGAATTCTGATCTTTAGTTCTTTCCATAGATTTTCTATTGGATTCAAGTCAGGTGATTGGCTGGACCATTCTAGCAGCTTTTTTTCTTTCTTTGAAACCAATTGAGAGTTTTCTTGGCTGTGTTTGGGATCATTGTCTTGCTGAAATGTCCACCCTTGTTTCATCTTCATCATCCTGGTAGATGGCAGCAGATTTTTATCAAGAATGTCTTGGTACATTTTTGCATTCATCCTTCCTTCAATGATATGAAGTTTGCCAGTACTGTATGCTGGAAAACAACCCCACACCATCATAATCTGATTTCATAAATTGTATGCTTTGTTATACTATCTTTGTGCTCTTATTTGTATAATGTTTCAGATTTATTTTGCACATCCCCTGAAGAAGCTAATTGCGAAACATGTCGGGCTAGTGTGCTACATATTTTTTATCGATCCTGAATTCTTTGTAAAATATGACCACCCAGTATTTGCTACTTAAATTGATTATATATTCTGTACAATTTTAACTATGTGTACATAAACAATTTTCTATTTTTGTGATCAGTTGAAATTACTCTGTTTTTCCATGGCACCGCCAAAATCCACCTCAATCCTCCAATCTAACCCCACACCATAATGTTCCCACCTCCCAACTTCACTGTTGGTATGGGGGGTGTTTTTGGGGTGACGTGCCATTTGACCTCCAAACATGGCGTGTATAATGGCATCCAAAGAGTTCAATTTTAGTCTCTTCTGACCAGACTATATTCTCCCAGTATTTCACAGGCTTGTCTAAATGTTGTGCAGCAAACTTTAAATGAGCTTCAACATGCCTTTTCTTCAGCAATGGAGTCTTGCGTGGTGAGCAAGCATACAAGCCATGGCGGGTGAGTGCATTACTTATTGCTTTCTTTGAAACAATTTACCTGCTAATTCCAGGTCTTTCTGAAGCCCTCCACAAGTGGTCCTTAGCTTTTGGAAAACTCTTCTAATAGTTCTTTTCACTCCTCTGTCAGAAATCTTGCGAGGAGCACCTGGTCGTGGCCGGTTTATGATGAAGTGATGTTCTTTCCACTTTCGGATTATGGCCCCAACAGTGCTTACTGGAACATTCAGAAGTTTAGAAATACTTCTGTAACCAATGTCATCAGTATGTTTTGCAACAATAAAGGTACAAAGGGAGATCTTTGCTTTTACCCATCATGAGATGTTTCTTGTGTGACACCTTGGTAATGGGACACCTTTTTATAGGCCATGAGTTGAGACTGAACCAGCTGATATTAATTTGCACTGACAAGGGGAAGGATTGCTTTCTAATTACTGATAGATTTCAGCTGGTGTCTTGGCTTTCCATACCTTTTCAACCTCCCTTTCTTCATGTGTTCAATACCTATTCTCTCTGTCATTCCATTGTATTACACATAACTTAATTTCTAATTTCTTTGTTTTGATTTATTTGTATATATGGATTGCATGAGTTGTTACCGACGTGTGGTGAAAATTTCATGTCAGTAGCACTTTTAGAAATATATTTACCTAGAAAAATGGTGACGTGTTCAATAGTTATTTTACCCGCTGTATATAATCAGAAAACCTTAGGTATTTTCTTGTCTGGATTACAGACCCCTAAACAGAACGCTTATTAATTCTTAACCCAGTACATCTCCATTTCACATTCTTAGCTACGCATCATACTAACTTTGCTGTTGTTTGCAGATCTTAATGAGTCTTTTTAGGCAATTTACATACACAAGCAGTGACTCTTCTTTTATCAGATGGCTCCATCTTGAAGACAAACTGAGCTTCAAAACAGACACAACATACTCCATAGATCCCAATTGTCCCTAATTTGTAGGAACTGTCCCTATAGACTGGAAGCAAATCTCTTGTCCCTTGTTACTCCTCAAATGTCCCTCTTCATTCTCTGAAGTATAGACCTTTATGAAAAAAAAATACACTATAGGGGTGTATTTATAAATAATTTTCATCCTTTGAAACTGCATGCACATTAATTCTGTGCAAAGGGGGATAAAATCACATGTTACTAAGCTATTTTCTCTCCAAGTTGAATGCTGTTATTTATAAAGAATACACTTAACCAGGAAAGTACCACATTATGGCCACTGGATGGAGCTGTTGATCATAGTAAATAAGTATTTATTTATGTTATTGTCAGCTCCATCTAGTGGCCATAATGTGGTATTTTCCTGATTCATGCTACTCTTTACAAATCATTAATACTCAATCTAGTAAGAAAATAGCCAAAGGACATGTGACGTTGTACCTGTTTGCACAGATTACAGAGTGTTAGACTGTCCAAAACCTCTTATACAACCCTACATTATTGGATATTGTTATTATTGTTATTGGATATTGTTATTATGGGTAATTGTGTGTTGGTTTATCAAATTATTGTTGTTCATGTACAATGTCTCTTGGGGAGTGGCAGGGTACTGTGGAAAAGTTTTAGGCAATAATGTAACATAAGAATGTTTTCAGAAATAGAAGTGTTAATGGTTTAATTTTATCAATTAACAAAACTGAAAGTAAATGAACTGAAGAGAAATCCAAATCAAAACAATATTTAGTGTGACCACCCTTTACCTTTAAAAAAGAATCAATTCTTCTAGGTACACTTGTACACAATTTTTGAAGGTACTTGGTAGGTAGGTTGTTGCAAACATCTTGGAGAACTAACCACAAGTCTTCTGAGGATGTAGGCATCTCAAATCCTTCTGTCTCTTCATGTAATCCCAGACAGACTCCATGTTGTTGAGATCAGGGCTCTGTGGGGGACAAACCATCACTTTCAGGACTCCTTGTTCTTTACACTGAAGATACTTCTTAACGATATTGGTTGCATGTTTGGAGTGGTTGTCCTGCTGCAGAATAATTGTGGGGCCAATCACATGCCTCCCAGATGGTATAGCATGATGGATAACTATCTGCCTGTATTTCTTATGCCACGTACACACGAGCGGACTTCTCGTCGGACTGAACTCCGACGGTCATTCCGACGGAGTTCCGCTGAAACGGACTTGCCTACACACGATCACACCAAAGTCCGTTCGTTTAGAACGCCATGACATATGATGATACTAGAAAAAGGAAGTTCAATAGTCAGTAGCCAATAGCTGCCCTTGCGTTGTTCTTGGCCGTCGGACTAGCATACAGACGAGAGGTTTTCCCGATAGGAGTCCATCGGAAAGATTTGAAACATGTTCTATTTCTAGGTCCGTCAGAATTTTCAAAAGGGAAGGTCCGATGAAGCCCACACACGATCGGAATGTCCGACGGAATGGTTCCGTTGGACCTTTTCTGCCGGAAAGTCCGGTCGTGTGTACGCGGCATTAGGATTGAGGACACCATTGATCCTGACCAAATCTCCAACTCCATTTGCAGAAATACAGCCCCAGACTTGCAAGGAACCTCCATCATGCTTTACTGTTGCCTGTGGAAACTAATTATTGTACCGCTCTCCAGCCCTTCGCCAACAAACTGCCTCTTACTACAGCCAGATATTTCAGATTTTGACTCCAGAGCACCTGCTGATATTTTTCTGCACCCAGTTCCTATATTTTCCTGCATTGTTGAGTCCCTTACCTTTCTTTTCACGTTGGATGTATGGCTTTCTTCCATGAAGACCACTTCTGGCTAGACTTCTCCAGACAGTAGATGGATGTACCTGGGTCCTATGGGTTTCTGCTAATTCTGTGCTGATGGCACTGCTTGACATGTTCTGGTGTTGAAGGCATGATGTGTCTTTCATCTGTTGCATTAAGTTTCCTTAGCTGACCACCGTGTCTACGGTCCTCAACATTGGATAGCACAGTGGCTAAGTGGTTAGCACTGGCAGCAGTAGGGGCATTATTTCAAGTCTCAACCATATTGCTACCTGCCTGGAGTTATCATGGTCTCCCAGTAAAAGGCATGGTGGTAAGTAATGGGCTCCTTTCTAAATTGCCCCTAGTATGTGTATGTATGCATGTGAGTTAGGGGTCTTGAATTGTAAACTCTTGAAGGCAGGGACTGATGTGAGGGTACAATCTATAAGTAAAGCACTGGGTAAATTGTCAGTTCTATATAAATATCTGTAAAAATGAATTAAAGGGAGAGTTAGTCAGCAAAACAGAGGAAAAAAGATATAAGAGAACTGTAACATAAAAATGGATCTCTGTTGGAGTCCCAGGTAGCCCTAAAACATGGGGTGCTACAGAAGTAGGAAAGTTAAGCTTAATTCCCTTTTTCCTCCTGCTATGCTTCATTAGTGGTCCTCACTTATGATCTACACTATGTGCATAAGACAACACCTGGGTTTTGGGTTGAGATCTGGAGGCATGCATGGGCTCTGCTAAGTGCCCCCCATGCAACCCATATTTTTAGCATTTCCTTCAAAGTCAGAACCTTATTCTTCAAAGTCCATGTAACCACCGGCCAGTCTTCTCCTTACTTCTTGTAAATGTGACAAAACAACATTTAAGGGTACACACCCTCAGCAGCAGGAGGGTCTTTTCAATCCCCCCACCCCACTCCCCAAAAAAAAACTCTCCTGTCGTTCCTGTTGATAGGAAATTGGGAAAATCTCTTGTAGGCAGACTGGGAGTGATGAAGAGACTTTTCTTTAGGCTGGAATTTTACTTTAAAATCAAGATCATGCTGCAAAATCGGATTGGGGGTTCCTAACAGTGTGAACAAAAAATTGACTTTATCATTTTGCTTTTGAGTTTTATTTTTTCTGGTAATATGGGAAAAACACCTCAAAGTTTTTTTTTTTGTCTTGCAGATGGAAAGGATCTACAGAGCCCTAAATAGATTCATAAAAATCCAGTTAATATCTTTCAGGTATGAGAACTTATGTGTGTACCAAATACTATATAGAGGTATATTTATTTTCCTGCTCTCAAATAAACCCTTTGGCCTCATTCACAGGGGGAAATTACATCCGTGCCCCGTGCAGGGCTGTGTTTACCACACGAGGGCGCACAGTCTCATTCATGTCCTAATACGACATCCATGTGTGTGTGGCTGTTGTCCCCAAATTCACCCTTGGTGCATTCAGGACCATGCACCCACACAATACTTTGGGAGAAGCCTCTGTATCTGTGTAGCCGATGAGTACCAATTGACAATAATAGGACTGGTGGAACAGGAATGCACACAACACCTGTGCATCCCCGTGCCACATGGCCGTGCATGGGACATGGATGTAATTGCCCCATGTCAACTAGGCCTTCAAGTAAAAGGTTCACCACTTGAACCCAAGGCCTTTTCTGGCACTTTTTTGTTTACATTATTTTTTTTTTTGCTAGAAAATTTCTTAGAACCCCCAAACGTGAAATATTTTTTTGAAACAGAGGCTCTAAAGAATAAATTGGTAAGTGTTACAATTTTTTTTGTCACACTGTATTTGTACAGCGGTTTTTCAAATGCAATTTTTTGGGATAAAATACACTTTTTTCAATTTTAATAGAAAAAAAACTAAAAAATAATATAGAATTTTCTGAAAAAATATAAAAGATGATGTTACGCAGAGTAAATGGATACCAAACATGTCACGCTTTAAAATTGGGCATCAGCGACAAACTATGTAAATTTTACTATCCATAGGTGATGTTTTAAAGGTCTTTACAGGTTACTACTTTAGATTTACAGAGGAGATCTGGTGCTAGAATTACTGCCCATGATCTGACATTCATACTGATACCTCACATGTGTGGGACAATTGCTGTTTGTGCGTGTGCTGGACCGACGGGCGCTTTAGCCTTTGCACGCCAACAGGGGGGGGGGGCACTTAATTTTTTTTTCTAATGATCGATTTATTCATTTTTTATTCTTACACTGTTGCTTTTAAAAAATTATTTTTATTGTTGTCACAAGGAATCACTTGTGACAGCAATAGGCATGTGACAACAAGTACTCTTTATGGAGGGATCTGGGGTCTAGAAGACCCCAGATCCCTCCTCTGCCCTCTAGGGGCAGTCTAGGGGAAAACTCAGGGCCAATTCACACTGACTTTCACTAAAATGTATGGAAAACGCATGTACATTTCCACCCATTTTAGTTGCATTTTAATGTGCAATGAAGTTCGCTGACATACGCTTTGATGTCCGTTGACATGGATGTGCACAGCATTATGGTGTGATAAAGACACATTGGAAATTGTTGTTTTTCAGATGTCCTTCCATTTGTATTTCTGCCTGTACCCCTGTTGCAGATCTTCCCTCACTTCCTGTCTGGCAAATTCATTGTCAACGGGACATTTCACTATAATGTGTAAAAAATTCTGACTACACTTGCAGATAAATGAAATAAGTAAATTAAATACCGTGGAAAAAAAATTATATCAACAATTCTTTAATCACCATATAAATTTCATAAACATGAAATGAATAAACATCACATGAAAATTAATCAAAATTGTCGACAAATATATAAAAAGCAACAAGTCCATAATAAAATAAACCAAAAATGTCAATTGTGTCCAATCTTTAAATCTTTTTTGCCAAAGATATAAACAACACACTTAGATTTTCAAAGTGTCTACCTGATACGAGGGATAAAAGCGTATAAACTTTCAGAGCTCTGTTGGCTCTATCCCTGTGAGCGGACAGGCTGTGTGAGATGACGTCACTCCAATAAGGCTTCACCCTACGTGTTTCGATGTAATGTCATCATCAGGGGCTTTAGATGTTTATACACTGTTATCGTTAGGCTGCTTTCACACTGAGGTGCCCCGCTAGCAGCTGAATAGCGCCGCTAAAACGACAGTAAAGCACCGCTAAAAATAGCAGCACTTTACCGCCAATGCCCCAGTGTGAAAGCACCCTTAGTGTTGGGTAAACACTTTGAAAATGTAATGCCCTGTACACACGGGCGGACTTTTCAACCAGACTGGTCCGACGGACCGAATCCGGCGGACAATCCAACTGTGTGTGGGCTCCATCGGACCTGCAGCAGACTTTTTCGGTCAAAAATCTGACGGACTTTAGATTTGAAACATGTTTCAAATCTTTCCGATGGACTCGAGTCTGGTCGAAAAATCCGCTCGTCTGTACGCTAGACCGACGGATGAAAACCCACGCTAGGGCAGCTATTGGCTACCGGCTATCAACTTCCCTATTTTAGTCCGTCCGTCATCATGTACGAATCCGTCGGACTTTGGTGTTATCGTGTGTAGGCAAGTCCGTTCGTTCAAAAGTCTGTCGGAAGTCCGTCAAAAGTCCGTCGAAAGTCCGTCGAAAGTCCGTTGGAAAGTCTGTCGGACCAGTCCGGTCGAAAAGTCCGCCCATGTGTACGCGGCCTTAGAGTTTAAAAGCTCTTCATATTCCCATGATCAAGCTGTCAATCTTTAAAAAAACTTTTACAGTATTGACATGTAATGACCTAACTTTCTCAGTCATTTCATGTATATTACTTCTTGTAACTTTGTTATTACTTTTGTCATTATTCTAGCTCTGGAAGTGTTATTGTGAACCATGAAGTCAGTACAGAAGTCCCTTTCAATAATTATATAGAAGAGAGAGCCAACTTTTCACAAGATGTGGAATATGTTTTACGTAATACAGAATACAGCAAATGCGCATACAATACATCAATGGATCATGGTAAACATGCCTTCCTTTCTTTATTTTTTCCTTGCTTATCTATCTATCTATCTATCTATCTATCTATCTATCTATCTATCTATCTATCTATCTATCTATCTATCTATCTATCTATCCAGTGCCAGCCCATCCATTAGTGGCACAATCCATGCGGCCGGCCCCTAATCTACATGTAGGGCGCAGTACGCATGGATTCCAATGTTTTTTTTTTTTAGAAGCACACAATTAGAGCCGGAGGCACCCCGAGCCCACCCATTTGAGTGACATTAGCAAATTAATATTCGCTAATGTTTTCCTGTTTCTCCTCCTGGCCAATCAGGAAGCAGGTCCTGAGTACCGTTTGGGTCCTAAGACCCGATTGGGCACGAGTCCTAACTCCTGATTGGCTGGGAGGAGAATCGACCGCGTCGGGATTCAGGAGGAGACACGGGGCAGTGCTTTAAAGAATGCATAATCCAGTTGCACTTATCCTTAAACCTTAGATCTTAAACCAAAGCCCATATTGTCCCTTGATACTAGAAAGTACACTATTCTATCATTTCATAAGCAAAGTAGAAACCTAGAACCGACTACCTACCTGAAAATCAACAGTACCTAAATGTAAGCACACCTGGAATAAACAAAATATGTCATCTGGGACAATTCTGATATTTCTCGTATATACTGTATGTAAAAATCAGCACTTTTGGCTAGAAAATAACTTAGAACCTCTAAACATTACATATTTTCTGAAACCAAGGGCCCTGGAGAATGAAATGGTGACTGTTTCAATTCATTTGGCGCACAATATTTGTAAAAATAATTTTTTTTAACCACTTCAGCTCCAGATTTACCCCCCTTCCTGACCAGGTCATTTTTTGCAATACGGCACTGTGTTACTTTAGCTGACAATTGCGCGGTCATGCAGAACTGTACCCAAATAAAATTGATGTCCTTTTTTTTCCACAAATAGAGCTCTCTTTTGGTGGTATTTGATCACCTCTGCATTTTTTATTTTTGTGCTACAAACAAAAAAAGAACGACAATTTTTTAAAATTATTTTAAACAATTACAAAATATTTTAAATATTATTACTTTCTGCTATAACACATATCCAGTAAAAAAATGTAAAAAATCTAGTGGAAGGCATGGATCGGTGTTCCTGCTTTGCAGGAACACAGGATCCATGCATTCTGTATTAATTGTGTACAGAGCAATCAGCGGGTGCCGGCGGACATCTGGTCTGCAAGACCCGCTGATCAGCCCCCACTGTGTAGATTCACAGCGGGAGCGAGCTGGCGGCTGCTGGAAGTGCAGGGTCACGAATATACAGTATACGTGATCCTGCGCAGCGTGTCCGCCCTGTAGAAGTAGAAGAGCCATAGGGCGGTCTGCGAGTGGTTAATGAATTTTAGTGCACGCAAACACAATAAAATATATCTGATAAAATATAAAAGACGATGTTACTAGTAAATAGATACCTAACATATCACATGGAAAGGCGACAAACTACGGGTACATTAAATTATCCATAGGCAAAGATTTAAAAGACTTTACAGGTTACCAGTTTATGGTTCCACAGAAGGTCTGGCAGTAGAATTATTGCTGTCACTCTGATGTTCACAGCGATAGATCACATATGTGGTGATAACACCATTTACATACTGTATGCGGGGGGATAGGGTGCTTTTCATTTTTATTATTATACTATTTATTTTTTCACATCAACTTTATTGCTATCACAAAGGATGAGCACGTTCTCTTGATCCCAAGTAAACTAAGTTGTCTTTTATCTTAATGTTAACATTTTTGTTAAAAGGGTCCGGTCCCTTGACCCCTTTCTAGGTTGTTTCTATACCAGCTATGAATTTTTTGTCTGTCCGGGAGCTTGTGTTTGCTACCCTTGATCACTGGTATGTGTTGGGAATGGGAAAGTGGCATTGAGTGTGGTGGATCACCACATGTGTCTACATACCTGGAAGTACTGGGTATTTCCTTTAGCTCTTGGTGGGGGGAGTCAAAAAAAGTGAACTTACTGTTGAGATTTTAGGCTTAAAACAAACCAGTTGCCTTGCCTTGAATGGGTAAAATTGCTTTAGGGCCGCTTCACACCAGAATGCGGTACAGGAAAAGCGAATTCCGTGTACGTTTCCTACAACGTGCTCGAAATGCACTTTGATCTGTTGCGGGTGCCAATGAAATGTTCATGGTGCCACAAATGCAGATCACAAATGCAGTGCATGTGTGAGCACCAGATTGCATTGTCCCGCATTTTTGAAAAGTAGTGTATGCACTACTTTTATTGCGTTCTGGGGTGATTTGAAGCCAGCTCAAATAATTGGGCTTCCAAGTCGCACCACATGGGAACGGGCAGGAATCGCACAGGATGCGATTTAGGTGTGAATCGGGCCTTCATATTAGACTAAAAATTGATGAATCTTTTTTACCTGGATATACTATGGAGTTGTACCATCTAAAACGGGGGAACAAAGCTCTCCTTAAAATGAATCAAATATAAACATTTTATCTTTAACTGTCTTTTATTAGAATTTTGCAAATAGAATAGTAACAGTCTAGGAATATAAACCAGGATGGGTCCAGAGAAAAGATAAAAGTGATGCGTGTAGATCATCCTAATATACAACAATCAAGACTTCAAATAGTTGGATCACACGTCAACCTTAAAATTAAAGTAGCATTCAAAAATGACATACAATAAGGAAATTTAATTGGATTAGCAGTGAAGGACATAGGTTCCTTAACATGCAAACAAATGACCTACGTACACATAGTAGTGTTGAAAATGACGTTGATGAACCAATATTAATTGTCAAACTGTAATCGCATGAAAAGGGGGATCCACAACTGCCTTCTGGGAAATTGCTGAGTTATTAAATAGTATTGCTCTGCCAAAACAAGGGTTCAGCCTACCAACATTTCCCAGGGAGGTGGGCATAAGAGTCAACCCACCTAGCCTACATGAGGCCAACTGTTAGCTTTTCAAGAGAAAAAGATAAAAAGCTTAGGAAGGGAGAGTAAGAAAAGAAAAAAGATATAAAGAGATCTCTGCAGCAGACACCAAACAATGGAAGCTACCCAACAGTATTAGACCGAATTCCCAAGCTCTAAATTTGATTACATTAGACATGTGAGATTAGTTTCATTTCGAATAAATATTCTGACAAATTTTTCATTAATCGAGATTTCAGATATATCCAAATCCACAAATTGAAGTACAAACAAATTTTACCAAATTCTCTGAATAACGAAACAAAATTTGTACGAATTTCCAAAATTCAGATTGAAATTCGACTCAAATTTTACATTGAATTCCATTAGAATTCGAACTGTAAGCATATTGTTGAAATCAAAGACTGTGTGTGTTATTAGTGTACCATTTCAAAATAATGCTGTTTATCTGGTATGGATTTTAAGGGGAACCCCGCACCAAAATGTAAAAAAAAAATGGCTTGGGGGTCCCCCCAAAAATCCATACATGACCTTTATCTGAGCATGCAACCTGGCAGGCCACAGGAAAAGAGGGGGGGGATAACAGAGCGCCCCCCCCTGAACCGTACCAGGCCACATGCCTTCAACATGGGGCGGGTGCTGTGGAGTAGCCCCCCAAAACACAGTGTCACCATGTTGATGGGGACAAGGGCCTCATCCCCACAAACCTTGCCTGGTGGTTGTGGAGGTCTGCGGGCAGGGGGCTTATCGGAATCTGGAAGCCCCCTTTAACAAGGGGACCCCCAGATCCCGACCTCCCCCCCTGTGTGAAATGATAACAGGGTACAAATGTACCCCTACCATTTCACAAAAAAAGTGTGAAAATGGTAAAAATGACATGACACGGCTTGGGACAAGTTTTTTGTTAAAAAATAAAAAAATAAATATGTCCCATGAAGTCCATTCATCTTCTTCTCTAGCTCCGCTGGACCGAACCCCCCCCCCCTGCACCCCCCAAGTATGAAATTTAAAGGAATATTTCACTTTTATTGTTTCACTTTAAGCATTACTAAAATCACTGCTCTTGAAAAAACGACCGTTTTTAAAACTTATTTTTGCATTGATACATGTCCCCTGCGGCAGGACCCAGGTCCCCAAACACTTTTTATGACAATACCATGCATATAAGCCTTAAAAATTAGCACTTTTGATTTCTCCTATAAACTTTTAAAGGCTGTTCTGCGGCTTTCGAATTTGCCACAAACACCCCTAATTGTTCACTATTCAGCGAACAGGCGAACACCCGATGTTCGAGTCGAACTTACGTTCGACTCGAACATCGGGCTCATCCCTTATTATTAATACAAACAAGATCAATGTGTATAAATAACAATCAGTTGTTTGGTTACTCGGCTGCTGCATTCGAATTAAAATAAAATCTAAAATCTTTCATTCAAAGTTTATCGATTCAAACGTTTCAAATCGAGAACAAATCGGTAATTTCAAAGAAAATTTGAAAAATACATAGAACAAATTCCGAATACGAATCCCCAATACGAATCTTAATAACTTGTATAAGGAATCTAAACGAACAAAATCCATTTTTTGTCATGCACATGTCTAGGTCACGTTGCTTTTGTTTGGTATAAATAATTCTGAACACATCATTAGTCATGATCCAGTTTATTTTATGCTTTACTAAAAGTGGAGGAACCATAGACCATCAACATCTAGTTATAGCTATTCTAGATGTTGAGAATATACCTGGGAAGGCTGTCCATAAGGTTTAGGACCCCAAACTCACTCTTCCATGTCTTTATGAACCTTGCTATGTGCACTGGTGTGCAGTCATGTTGGAACAGGAAGGGGTCATTCCCAAACTTGGGAGCATGAAATTGTCCAAAATGTCTTGGTATGCTGACACCTTAAAAGTTCCCTTCACTGGAACTAAGGGGCCAAGCCCAACCCCTGAAAAACAACCCCACACCATAATCCCCCCTCCACCAAATGATTTGGACCAGTGTACAAAGCAAGGTCCATAAAGACATGGATGAGCGAGTTTGGGGTGGAGGAACCTGATAGAACACCTTCGGGAGCGCAGTCTACGAGCCAGGCCTTTTTGTCCAACATCAGTGCCTGACCTCACAAATTCACTTCTGGAAGAATGGTCAAACATTCTCATAGACACACTCCTAAACCTTGTGGACAGCCTTCCCAGAAGAGTTGAAGTTGTTGTAGCTGCAAAGGGTGGGCCAACTCAATATTGAACCCTACAGACTAAGACTGGGATGCCATTCAAGTTCATGTGCATGTAAAGGTAGGTGTCCCAATACTTTTGACACTATAGTGTATATGTAGGGATGAGCTTGAACATCGGGTGTTCGCCCGTTCGCCGAACAGCAACTATTATGGGGCGTTCACAGGAAATTTGAGCACTACGGAATGCCCCATAATGCACTGGGAGATCGCAGTGCATTGCTGTATGATGATTGGCCAAAGCATGCACCTAACCTGCATGCTTTTGCCAATCACAGCACGCTCTGCTGAGAGAGCCATAATTGGCCATATATATACTCTGCATTTAGCGTAGACTATATATTCAGTGTATAGTCTATATTCAGTCAATGCAGACAGTGTAGTTTATATAACACAGTGTATTGAAGTAGTTAAGGGGAACCCTGTTCCAAGATAAAAACAGATGGCGTGGGGGTCCCCCCCAAAATCCATACCAGGCCCTTCAGGTCTGGTATGGATTTTAAGGGGAACCCCGTGCAAAAATGTAAAAAAAAAAAAGGGGGTCCACCCCAAAATCCTTACCAGACCCTTATCTGAGCATACAACCTGGCTGGCCACAGGAAAAGGGGGTGAGAGAGTGCCCCCCCTGAACCATACCAGGCCACATGCCCTCAACATGGGGTGGACATGTGGCCTGGTATGATTCAGGAGGGGGGACGCTCTCTCATCTCCCACCCTTTTCCTTCAGCTGCCAGGTTGCATGCTCGGATAAGGGTCTGGTACAGATTTTGGTGGGACCCCACGTCATTTTTAAAAAAGAGATTGGCGCGGGGTTCCCCTTAATATCCATACCAGACCCAAAGGGCCTGGTAATGGACTGGGGGGGGGGAACGTCATTTTTTTCAATTATTTTTTATGTATTTTCCCGGGATCTGGCAATACATTACTGCCGCAATTATAGCCGAATTACAGCAAGCATTTTTAAATGCCATTTTTTCCTTTAGAAATGTCATTTTGCATCAGTACTGTTATAAACATAGGAAAGATGCGCCCCTTTACAGGCAGACTAAGGGGACCCCCCCAGGCACGATATTTAAAGGAATATTTAATTTTTATTGTTTCACTTTAAGCATTATTAAAATCACTGCTCCTGAAAAACAGCCATTTTCAAAACTTTTTTTTGCATTGATACATGTCCACTGGGGCAGTACACGTTTTATGGCAATAACTTGCATATAAGCCTTTAAAATGAACACTTTTGATCTTTCATGTTCGTGTCCCATAGACTTTAACAGAGTTCGCATGTTCACATAAATTTTTTGTCTGTACGCATGTTCTAGTGCAAACCGAACCGAACAGGAATAAACCATTTGCGGAGCAAACTTGGTGATCCTGCTCAGAACTAAATATATCATAATATATATTCACAATTTACTTCCCCAAGTAATGTATTAATTGATATGGTTGCTCATCCTTACTGGTGGTGAACACTGTCAGTAAGACAGAAAGCACACTGGGTAACTCTGCTTGCAACTCGGAAGGATGCAGAACAGGGCTCAGTGCTGCAGGCTGTTCTGCCCCCACATCTCCATACAGCTGGTGATGATGTGAGATTTGTCAGCTCAACCCCCTCCTCCTCCTGCTCCATGCCCTCCTCTGCTGAATTGTCCTATGAACCTCAAGTACCCCCTAAGCATTCAAATGGCTATTCAATGAGTCAGGCTAAAAGGTGCCATGCAGTGCTTCAGCTGGTGTATCTAGGGGACAGGAACCACACTGGAGCAGAGATTCTTGCAGCTATGTAGGGACATACCCAGAGGTGGTTCACACCACACCAGCTGGAGCCAGGAATGGTGGTGTGTGATAATGGCACAAACCTCCTGTCCGCCCTTAGACAGGCAAAGTTGACACGTGCCATGCCTGGCACCTGTCCTCAATTTGGTGGTACAGCATTTTCTAAATAGGTACCCAGGGTTGGAAGATCTAGTAAGAAGCCAGAGGAGTCTGTAGCCATTTCAGGAGATCATAAAAAGCCAGTGCTCGGTTTGCTGAAATTCAGCGGGTATTCCACCTGCCCGTAAACCGCCTGATTTATGACATGCCCACCAGGTGGAACTCGACTTTGGCAATGCTGCAGCGGCTGCACATGCAGCAGAGGGCCGTCAACGAGTACCTGTGTGAGTATGGCACAACGTCAGGCTCAGGCCGGCTCGGCTTTTTTTCCCCATGCCAATGGCTGCTCATAAAGGATGCATGTACTGCACTGTCACCATTTGAGAAGGCCACAAGGATGGTGAGCCGTGACAATGCATGCATCAGTGACACAATCCCTGTTGTGTTCCTGCTAGAACAGACTCTGCATGGCATTATGGACAGGCCACTCGAGGAAGAGTAGCGGGACGAAGAGGAGGACTTCCTTTCCTTTCAAGGCCCACTTTATGCAGACACCATTGTTGCTATGCCACAGAACACACAAGAGGAGAGAGAGGAGGAGGAGGATTCTGGCAGTTTCTGGCAGTTTCAGAGGCATTGGAGCAAAGGAAGACATACGTTTTCCATCCCCAGAACCCTTGGGAGTAGAAAGTGGCTGGGAGGAGACAGTTCCAGATACTGTAATCCTCAGTGGCCCTGAGGAGTCTGCTTCTCATGCCTCCGCAAATTTGCGGTGCATGGGCTCCCTCATGTTTCAAAGCCTGTAAAAGGACTCAAGAATATGTGGCATAAAGGGAAAGGATCACTATTGGTTGGCAACCCTCCTTGACCACCATTATAAGGGGAAAGCCTCAGAACTCATCCCGTCCCCACAGAGAGTACAGAAGATGAAATCTCTTGAGCACACCTTAACAAGGAGCTTATCAAACGCTTTTCCCGACTCTGGTAGGTTACAGTGTCGTGGAAAATGTAGTTTTGAGGCTTCTGTTGGTCAAGAGAGGTCAAGAGAGGAGCGGTGGAGAAGATGGCTGCCTAAGTGATGCATTTCTGAATTTATTTAGTCCCTGCCGCCCAGGGTTGTCAGCTTCGACATCCTATTGAGCTGCTGGGTTGCCCTGCATGCGTGCTTTCCTAATGAGCATTTAGTGTTGCTGGAGGCTCTGTTACTGATATTAGAACGCATCTGTCCACAGACTCCCTGGACCATCTGACTTTTATCAAAATGAATCAGTCCTGTATTACCAGCAGCTATGAATCCCCTGATGCCAATGTCACCAATTAAGTGTTTTTGGGATGTGTAATCTCTGTAGGACTTCTAGGCTCCCTAGTGTTATGGGTGTGGATTTCATCTGGAAGAATGTTTTGGTGTAGGTTTCATGGGCACAATTAACACCCAAAGAACAATTGTTCCACACCTGTTTGACAGGGACTGTATCTTTTTTTCCGCTGCAGCAGATGGGGCAGAGATATTTGCCAGCTATAGTCTACAGCTGGTGGTGTGCTGCTGGCAGATGTGCTGCAAGGACCTGGGACACCCTGCGCTATACCATCATCCCAGTGGAGGCTGCTGAGAGGTCATGAGGTATAGCAGGGACAGACTGAGGTGAGTAAGGAGGAGGGACACATTTGTGCCCCTTTTGTGTGGTTTTTAGCTGCTCTTACCAACGACCTGAGTGGTGGGAGGTTAAAAGCCTTGTCAAGCATGTGGTATCCAAATGGTTGGTGTTTTTGCAACACTTGATGCTCTTGAGACAAAGTTTGCAAATAGCAACAGTGCAATCGGCTGCACATGTACTAAAAAAGGCAGAGACAGATGAGCTGTGGGAAGTGGGCTGGGAGATAACAGCTCCACAATGTGATGGAATAGGGTGGCTGCTCTCTACTCTTCCATGATACCTGCCTCATTGGGGTTACGACCTCACCCTCACTTTCCTCCTTTGCTCTATCCGGCACCCAAGTCAAGTCAGTGACCTCACCATCATCATCTCCTTCATCCTCATTACCACTGGAGACAACTTGGCAATACACTGCAACTGGGGGAACATGAATTTCAATTTGTGTACCAGTGTTCTCCCCTCTCTGTAGGCTCATGTTCCTGTCTTACTCAACCTCAGAGTCAGAACCAACATCTGAATTGAGTAATGGCTGTGCATCATCAAGGAGCAAGTGGCTGACACTGTGTTTAAATAAATCCGCTGACTCCTCCATGCCTGATGCTGGGGCTTTGGCAGGAATAGCTGTGGACAGGGAGGCAGGTTTTGCCATTATGGCAGCTGTAGGGGACTGCGCGCTAGTCTCTGCTTGGGTGACGGAGGATGAGGAGGATGAGGAGGATGAAGGCAGTTTAGTAAGCCAGTCCACCACCTCCTCTGTATGCTGTGGCTGGATAGCATGGGCAACATCACTCAACAGAGGACATGATGCCCTGCCTGAGGATTGACCACGTTGACCTTTGCCTGTGGACACATACGCTGCTGGCCCCCTTACAGTGCCATGAGAACTTCTACCTCTCCTTGTTGTCCTCCCAGATATGATGAGGGGAGTGAGGGGTGATTATTAACAAAATGTAATAAAGATGTGTAAATGTGTATATGGATACACTTTAATCAATGGAAAGTGGTGTTTGGTGCACTTTAATTTGAGTATTCACGACACAGACACACTCCACGGATACACTATAATATACTGCAATATACTGCATCAAACGTGCAGTAACACACAGAACTATATCGCAGTAAACTTGCAGTAACGCACAGAATTATATGGTGTTAAACTTACAGTAACGCACATAACTATATGGCGTTAAACTTGCAGTAATTGGCAATAACGCAATGAAATCTATGGAGTTAAACTTGCAATAACGCAATGAAATATACGAAGTTAAACTTGCAGTAACGGACAGAACTATATGGCGTTAAACTTGCAGCATCGCAATGAAATATACGGCATTAAGCTTGCAGTAATGCACATAACTATAGAGCGCTAACTTGCAGTAACGTACAGAACTATATGGTGTTAAACTTGCAGTAAATCACAGAACTATATGGCGTAAACTTGCAGTAACAAACAGAACTATATGGCATTAAACTTGCAGTAATGCAATGAAATATATGGTGTTAAACTTGCAGTAACCCAATGAAATATACAGCGTTAAACTTGCAGTAATGCACAGGAATATATGGCGTTAAACTTGCAGTAATGCACAGAACTATACGGCGTTAAACTTGCAGTAATGCACAGAACTACAGTATATGGCGTTAAACTTGCAATAACGCAATGAAATATATGACATTAAACTTGCAGTAATGCTCAGAACTATATGGTGTTAATCTTGCAGTAACGCAATGAAATATATGGTGTTAAACTTGCAGTAACGCAATGAAATATACAACATTAAATTTGCAGTATTGCACAGAACTATATGGCGTTAAACTTGCAGTAACGCACAGAACTATATGGCATTTAACTTGCAGTAACGCACAGAACTATATGGCGTTAAACTTGCAGTAACGCAATGAAATATACACTTGCAGTAACGCACAGAACTATATGGCGTTTAACTTGCAGTAAAGCAAAATATACTGTGTTAAACGGTCACTACACTCACACTGACTGAACTATCCCTACATTGACACTAATGTAAAGATGAATGGTGGTCACACTACACTCACAATGACTGAACTATCCCTACATTCACACTAATGTAAAGATGATTGGTGGTCACTACACTCACAATGACTGAACTATCCCTACATTGACAATATCCATGATTGGATACAATCATCATCACAGTGTCCAATCATGGCTCTGTGCTCTGATTGGGCGAAGCTTTCATTGCTTTAGCCAATCAGGGCTTTCATTGCACTGTGCGGCGGCACAGTGTATTGTGGTCATTCAGTGGGCCCAACAAACGGTCGAACAACCCTATAATTTGGTTGTTCAGAGAACTTTCGAACGGCCAATGTTTGGTCCGTACTCATGCTCGGGCCGAACCGTTCGCCCATCCTTAGTTACAAATGTCTGGTGACATCTCTCATATGCCCTGTACACACAGTTGGATTTTCCGAAAAAGTGCGATCGGATTGTGTTGTCAGAAATTCCGATCGTGTGTGGGCTCCATCTGACTTTTTCCGTCGAAATTTTCCGACAACAAAATCCGGTCGGTTAAGTTCCGATCGTGAGTACACAAATCCGATGCACAAAGTGCCATGCTTGCTCAGAATAAATTAAGAGACGAAAGCTATTGGCTACTGCCCTGTTCATAGTCCCGACGTACATGTTTTACATCACCGCGTTCAGAGCGATCGGATTTTCCGACAACTTTGTGCCACCGTGTGTATGCAAGACAAGTTTGAGCCAACATCCGTCGGAAAAAATCCATGGATTTTGTTGTCGGAATGTTCGATCAATGTCCGACCATGTGTACAGGGCATAAGAGATTTCCCCTCGTTTTGTAGAGCTTTTCCCCCACTTCCTGTTGTGTCTCTGGGACAGGAAGCAACAGAAAAAAATGCCCAATGGGACACAGTCGGAAAAAAACCCCAAAAACATTTTGGCTATACATTTGATTGAAGGAAGATGTATAGGGGTTAACTAAAAAACAAACATACATATTAACTCCATGCTGCAGCATCCATGAGACATTGCAGCTGTCCCTTGGCTCTGCGTCACAGGAGAATATTAGTAAATAGCTTTGTGATCTAAAAGAAAAGTATAACCAAAAAATGTTTGGTCACACTTCTCTTTGAAGTTAGCTTACTATAATTGAAAGTAAACTTTGATTTTAGGCTTTATACAAACTGTATATACTTGGTATCCTTGTATTCAGAACAGTTTTGTCACCTGGGGTTGCAGTTAGAGATACTAAGACATACCTCCAGAGTCCACCAAATGCTAGGACCCGTTGTCACAATGGTATAGCATAGCCGATATCAGCAGCTATGTTGGCACTGCTCAGCTAAAACACAATACTTGTTAAAATGTAAATTAAAAAGAATACATGTAGTTAACTGTAGCTGAATCCATAATACAAAAATTGCTAAAGCAAACTTGAAAGTTAAAGCGTTTGTTAACCCAAAAAAAAAAATGTAGATTCCGGTCTCTTAAAGCAGATTACACAGCACAGCACCCCCCTAAACCTACCACTTCCTGTATGCCCTCTCTAAACAGACCACGATAACCAGGGCTGCTCCGCCCTGATCACCGTGGTCAAAGTGCCTCCCTCTATGATAGGCTGCCTGCCCTCCTCTCTCCCCCCTCACCCCCTCCTTCCTCCCTGTCAGCGCCCTCTCTATCTGCTTTCCAGCTCCGATGGATGGCTTCTGTGGAGGAGACAAGTGACCACGTGATCTCCCTCTGACGTTAGAGGGAGATCACGGCCCCTCCCGCAGAAGACATCCATCGGAGCTGTAAAGCAGCCGCAAGTGATGTGACCGTCCTGAAGACAGCTGAAATTCAGTATTTACAGCGCTCATTTTTAAATACTTACACAGTGTGCTATGCCAACCTCTAATAGAGGGGCTGGCATAGACTTATTTTATTGCCTTAACAAACACTTTAAGCAAAAAAATAATAAAATACATTCTTATGTAACTTTCTGGTTAAACATTTGTAATCCCCAAGTAGCCCTGATTAATTTCTTATTCCATTATTTTGCAGAGATCTTTTGCTTCAGGTCCCCAATTGTCAATACAACAAAAGTCGATATATCAGGTACTCTTTTCTTCATTTTATTACATTTGTCCAAGACTTCAGTGCAGCGAATGCACTGGGGAATTTATCTCTATCTATCAGTCATTGTTCTGTATCTTTTTTTTCAAAAAGTATTTATATCTTTCAGAATTGTGCTCTTTTGTGGATATTGATCCAGAATTCAGAAAATATTATTATGGTATAAATGGGACCACTGAGCTCTATTGTGTTAACAACTGCAGCGGTCTCACATTGGATGAATATAAGTTAGACTGCCACTATGGACAGTGCTCACTAACAAACAAAGGTCCTCTGTGCTAGTAAGTATCAACCATAACTTATCTTCTTCTTCATTATTATCTTTAACATATACAGTATATTACCCAGAGATGTATCTATCAAAGAGATGCATAGAAACACTCTATGTGGCGCCTATAGAAATATACTCTTTCATTTCTTTTTTACAGTTTACTTTACTTCCTTGTATAGCACAGCAGAATCTTCTAAAAAAGTATAAAAAATGATGCTACACCCAGTAAATAGATACCTAACACGTCATAAAATTGCACACATTCGTGAGATGGCGACAAACTACGTGACTCAAAAATCTTCATAGGATACCTGTTTAGAGTTTCGGCTGAGGTCTAGTGCTGGAATTATTGCTCTCGCACTAATGTTTGTGGCGATACCTCATATGTGTGGTGCGAACACCATTTATTTATTTTAAATTTCTACATTGTCCCATTATTATTTTTTTAACACTTGTATTCCTATTACAAGGTCAGCTACGTGAACTGTTGGATCATTTCCTGGGTTCGCCGGTAAAAAAAGTAAGCCAAAGAAACACAGGTGAGCAGCGGGATGTGGGGACAACCCCTCCCGCTGCTTCTGACAGCAACCTAATTAGTCGCTCAGACCACTTTCATGAGAAAGACAATCTCTGGCTGAAAAAGAAATACCGGGGTTATGGCTGATATACTGTATATACGTATTGCGGTCAGAAAGTGGTTACCCAATGTTTGATATTTGATGAAGTCATGAAAATCATTCCTTTATGGCTCTGTTCCAACTTTACTTTCAGAAAATCTGCTATATAGTACAGATACAGTGTAATATTGTACCGTTAACCTTCAAAGTGGCTGCTGGAAATAAATTGGGCCCCCTTTACCTGTCCAGAGGCTGCCTGCCCTGTGTTCAGTCCCAGAAGCACAAAAACAAATTCAGGTTCAGTCTAGGGGTATTTTTACCTTTTATTGCAGATCTTGAAAAAAATGCAGAGAAGAGGGTTTAGGGTGCAGCATACTCTATGTAAAGAATCCATGTTAATATACTGTTATCTACCATTCAAATCAGTAAAACCGTTGATCTGTTTATAGCAATGTCTGTTCCGTGTAATTTTTTTGTTGTCCCTTCTCTTTAGCATTTATACAATACAAACTCTCATTTTTGTACCAAGGAAATCTGTTCTCATTCTCCATTCTCAAAACCTTTTATTTTCTCAGCTGTGAGATATCAGATCAATACTGGTACACCGGGGATCAATGCAACACAGCTATCAGTAAACCTGGGGTCATCGCTGGAGTCACTGTTGGACTGGTTGTTCTCCTTATTATAATTTTAATTCTGGTTTTCTTCTTGCGTAGACGTAAATATCGCTCAAACAAAATGAAGTGAGTGATTTATTGATACAAAAGAAAACAAAATAAATGATCAAAACCTTTTTAGTAAAAATGTAATCTTACCATTTTTATCTGTATATTTTCTTCCTTTAAAACCAGAGTGATACAGCCAGAATTGCATTCATATAAGGACATTCAGGAGCCACATGGTTATCAAAGAAACCCAAGAAAAGGTGAGGGATCATACAAGACAAATTTGGTTAGCTCCATAGTCTTTATTACAACCATTCAGTTCCTGAGCATCACCCCTTCTATTAGATGCTGCCATGTGTATCACCCACCTAATTGCCCAAGTTATTATTACTGTCACCCTCTAAATTTGTCCTAGTGATGACTTTCACCACAACCTCAAATAAAGATAAATGCAAAAGTTTGAGTTGTTACCAAGACAGGAACTAAAGTTAAGTCTTCCTGGGGGACACTTGTTCTGGTGACAACTGTCTAAAGGAGGATTTAATTCTCTTTGAAGAGATTTTGAGACTATGTTGGTGAACTTTGGGCTTGTGCCGATGACAGATATGTTTTGACATCATTTTCAGATCACATCTATGATAATTCTGAATTAATTGACAAGAGCATTGAGCCTGGTACACACTGGCCGGATATCGGTCAGTTCAAAAGAAACTGTCCGAAATTCAGCCCGTGTGTACAGCAGTTTGTCTGACAGAACCCGGCTGAACATTCAGCTTCAGTCAAATGGACATGCTGGAAACACAGCTGCTGATTGGCATCCGATCAGCACTCGCAGCCAATGGTTGCAAGGGCTGACCGGTGTGTCCCCCTGTCAGAACAAAATACTGGTGCGCAGTCATGTTAGAACAGGAAGGGGGCATCTCCAAACTGTTCCCACAAAGTTGGGAACATGAAATTGTCCAAAATGTCTTGGTATGCTGATGCCTTAAGAGTTACATAGTTACATAGTAGGTGAGGTTGAAAAAACTAAAAAAAAGTCCATCAAGTCCAACCTTTGTGTGTGATTTGTCAGTATTACCTTGTATATCCCTGTATGTGGTGGTCATTCAGATGCCTATATAATAGTTTTTTGAAACTATCGATGCTCCCCGCTGAGACCACATCCTTGCTGCTCTTACAGTAAAGACCCCTTACCACATGATCAGCTGTCAGCCAATGACAGCTGATCATGTGATGTAAACAGAGCCGGCAATCGGCTATTTTTTCTCCTCGCGCAGACAGCGTGAGGAGGAAAAAAAAGCCGATCACCAGCGGCCATGAGAGGGACATCAGTCCCGATCACGGCGATCATCTGCCTCATTTGGGTACAGTGTTGTATGACCGCGCAATTGTCATTCAAAGTGCGACAGTGCTGAAAGCTGAAAATTGGTCTGGGCAGGAGGGGGGTTTAAGTGCCCAGTAAGCAAGTGGTTAAGGTTGAACCTCTTTTTTCTTCTAAGTTTAATGAGTGGCCCTGTGTCTTGTTAAACTCCCTTGTTAAAAAAGTTTTATCCCTATTGTGGGGTCACCAGTACGGTATTTGTAAATTAAAATCATATCGCCCTCTCAAGCGTCTCTTCTCCAGAGAGAATAAGTTCAGTGCTCACAACCTTTCTTTATAACTAATGTCCTCCAGACCCTTTATTAGCTTTGCTGCTATTCTCTGTACTCGCTCCATTTCCAGTACATCCTTCCTGAGGACTGGTGCCCAGACCTGGACAGCATACTCCAGGTGCGGCCGAATCAGAGTCTTGTAGAGTGGGAGAATTATCGTTTTATTCCTGGAGTTAATCCCTTTTTTATTGCATGTCAATATTCTGTTTGCTTTGCTAGCAGCAGCTTGTTATTGCATGCCATTGCTGAGCCTATCATCTACTAGGGCCCCCGGGTCCTTTTTCCATCCTAGATTCGAGGTTCTCCCCTCAGTGTATAGATTGCATTCATATTTTTGCCACCCAAATGCATTATTTTACATTTTTCTATATTAAACCTAATTTGCCATGTAGTTGCCCACCCCATTAATTTGTTCAGATCTTTTTGCAAGGTTTCCACATCCTGCGGAGAAGTCATTGCCCCGCTTAGCTTAGTATCATCCACAAATACAAAGATTGAACTGTTTACCCCATCCTCCAGGTCCTTTATGAACAAATTAAATAGGTCTGGTCCCAGCACAGAACCCTGTGGGACCCCACTATCCACCCCTGACCATTCTGAGTATTCTCCATTTATCACCACCCTCTGAACTCTCCCCTGTAGTCAGGGTTTAATCCATGTACTCACCCTATGGTCCATGCCAATGGACCTTTTTTTGTACAGTAAACATTTATAGGGACCTGTATCACATGCTTTTGCAAAATCCAGATATACCACGTCTACGGCCCTTCCTTTATCTAGATGGCAACTCACCTCCTCATAGAAGGTTAATAGATTTGGCAAGAACGATTCTTCATGAATCCATGCTGATTACTGATAATGATACCATTTTCATTACTAAAATCTTGTATCTTGTATATAGTCCCTTATCATTCCCTTTAAGAGCTTGCATACTATTGATGTTAGACTAACTGGTCTGTAATTCCCAGGGGTGTATTTTGGGCACTTTTTAAATATTGCTGCTACTTTGGCTTTTCTCCAATCCGCTGGTAACATTCCAGTCAGTAGACTGTCAGTAAAAATTAGGAACAATGGTCTGGCAATTACTGAGTTCTCTAAGTACCCTCGGGTGCAAGCCATCCGGTCCCAGTGATTTATTAATGTTAAGTTTCCCAAGTCTAATTCTAATTCTGTCCTCTGTTAGCCATGAGGGTGCTTCCTGTGTTGTATCATGAGGATAAACACTGCAGTTTTGGTTACTAAAGCCCCCGATTCCCTCGTGAAGTCTGAGGAGAAGAATACATTCAATGCCTTTGCCATCTCCCCACCCTTTGTAACCAGATGTCCTTTCTCATTCTTTATGGAGCCAATATGGTCTGTCCTCCTTTTTACTGTTTACATACATTGTGTTCTATTTTAGCTGCCCTAATTGCACCCTTACATTTATTGTTGCATTCTTTATAAAGTCTGAAAGCTGATGATGATCCCACAACCCTGTATTTTTTCAAGGCCTTCCCCTATTGCAATTTATGCCTTATACCTTATGTTTCCTATTTGTGTGATTTATACTGAAGCCAATTGACCTGTGATCGCTGTTTCCTAAATTGCCCCGTATTTCTACATCCATGATCAGGTCTGTATTGTTGGTAGTCAGTAGATCTAGTAAAGTTTTATTTCTAGTTGGTGGTCTACCATCTGACCCATGAAATTGTCCTGCAAGACATTTGGGAACCGGCGAGCCTTAGACGAATGCATGGTTCCGTCCGCCCAGTCTATGTCTGGATAATTCAAATCCCCCATTATGATAACACTTCCCATCCTTGCTACTAATCCAAATTGTGATAGGAGGTCCATCTCTCCCTCCTCCCTCAGATTAGGGGGCCTATAGCATACTCCCAGTATTTTCCCCTTAGCTTCATCCCTTTGGAGCTCTACCCAATATGATTCCACCTCCTCCCTAGCTCCCTTAGTGATGTCATCTCTCACATTCACTTGTACATTATTCTTGATAAATAGGCATACCCCTCCCCCTTTTTTACCCTCTCTATCCCTGCAATAAAGGGTATACTCTTGAATGGTTGCTAGCCAATCATGAGAGCTGTTGAAACAGGTCTCTGAAATTCCCACAAAATCCAAATCCTCCTCGTACAACAGTATTGTCGCGTACACACGACCAGACTTTCCGACAGAATAAACTCTGACGGTCTTTCTGACGGAGTTCTGATGGAGTTCCGCTGAAACGGACTTGCCTACACACGAACACACCAAAGTCTGTTCGTTTAGAACGCGATGACGTACGACGGGACTTGAAAAGGAAGTTCAAAAGCCAGTAGCCAATAGCGGCCCTTGCATCGTATTTGGTCTGTTGGAATAGCATACAAACAAATGGTTTTCTCGATAGAAATTGATTCCGTCAGAAAGATTTAAAACATGTTGTATTCCTAGGTCTGTCAGAATTTTTGAAAAAAAAAGTCCGCTGGAGCCCACACACGATCGGAATATCCGATGAAATGATTCCGTTGGACCTTTTCTGCTGGTCCGGTCATGTGTACGCAGCATAACTCTAGTTCACCCATCTTGTCCTCCAGGCTCCTGGCATTGGTGAACATGCCACGTAGTTTAGACCGGTCGCATACTATCCTCTTATTGGGTGTTCTGAGATTGCAACTAGGACTTGTTACTATACTTACCTTGGGTTTATGTGCTTTAGTCAACCTACCAATAATGCCCCCAATACTACCCCCTGGAATATGTTCAGCGATGACTATCTCAACCTCTGGACTCCCCCCCCCCTGTTGCCTAGTTTAAAAACTCCTCTAACTTTTTGGCCATCTTTACTCCCAGCAGATCTGCACCCTAATCATTTGGGTGCAGTCCGTCTCTTCTATAGTACTGGTGACTGAATGAGATGTTGGCCCAGTCCTCCAGGAACCCAAACCCCTCCTTACTACACCAGCTCCTCAGCCACTTGTTTACTTCCCTAATCTCCCTCTGCCTTTCTGGTGTGGCTCAAGGTACCGGTAGTATTCCTGAGAATACTACCTCGGAGGTCCTTTTCCTCAATTTAGCTCCCTAAAATTGTTCTTTAGGACACTCCATCTGCCTCTGACTTTGTCATTGATGCCAACATGCACCATGAGAGTCGGGTCTTCCCCAGCCCCTCCCAGTAATCTGTCCACCACTGGAACTAAGGGGCCAGGCCCAACCCCTGAAAAACAATCCCTCACCATAATTCCCCTTCCACCAAATTATTTGGTCCAGTGCACAAAACAAGGTCCATAAAGACACGGATGAGCGAGTTTGGGGTAGAGGAACTTGACTGGCCTGCACAGAGTACTGACCTCAACCTGATAGAACCCCTTTGGGATGAATTAGAGCAGAGACTACGAGCCAGGCCTTCTTGTCCAACATCAGTGCCTGACCTCACAAATGCACTTCTGTAAGAATGGTCAAACATTCTCATAGACACACACCTAAACTTTGTGGACAGCCTTCCCAGAAGAGTTGAAGCTGTTATAGCTGCAAAGGGTGGGCCAACTCAATATTGAACTCTATGGACTGGGATGCCATTAAAATTCATGTGCGTGTAAAGGCAGGCATCCTAATACTTTTGGTAATATTGTGTATTACATTTATGGGTTTGGGTTTAATACTGGTTTAAATAGAGTACATACGATAAAAAAGATAGTATCATTCTTTGAATATCTTTCCAGGAATATTTACTAGTAATCACATTAAAGTCTTTATATATGTACTGTATGTTTATTTTAGGATTTGTGAGCTCTCAATCAAACAACAGTGGGTTTCAACAACATCATTAAAAAGTTAATTTATTTCAGTAATTGAATTCATTACACACAGAGTGATATATTTCAAGCAGTTCTTTCTTTTAATTTTGATGGTTATGGCTTACAGATAGGAATGGACCGAACACCCCCCAGTTCGGTTTGCACCAGAACATGCGAACAGGCAAAAAATGTGTTCAAACACGCAAACACCGTTAAAGTCTATGGGACACGAACATGAAAAATAAAAAGTGCTAATTTTAAAGGCTTATATGCATGGTATTGTCTTAAAAAGTGTTTGGAGACTTGGGTTCCGCCCCAGGGGACATGTATCAATATGTAACCGAGTGGCCCCTCCCCCCTCTGATGCTATGGGGAAGCCATAGGGATGTCCCTGTGTGTCAGAGGGAGGGCGGACTGGGTGGCCCTGCTCCCCTCTGACACTATGGGAAAGCCATAGGGATGTCTCTGTGCATCAGAGGGGGGCGGGGTCACCCAGGGACGTCATTGTGTGGCCCCACCCTCAGAAAAATCAAAAGTGCTAATTTTAAAGGCTTATATGCATGGTATTGTCTTAAAAAGTGTTTGGGGACCCGGGTCCTGCCCCAGGGGACATGTATCAATATGTAACCGAGTGACCCCGCCCCCCTCTGATGCTATGGGGAAGCCATAGGGATGTCCCCGTGCATCAGAGGGGGGTGGACCGGGCGGCCCCGCCCCCTCTGACGCTACAGGAAAGCCATAGGGATGTCCCCGTGCGTCAGACAGGGGCGGGGTCACCCAGCGACATCATTGTTTGGCCCCACCCTCAGTTATAAAAGAGCTGTCACCTGAGAGCGGCCAGTCATTATGGCAGATGCCTCCCCTGGAGGCAGATTGTAGGCGTCGTGTGGCTTTTTTTTTTTCTTTTTTGGCCTGTCGGAGAAAAGAAGAAGAAGAAGACTCCGTAGGACAGTTTTATTTTTTATTATTTTTTTTAATAAAGGACTTGTTCCAAGGCATGTATTGTGGTTTTTTTACCATTTTCACACATTTTTTTGTGAAATGGTAGGGGTACATTTGTACCCCGTTACCATTTCACACAGGGGCGGCCGGAATCTGGGGGTCCCCTTGTTAAAGGGGGCTTCCAGATTCTGATAAGCCCCCGCCCGCAGACCCCCACAACCGCCGGGCAAGGGTTGTGGGGATGAGGCCCTTCTCCCCATCAACATGGGGGCAAGGTGCTTTGGGGGCTACCCCAAAGCACCCTCCCAATGTTGAGGGCATGTGGCCTGGTACGGTTCAGGAGGTGGGGGGGCGCTCTCTTGTCCCCCCTCTTTTCCTGCAGCCTGCCAGTTTGCGTGCTCGGATAAGGTTCTGGTATGGATTTTTAGGGGGACCCCACGCCATTTTTAAAAAAAAATTTGGCACGGGTTTCCCCTTAAAATCCACACCAGATCTGAAGGGTCTGGTATGGATTTTGAGGGGGACCCCCACGCCATTTTTTTAAAATTTTGGCTCGGGGTTCCCCTTAATAGCCATACCATAACTGAAGGGCCCGGTATGGAATTTGGGGGGACCCCCACGCATTTTTTTTTTTAATTTTGGTTCAGGATTTCCCTATGGGGGAATCCCATGCCGTTTTTATCAATGAACTTTTATGTGTATTGCCGGGAGTCGGGACCGACAATTCATTATAGCCGCAAGTACTTTTAAATGACTTTTTTTCCTTTAGAGCCCTTGCACACTGGGGCGGGGGGCGACGTCGGCTGTAAAACGCCGCTATTATTAGCGGCGTTTTACCGTCGGTATGCGGCCGCTAGCGGGGTGGTTTTACCACCCGCTAGCGGCCGAGAAAGGGTTAAATACCTCCGCAAAGCGCCTCTGCAGAGGCGCATTGCTGGCGGTATAGCCGCGCCGTCCCATTGATTTCAATGGGCAGGAGCGGTAAAGGAGCGGTATACACACCGCTCCTTCACCGCTCCGAAGATGCTGCTGGCAGGACTTTTTTTACCGTCCTGCCAGCGCATCTCTCCAGTGTGCAAGCCCTCGGGGCTTTCACACTGGGATGACAGCAGCGGCACTTTCGGGGCGGTTTGCAGGCGCTATTATTAGCGCAATAGCGCCTGCAAACCGCCCCAGTGTGCAAGGGCTCTTAGAAATGTAATTTTGCTCTCAGACTGTTGTAAACACAGGAAACATGCGCCACTTTACAGGCATACTATAGACACCCCCCAGCTACAAAATTTAAAGGAATATTACACTTTTATTGTTTCACTTTAAGCATTATTAAAATCACTGCTCCCGAAAAAACGTCCATTTTTAAAACTTTTTTTTTGCATTGATAAAAACCCAGGACCCAGGTCCCCAAACAATTTTTATGACAATACCATGCATATAAGCCTTTAAAATTAACACTTTTGATTTCTCCCATAGACTTTTAAAGGGTATTCCGCGGTTTATCGAATTGTTCGCTATTCGGCGAACAGGCGAGCCCCCGATGTTCGAATCGAATTTATGTTCGACTCGAACATTGGGACCATCCCTACTTACAGATAGTGAAAACCCAAAATTCTGTATCTCAGAAAATTACAATATTGTAAAAAAGTTCAATATTGTAGACTCATGGTGTCACACTCTAATCAGCTAACTAACTCAAAACACCTGTAAAGCTACAAAGAAATTTGTTCCTCTGGTGGAACATTATATTGCAAGAAATCCTGAAGAAAATCAAAGTTGAATATAAAAAAAATATACATTTTATTTGGAAAAAGTTAAAACAGGAAATTGAAAATGCGTAGTAGTGAAACTACAAAGGATGCAAGTACAAACATAGATACATCACTATAAACCATACATGTAACCACGTGCTCTGTGTGGTGAACACACATAGACTAAGTATATACCCAACGCGTTTCGAGTTACAGCGTTAATCCTCTTCTTTGGGGGTATGTGGTTATGGGTAGAATTTTAATATCTACAAAGACAGAAAATATAATAAATTGACAATTAAAGAAAATTGTTCATAGTAACAAAATATTCAGCATTAAAATCAGTATATACTGACCATGTGGTTATATAGGATATCATAGGTAAGCATAGGTAATCATTAAAAACAAGGAGTGTTTGCTGCCATTGATCGGTCAAAGATCCAAGGGATGAAGTGAAAACAAAGATCCAGCCCTGCATACCCACAGAGGGCACTTAGCCCAACTTCCAAAAGCATGTTGTCCATGGCTGTTTCCCAGGCTTATAGGACACATCACTATACTCAAGGTTAACAGCAATATTCTGATGTGCTGTGTGACTATTAAACATTCCAATCTGTGGCCAGTTGAATCTTTCAGTCTGCTATATGTAACGTCCACCCCAACAATAAAGATTCACTGACCTTTCGGGTCTGTGGTGTGGTGCCTTTTTTGGAGGTTGGGCTGAGTGCCCTCTGTGGGTGTGCAGATCTGGATCTTCATTTTCACTTCATCCCTTGGATCTTTGACTGATGGCAGCAAACACTCCTTGTTTTTAATGATGCGATTACCTATGATATCCTATATAACCACATGGTCAGTACATACTGATTTTACTGCTTTATATTTTGTCACTATGAACAATTTTCTTTGATTGTCAATATATTATATTTTTATTTTTTTTATTTATTTTTATTTTTTATATTCAACTTTCATTCTCTTCTTTGATTTTCTTCTGGAGTTCTTTCTTATTCCTTATTTCTATTTCTATTTCTATTTTTTTTGCAAATTGAGAATGGGCAAAAGATTGCCCTCAGCCTCACCTTTCTATGGTATGACCCAATGTTTGCGGACCTAGGGTATTTTTGTGGATCTGCGGCTAATGCCGCTAGGTCATAATTTCTGCATTTACACTATTCAGATTTTAGACCATGAATGTTTCTAATCATCTTCTTACTTTTACCTAACTGTATCGACCCCCTGGCAGGGATATCTAGTAGAGCTGCACATGTAATATCTCTACATGCTTACTAGTTCACCCGAATCATGGGCTCCCTTAGTAGAACCTTGAGGCCTACCCGACATATGTGGACCTTATACCTCTAGGTCACTCAGGGGATGCATGTATTTCTAAAATACCCTGCTGATCACATTTTTGCCCATGTCATTATGTTATGTTTGATGTGCTGTACCCCTGCGCAGGTGACTGACTGTTTTGTTATTGAGCTTTCTACAATAAATATTATTGTACCTAAAAGTGGACTGTTTGGTGAGGCCAGTGACCACTGGAGTCTTGCCACCCAGTGTCGGAGGAGTGAGGGGGAGATATGCCTGTTGTAGGACTGAATACTTTTCAGTGCAAACAAGTGAATGAGCTTTTAAACAAGCTCTCACTGATCTCAGTAGCTGCGGACACTATGGAGCAATTCACTTTAAAATTCAAGTCATTCTTTTAGCAACCTAGTTCCCCCTACTCTCCCAGCAGTGACTTTTCAGGTCAGCTCTCTCTGTTCCTACCTTCATCACTGACTGAGTGGTTCACCTATCTCTCTTTCCACGTCCCAGAGCACCTGTCCTGTGTTTACATCAGAGATTGGAAGGCTCCTGAGTCACTGCTGGGAGAGGGAGCAGTGGAGTTGAGCTGCTGAGTCGCTGATGGTCGTGGGAAGTTTATCTTATGCTGATGAAGAGAGGAGAAGGTGTTTTATAGTGAAATCAGGTAGAACTGGGCAGGAAGGACAGTACTGCTTGGGATTTCAGTGCAGCAGAAGCAGAGAAGTCAGCTGAATACAGGAGGTTAGTAGCTTACTGGGCTTCTGGGAGATCGTTAATTATTTTTTTAAGAGGAAACATAGGAAAATGGCCAGATCATTTTATTATTATTTATTATTGACACTGCTACTACAAATATTAATATTACTAAAACATCATTTTTTTATACACAGGTTACTACTCCTAGACCCCAACTAATTAATGGAGAGCCTCAGAAGTAAGTCACCAACCTGAAAATGTCACCACCCTGGACACGGATCTCTAAACTCAGTCCAATGGAAACAACCGATGACAAACACATTTAAGCAATGATAATTGACATAATTAAATTTTTGCATTATAAAATAATGACATACTAAGAACTTTATATCCGATAATTTTAGAGTTTTATTGGTCATTTGACATCCTTGTGTGTACTGAAAGATAACATTTCTGAGAACATAAAAATGTGTATCTTTTGTTTTTTGAATTATGTATTGTGGGAAACCAACATTGCTTGAAAAATATGAAACAACACAAAATCTGCTCAAATATTTTTCAAAAATATTGCAGTATTTATTATTTATACTATTATGTTAGATTTAAATGTTAGATTTATGTTAGATTTAAAATATATTTTTTAAAATGAGGTGTCATTACAGCATTATATTTTTCTATTAAAACTAATAAAAATGGTTGCTGTGTAAATAAAATTACTTTACTTTACTAATTTTATACATTATTCTACCAATTAAGAAAGATCATTAGAATTTATAATACATGTATACCTAATAAAAAATAAGTACTGCAAAAGATCAAACAATGTCAAAATGTTAATTTGTGTACATATAGCTATCCTAAAGCAGAAAAATAACACAGAAGCAAGAAATTATAAAAAAATATATATATTTTCTTTTTTACAAAAAGTTAATTGAAACGAGATACATAACAGAATTAATGATTGAATGACAACCTGAAAATACCTCCCATCCCACCGGGAGCCTCGAGCGACCAGCCGTCATGTCTGCCAGCTGGTCAGAGACCCTAACTCGGCTTTGATTCAGTCTCGAATCTAGTTACCAGGAAGTGATGCCATGACATCACTTCCTGTTTACTAGAGCCTTAAAGGCGCCAAATTTTAAAATACCACAGTATTCAAAACGGCCAAACTTGGCGTTTTGAAAGCTTTTAAGTGAAAAAGAGGGATATGGAGTCCAGATCCCTCCATACCTGTCACTGCCTTTTACTGTCACAAGGGATGTTTACATTCCTTGTGACAGCAATAAAATTGATCAGAAAAAAGTAAAGGGACAATGTAAAAAATAAATAAATAAATAATTAAAATAAGATTTAAAAAAAAAAAAAAGTAAAGTGCCCAATCCCTCTGTGTTTTTGAACTGAAACAAACGCATATGCAAGTCACGCCAGCAAATGTAAACAGTGTTCGCACCACGATAATAAGAGCAATAATTCTAGCACAAGACCTCCTCTGTAGTTCTAAACTGGAAACCTGTAGAAATTTTTAAAGCATCGCCTATGGAGATTTTTAAGTAGCATAGTTTGCCGCCATTCCACGTGTGTGCGCAATTTTAAAGCATGACATGCTAGGTAACTATTTACTCAGCGTAACATCATCTTTCACATTATACAAAAAGATTAGGCTTTACTGTTTTTTTTATTCATGAAAGGGTATTTCTTCCAAAAATTGCATTTGAAAGACGGCTGCGCAAATACAGCGTGGCATAAAATATTGCAATGATCGCCATTCTATTCTCTAGGTTCTCCGCTAAAAAACCTAAATAATGTTTAGGGGTTCAAAGTAATTTTCTAGCAAATAATATTGAATTTAACTTGTAAGAAACAAGTGTCAGAAAAAAATGTAACGACGTTGTCACCCCATCTATAACGAATGAAAATCTACATAAATCAAGGAAACACAACAAAATGTGATGTAACACAATAAATCAAATACTATAAAACAAATGGTGTGTCATCGTGGAATATCACTGCGAATTTTGGAAGTTCCTCATGTACTGTATAATAAGAAGACACTACATATTAAATATATTTAGTTACAGATTTTTTTTTAATAGAAAACTGCTAAAAAAACTAAAGACAAAGAAAAAAAAGGCGGACAAAATGAAATCAACTCTGTTTATATTGTACAGTCGAAACTAATGCACAGAATTTTGGAATTAAGGATGGAAGGAAAGTGGTTTACTGGTATTAAGTAACTTGGTGCTTCCAAAGTTCAGACATTATTTGGTTAATCTTAGAATTACTTGGAATCTTATGTTGAAACATTCCATGTATTTTATTAGATAAGATGAAGAGGGATTCAAATCATTTTCAATTTATTAAAACTGATTGATTTGTAATAAAAAAAAAGTAATATTCTGTGATGCTAGTACAAGAAGATATGCAATTAAAATAATCTTTTTAATACATAATGACTTAGCTTGCTATGAATATAAATGAATCCCACTACAAGTCGTTGAATGCTGCCATTCCTAGTATAGAAAAAAAAATTGCAGTATACTGTATATACTGTAGGTTGTAGACGCTATAACTTTTGAGAAAACCAATTAATATACGCTTATTGAGATTTTTTCTTACCAAAAATATGTAGCAGAATACACATTGGCCTAAATTGATGAAGAAATTTGTTTTTTTACATTTTTTTTATTGGATATGTTTTATAGCAGAAAGTAAAAAATATTTTTTTTTCAAAATTGCCGGTCTTTTTTTATTTATAGTGCAAAAAATAAAAAAAACAGAGGTGATCAAATACCACCAAAAGAAATCTCTATTTATGGGGAAAAAAAGGACATAAATTATATTCAGATACAGAATTGTACGACAGTGCAATTATCAGTTAAAAGTAAAGCAGTGCCGTATCACAAAAAATGGCCTGGTCATGAAAGTAAATCTTCTGGAGGTCAAGTGGTTAAACATTTTTTTTACATTTCTTCATTTGCTTCCCGATTTCTGGTCTAGGCCAAAAATATGTCATACATTCCAGGCTTGACTCACGTCAGGGTGGGGGGGAGGAGCCCTGACATGTAGTTGGGGAAAGAAACAACAGAGATATTGAAAATAGACAGGGTACATAGGATCGTGAGATGCCAAGTCCAGGCGGATGACATCCTAAAAGATGTAATATTTTGGCTTCACTATGCTGAAGAGAAATCTAAAATCATGGAAGGTGCACGGAAATCATCAGGAATCTTATACGAAGGAACGGAGCTGCAAATATTCTCAGACTTATCAGCAGAAACTCTTGCAAGGAGAAGACTTCTTAAGCCTCTGACAGAACAAATGCGGACACTGAATGTGGCATATCAATGGGGATCTCCAGCATGTCTTAAGGGAAGGAAGGATGGTCGAAATGCAGTACTTAGATTCCTGAAGATCTTCAGGACTTTTGTAGTGAACTGGATCTTATACTTCCCCCTTTACCGGGATGGGAAAAAAACACTGGGACAATATTTGCTACAAGTAATAGGCAGTGGACCCATAGTGAGAGAAGAGGGGGAGGGAGAGGTAGTAGTGAGGATACAGGGAGCATGTATTTGGAGAGATAAACAAAGAACACTAGGGTGTAGGTAAGAATATGATCAGAGAGAAATAAATAGATGGACGGGGGCAGGGGGGGCTGGTGGGCCAGTCGAGGGTTCAGTAAGGTTAGGAGTAACCGCCCCTCAGGAGGTATGGGAACTGGACGATATCTGGATAGATGCCGTTGGATCCATACATTGAACATATATGTTAAGGGGGGGAGGTGGGTGGAGAGTGGGATTGGAGTGGTGGGGGGGTTTCTCCTCCTCTCCCTCCTCTCCTGTACCTTTTGGCCTGCCAGGTGCTCCCTATAATGAATTATGACCACAATAACTTTAGTTTCTTATAACGTAAGAGGACTGAATACTCCAAGAAAAAGATATAAGGTAAAAAAAGCGTAGCATTTGATTGGGGCGAATGTGGTCTGTCTTCAAGAAACCCATGAGCACAGATTGTCCTCGAACTTGTTCCCTGTGTAGTTCTATGGCGATTCAGTATCCAGCCATTCATGGGGGGTGGCCATAGGTTTTGATAAGACCACAGTATTTGCTGTAAAGGAGCAGCTGGCAGACCCAGAGGATAGGTTCCTTTTTAAAAAAGGGAGATTGTGCAACATGGAATGTACGCTGGCGTATATTTACTCCCCAAATAGGGAACCAGATACATTCTTAAGGAAAGTTTTGAAAAAAACTTGAGGTATTTAAGGATGGTAAACTTATAATAGCTGGAGACTTAAACTTGAATATAGACCCTCGGGGAGATACTACGGGGGGCCCCTCTTGCTATACATTTGAAAGGCGGTAAAAAAAATGCTATCGGAGTGTCAGCTGGTAGATGCATGGAGGGTCAGGCACCCAGGGAAAAGGAATTATACTTTTTACTCCCCAGTCCATGGGTCATTTTCAGGGATTGACTATGTCCTCATAGAATATCAACTATTACTGTCTCTTAGAAAGGTGGAGATTAAAGCAATAACCCTCTCTGATCATGCCCCAGTAGTGATTCAATTAGAAATATCACAAGATTTTTACAGAGGGGAAGGAATTGGAGATTAAATAATTCTCTTATTCAGGATCTGGTGAAAAATAAGAAGATTGAGCAAGAGCTGGAGAATTTATTTTCGGTTAATGATACACCAAAAATTCCCTGGTCAACTTTGTGGGAAGCACACAAGGCCTTTATAGGGGGAATATTGATAGGGGTTGGAGCAGGGAAGAAGAGAGAGAGGAGAGAGGAGCTCAGTACCTTATATAGAGAGATATATGATTCAGAACAGGTGACAAGACCCCAAGGCATTCCAGAGAGACGAGAATTAATAGCAAAAAGAGAGGAATTAATACAACTGTTAGCACAGGATAAAAATAGTGTTTTATATATAGTAAACAAAGAGAGGTATCAATGGGGTAATAAATCCGGGAAATGGCTGGCCAGAGCAGTAAAGGAGAAAAAAAATCTTATCCTTTATCCCTAAAATTAAAAACGATGTGGGGGAGATGGTACATTCGTCTCCTGAAATAGCGAAGGTATTCCATGCATATTATAGCACATTATATAAGGTGAATCAAAGAGGGGAAGATATAGAGAGACATGATGCAGAAGTCTATGAGTACCTGCGGGGCCTAGACCTTCCCATGGTGCCTAAGGAGGAGCTTGAACAACTTGAAGCCCCGATTACCTAGGAAGAGGTAGCAAGAGCAATAAAAAGTATGGCCCTGGGAAACAGCCCAGGCCCCGACGGGTACTCTATGCTGTATTATAAAAGATCCCTAAACTATGTGAATATTTGAATACTCTGGCAGAAGGAGAGACTTTGCGGGAGGAATCATTATTGACCTATTTAACTCTTATTCCAAAAGAAGGGAAGAATCCAGCAGCCCCAGCGAGTTATAGGCCAATATCCCTGTTAAATACAGATATAAAGATAACTCCCTTAAGTCTATGCTTTTGATTCATGAAGTACATAGGTGGGAGACCCCTGTCGCATTTCTGTCGATAGACACTGAAAAGGCCTTCGACAGTGTGGACTGAGGGTTTATGTTTGGAACATCATCAGCCTGCTTTCTATCATCACCCAACAGCTAAAATTAGAATAAACGGGAACCTATCCCCATCCCTTGAACTATTTAATGGGACAAGGCAGGGGTGTCCCCTCTCTCCAATGCTGTTTGTAATGGCATTGGGAACTCTGTTAGCAGCAATCCGTAAAAACCCGGACATCAGAGGGGTGAGAGTAGGGGAACAGGATTACAGAGTAGCCGCTTATGCGGATGATTTGCTTTTTTATGTGTCCAACCCTAGGATAACAATTCCAATTATACTAGAGGAGCTGAGTAGATATGGAAAGTTGTCTAATTTTAAAATAAATATGTCCAAATCCGAGATTTTGAACATCACCATCCCAAGGGAGGAACAACTGGCAATTCAACCAAAATTCCCTTTTGTATGGTGTAAAGAGGGACTGGGGTACTTGGCAGTGTTGCAAACTACCAGTATTTTTACTGGCAGCCAGAAAAAAATGAGCACTTTTTTCCTGCCAGTAAATGTCAGTGAAAGAAAAAGGTTGCCAGTAAAAAATATGGCTGTGACGTTTGGCCAAGACCATCCGAGTACCTGCTACAGTGTGTTCGGTCTGTGCATATGTGTGTGCTACCCATTCTAATTTCTTGCCCTCTCGATTCCTGTCCCTGAGCTACTTATTTACTATATCAAAAACAAAATAAGTAATATGTTTTTGCCTTAATATCTACCTTAAATCACTTTGCTAATTGCATATTGTACTTGTTTGTAGCCTAAATACTAAAATTTGCACTTAAAACTGTCATTTTGTAACTTTTAAATATGCCAGTAAAAACGTGACGGTGTCAGTAAATTTTGGGTGTCTTGTCAGTAAATTTCAATCTGGTAGGTTGACAACACTGGTACTTGGGAATAAACTTGACTTCATCCTTGGGGACTATGTTTGAGGCCAACTACATACCAGTGCTTAATAAGATTAAGGAACATTTAAAAAATGTGAGATATAAGACTCTCTCATGGATAGGTAGAATGAATGCCTTAAAAACGATTATCTTACCCAGGATGATTTCCATTTTCCAAATGATTCCAATAGCAGTACCTCAGGTGTATTTTAGCAAATTAAGATCAATGGTACTAAAATATATATGAGTACATAAACACCCTAGGATTGCATATGCCACATTGGTGAAGGAAAAAACGGCAGGGGAACTAGCAGCACCGGATTTCAAAAAATATTATCAGGCAATTTCTGTCTCCCGTATTGCAGAGTGGATGCATAACAAAGAGGGGAAAAGTTGGGTAAATATAGAGATAATACAAAGTAAGGTAGATCTGCGAAAGATGGTCTGGATACCACGGCAATATCGGGATTTAGCTACTAGCACAAACCCACTAACTAGAAACACTTTTAAGATTTGGGATGGGTTAGGGAGATTGCACCACTGTGTATACAACGCACCACTAATGTCTATACTGGGCACAAATTATTTTAAGCCAGGGAAAGAGGAACACATATATTTCACTAGATGGGCAAAAGAACAAGAAATATTACTGCAAGATGGGATGAAGTGTAATAGGATATATACGTATGCTGAAATCACACATTAATGGGGAAATAAACCACTAGACAAATGGAGGTATGCACAATTAAAGCACTTTACACAATCACTATCACAACCATTGTGGGGAAAAGGACACATGAGCTTAATAGAGAAATTATTTTGCTCCCCTCTTCGTTTAAATCATAGCATATCTAAAATGTATAAAATTTTGATCAAGGAAGTAGAACCTGAATTTCCCCCCATCTGGGAAGGTGGGAGGAGGAGATAGGTTTTCTTAGGGATGAGGAACATAAAAGGAAAATCTTTCAGACAGCTTGTTTTTCATCAAGTGATATAAGGACAGTGGAAATGTGCTATAAACTTCTGATGAGATGGTACGTGACCCCACAGAGGGCGCACAGGCTCGGGGCACAAAGCCCCCCAACTTGCTGGAGGGGATGTAATGCCCTGGGGACCTTTGCTCACCTGTAGTGGGAATGTACAAAGATACAACCTTACTGGGGTAGAATTATAGCAGCGATCCACCAAATATCGGGAGAACGGATTCAGAATGATCCCTAGGAATGTCTATTTCATAATATAAGAAAGACGTTGGCCCAATACAAGAATACCTTAGTCCCATACCTTCTAAATGCAGCTAAAGGTCTGATCCCGAGCTTATGAAGAACCCAAGAAGTGAGGAAGATGAAGGAGTGGGTAGTAAGAGTGGAAATGGTGAGAGCCATAGAGGAAACAATCCATACAGAAGAGGATTCATTAGATATATATTGGAACATATGGGGAAAATGGACGGAGTTTAAAAAATCAGAGGGTTTGTGGAATTTGATAGAGGTTTAGGGGCCAAGGGGGAGGGGGAGGAGAGGGGGTTCCCTTTTTTTTTCATTTGGGGGTGGGGAGAATAGGGAGAATAACTGTATATTGTAAGCAATGTATGTAATAAGGAATGTTGACATAGCAATGCAATTTTTTATATGATTTGTATATCTTTGTTTACATAATAAAATAGAGAATAATTGAAAAAATACATTCCAGTCTTAAAGTGTTACTAAACCCAGTAATATGAAAATAGATCATCCCCCAACCCCCCACAGTGCCCACAGCTTATAAATCTTCTTTTTACATTAAAATATTGCCACTATATACCTTTTTGGATGATCTGTATACCATGGTTACATGATAAACTGCACAGTTTCTCCAGTGCTGAGAGTTCAGGAAGGAGGTGATTTCCACTACAGCCTTTATACACGCCCACATGTGTGATGTTACTATCATGTGACATGGCTAGCTCTGAGAACAAGTCAGAACAGCAGCATAAAATACACAACTGAGCATATGCAGGTCGGCTACCCTGCCTGTGTTAGCTGGCCTTCCCCAGATAGACAGCGCAGGAGGGGGAGGATCTGTGCATACAAGATAAAACAGCCTTTTTACATAATACAGAGGTTAGTAACACTTTTAGGGCCAGTTCACACCAGATGCAGTTCCATGCGTTTTTTTTCTGCACTAAAAATGCATGCACAGTGTTCCATGTAGAGCCATGTATTCCAAAGGCTCTATTCACACCAATGCAGTTAATTCCAGTCAGGTTACAGAAACTGACCGGAAACTGACTGGAACTGACTGCATTGGTGTGAACTAGAGCCATTGGAATACATGGAATACAAGGAAAACACTGTGCATGCATTTTTAGGGCCAGTTCACACCACAAAAATGCACTCCCAATACGTTCTTGATCAGTTTTTGCATACAGTTCACACCACACGTACAATTTGGTCAGGAAATATTACCAGACACATGGTAAGTGTTGGAAAAGCAATATACGAAAAAGAGCAGATTTATTACTGTAACGGAACATCCCACACTCCGCTTGAGTGCTTCCGTCAGTATACCAATTCCTCCCAGTCTGGACACAGATATCAGATATTCCAACCGCTCCCAAGCATAAAACAAGGCGACACTTGTTTCACTGCTAACATGGACTCAATTATTAGAACCAGAATACAGTCTTATACACACAGTAGAAGAGGAGGTCCCCCCTCCTGCTCATGTTACTCTCACAATTCACCTTTAACAAATTAACATGAGCTAATTAACTAATCCCTTTAAGCAGCCAATGTGACTCTGTGCCCTTCAGGATTTCACTACAGGTCAGACTTGTTGTCACCGAGCTTCACACAGTACATTATACATTATTATAAGTACAACCACAGGACATTTTCTCACAATAGCAGGAGCTAATTACAATTAACAATACAAACAGTGATCTCCCCCCCTCCTCAGCCTAGTCATCAACAAACTATAGTAGGAGTAGACTGTTTGTCTCCTAGCCATAGACTATTCAATACACATTGCCATAAACATCAACACAGGGTTAATTAGAACAAACAACAATATGTGGAATACCCTTAGAACCTGTGGTAAGCCAGACTAGACTAATTTACATTAAACACATTATAGCAGACATCAGACAGGTGAGTGGAGTTGATATTAGCATCTCCTCACAGTATGTGTCCCAACAGTATGACTCAGTCACTATTGCTAATATGGCAAATACATTGTCCCCAGAGTCTGTGTGTCCTGGGGGACAAGGACCCGAAGCCAAAGTAACAACACCTCAAGGGTACCCCAAATGCCAGGGCCCATAATCTGTAGGCAAGAGGGTCACATTCAGTCCCCTCCAAAAGCCTCTGTCCCGGGTGAGTCTGTCACAATTACCTATTACAAAGTTTTGTACAATTTCTAGATCCAGAACATTTAAATAGAAAAATGAGATGAAAAAGGGGGCATTGTAAAAATATGGGATTTTAAAATAACAAGAAAATAAGCTCAAATAAGTGTTAAAATGAGTATTACTGTGGTAGATATGATTGTTCCAGAAATAAACGTATCTCCGCAGTCTTTTAAAATGATTGAAGATGAAGATAGTCTGCATTTGGTATTTAGTACACAGATATACTTGCCTCAAAATGCATAGTTAACCTGGAAGAGGAATGGTGAATTTTTGAGTAGCTTTCTTCACAGTACTACTAATATAATCCATAAAGGAATTTTTGTTAGTGAGAATTGGATTAATGATAAATATATTTATCATCAAAAAGGTGTATCTTTAAATGATACTGGTATGAATGCTGCATATCAATAGGAAATTATACATCGAAATGTGCTAATACAAGTGTTATTGTGATATCTCCAAAGAAAACACTGTGTATTGATAAAAAAGTGTTCCTGCTAATCCTTACCAGATTAACCATTTCCAATCCAGAGTTTTCTTGAGAGAAGGAAAGTTTGTCATTATATTGTGGAACTTTAATATTTCAGAATGGAAAATGTCTACAAGGTTTCCACAGTGTCAATAACATTTGGTTAATATGGAATTGAGTATTGAAAGATGGTTTGGAATTAGTATTTAGAATCATAACAGAAATAAGCGTGGTATTGTTGAAGGTATTTTAGGAGGAGTTGGTACTATTGGAAGTATAAAAAAATAGTATGGATATTAACACTTTAAAGTCTGATCTTGAGACAGCTGGTTTAGTGGGAAGTAAAAGTATTAAGGTACAAAGGAATTTAAATCATATATTAGAAGATATGGTACTTAAAACAACTAATGTAATGGGTCCATCGACGGAACTCCAATGGAATTCCATTCAAGTGATCTTGCCTTCACACGGTCAAACCAAAGTCCAAACAAAGTCCGACCGTCAAGAACGGGGTCACGTACAACACGTACGACGGGACTAGAAAAAGGAAGTTCAATAGCCAGTAGCCAATAGCTTCTGTCTCGTACTTGCTTCAGAGCATGCATCGATTTTGGTCCGTCGGAACAGCATACAGATGAGGGGTTTTCCCGATAGTAATTGGTTCAGTCGGAAATATTTAGAACATGCTCTATTTCTAGGTCCGTCAGAATTTTCTAAAAAAAACTTCAATGAGGCATACACACGATCGGAATATATAATGAAAAGCTTCCGTCTGACTTTTTCTGTCGGACATTCCGCTCGTGTGTATGCGGCATTAATTTAATGACAAGTGAACAACATTCTCATATAGCCAGAGCTTGCTTAGATATTCAGACAGAATATTTCACTAATTTTAAAATGATTGTGCATTCATTTCAGAGTGGAATAGCTCCTCTTGGCATTTTACAGAATTTACCCAGAGAATATGTACTGTATATGCAATAAATCATAAAAATTTATGGGTAAATAAATGGATAGGATGCAATCAGAATGTATGTTATGGTTCTTCTATGATTCCTTTATCATGGAAAGAACAAATATTGGTTCCATTAAACAGTGATAATTTTGAACTAGAACAATTAGATCTATCATCATGTTTACAAGTCCAGTCTAAAGTTATTTGTTTACCTAATCAAGACAAAGTTATATTTTATTCTTGTTACCATAATCATACATTATGTTCAGCAAGAATAGAAAAAGTTGAAACTACCTCTGAATTTATTACTCTTGTGGATAAAAAAGGTTTGTTTTGAAATTATGAGAGACTCAGAAAGGGTTGAAATGTTCTTCTTCTTGTGGACGCATACAGAAAACCTAAGTCAAGACTTGTATTGTATAGAAGGAGACATCATAGCATTAAGTGTTAATGGGTCAACCCATTTGTTCTCAAGAACAAATTTAACAAAAATGCTTATGAAAAATTTAAGTGCTCTTCCCTTACAGTTCAATATATCTCAGAGAGATGAATTCCCTTGGGAAGAATGGGCAAATGTAATTTAAAAAGGTAAAGGTTTAATAATTGCTTTATCTTAAGAATGCAGAAATATTGTTTAAACATGAACAAGGAAATTTGCAGGAAATAGAGCATGAGTAGTTAGAATTTTCAGGTAAATCATGGTGGGCACAACTCAGAAATAGTATATCAATATGGGGAAAAAACTTAAATTACTTCTGCAGCGGGAAATATTTTATCGCATCCTATAGTTATTATATTTATCATTATTATGTTATGCATTATATTTCAGTTATGTTTAATGTTTAGAATGAAAAAATTCTATAAGCGAATTAGAAATGCAATCAGAAAGGGAGATGATTTGTTGCAAAATTATGCTTAAAAGAAAAATGGCTTCTGGTATTGGGAACTCAGTTGTAGATGACAACACTTTTGGAGTTATTAGATCAAAACCTGCGTATTTGTGATACGGATGGAAAGTGTGAATGATACAAAATTAAAGGTAAGAAATATGATTAATAGTCACATTTCAGAGGGGGATGTTATATTTTCAATATCTAAATTTTAATTCGGTCTTAAATAAGTATTTTTTGATATAGCTGAGGCTATGGTAATCCGCTGTAATTATGTGTGAATCTACTGACTGTATCAGTTTTAATGTTTTTTATCTCTTTTTGAATATTGTGTTTGTATAATGTATTTTTTTCAAATAAATAATATATTTTTTCAAGTCTCTTTTGTTTCCATGCCTAAAAAGTCAGATTTTTGGCTACTTGAGTAGTATCCTCCTCTTTGTCCCTATGTGTGAATGTACAGTTTTGAGATAATGAATCCCAGATGTTGACATTTGGAATTGAGTTCTCAGATTTATGAAACTGTCAAGATATTTTGATTAATGGTTTTAGTTTTATATTCTTAAAGGTATTCCTATGTTACTGATATCTTGGTTGAGAGGTTGTGTGTTTATACAGGCGGCCCCTCAGACTAAGCCAGAGAGAGGTAACTTGTTTCTTACTCCTAGCCCCCACCTTTGCTGGGAGGTGATGGGAGGCGATATGGGAGTAATATGGGAGTGGTTACTTGGGCACGAAATTCAGCAATGGGTTTAGTGTTACTTAAGACAGAAGGATCAAGGTGGGGGCTCGGTTCTCATTCCTCTCTTCAATTCTCCTCCCAGCAGACATTTTTTCAGCTTCTCTCAAACACACACTGAGTACAGCAGCCATCTTAGAAGCACATGGTCTATAATACTTTTTTTGGAACAAAATTCTTTTATCTTATCTCTTTCATCTTATTTGAAGCTACAGTGATTTTGTATTTGAAACTGCAACTTTTATACTTGTTTTTGTAACTTTTGTGTGGAAAATAAATCACACTGCTTCATCTAAGCTGACTCATTCATACAACAAAGAAATTTGTCTCACAATCACCCAAGGACACAAGAGTATTTTATTGGTGTCTTTTCACAGCTAAAGAGACATTATTACATGGTATATGGGACTTGGCTACAGAGTGGACACTTATGTTGGTGCTGCTGCACTTCAAAACAGGTTTGATTGATATCACATTACCAACTGGATTGTGTATGGGACTTTTGTTAGTCTTTAGAGCACTATACAGTATATTTTGCACTATTGATATATTTGCTATATACAGTATTTGCTATGTAATTTTGGATATATTTATACATATTTGTCATTTTGATATTAACTATTTGGAGCGCTTCACTTTATGTTCTTTGTTTTATGTATTATACCAGTGTGGTGTATGGATTGTTTTTTTTCTCTTTGCACATTCTTCTTCTGGCACAGACCAGATTGATTCTGATTTTTCACTGCCATCACAGTGAATCAATCTGGTTTTAAAAAGTGCGGGTAGGGAAGGAGTACGGTATTAGTTCACCTGTGAAGGTGAACTAACCTTTTAGCAGTGGCGGCCGGTGGAATCATTTTCGTGGGGCGGCAAGCAGTATGCCACACTCCCCCCTGGGTCAGTCGGTCGGTCAGTCGTACGTACTCCTTCACCAGTGGCTTTCCCCGCTCGGCAGCGGCTTCCGCTGCTTGGTGGCCTTCCATTCTACTGGCTTTCATTTCCTCCCTCTTCCTCGGCGGCCAATCGGGAGTCTTCTCTTTTCATCCAATCGGAAAATGGGTCTCACACCCGCTTCTGATTGGCCGGATTGAGGATCAGTGTTTCAACAGTGAATATTCATTCGCTGTTGTAACACACCTGGCTGGGCTCCGGACGCATCCTCTGTGACGTAAGGCCACCCGATTTTGAAGCCTATTAGAGTCTCTGGCTCTAATTAGGTGCTTAAAAAAAAACCCTGCCGCTGTAATTGAAGCACCTGATACCCTGAAAGGGGCCTGAGGCATGAATAGGGGGATTTGAAAGGAAATTCCAATACCTATAATTTAATAGCTAGTAATAGTTATTATTAGTTAGTTATTATTTCAGATTTTCGAATTTTCAAGTTTTCTGATTTTCGAATTTACGAATTTACGAATATTCGAATATCCGAATATCCGATTATTCAGAAAATTCATTAAATTGGTTTGTCAAAATTCATTAAAAAACAAACAAAAAAAAAAAAATTTAATAGTTAGTTATTTTTAGTCAGTTAGTTATTCTTTCAAATTTTCTGATTTTCTTTCTTATTTTAGGATTTTCACATTTTCTAATTTACGAATTTACGAATTCACAAATTTACGAATTGTGATTATAACGAATGTAAAAACAAAAAAAAAAAAAAAACCAATGAAATGCAAACGAAAATGAACAAATTTTTCAGCAGTGCACATGTCTAAAACAATACATACGTGTAACCTTAAAAATGTGAAGCACAAATCTTCAAGATTACTTAATTGGGTCGCAGGGAGTAAACAATGTATGGAAAGAGGAAAAATAAACTTGCATCCAAGAGGTAGAAAATTTGGCGATGATGTGGTGGCTGCAATTGTTTTCTTTTTTTTTTCACCTGGCGATCCTGTCAGTAAGTCAGTTGTCTTTCAACAGAACATGCTTCCCTGCAGATGTAGCAGTTAGAGTGTTGAGAAAAAACATTTACAACTGACAGCAGTGCCTACAATGATCAGCTTTTATTTAATTATGTAAAACCTTTGTCCCAAAAAGAAAAAAGCTGTTCCATTAGCTACCTAAAAAGTGTTAGCTGGAGTTTGGCTTCAACTTGTTAACGTATATAAATCTGCTAGTGCATCCAACATTCCCCTCCCCCAGATTAACAATACTCTCTGTCAATAATATATCCAGCGTGTAGGCACCCTAATACAAGAGGTGTGTTACTATACTATTGAAAATAATTTGAAAAAAGTCTCCAAAAAAATGGTATTTGCCTATGCGTAGCACCAAAAAATAAAAACCAAGCGTTTCTCACAGGAACAAAATATGGAGAGTCCATTCTGTAAAATATTTTATTGGGCTCTCTCCTTATGTAGAAAATCAGGCTAACCACCTCCCATCTATGCAAAAAATAAGGGGAAAAAAAGTCCCCTTATTTTCGTTCTTTTTTACTTATAATGCCTATCCAGCCATTCAGTAGCCACTTGTGGTTTATCAAAAAAAAATGTGCAACTTCATTTGCCACCACTCTAAGTTTTGGCAGGATATAAAATTGAATATGACAATTGCAGGATCTGCAGTGTTTTTTTAACATCTTAAAATTTAAACTTAGATTCTTCTTTAAGCCCCTGTAAATATAGGCGTAGAAAAAAAAGAAGAACTTGCACTACAAGGGTGAATTCCCATGGGTGGGAAGAGAACTGTCATACTTAGGAATTAAGCTGACAACTGCATTAGAGAAGTTATACTTGGCTAATTTTATCCTATTACTGAATGATATCAAAACGGAATTTAAGAAAATATCGATGAGACCTCTATCCTGGATGGGAAGGATAAATATGTTAAAAATGGTGATCCTTCCAAAAATAATATAAAAGTTCAAAATGATACCAATAGCAATACCACAAAGTTTTTTTAGAACAATAAAAACAATAATGCTAAAATATATCGCAAAATAAAAAGCCAAGAGTAAAATTTGCATTAATCACCAGAAAAAAAAACACGGAGGTTTAGCAGCAACGGATATAAATAGATACTACAAAGCCGTTATTATTTCACGAATGGTAGAATGGGGGAACTAAAAAAGTGTGTAAAAGTGGGTTAAGATGGAAAACACTTTAAGCAGGACACTACTGCACAAGAATATATGGGCACCACTGAAGCATAGAACACTAGACTTAGATGCACATGACCTGACTAGAAACGTATTTAAAAATGGGATTTAATTTATAGACAGGGAAAATGGAAAAACAATTCACCATTAATCTCACTCACAGGAACATTTTTTTTTACTCCAGGGAAGGAGACACTTTTCAGTAGCTGAATGGGAAATGCACAATTAAAGGATATCACTGAACAAGGGAAGATAAGAACATTACATGAGTTAAAGTACATAAATGAGTGGAAGATTAGTGAGTGGGAATATTTGCAATTAAAACATTTGGTAAATACCCCACCCCAACCAATTAGAGACTGAAAGAACCTGAATCCACTAGAAAAACTTTGTTGTACACAAACACCACTAAAACATGGGATATCACAAGTATACGCAATCCTGACAGATCTAGAAGGACATGGGTGGCTCCCTTATATAGGAAAATGGGAAAAAGAAATAGGTATAAAACTGGACGAACAACAAGTAGAGAGAATGATAGGAGCAGTATATAACTGCGCTTGGGACATAAACACAATAGAATTTAACTACAAGTTTTTGGTAAGATGGTACATAACACCAGAGACAACTCATAAATACCAACAGGATAGATCCCCACAATGTTGGAGGGAATGTAAACAAATCGGTACAATGAAACACATCTGGTGGAATTGTCCAAAAATAAAAGATTACTGGCAGGAAATTAAAGATTATATAGGAGAGATAACTGGTGAAAAGATATTAACAATCCACAGACGTGTCTCTTTCACGATACAAAAGATACAAAAAAGCACTACAGTAAAACATTGACCCCATTTCTGTCAAATGCTGCAAAAGAAATGGTTATCTGTTGGAAAACCAGATATAAAGGAGTGGTTTGAAAGAGTAGATTACATCTGTAAAACTGAATATTTAAGCAGTAGAGACATAGGGCGGGTGGAAAGATATAACAGTATATGGGGAAGATGGATAGATTTTAAGGCTTTGGGGAAATATGTGGAAAGAATGATGGAGAAGGACAGCAGGGCTTGAAATAGGGGAGGGAGAAATAGGTAGGGAAAGTATTGTATTTTGTAAATCAGATACAGATGTTAACTGTATTTTTTAGTGTTTGCCTATTTCTATATGGAAAAAAAATAAAGTTTAGAGGAATAGAAAAAGGAAAAAAAGAAAAAAGGGTACATTTTTACCACGATGATGTGAGACCGTATTGAGACAGTGAATAAACGTTAAGCTGAATAGTCTCTCGATAGAGTTCTCTGAAGTGGTAAAAAAAAAAGAATACAAACCAGTAGACAGCAGCGGTACCCTGACAGATAGCTCTGACAATGGAGTAGTGGTCCCTGCTGAAGTCAGGAATACCCGACACCATTCTTTTTCTTGTTGTTGTTGAGGTGCAAGAACCATAGGGCTCTATGGAGCAGAGAGCCAGTACTAGTGCCGCTCATCCTTCTGGTGAACTGGAAAGCACCAGCGGCCTAGTACACCCTGGTCATAGTCAAATCACCACTGCAGTGAAACGTGGTGACATGGTGAGTCCCATAAGTGCAGTTCAAGCTGGTTCAGTGGCTAGCACAAGTAGTGTCCCGCAGCCAGCAAGAAGACAAACACAGGCCCATCCAGCCCACAGTGCCCTTCCTGCTACATTTGCCAATCCTAATTGAGAGCCTACCACTTCTGCAGCACCCGAACTTCCCCCCATTCACTGGCCAACCCGGAATTCAAGTGGAAACAGTTGATTTGACGTCACTTGATTTTTATTCACTGTTTTTTGTGGAAGATCTCTATAGATCTATTGTGGACCAAAGCAACTTGTAAGCTGGTCAAATCGCTAATCCCCATTTGACCCTTGCCAGAGATTGGAAACCTATTACAGTGAGCGGTCATATTGGTCCACTGACCCAATTCATCATATACCCATGTTCTATGCATCCATGGCTAGGGCTAGATACAAGCACATCTTATGGTTCATGTATTTTAATGACAATGAACTCTGTCGATCTCGGGTCGACCCTGAATACGATCGGCTCCATAAAATTCGGCCCCTCGTAAACCACTTCAACTAACAGTTTGCAGCTTGTTTACTTCCGATCAAGTCATCTGCGTTAATGAGTCCCTAAATAAGTTTTCTGGCCGTTTGTCTTTGAAACAGTACCTTCCCAGCAAGCTTGTCAGATATGGGGTCAAGATGTATAAGCTCTGTGACAGGGCAACAGGCTATACATATAGTTTTATGGTTTACGAGGGAAAATATAGTCACGTGGAGCCTGAGAACTGCCCAGACTACATAGGAAGCGCTGGCAAGATTGTTTGGGACTTGGTGTCACCCTTATTTAGAAAGGGGTACCACTTGTATGTGGACAATTATTACACAAGCGTGCCACTTTTTAGTCACTTGTTTGATCATGGAATTGGCGAATGTGGCACTGTGCGATCTAATTGCCCGGGCTTACCCCAGCAGCTTGTAGGGTCCCGACTTAGACTGGGGGAGAGAGCCTACTTGAGAAGTAATAACTTGCTTGTAGTAAAGTGGAGGGATAATAGGAATGTTTTCGTTCTGTCCTCCCTTAACGCAGACATGACTGTCCAGATTCAAACAGCGACTGGTGTCCTGGAGAAACCCCTCTGTGTCCACGAATACAACATTAATATGGGAGGGGTGGAGCTCAATGACCAGTTGATGGTGTCGTACTTACTTGCCCATAAGGCCAGACGCTGGTACAAAAAAGTGTATGTATACTTATTCCAATTGGCTCTGCTGAACGCTTATGTGCTATACAAAGCTTCAGGATGAACTGGATCCTTCCTTAAATTTCAGGAAGAGATTGTCACAGCCCTTCTGTTTCCAGATGTTGCTGTGCCCCACCTTCCCAACGCAAATGCAGTGAGTTGGCTGCATGAGAGGCATTTTCTGTATGTCCTCCCTGGTACCCCTACCCAATGATCACCCCAAAGAAAATGTTGTGTCTGTAGGAAATGCAGATATAGGCGTGACACCCGCTATTATTGTCCCTCCTGTCCTGGCCACCACACAATGCTACCACACATCAGTGAAGTATTATGCATACATACATATGGTCAGATTTTCCGACAACAAATGTTCAATGGGAGCTTGTTGTCGGAAATTCTGACCGTGTGTAGGCTCCATCGGACATTTTCCGTCGGAATTTCCGACAAACAAAATTTGAGATCCGGATCTCAAATTTTCCGACAACCAAATCCGTTCTCGTAAACTTGATCATGTGTACACAATTCCGACGCACAAAGTTCCATGCATGCTCTGAATCAATTACAAGACGGAAGCGCTCTGTCTGGTAAAACTAGCATTCGTAATGGCGGTAGCATATTCGTCACTCTGCAAAGTTTTAAATCTTTTAATGCAGCGCATTCTCTTTTACTTTACAATGCTAAAATAATGAAATTGTTTTGCTGCTGATATTCACACAGAGTTCTGACAACCTGATTTCTTTATTATTTCTCGTGATCTCATCAATACATTTTTTTCTTTTTTTTTATAGTGATCTCCATAATTTATTCTTTCGTTTTGGGCCAAGTTACTACAACACCATTATTATCTTGTATTTTTTAACCTCAGGGAGGTTGGTGTTGGTGTCCCTTGTTAATTTGACATTGTACCTTTTGAAATGTACCTGCCTACTCACAAAAAACTGTCCTTTTTGAACTAAAATGCATAAGCAAGTATTTGTGAAAAAGAAATAGCCATATATTATGGGTCATAACAAAAAACAAGAGGAAGGCAATGCCAAAGCCAAAGCCACGTTTGTGAGTTCAACCATGCTCCTCCTCCACCTCCTGCCACAACTACAACACCAGAGACACAGCCTGGAAGCAAGCATGGAAGGAAGACAAGAGTGGTGGCCTGGGTTCAGCCTGCGTCTTTTGTCAGACCAGACTGAACCCAGGCCATCACTCTCGTCTTCCTTCCATGCTTGCTTCCAGGCTGTGGCTCTGGTTGTAGTTGTGGCAGAAGGTGGAGGAAGAGGAGGAGGAACATGGTTGAACTCACAAACGTGGCTTTGGCTTGTGAGTTCGCCCCCTATTTAGGGCTTATAAGATAACTTCCTCACATAAGAGGCGTTGGCCCTCCTCCATTTCCTGCATTTTGCAGGCTGCCATGTAGGCATAGTCCTCTTGAATATTGGGGGGGTTCTTAGGGCCGCAGTAGCCTTCCGAAATCGCCCAAGTGCTGCTTCCTCCAGGTTACTCCTCTTCCTGGGAGTTTTTTTGGAAGGCAGAGGGGAGGGACCTGGGATACAGGCAGGCTACTGGGCACGGCCAACTCCTGGCTGCCACTTACCCCTGCCACCTCCTGGCTGCCACTTTCCACGGCCTCCTCCTGGCTGAGACTTTCCTGTGTATGAAAAAGGGACATAGTTTTAGTTTTTGATTCATCAATCACACACAATTTTCAGTTCATGACTGTTGCAAATTGAATGTTAATAAATAGAAAAGACTATCATTCTGACCCCAGCATTTTTCATTCTTGTCCCAATCATTTGTGGCCACTACTGTCTATTGATATGTAAAACACTTTGTAAAATCAGAAATTACTGATCAATAATAACATCTAGTTAACATCATTAATGATTTGACTAGAAATATGTTGAACAATGCTTTACCTGGCTCAAGCTGGGCTCCTCCGCTTCTTCCTGGCTGGAAGGCCCAGGTTGGATGTCGGAAGCCTCAACTGAGGTGAAAGGAAGCCTTGAAGGAAGATTGGAGAGTGCTGGCCTGGGTTCAGTCTGGCCTGCCAGAAAATGCAGTCTGTCATAGTACCACAGCCTGGGTACATAAATGTCATCTGCTGCAACTCCTGATCTATGGGAATCCTGGACCTTCTTGTGCTCCCTATTATAAGTGCTCCTCATGCCACCAATTAGGGCCTTCAAATAGGGGTTGTCTGCCATAGGGATCTGCGGCTTCACTAATTCCAGCAATTGATCCAGTGCTGCCTTCCTCTTTGGTTTATTGTTATAAAAGGGGTGGTTTACCTGCCACAGACAGGGCAGCTCCCTGTACATATCAAGGATTATGGGGATAAAGTCCTCATCATTGAATAGATCCATTTTATCTGCAAGACACAACACAAGACAGACAGAGAAACCCTAATGTCAGGCTAAACTCTCCTAATCTTATCCCAATGTAGGCCTCAATCTAGAAGCAGTATAGGCCACTGATGCACCAAGTTAAAATTGTAGCTTCATTAGAACGGTCGGCGCTTCCGCTACACCTTCCTCCACTCACATATCGTACGTACGACGCACGGGTGTTACGCTTTATATACACTGCACATGCGTGAAACTCCGCCCGCCCCTGACGTTCTTTCTAGTCTATTCCCCGCCCCTTGTCTTTCTATGCAGTGGGAGAGCACATGGCAGAGAAAGAGCAAGTGCATGCAGACAACCGTAGCAACGATGAAAGGCCAGAGCCATGAACATCCCGATCCCGGAGGAGATTTAAGGCCTCAAATATGTCCTTTATAGAGATGGTGGAGATGGTGGACATCTTGAAGAGGGCCGACTATGATGGGAAGCATGGACCTTACCCAAACCCAAATGTGAGAAAGGCCAAGATCATGACTAAAGTTGTGAAAAGTCTGCACAGGAATTTTGGGGTACGGCGATCCAAGGATCAACTGAGAAAACGCTGGTCAGACTTGAAATTGAGGGAGCAGGATCAGTACAGAAAGATTAAGAGAGTTCTTCAAAAAAGTAAGTATTTGTCATGTGTTCCTATTACTCTTATTACGTTTGTGCTGCTACATGTGCTTTTCTTTACTGTTGTCCAGTTTAAAATGGCAACTTTCAGGTTCGTGGGCACAGTAATTGTTCATAGTAAACATCGTTCGTTCGCCCACATGTTTTTGGCAGATCCAGGTTAACTACATTTGTTCAGGCATATTTGTATTAAAAGAAGTTTATGACATTGTTGTCTAGATGGGTTTGTACTAGGATAAAAACAAACTTGATTCAGTGTAAGGAGAGGACACTCAGCAGCTGTTTACACATCTGGACGCAGGAGTACTAGCATGGGACACCAGAACAAGGGTGTCCCACACAGGTGCTCCAGTGGATACTAGGGATGTCTCCATGTGTATAAAATGTTCAAAAAGGTAAGTATTCCAGCTTTATAAAGGGAAAAAAATAATGTCTTCAGCTTGTAACTCTGCCAAAAAAAGACACCAGGGACCCCCCACCTCCTAAAGAAGGGGAAATCCCCACACCACAACCAGAAGATGTGGAGGAAGGAGAGGTTTATGAAGTGGGTGAAATAGTGACCACAACAGGTGAGTGTCTGAGACCACAGCTTCAGGTAATAGATGTATGCTTGCATATTTATAATACATGGTGTGTTTTTTTTATTTTAGGTGATGTGGATGTTGTGGAAGAAGAATCTAATTTCACAAGTGCAAGTGCACACGTCCTCATCGGGGAGATCATGGTGTGTAATCGGGATTTACAGAAGATCAAATAAGACATCAATGATGTGGAAAAAACACCATTGGAGAACCTAGGAAACAGCTAAAAGAAACACAAGCAGTTAATCAAAGTAAATATTATTTCAGTTTAACTAAAACAATTTTTTTTTACAAATGTTTATTAAACATTTTCTGGCATATCAATGGCCCCCCTACCCGCAAAGTACTCCATATATTTTATACAGACCTCGCGGATGCTTTGGGGGGGCAAGCACTGAAAACCAGATACAAACCCACAAGCACAAACTGAAGAGCAGTAACGATCGGAAAAGCATGAGGCTGAAAATCGCGAATCGTCCCTCACCAAACTTCTACTAACACGAGATAAACACGAGATTAGCAGAAGGAGCCCAAAGGATGGCACACTTGGTATTGAACTTCCCTTTTCTAGTGCCGTCGTACGTGTTGTACTTCACCATGTTCTTGACGTTCGGAATTTCCGACAAGATTTGTGCGACCGTGTGTATGCAAGACAAGTTTGAGCCAACATATAGATTTTGTTGTCGGAATGTGCGATCGCGTGTACGGGGCATAAGTGTAGGATACAGCACGGCACAGTCTAGGGCACACTTTCAAAGGGTCTCCAAAAATAACATCGCATTTTGAGAGACCCAAATCTGGATCTGTTACAGTTACAAAGAAAAGTGTAAAAAAAAAAAAAAAAAAGTTAAAAAAAACCCCCCAAAAAAATATAAAATAAAAAAGCCAAAAATAGTTGTTGTTTTATTGTTCTTCTCTCTCTCTATACTGTCTCTATTGTTCTCGCTCTATTTTTCTGCTCTTTTTTACTGTATTTTATGCTTAACCACAATGTTTTATTGTTACTATGTTTTATCATGTTTGCTTTTCAGGTATGAATTCTTTTATACTTTACTGTTTACTGTGTTTTGTTGTTAACCATTAAAAATGTATGTAGTTTGTCGTCTCTGCACGGTTGTGCGCAATTTTAAAGCATGTAGTACTTGGTATCTATGTACTCAGTATAAGATAGTCTTTTATATTTTACCGAACATTTGGGCAATATAGTGTGATTTAGTGCATTAAAATTCAAAAAATTGTTTTTTTTTCCAAAAAAAATTGCATTTGAAAAATCGCTGCGCAAATACTGTGTGAAAAAAATTGCAACAACAACCATTTTAATCTGTAGGCCCTTTGCGTTAAAAAAATATATAATGTTTAGGGGTTCAAAGTAATTTTCTAGCAAAAAAAAATCTAAAAGTGTCAGAAAGGGCTTTGTCTTTTGGCTGTGGTTAGAAGAGTGGGTGATGTGTGGCATAAGCTTCTAATGTTGTGCATAAAATACCAGGACAGTTCAAAACCCCCCAAATGACCCTTTTTGGAAGGTAGACACCCCAAGCTATTTGCTTATGGGCATGTTGAGTCCATGGAATATTTTATATTTTGCCACAAGTTTGAAAATGACAATATTTTTTTTCTAAATGATATATTGCTCAAACATACCATGGGCATATGTGAAATTACACCCCAAAATACATTCTTCTGCTTCTCCTGAGTATGGGGGTACCACATGTGTGGACTTTTTGGCAGTCTAGCCCCGAAAACCAAGCACCACCTTCAGGCTTATTAGGGGGTAATTTTTTTATTTCACTCCTCACTACCTATCACAGTTTCAGAGGCAATGAAATGCCCAGATAGCACAATACCCTCCCAAATGACCCCATTTTGGAAATTAGGCACACCAAGCTATTTGCTGAGAGGCATGTTGAGTCCATGGAATATTTTATATTTTGCCACAAGTTTCGGAAAGCACCGCCTTCAGGCTTTCTAATGGTGTAAAATGGTAATTTCACTCCTCACTACCTATCACAGTTTCAGAGGCCCTGAAATGTCAAGATAGCACCCCCCCCCAAATGACCCAATTTTGGAAAGTAGACACCCCAAGGTATTTGCTAAGAGGCATGGTGAATATTTTACAGCTCTCATTTGTTTTGGAAAATGAAGAAAGAAAAGGAAAAAGTGTTATCTTTTTCAATTTTCAAAACTTTGTGACAAAATCCGAGATCTGCAAAATACTCAACATACCTCTCAGCAAATAGCTTGGGGTGTCTACTTTCCAAAATTGGGTCATTTGGGGGGGGGGGGGGGGGTGGTTGTGCTATCTGGGCATTTCATGGCCTCCGAAACTGTGATAGGTAGTCAAGAGTGAAATCAAGAATTTACGCCCTTAGAAAGCCTGAAGGCGGTGATTGGTTTTCAGGGTCCTGTATGCAGCTAGACTGCCAAAAAGTCTCACACATGTGGTATCCCTGTACTCAGGAGAAGCAGCAGAATGTATTTTGGGGTTTAATTTCACATATGCCCATGGCATGTTTGAGCAATATATCATTTAGTGACAACCTTGTGAAAAAAAAAAAAGATTGTCATATTCACGAAATTTGTTGCAAAAATGTAAATATTCCATGGACTCAACATGCTTCTCAGAAAATAGCTTGGGGTGTCTACTTTCCAAATGGGGTCATTTAGGGGAGTTTTGTGCTATCTGGGCAGTTCATGACCTCTGAAACTGTGATAGGTAGAGAGGAGTGAAATAAAAAATTTACGCCCTTAGAAAGCCTGAAAGCGGTGCTTGGTTTTCAGGGTCCTGTACGCAGCTAGACTGCCAAAATTTCAGTGACAACTTTGTGTAAATTTTTTTTCTTTTTTTTTATTGTCATTTTCCAATCACAAAAAAATAAAATATTCAATGGGCTCAACATGCCTCTCAGTAATTTCCTTGGGGGGGTCTACTTTCCAAAATGGGGTCATTTGGGGGGAGGGGTTGTACTGCCCTGCCATTTTAGCACCTCAAGAAAAGAGATAGGCAGTCAAAAACTAAAAACTGTGTAAATTCCAGAAAATATACCCTAGTTTTTAGACGCTATAACTTTTGCGCAAACCGATAAATATACGCTTGTTGATTTTTTTTTTACCCAAGACATGTGGCTGAATGCAGAGGAGAACCGGCTCCAGTTGTCTGTTCCCACTAGTTTGGTTCCTCTTCAGGTGTGGGTGCGGCTCAGTATGCAACCATATGCAAAGAACAAAACAAAAAAGTCCGGATGGCCGCACTCCAATGAAAAATAATTCCTTTATTTAATGTAAATCCATACAGCAGGGATAAAAACTGCTAACGCGTTTCACACCGTTAAGGCAGGTGCTTATTCATAGCTAGGTTTTAAGAAATATCAATGACATATATATACAAAACAGACAAAATCGTGATTTGGCCTAATTAGGTATCACATACACCCACTACAGGTGATGTGATATTCTCAATGGATACCAAGGTAAGTCAGCTGGACTTCTCTTTCACATAAACACACAATTAACTCTTTAGAAAAAAAGAGAGGAATAAGGCCAGTCCAGATTGAAAGCCAGATATTTCAACTATAATACATATATGACATAATGACAACCTAGACTAGTGGAAAACATCCCACCTAAACCATCGTTTAAGAACAAAAAGTCATATTTAAAAAAGAAAAAGAAAACTTTCAATAAATGTGAGCATATACTTGTGAATATATATGTATACTATAATAAAATGTCTGTTGCGTTTTCTGACGGAGACACCTGTGTGTGCCTAGCATAAAAACTTTACAGAAGTTGTAAGCATAAACTTTATAAGCATATATATTGCTGTCACGCACACACAGGTGAAAAAACTCTAAATGGTCATTTTCCGTTAAAAAAGCATGAACAGGTATACGGGACTCTCATCACACAATACAGCAAAAACAAGCTGTTATTAGCCCCATGACCAATAAACCAGATAGGCCATACACATGTATGCGACTCAAAATCGCAGTGATCGACATCAAACATTATGATAAAAAATGTGGATAGGTATGGGTATGCATTTAGCCTTACATTGACATTTAAGACCTCGTATCAAAAATACATGTTACAGTGCAGTCAAAAAAAATCTTAAGAATAATGGAAGAAATAAGAAAATGAAAAAAATTGAGAAATTGAAAAAGGGTGTGCATGAATGGTTCAGATGAACATAAGTACACTGGGAAAAGTATATCAAAAACATATATATTGTCAATGAACTGAAAAAAGCCCCGTCTGTCTATCTGTTACGTTCCAAATTCATGTGACAAAATTGCTTAGTAGATGTTAGTGCACCACCATGATCCAACATCACAAACAGTCTGATGCACGTTATTAACTATTAACAGACAATGTACCTGCATAGCGATAATAAAATGCATCAGCAGCCGTTACATTGACATGAAGATCTAAAACCAAGGGCATTAAATACTGGGATGAAAAAACATTTTTATTCAAAAAATGGGAAATGTCCCATTCATGATTCATTCCCCCCAATTTTCTAGTATTGAAAAAGAAGATCCAATACACCTCCCTCTTGTATAATATTCTAAATTTGTCCCCTCCTCTGGCTGGCACAGCTATCTTCTCAGTGACCTGGATCACCAGACTAGAAGTATCTTTCTGATGTACCAGATTCCAATGGTTAGCTACATTAGTGTTATGACCCTTATGGATATTGTACAAGTGATCGTACAGGCGATTGCGCAATCTGCGCGTAGTGCGTCCAATGTATTGTATGTGACACAATTGACACGTAACAATATAGATTATGTACTTAGTATTGCAATTAGCAAATGTGGTGATAATGGATTGTTTTTTAGTAGCAGTAGCTTGAACCATATATCCTTTAACCACTTCAATACTGGACACTTAGACACCTTCCTGCCCAGACCAATTTTCAGCTTTCAGCGCTGTCGTAGTTTGAATGACAATTCAGCGGGCATGCTACACTGTACCTAAACTAGATTTTTATCATTTTGTTCCCACAAATAGAGCTTTCTTTTGGTGGTATTTGATCACCTCTGCGATTTTTATTTTTTGCTAAACAAATAAAAAAAGACAGAAAATTTTGAAAAAAATAAAAGTTTTGCTTTTGTTTCTGTTAAAAAATTTGTAAATAAGTAAGTTTTCTCTTTCACTGATGGGCACTGATACGGCGGCACTGATGAGGTGGCACCAATGAGCGGGCACTGACGGGAACGGACGATGGGCACTGATATGCGACACTGATGGGCACTGGTAGGCGGCACTGATGGGTGGCACTGATATGCAGCACTGATGGGCATTGTTAGGCGGCACTGATGGGCACTCATGGGTGACACTGGGTGGCACTGGTTGGCACTGATGGGCACTGATAGGCGACACTGATGGGCACTGAAAGGCGGCACTATTGGGCACTGCTGGGCACTGATAGGGTGGCACTGATAGGGTGGCACTGATAGGTGGCACTGATAGGCGGCACTGCTGGGCACTGATTGGCACTGATAGGCGGCATTGCTGGGCACTGATGGACACTGATACGTGGCACTGATGGGCACTGATACGCAGCACTGATATGAGGCACTGATAGGCATCCCTGGTGGCACTGGCAGTGGTAGGCATTGGAGTGGGCACTGATTGGCAGCTGCCTGGGCACAGATTGGCAGCTGCCTGGGCACATAGTGGTATTTCCCTGGGGGTCTAGGGGCATACCTGGTGGTCCAGTGTGGATGGCTTCCCTGGTGGTCCTGGGCGGCTTCCCTGATTATCCTGGGTGGTATCCGAGGGGGGGCTGTGCTGATAAACAATCAGCACAGACCCCCCCTGTCAGGAGAGCAGCCGATCGGCTCTCCTCTACGCGCGTCTGACAGACGCGAGTGAGGAAAAGCCGATCACCGGCTCTTCCTATTTACATCGTGGTCAGCCGTGATTGGACACGGCTGATCACGTGGTAAGGAGTCTCCGTCAGAGACTCTTTACCTAGTTCGGTGTTGCGGGGTGTCAGACTGACACCCCGCAACAACAATCGCCGCGATGCGTGCCCCCGGGGGCGCGCAGCGGCTCGCAGTGGCTCCTGATCACATCATATGACGTCCAGTCAGGAATATCAAACCACTTTGCCGCCGTCATTTGATAATAGGGCGGGCGGCAAGTGGTTAAGGAGATGTGGCTGAATGCTTTTTGGCCTAAATGTATGACTAAAATTTAGTTTATTGTATTTTTTTTATAGCAAAAAGTAGAAAATATAATTTTTTTTCAAAATTTTCAGTCTTTTTTCGCTTATATTGCAAAAAATAAAAAATGCAGAGGTGATCAAATACCACCAAAAGAAAGCTCTATTTGTGGGAAAAAAAGGACGTAAATTTCATTTGTGTACAGCATTGCATGACCGCGCAATTACCAATTAAAGCAGTGCAGTGGCAAATTGTAAAAAGTGCTCTGATCAGGAAGGGGGTAAAACCTTCTGTTGCTGAAGTGGTTAAATATACCAACCTCGTTTTTTTCCCTGACTCCAAAGTTTTTTGTGTGCCCTTACCAATTGTTTTAACTCCAAATTATCTCCTGTATCTGGCCATTTAGGCTGGATTCACACCTATGCATTTTTAGTGCTTTTTGCATTTTGCAGATTTGCACTACAGTCCATTTACCATGGTTTCCTATGGAACACGTTCTGTAGTGCAAATCTGCAAAATGCAAAAAGCACTAAAAATGCATAGGTGTGAATCCAGCCTGATAGTCGGTGTCAATTACTTCTGTCAAACAGATGCTACCGACTTCATTGTAATCTGCTGGATCATTTACCACAGGCTTACAATTAGTTGGACCTTTCCAAATCACTCCATTGGTTAAATCAATTATCCAACCTCTTTGAGACAAAATATCTGAACCAATAATATTCTCTGATCCTTGACAATACCAAAAATCGATTTCAGTTTGCAAACAACCTGGAATTTCAAAAGAAAATTTTTTACACATTTTAGCCTGAGAGTCACCTGTCCCATTAAAGTGGTTGTAAACCCTTTACAACCAGTTTAACCTACAGGTAAGCCTAGATTAAGGCTTACCTGTAGGTGCTTGAAATATCTCCCAGACCTGTATGGTCTAGGAGATATTTGCCGTAGGGCAATTTCTGAGTTAGAAAGGGCACGCTGTGTCGTTTCTAGCTCAGGCCATGCCGTTAAAGGCGGCTCCGGCGCGCATGCGCGGGAGTGACGTCACGCGCCGTCACACGACTCCGGCCAGTCACAGAGCCGGAGTTTGCGGCCCCGGAAGGAAGAGGGGTGAAGAATGGACGGTCGCTACTGTTATATTCTTAATATCTAAATTTTAATTGGCTTTATAAAAAGAATATGCATTCACCTTACAATTGTGTGAATGATAGACTTTGAGTTAATGACGTCCAGATGACGACTCATTAAAGGAGACTGCAAGTCTGGAACCTGTCAGAAATTGATGGATTTTGTAAATAATATATGTATGGTTTCAAAATATTCCTATGTAACATATACTCTGTTTGATATATGCGTTTTTGTTTTAAGTGGTCTGATGTATAGTCTGAACGTCTCTCTCACACATATCTTGTTTCATGAAGAGAAGGTTTATGTAAGAGGAACCAGATGTTGCTCTCTGTTAGCCCCCACTCTAAGGAAGGAGGAGAAAAGGGAGTGTATGGGAGGGATTTGTGTTTGGGCGTGAATTTGAAAGCCTGAGTTCATATAAGCAGAAGCAATATAGCTTTCTTTCTCTTTCTACTTCCTGCTTCCATGCCACACACATCTCTCTCTTCAAGACACACAGCTCTTTCTTCTATGCATACAGAATTTCTTCCAAGATACAAGGAGTTAATCAGCCATCTTTAAAGAGCCAAGACAAAGGAAAGCACATGGTCTAATGACTTTAAGAACTCTTTTCAGATCTTTGAAACAAATGAACTATACTTGAACATTTTTTGCATATATGAAACAACACTAATTCTGAATATGAATGTACTATTTTTGTAAGTATTTTCCAAGTTTATGTGTGTACAATAAAACACACAGTTTGATTTAAGCTGACTCAGACATAATTACAAAATTCGTCTCACGATCAATCATCATTATTGAAAGTTTTTTATACAATGTTAAGCCATTTATTTCAGCTACTAGCGAGGAAGACGGGGACATTGCGGGCTTCTCCTGCAGGTAAGTGTCACATAATGGGCTACTATGCAATGCATAGTAGCCCATTATGCTTTACCTTTGCAGGGAAACAAAGAGGAAGTAACACCCATCAGGGTTTACTTCCTCTTTAAACCCAACAATTGTACAAACTGCTGCATCTGATAAAACAGGTCATTTCAAACCAGTGACACTGATTTGAGCTCCTGTGTCCAATAAAGTTCTCACCTTCTGTCCATTTATTTTAGCTTTTAAAAATAGACATCCACACTTGTCTAGATAAATTGGAGCTACATAATCTAGACTGTGACACTCTCTTTATTTTTTCTCAATGTCATGGGGCAGGTAATAATGGCTGTCTCCCATTGGTTGAATGTGAATCATTCATATTCATTACATTGCTGAGAGCAATCTCTCTTAGCTCTTTCCTCAGAGGAGTGTAAGGAGAAAATGTCTTGACTTCCACTGCTGTAGGTGGGGCGGAAGGTTCGATGGATACAAGTCCATTTTCTTTCTTAATATTTTTCAACTCAATATCTTTTAAATATTTTCTACATTTGTGATTTATCATGACCAATTTTTTTAGCAATAAAAGCAAGTAAATGGCTTTTTATGTTTGAATTGCTGTAGCTTCATCTTCCAAAGCAAACATCATTTTGTATGCTTTAGAAAACTTCATTCTAAAATCATAAGGGTCATCATGTGTCGTAACTCTTAAGGAGTCTAAGATTTCTGCAGTGGACGTTTCCTCACCAGTAGATGCATCACCAGCCCCTCTATCATCAAGATATGGCGACTTGATTAAACGCTGTGCTATAAAATTGGGAACCCACAGACAGAATATTCTATTCCTTTGGTCATCACTTAGATTAAATCGGTCACAAAAACTTTCAAAGACGTCCCCGTTTTGAAAAGCATCCGCTCTCATATCATAATGTGGGATGTCCTTCAAAATTTTCATCAACTGGTCATGAATTTGCAACTTAAGTTTAGAAGCTCTATCTAACAACATTTGTTTCCGAATGTCTGCCTCTGTCGTCTCATCATCAATTTCTGCTGGTGACTCTGGTATATAAGAGGCTTTAGCAGCTTCTGACTGTGTTTTAACTTTTCTCGTTATCACCGCTATTTGTGTATTTCTTGCAACATTTCAATTCAATTTCAATTTCACTCTCCAGATGCTCAATATAAAATTACAAAAGTTTTCACAGTTTGCACAATTAGGTTCAATAGAAACATATATTCTCATGTACGTGTGTAACATTTTCACATCCTGACTTGTTCACTACACAAACCTTATTTCTTGCTGGTAGTTCAAACAGCATTGAATTAAACACTCTAACTAGCTTCATTACATTATGTAATTTTTTTCTTTGTTTTAGCTAAAGAAAATCTAGACTTATAAATATCAACATTAGCCTGCAAACATTGCTCATACATTGATTTCCACAAAATAGTGTCAGACGCATTGCTAGCTATACCTTGAAATTCCAACTTGCTTTCATTAGCTAAAGAATCAACAAATTCCATAATTGCTACTCACCGAATATAACACGTTTCCTCATTTGAGCTGGACTCAATGACTCGTCTCACAGGACTTCTGGTATCCACACGAAGTTCACAGGCCTTCACAATCACTGATCGATTCCTAGGTTCTTTCAATCGTTCCGAAGTTTGATCAACCAGTATGATCTCTCAGTTCATCTTATCCCTCTGATCAAACAAGGAAGAAGCAAACATGTCCGGAGTATTAAAACTGGCTGGCTGAGCCACTAAAGAATGTTTTTTAAATTGTGAAAATACACCAATATTATTCTCTTGTGTCTTTGGGTGATTGTGAGAAGAATTTATTTGAAAATGAGCCAGCTTAGATGAAGCAGTGTGATTTTATTTACCACGCAAAAGTTACAACAATAAGTGCAAAAGTTGCAGTTACAAGTACAAAATAACTGTAGCTTCAAATAAAATAAAAAGAGATTAAAGCGTAACTCCACTTTTGTTGGGAAAAAAACATTCCCCTCTGGATGATCTATGTACATTGAAAGGATTATAACAACCTTTGTTGCAGATTCCTACCTTTTGTTATTCTGAAGTAATCCATGTATGTTTGTCTGTGCCTCTGTACTGAGTGGGTCTAATGGGAGGGTATTCATAATTAACTGTCAGGTGTGCAGCTGCAGGGCACTAATGAGGAAATCTGCTGGGCCTGCATCCCTTTAGACGTGATCCTATTGAAAGTATCTCTCCAAAAATGACATTTTTGTTGCAGGGGATGCCTGAAATCTGACTTGTATCTTAGGAAGACATCTGGGAAAATTGGTGAGCCAATCACACAAGCAGGAAATTATGTTTCTGGGGAGTGGTCAGTACACACTCTGTGTACAGAACAACTTCAGGTAGCCATATTGCAATGCATTCTCAGAAAATTACAGTGGGTGCAGATTGGAAAGGAAAGGTCATTTTTAATAACATTCAATTACATTATTATTATTATTTTTATTTTATTATTTTTTCTTTATTTGCTATTTTATTTCCCACGAAAGTGGAGTTACCCTTTAAATAATAGTTCTTTGTTTCTTCATATGTAAGAGTCAAAGCATGAAGATCAAACCATGTGCTTTCTTTTTTATTTGTTCCTGGTTTAAGATGGCTGTTGTTTCCAGTGTGTTATTGATAAGCTGTATAAGTTTTTGTATGAAGGACAAAATTCAAATTAAGTGACCCCCACCAACAGCATGTCTCTCTTAAGTAAAACTAAACCCTTTGTTGAAATTTCGCGCTCAACTAACCACTCCCATATCACCTCCCAGCAAAGATGGGGGCTAGGTGTTTAAACAGGAGATCCAGCCTGGCTAATTAAAAACAGAACAAGAAGAGGATGATGCGCTGGCTTGTCTAATTAGCAACAGAAAGAGTGAGGAGCCAAATTGTCTATGTGAGATATGAAAACACACAGCCTTAAAACCAAGATAAGTTACATAGTCATTCCTTTAAGAAATTACTGTATAACTAGAAACCATCAATCATTATATCTTGACAGCTTCATGAATTAAGAACTTCAAACTTCAACATCTGTGATTTATTATCTAAAAACCTTCCACACATACATAATTACAGGGAATTATATAGCCTTTGACTATATCATATATAAGACCGAATTATTAAAATTTAGATATTAAAAGTATAACAACAACATATAGTATCCACACATTTGTTGTATAATAACCTTCCAGTAGATCTATTGCATGGTTTGTAGACTATATGTGCAATCCTAGATGGATTAAAAAGATTACCAGACTACTGGTGTATGAATCCTTGTATCTTCAAAGTGTCTTTATAGGAGAAGGGGAAAGGGGTGCTGTGAATCCCCAGCATGGTGATTCAGTGGATCATACATGTACAGTATGTCAGAAAACTCCACAATAGGCTTAGATGTTGCCAATGCACATAATCTACATCCTTGGTTGTAAGGTTAAGTTGAAAACCCCAGACCTGGGCATCAATAAGGCATTTGGTTTTATGAACTCTGAATGTGTAGGGGTACAGATTGCTGGAAAATACCACAAGAAGTATCTCTGATATCATAAAGTTGCATATACAGTATAGGCAACATAACTCCTCCATGTGCCGTATTGTTATGCTGCGTACACACGATCGGACTTTCCGCCAACAAAAGCGTGGATTTTTTCCGAAGGATGTTGGCTCAAACTTGTCTTTGCATACACACGGTCACACAAATGTTGGCCCAAAATTCCGAACGTGAGAACGCAGTGAAGTACAAGTCGTACGATGAGCCGAGAAAAAGGACGTTCAATAGCCAGTGCGGCTCCTTCTGCTTGATTCAGAGCATGCGTGAACTTTTGTGCGACGGACTTGTGTACAGACGATCAGGCTTTTGTTGGCGGAAAATTTGAGAACCTGCTAGCAAACATTTGTGTGCGGAAATTCTAACAGCAAATGTTCGATGGAGCATACACACGGTCAGACTTTCCGACAACAAGTTTTGTTGGTGGAAAATTTCAGAACCTGCTCTCAAACATTTGTGGGCAGAAATTCCGACAGCAAATGTTCGATGGAGCAAACACACGGTCGGACTTTCCGACAACTAGCTTACATCGAACACGGTAAGTCCGGCCGTGTGTAAGCGGCATTTAAGTGTGTGTACTTCCCAACAAGGAACTAGCCTTTCACTAAAGGCCATTAGTAGACGTAAGTCCTTGTAGCATAAAGCCTCATGCCCACAGACATTCTAAAGAACAACCTGTAAAGCTAGTACTGATGCCTGGAAAAAAGCGGCATTAAAAAGGCGTTTGTTTCACCTTTTGCATCGGCGTTTATGCGCGTTTTTTTGCGCGTCAGCGCTAAGTAGCGTTTTAAAAAAAAAAGACATCTCTCTGCTATATTATAAATCCCAAATTTCCCACAATGCCACATAAACTAAATAAAATATGTTAGAGAGCATGTGTCAGTGTCATTTTGGTAGGAGAGAGAGAGGAGAGAGTATTTGAGAGTTTGTTGGAGTCTTTTTGCATTTAGCTGTTTTTTCCGAGTTTTTAGTATGGATCCTGTCGGCCACAAGATAGACGAGGCAATCCTTCTGATTGTCTTGTGAAGGCTGCGGAGAAGGAGACAGGTGGAGGAGGAGAGAAGCAGCAGTTTTGGATGCATCCAATGGTATCCCATCGGGTGTCTACAGGGTACTTTACAAATATGTATTCCCAACTGCGCTTATATCTGGCAAAATTCCTCAACTTCACAAGGATGTCTGTGTAGTAGGGGATAAGGTTTAGGGTTAGGGGATAGGGGTTAGGGTTATGGGTAGGTTTAGGACTTCTTATTTGTATGCAATTTTTTTTCAATACATTAAATTTATATGTTATCTTAGGTTCCTTGCCACAGGACAAAGTTATGTTTCGTTGCATCACTACTTCCTCCTTGGCCTCACAACGGTGTCCAGAGTAACAAAAGAACATGTGTGGCAATATGGGAGGAGTTGCATGAAATTGTAATGCCGGAGCCCATAGAAGACATCTGGGAATCAGTTGTTGACACTTTTTGGGAGAAAACTTAGTTCCCACGTGTGTTTTTTTGGCAGGGGCTGGTGCTCCACTCCGTGCTGCCTTCTCCTTGTCTGTCAGGTCCCTCCTGGTGTGATCGCGGAGGGATTTCCACCTATGCTGCAAAATTCTGCCTAACGAAAAGTGGAAAACAAGGGTTAATAATATGCATTCTTCATTTACATTTCACGGCTGTACAAAGGACTGTTGGGTAATGTCCAGACAGGAATTTCCTGTTTTTACAGACATGACAGTGTCCAATCAAATTTTTACAGCTTAAAAACGGCATAACTCAAAAACACGCAAAAACAATGATACAGCGTTTTTGCGCTTTTTTCTGTGTTTTTGCGCGCCATGGCGTTTTTACAGCTCTAGCGCCGCGCCTCAAAACGTGCTGGTCCTGGGGTTTTTTTTGGAGCTTAAATATGCCTATGCCATTTACAGCTCAAAAACGCCTAACATAGGCTAACGTGGAGAGGCGTTTTTATGCTGCAAAGAACGCTCATAAAAGCGGCTGTAAAACCGCCCGTGGGCATGAAGCCTTATATACATATATAGTTGCATATCATGGGGACATCAGCTAATAACCGGCACATAAACTTACATCTATTGTCTCTCATGAGAACTAATGAGATAATATTAGGCTATGAAGGAGACAGGTGGAGGAGGAGAGAAGCAGCAGTTTTGGATGCATCCAATGGTATCCCATCGGGTGTCTACAGGGTACTTTACAAATATGTATTCCCAACTGCGCTTATATCTGGCAAAATTCCTCAACTTCACAAGGATGTCTGTGCCGCTCTTTGATGAGCTGTTGGAGAGGCTCAGGCCAAGGCTGACGAGGATGGACACCATAATGCGGAGCTCTGTGTCACCGTAGAAACGTCTGCTAGTGACACTCAGGTAAGTGCAATTTACACATATGGGTTAGGGTTAGTGGATAGGGTTAGGGGTAGGGGATCGGGTTAGTGGATAGGGGTAGGGGATAGAGGTTAGGGTTAGTGGATCAGGTGAGGGGATAGGGGATAAGGGTTAGGGTTAATGGATAGGGTATCAGAAACCATGAAATCAGACCCAGACAGAAGTACAGTTAAATCACACTTGTTTAATAATAAAAGTAAAAAGAACAAACATAGTCAAAACATAGCCAAAGTTCAGTAACCAGAAAGGATAGTCAGCTAAGCCAGAAGTCAGGGATCAATGTAGTGGAACAGAAAGCAGGATCTGGAGCCAGAAAGGATGTCAGTGAAGCAAGTCTTTAAACAGGAACGCAGGAGATAGTCTCTTGTGATGTTGACCAAGGCAGAGATCCACTGGGCTGAATGGCTTAAAGTGGAGTTCCACCCCAAAAAAAAAAAAAAAGTTAGTAATGTTCTTAAAAAAAATTATAAAAAATCTTTTTTTTACTCACCTCTAAATGCCTGTTGCTAGAGGTCCCTCGTAGTCTGCCTCCTTCTGTGCCTGGGTTCCTGAAGTCACTTCCCTCGGCGCAGGAAGGGAGATTGCCTCTCCACCCTCCCTCTTGTCAATCATCTGGGACTGGGGCCAGTGACGGCGCGTAGCGCTGCTCGCGCATGCGCAGTGGGTGCCCGGCTGTGAAGCCACAGCCGGGCGCCCACAGTTAAAATGCCAGCGCCGCCAAGCAGAGGGGGGGACGAGCATGGCTTCGATCCCCCGCATCGCTGGACCCTGGGACAGGTAAGTGTCCGATTAAAAGTCAGCAGCTGCAGTATTTGTAGCTGCTGACTTCTAATTTTTTTTTTTTTTAATGGGAACCCCGCTTTAAGTAGGCAGGACTAACGAGCAGGATACCATCAACAGCTGAGTGGACTGTGGACTGTGGAGAGATAGGAGCTGGCAATTAGCCGACAGCTGAGCGTTCAGCTCTGAGAAGGAAGGGCTTAGCCCAACCCTGACATAGGGTTAGCAGTAGGGGATAGGGTTAGTGGATAGGGTTATTATTATTATACAGGATTTATATAGCGCCAACAGTTTACGTAGTGCTTTACAATGCGAGGGTAAACAGTACAAATACAATACACATTAATATAGTAGGAATCAGAGGGCCCTGCTCCTTAGAGCTTACAATCTAAGCTTACAATCTAAGAGGGAATGTCAAGAGATACAGGAGGTAATAACTGTGGGTGATGTGCTGATTGAGAAGATAAATGTACAATTGTTAGGTGGGGGCCAGATAGGCTTCTCTGAAGAGATGAGTTTTAAGGGATTGTCTGAAAGTGGATAAAGTAGGAGAAAATCGGATGGATTGGGGTAGAGTATTCCAGAGGATGGGAGAGGCTCTGGAGAAGTCCTGAAGGCGAGCATGGGATGAGGTGACAAGGGAGTTTGAGAGCAGGAGGTCTTGGGAGGAGCGACGAGAATGATTAGGTTGGGGTGAGGGGTAGGGGATAGGGTTAGTGAATAGGGGGTAGGGGATTGGGTTATGTAGTAGGGGATAAGGTTTAGGGTTAGGGGATAGGGGTTAGGGTTATGGGTAGGTTTAGGACTTCTTATTTGTATGCAATTTTTTTTCAATACGTTAAATTTATATGTTATCTTAGGTTCCTTGCCACAGGACAAAGTTATGTTTCGTTGCATCACTACTTCCTCCTTGGCCTCACAACGGTGTCCAGAGTAACAAAAGAACATGTGTGGCAATATGGGAGGAGTTGCATGAAATTGTAATGCCGGAGCCCATAGAAGACATCTGGGAATCAGTTGTTGACACTTTTTGGGAGAAAACTTAGTTCCCACGTGTGTTTTTTTGGCAGGGGCTGGTGCTCCACTCCGTGCTGCCTTCTCCTTGTCTGTCAGGTCCCTCCTGGTGTGATCGCGGAGGGATTTCCACCTATGCTGCAAAATTCTGCCTAACGAAAAGTGGAAAACAAGGGTTAATAATATGCATTCTTCATTTACATTTCACGGCTGTACAAAGGACTGTTGGGTAATGTCCAGACAGGAATTTCCTGTTTTTACAGACATGACAGTGTCCAATCAAATTTTTACAGCTTAAAAACGGCATAGCTCAAAAACACGCAAAAACAATGATACAGCGTTTTTGCGCTTTTTTCTGTGTTTTTGCGCGCCTGGCGTTTTTACAGCTCTAGCGCCGCGCCTCAAAACGTGCTGGTCCTGGGTTTTTTTTGGAGCTTAAATATGCCTATGCCATTTACAGCTCAAAAACGCCTAACATAGGCTAACGTGGAGAGGCGTTTTTATGCTGCAAAGAACGCTCATAAAAGCGGCTGTAAAACCGCCCGTGGGCATGAAGCCTTATATACATATATAGTTGCATATCATGGGGACATCAGCTAATAACCGGCACATAAACTTACATCTATTGTCTCTCATGAGAACTAATGAGATAATATTAGGCTATGACCTGGAGGACACATTTTATTATTGGTGGTTGGTATTGTAAATGTGACAGTTAGCTATCCTAGCATAGTCGGGAATGTAACTGTTTTTTGAAACTGGTAAATTGATGGGTTGAGTTCCGCTTTAATATGCTCTCAGCTCTCTCAGCTCCTGGACATTACATAAAGAATCATTTTAGTAGTACATACTGCACACAGTACATCCCTTTAAATGCAGTTTATTACATACCCAGTGCACTCTTTGAGTGCTAAAAATATTCCTTCAGTTATACTATGGTTTACATTATCATCTCTATCAATCATTGTTAAATCATCAATCACTTTGGGTGTGGCTATAATTCATTTTCCATTATCACCAAATGACCAACCTGCGTCCAAAAGAATGTTCCCATAATGTGTTTATTTCTACCTTGGTGATACCACTCAGTTGTTCAGATTCCTAATAATGAATTTGATTCTCTAAATATAATTTGGAAACCTAAACTAATCATTTATTTTCCTAACTTATTTTCTTGTGTGACAAGATTCCAGTGAACACATGTTTGGAAACTACTGACTCTATTTTTGGATTCTCTTTCTGGTGGCAGGAATAGGGGTCATATGTTCAAAGGAGGCATTTTTGCATTCATACTAGCATTTCTCTTTGCTTTTAGATTTTTACACCCATATACACTAACCAGATACCTTATTAGGTACACCTTTCATGCACATCCATAATGAAAATCTCTTGTTCCACCACATTCCAAAGGTGCTCTATGGGATTGAGATATGGTGAGTGTGGAGGCCATTGGAGTACAGTGACCTCATTGTCATGTTCAAGAAACCAGTGGTGAGATGATTTGAGCTTTGTGACATGGTGCATTATCCTGCTGGAAGGAGCCATCAGAAGATGGGTACAATGAAGCCATAAAGGGATGGACATGGTCAGGAACAATACTCAGGTAGGCCGTGGCATTTAAACGATGCTCAATTGGTGCAAATAAAAACAGTGTTATAAAATAATCAGCATTTAGACTAAGTTATTCCACTAGACAGCGCTAATGTTGAGCAATTGAAACTTGTGGCCAACAACACATAGGGACAGTCTTATAACAGAAAAGAGTCCTTTAAAAGAAATCCCTTGTAAAGGGAAGTGATGAAAAGTTCAGGGTGTAATTCAGAAACTCTACAGGTGATCTTGAGAAAGAGTCCTCCACATGCACCTTCCACCGATCATTTGATCGTTTGTGAGATCCACCCGGTGACAAGCACTCACCCCCTAGGGGGTTAAACTCACCAGAAAAGGGGAGTAATAAAGCCTTCAGCAGTAGTACGTTGTCATCATCACTATAGACAGGGTCACAGGCTAGCAGGGCTCATAATGAATCAAAGAACAGAGAAAAGAAAGGTGCACATAGCGTAATCCTGTTTAATGATTCAAACCCCTTGTATACAGACACAAACCCCCCTTCAATAAAAATACGTACATCAGATAAAATAAACAGCAAGCAATCAAACAGGCAAATAGTGTGTACACTTCACCCAGAGCCGTCAGCGCCGCTATTCAGGAAGAGCTCGATACTTCCTGGTTGTGCAGGTGACCCAGGTGGAGCGCACACGTCACTTCCGGCGTCGTATTGGCCACGCCCTGACGCGTTTCGTCATATCCTTTGACTTCAACAGAGGGCGTGGTCGTACGACGTAATGGCCAGTTTATATACACCCCCCCACACGCCGCTCAGCCAATCACAGCAAAAACTGTGGGGACAGCAAATGCGCCTCACCGGCACCAGCTTCGCTGACAGCTTAGTATAAACGGCGTGCAGGGACATAAACGGCACCGCACTAATCCAAAAAACTAGAACATGATTATCGAGTAGGCATAAACAACCCTGACTACCAATCATAGGCAGCAAGTGTTCACTCCCAAATCGCATTAAATACATAACATTGATAAATAGCACAATCATTGACATAAAATCTACAATTGAACACTAATTAATATGCACATTCAGAATATACATGTAAAGGAAAGACCTCATTCAGTTAAATCCCAGATCTTCCCATATTCTATGTGCATATATTAAAAAGTTCTGTTAAATAGGCATAAAGAGGGACCAAACAAGCAATAGTTTGTTAAATATAGCCCCAACCTACAAACTTCATGCTAGTCTTAATAGTTACAACATAACCAGCAAATATTTAAATTAATATTTAAATTTAAAAATATTGAGGCAACAAGTCGCACAAGAGTAAAAATCGCACAGAAATTAAGAATTGCATAGCTATGAAGATAAAGTGAATCTCCATCTAATTATTTAGGAGCAAACATCATATCAAAAATTCTCATCACAGAAAACAAAGATATGTCATAAACAGACTGACTAGGGAATCGCATAAGAAATGGAAGCAAAGTTATTCCCAATCTCCATGTAAGAGTCAGATGATTTCCCACTCTGCACACCTGCATGGAGACAGTCATAAGGAGACGCAAGAGAGAAGCTGAACTATATAAGTCGGTCGAAAAAGAATCACATAATAGGTACGTAGGTCGAAAAAATCGCATAATAAAATACAATGGAAAAAATCCCAATCTCTCAATAAGGAACAGGAGATCGTACGAACTATATAGAGATAAAACATATGACATAAAGAGATAGGCCACTATAACCTCACTAGCGCAAAATCAAACTGCTAATAGAGCTAAAAAGTCAACCGTTGATCACAAACATTAGTAGTCGCTTATAAAGCAGTTGATATCCAGATCCACATTGAGTCCCCGTGGCGCCAGAGTGTCAGTCAAGAAGATCCACTGGGTCTCTCTTCTTGATAGATCACGGACCAGATTGGACCCTCTCCACTTTGGCTTCAGATGATCTATACCCCAAAACTTGAGGCCTGAGGGATCTTGGTTATGTTTAAGTTTGAAGTGGAGCGATACATTGTGGTCTTTAAAGCCAATCTTTATGTTCGCTATGTGTTCTGCAATCCTGACCTTCAAAAGCCTTTTTGTGCGTCCTATATACATAAGACCACAGGGGCATTGCATAGCGTATACCACGTAAGCCGTATTGCACGTAATAAATTCATTAATACTGAATTCTTTACCATTGGAAGGGGATGTGAAACTCTCAAGAGCTCTCATTGGTCTCCCAACTTCCCTACATGCCCGGCACCTCCTACAGCTATAGAATCCTTTTTTATCCCAGAAGGTTAAAGGTCTGGAAGGGGGGTCAAGCACCTTCCGCACTATCTTATCAGCAAAGCTGTGAGCTCTTCTGTAAATAAACTTCGGTCTACATGGTAGAAATGGCCCTAGTGTTTTATCCATACATAACACATGCCAGTGGGCATTAAAAATGTCTTCCACCTCCCTAAATTGGGAGTGGAACCCTGAAAGGAAGCTCCATTCATGGTCTTCATTATTTTGGACCTTAGGCCGATCTATCAGAAAGGAGTCCCTGGGTCGCATGGCCAATTCCTGGATGGTGGAGTCCAGAGTCTCCCCCACATATCCTTTTTCCACAAACTTTTTTCTAACAACCTGGGCCTGTCTTAAAAAGTCTGCATCATTGGAACAGTTTCTTTTTACCCTAGTGAGCTGACCCTTGGGTATGTTTTTCAGCCACTTAGGGTGATGCCCACTATTGATAGGTAGGTAGCTGTTGGAATCTGTGGGTTTAAAATACACTAGTGCCCAATCCATCACCTTGCCTAAAGATGTTTAAGTCCAAGAAGTGTATGTCATTTTGACTAAACTCACTGGTTAACCTAATGTTGTTGTTATTGGAATTAAGCTCCTGGAGGAATTCATGTAAACTGTCACTAGACCCTTCCCAAATAAAAAACAGATCGTCTATATACCTTTTGTATAGTAACAATTGAGTACGGGTAGTGGAGAATATCTTTTTATCTTCCCATTCCCCCATAAACAAGTTTGCTATGCTCGGGGCAAATTTTGCCCCCATCGCAACACCTTTACGCTGGGAGAAAAACTGCCCATCAAACCAGAAGAAGTTATGGCTAAGACAAAAGTCTAATGCATTTCTGATGAATACTTTCTGATTATGTGGCAGGTCATCGCGCTGACTTAAAGCCCAGTTAAGGGCTAAAAGAGCGTCGTCATGCTGTATGACCGAATAAAGAGATGCCACGTCGGCTGTTACAAGGTATAGTTCTTGTTTGCCCGTTAGATCCACCTGTTGCAGAATCTGCAAGAGACTCTTAGTGTCTCTTAAGTACGCCTTAGTGCGCATAACACTCTCCTGAAGGAAGTGGTCAAGGTATTGTCCCATCCGAGATGTGATGGAACCAATACCATTGACTATGGGTCTCCCCGGAGGTTGGTTCAGATCCTTGTGGATTTTGGGCAAGGTATAAATCGTGGGGATTCTGCTATCACTTGGTACAAGGTACCTTCTTTCTTTGACAGACAGAACCCCCATAGAAAAACCCATTTCAACCAAGTTCCTAAGATCCTTCTCATACTGTCCTGTGGGATCTTTAGATAATCTCACATATGTTTGATCATCACTTAGCATCTCAGTGAGCTGATTCACATAGAAGTCCCTATTCAGAATAACTACCCCCCCCCCCCCTTGTCTGCTGGCCTAATAACTATCTCCTTCCTTTTCTCAAGCAATAAATTTAAATATTAATTTAAATATTTGCTGGTTATGTTGTAACTATTAAGACTAGCATTAAGTTTGTAGGTTGGGGCTATATTTAACAAACTATTGCTTGTTTGGTCCCTCTTTATGCCTATTTAACAGAACTTTTTAATATATGCGCATAGAATATGGGAAGATCTGGGATTTAACTGAATGAGGTCTTTCCTTTACATGTATATTCTGAATGTGCATATTAATTAGTGTTCAATTGTAGATTTTATGTCAATGATTGTGCTATTTATCAATGTTATGTATTTAATGCGATTTGGGAGTGAACACTTGCTGCCTATGATTGGTAGTCAGGGTTGTTTATGCCTACTCGATAATCATGTTCTAGTTTTTTGGATTAGTGCGGTGCCGTTTATGTCCCTGCACGCCGTTTATACTAAGCTGTCAGCGAAGCTGGTGCCGGTGAGGCGCATTTGCTGTCCCCACAGTTTTTGCTGTGATTGGCTGAGCGGCGTGTGGGGGGGTGTATATAAACTGGCCATTACGTCGTACGACCACGCCCTCTGTTGAAGTCAAAGGATATGACGAAACGCGTCAGGGCGTGGCCAATACGACGCCGGAAGTGACGTGTGCGCTCCACCTGGGTCACCTGCACAACCAGGAAGTATCGAGCTCTTCCTGAATAGCGGCGCTGACGGCTCTGGGTGAAGTGTACACACTATTTGCCTGTTTGATTGCTTGCTGTTTATTTTATCTGATGTACGTATTTTTATTGAAGGGGGGTTTGTGTCTGTATACAAGGGGTTTGAATCATTAAACAGGATTACGCTATGTGCACCTTTCTTTTCTCTGTTCTTTGATTCATTATGAGCCCTGCTAGCCTGTGACCCTGTCTATAGTGATGATGACAACGTACTACTGCTGAAGGCTTTATTACTCCCCTTTTCTGGTGAGTTTAACCCCCTAGGGGGTGAGTGCTTGTCACCGGGTGGATCTCACAAACGATCAAACGATCGGTGGAAGGTGCATGTGGAGGACTCTTTCTCAAGATCACCTGTAGAGTTTCTGAATTACACCCTGAACTTTTCATCACTTCCCTTTACAAGGGATTTCTTTTAAAGGACTCTTTTCTGTTATAAGACTGTCCCTATGTGTTGTTGGCCACAAGTTTCAATTGCTCAACATTAGCGCTGTCTAGTGGAATAACTTAGTCTAAATGCTGATTATTTTATAACACTGTTTTTATTTGCATCTTTTACCTTTTTTTCTGGTGTGAGACAGCTGCTGCTTATTAGATTGTCTCTCTGCCTAGACAGACACAGTAGAGTTCAATCATTTATATTCAGCTTTGTAAGTGTATGCAAGGGTTTGTTTATGATAATCACTTTTGATTATTCTTTTTAACTTTATCTGCTCCTTGGGTTCTTTAGGGTGTTTGGCGCTGAGTGGTGTTTTCTGCAGGCCTGGTGAAACGCCAATTTACCTTATCTCTCAATCTTATTCCTTAGCAGCCATGGATGCCCTTCAGTTCCTGAGTAGTAGAACGATTGATATCAATGCCATTTTTGCAATCAATGAGCAGGCTACTGCACAATCTAATATCAATGGGATATTGACTGCTTTGGGAAATGTGCTAGAAAAACAGGTCCGCACTTGGTGGGACATCTGCACATTCGAGCAGTATATTAAAGAGAAGATTTTAGTTAGAAGTTTGAGATGGGAGGTAGCTCCCCAGGATGGACTAGATGACCCAGAGTCTATGCAAGAATGGTATGAGTTCTTTACCAATATGGGTTTTAAATTGCAAGATTTGGTTCTGGCTCGTAAACGTAAGAAAATGTCCATCTTGGAGGGTAAAATTAATGAATTTCGTTTGCAGCTTGAACATGTGAAGGATACCCAACAAGTATTAGAGTTTAATACTCGTATAAAAAAGAAGCTAGAAAAGATTGACAGAGATACACAGAAGAAAAAATCAAAGAAGTTTCATAGGGACCTTAATGACTTTAGGTCAAACTCTGTGTATGTCTGGCAACAGGCTAAATTACCTGTTAGCGGATCGAATAATACTATTGGGGTATCTGTGGAAGGATCAAATCATCGCACAACTAAACCGCCCAACATGGGTACTCAGGCTGGGGGTAATAAGAGGTTGGAGAGGTCCAATTGCCCTACTGGTACTTCTGCCACTCCTATTAGGGGGGAGGCGTCTTACGGTGGAATGAAAGACAGGATGAGTGAACCCTATCAGCCATATAATCATTTACCCAGTGGTAATAACTATCAAGTCCCTGTGTACAACAGATTTGATCCTCTGAAAGGTAACGGAGAAAGAGCTGCTGAGCCCTCACCCCGTCCTTTTTTAGGGAGAGGGAGAGGCTGGCAGAAACGAGGCCGGGGGAACTCTCACCGAAGGGGGAGACCTCCAGGCCAGGGTTGGGGGAGGCAGGATCATCATGCACCTCCATGGAGGGAGCACCCGTGGCGGGAAGACGAGTACCCCTATTACCCCAACCAATGGAGAGAAGAACAAGGGGCTATAGGGCAGGGAGAAGGGCCCAGAAAAAGAAGGAGAGAGCAGGAATAGGAGGCATTTTTAACTTGAGCAGTGTAACTTTATCACACAAAGAAACGAATATTTTGCATTTAGGTCTAAAGTGTGGCCTGAAAAGACCAGTCAGCAATTTCGATGTATATATTGATGTTCATAAGTACATGAGGAAAATTAATATTAAAAAATATTTTCTCAACAAAGCACCTCGGCCGTCTGCACTTAACGAGTTGGGTCCAGTGGACAGTGGGCTTAAGAATAGGTCCCTGTTCAACCCCTTGAATAGCGCTAACCAACATATTGAGGTCTTTAAGGGACTGGTTTTGCGTGACCTAGAACAGTTGGTACCAAAAAAGAATGTTAATCCCCAGCATATTATGGATGGGATCTCCTTGCTTGAGAAAAGGAAGGAGATAGTTATTAGGCCAGCAGACAAGGGGGGGGGGGTAGTTATTCTGAATAGGGACTTCTATGTGAATCAGCTCACTGAGATGCTAAGTGATGATCAAACATATGTGAGATTATCTAAAGATCCCACAGGACAGTATGAGAAGGATCTTAGGAACTTGGTTGAAATGGGTTTTTCTATGGGGGTTCTGTCTGTCAAAGAAAGAAGGTACCTTGTACCAAGTGATAGCAGAATCCCCACGATTTATACCTTGCCCAAAATCCACAAGGATCTGAACCAACCTCCGGGGAGACCCATAGTCAATGGTATTGGTTCCATCACATCTCGGATGGGACAATACCTTGACCACTTCCTTCAGGAGAGTGTTATGCGCACTAAGGCGTACTTAAGAGACACTAAGAGTCTCTTGCAGATTCTGCAACAGGTGGATCTAACGGGCAAACAAGAACTATACCTTGTAACAGCCGACGTGGCATCTCTTTATTCGGTCATACAGCATGACGACGCTCTTTTAGCCCTTAACTGGGCTTTAAGTCAGCGCGATGACCTGCCACATAATCAGAAAGTATTCATCAGAAATGCATTAGACTTTTGTCTTAGCCATAACTTCTTCTGGTTTGATGGGCAGTTTTTCTCCCAGCGTAAAGGTGTTGCGATGGGGGCAAAATTTGCCCCGAGCATAGCAAATTTGTTTATGGGGGAATGGGAAGATAAAAAGATATTCTCCACTACCCGTACTCAATTGTTACTATACAAAAGGTATATAGACGATCTGTTTTTTATTTGGGAAGGGTCTAGTGACAGTTTACATGAATTCCTCCAGGAGCTTAATTCCAATAACAACAACATTAGGTTAACCAGTGAGTTTAGTCAAAATGACATACACTTCTTGGACTTAAACATCTTTAGGCAAGGTGATGGATTGGGCACTAGAGTGTATTTTAAACCCACAGATTCCAACAGCTACCTACCTATCAATAGTGGGCATCACCCTAAGTGGCTGAAAAACATACCCAAGGGTCAGCTCACTAGGGTAAAAAGAAACTGTTCCAATGATGCAGACTTTTTAAGACAGGCCCAGGTTGTTAGAAAAAAGTTTGTGGAAAAAGGATATGTGGGGGAGACTCTGGACTCCACCATCCAGGAATTGGCCATGCGACCCAGGGACTCCTTTCTGATAGATCGGCCTAAGGTCCAAAATAATGAAGACCATGAATGGAGCTTCCTTTCAGGGTTCCACTCCCAATTTAGGGAGGTGGAAGACATTTTTAATGCCCACTGGCATGTGTTATGTATGGATAAAACACTAGGGCCATTTCTACCATGTAGACCGAAGTTTATTTACAGAAGAGCTCACAGCTTTGCTGATAAGATAGTGCGGAAGGTGCTTGACCCCCCTTCCAGACCTTTAACCTTCTGGGATAAAAAAGGATTCTATAGCTGTAGGAGGTGCCGGGCATGTAGGGAAGTTGGGAGACCAATGAGAGCTCTTGAGAGTTTCACATCCCCTTCCAATGGTAAAGAATTCAGTATTAATGAATTTATTACGTGCAATACGGCTTACGTGGTATACGCTATGCAATGCCCCTGTGGTCTTATGTATATAGGACGCACAAAAAGGCTTTTGAAGGTCAGGATTGCAGAACACATAGCGAACATAAAGATTGGCTTTAAAGACCACAATGTATCGCTCCACTTCAAACTTAAACATAACCAAGATCCCTCAGGCCTCAAGTTTTGGGGTATAGATCATCTGAAGCCAAAGTGGAGAGGGTCCAATCTGGTCCGTGATCTATCAAGAAGAGAGACCCAGTGGATCTTCTTGACTGACACTCTGGCGCCACGGGGACTCAATGTGGATCTGGATATCAACTGCTTTATAAGCGACTACTAATGTTTGTGATCAACGGTTGACTTTTTAGCTCTATTAGCAGTTTGATTTTGCGCTAGTGAGGTTATAGTGGCCTATCTCTTTATGTCATATGTTTTATCTCTATATAGTTCGTACGATCTCCTGTTCCTTATTGAGAGATTGGGATTTTTTCCATTGTATTTTATTATGCGATTTTTTCGACCTACGTACCTATTATGTGATTCTTTTTCGACCGACTTATATAGTTCAGCTTCTCTCTTGCGTCTCCTTATGACTGTCTCCATGCAGGTGTGCAGAGTGGGAAATCATCTGACTCTTACATGGAGATTGGGAATAACTTTGCTTCCATTTCTTATGCGATTCCCTAGTCAGTCTGTTTATGACATATCTTTGTTTTCTGTGATGAGAATTTTTGATATGATGTTTGCTCCTAAATAATTAGATGGAGATTCACTTTATCTTCATAGCTATGCAATTCTTAATTTCTGTGCGATTTTTACTCTTGTGCGACTTGTTGCCTCAATATTTTTAAATTTAAATATTAATTTAAATATTTGCTGGTTATGTTGTAACTATTAAGACTAGCATGAAGTTTGTAGGTTGGGGCTATATTTAACAAACTATTGCTTGTTTGGTCCCTCTTTATGCCTATTTAACAGAACTTTTTAATATATGCACATAGAATATGGGAAGATCTGGGATTTAACTGAATGAGGTCTTTCCTTTACATGTATATTCTGAATGTGCATATTAATTAGTGTTCAATTGTAGATTTTATGTCAATGATTGTGCTATTTATCAATGTTATGTATTTAATGCGATTTGGGAGTGAACACTTGCTGCCTATGATTGGTAGTCAGGGTTGTTTATGCCTACTCGATAATCATGTTCTAGTTTTTTGGATTAGTGCGGTGCCGTTTATGTCCCTGCACGCCGTTTATACTAAGCTGTCAGCGAAGCTGGTGCCGGTGAGGCGCATTTGCTGTCCCCACAGTTTTTGCTGTGATTGGCTGAGCGGCGTGTGGGGGGGTGTATATAAACTGGCCATTACGTCGTACGACCACGCCCTCTGTTGAAGTCAAAGGATATGACGAAACGCGTCAGGGCGTGGCCAATACGACGCCGGAAGTGACGTGTGCGCTCCACCTGGGTCACCTGCACAACCAGGAAGTATCGAGCTCTTCCTGAATAGCGGCGCTGACGGCTCTGGGTGAAGTGTACACACTATTTGCCTGTTTGATTGCTTGCTGTTTATTTTATCTGATGTACGTATTTTTATTGAAGGGGGGTTTGTGTCTGTATACAAGGGGTTTGAATCATTAAACAGGATTACGCTATGTGCACCTTTCTTTTCTCTGTTCTTTGATTCATTATGAGCCCTGCTAGCCTGTGACCCTGTCTATAGTGATGATGACAACGTACTACTGCTGAAGGCTTTATTACTCCCCTTTTCTGGTGAGTTTAACCCCCTAGGGGGTGAGTGCTTGTCACCGGGTGGATCTCACAAACGATCAAACGATCGGTGGAAGGTGCATGTGGAGGACTCTTTCTCAAGATCACCTGTAGAGTTTCTGAATTACACCCTGAACTTTTCATCACTTCCCTTTACAAGGGATTTCTTTTAAAGGACTCTTTTCTGTTATAAGACTGTCCCTATGTGTTGTTGGCCACAAGTTTCAATTGCTCAACATTAGCGCTGTCTAGTGGAATAACTTAGTCTAAATGCTGATTATTTTATAACACTGTTTTTATTTGCATCTTTTACCTTTTTTTCTGGTGTGAGACAGCTGCTGCTTATTAGATTGTCTCTCTGCCTAGACAGACACAGTAGAGTTCAATCATTTATATTCAGCTTTGTAAGTGTATGCAAGGGTTTGTTTATGATAATCACTTTTGATTATTCTTTTTAACTTTATCTGCTCCTTGGGTTCTTTAGGGTGTTTGGCGCTGAGTGGTGTTTTCTGCAGGCCTGGTGAAACGCCAATTTACCTGATGCTCAATTGGTACTAAGGAGCCCAAAGTGTGCCAAGAAAATATCCCCCACACCATTATGGGTGTGGTCGCTGGACTCCGTCATGTCACCTAATCACGGCAGTCCGGGATTTATGAGTATAATATAGCAATTGCCATGCCATGTTGACCTATATGTTCTTCAGCCACATATCTTGTACACGTGTACAGGTTATGCTTTTATAACATATGTATTTAATAAAATTATATCTTTCTACAATTTTTTCTACTATACTTTGTGTATTACATATTGTGATTGACTCTTCAATCACTAGAGCCATTAAAGTCCCATTAAGGGGGAACAATTTCTCCACCAGAAAATATACCCCACACCAGTACACCACCAGCCTGAAATGTTGATACAAGGCAGAATGGATCCATGCTTTCATGTTATTTACGCCAAATTCTGACCCTATGATCTGAATGTCGCAGCTGAAATTGAGACTCATCAGACCAGGCAACGTTTTTCCAATCTACTATTGTTCAATTTTGGTGAGCCTGTGCGAATGTTTCAGTTTCAGTTTCCTGTTCTTAGCTGACAGGAGTGGCACCCGGTGTGGTCTTCTTCTGCTGTAGCCCTTCTGCTTCAAGGTTCAATGTGTTGTGCGTTCAGAGATGGTATGCTGCATACCTTGGTTGTAACAAGAGGTTATTTGAGTTACCGTTGCCTTTCTGTCATCTTGAATCAGTCTGTCCATTCTCCTCTGACCTCTGACATCAACAAGGCATTTTCCTCCACACAACTGCCGCTCACTGGATATTTTCTCTTTTTTGGACCATTCTCTGTAAACTCTAGAGATGGTTGTGCGTGAAAATCCCAGTAGATCAGCAGTTTTTGAAATACTCAGACCAGCCCGTCTGGCACCAACAACCATGCCACGTTCAAAGTCACTTAAATCCCCTTTCTGATGCTCAGTTTGAACTTTTGGCAAGTCGTCCTCACCACATCTAGATGCCTAAATGCATTGAGTTGCTGCCATGTGATTGGCTGATTATCAATTTGTGTTACCAAGCAATTGAGCTGGTGTTCCTAAGGAAGTGGCTGGTGGGTGCATAATATCATCTTCAGTGGGCTGGACTGTGTGAGTCGCACTGCAACCATGGTGCAACCACGTGGTGTGGGCTTAGGGTTAAAACAAATGCCCTGTCAAAAGCGTTTTGAAGTATGATCCATCGTTGATTGCCTTTTAGAGGGCTACTGCTAGTGTAAGCCAGTCCTTAGGCAGTTTTTCTCTGTAAATTATATTTATGGTTGCAGTGTAGCTCAGGCAATATAACTTGTTATGAAAATTAGTTCTTTTCCAATTATTGCAGGCAGTGAAACCAGATTGGGGTTGAATAATGGTGTGGGGGGGCAGCAAGATTAGATCGTGATCAGATATATTCAATGTATATATCTTTTTTCTTTAATATATAAATAAATAATATATAAATGGGAGTTCAGGTTTTATAATCCTAATCCCCCATTTGTACATTGATCTGCATGAGACCTGCATTCAGTAAAAGCAACTGACCATTTTACAGCTTTCAATATAAGATGAATGGTTTGAATGGTGGAGCACCTCCGCTCAGGGCTATCAGCCCAACATGTATGTATGTAATAGGAACCGACCAAGGCGGTACTTAGCCTTCTACATAATCAGATGACTCAAAATTGGATGAATTCCTTCTCATTGTCTATTGTGGTTTACTGCTTTATAACTTACTGAGGAAGCACATTTAGCACATTTGTCCATATTTCATTGCCATAACTTTTAAATACACATATACAATCTTCTTCCTGTAATAATTTAGTCTTTAAAATAACCAGTGTGTTATCTCAAAGGATGAATCAAGCAATAAAGTTTAATGTGAGCTATGGAAGTATTACCATGAAGAACTATTTCAGCACAGTCTAACCAGTCCAAAATACAGCATTATCAACCTGGTTGCTGCCTTCAACAGCTGATGATGAGTATGCCAGTGAATCATCTGCCCACTAATTTTAATACTCATCTGAGTTCTCCAGTTTGTCATTCTACACTCAGTACAAGCACTGATGAAAGGGGCAATTTGGACCGCCAACATGCCTTGGCTATATGTAGCCTAGACTCTAACCTCTTGGTGTGGTGCTCCTGGTCTTCATTGGACTTCACACTAATAATCCCTCACCCAAAAGAAAACCAACAAACAAAAACTTGAATACTCATGCAGCCCCAGACCATGACACTGCCACCACCATGCTTGACTCTAGGCAAGATACACTTGTCTTTGTACTCCTCACCTGGTTGCCGCCCCGACACACGCTTGACACCATCTGAACCAAATAAGTTTATCTTGGTCTCATCAGACCACAGGACATGGTTCCAGTAATCCATGTCCTTAGTCTGCTTGTCTTCAGCAAACTGTTTCAGGCTTTCTTGTGCATAATCTTTAGAAGAGGCTTCCTTCTGGGACGACAGCCATGCAGACCAGTTTGATGCAGTGTGCAGCGTTTGGTCTGAGCACTGAGCATTTAACAGCTTTCAATATAAGATGAATGGTTTGAATGGTGGAGCACCTCCACTCAGGGCTATCAGCCCAACATGCAGTATGTAATAGGAACCGACCAAGGCGGTACTTAGCCTTCTACATAATCAGATGACTCAAAAACGGATGAATTTCTTCTGATTGCCTATTGTGGTTTACTGCTTTATAACTTACTGAGGAAGCTTTTTATGTTAGCACATTTGTCCATATTGTATAGCTGTAACTTTTAAATACACATATACAATCTTCTTCCTGTAATAATTTAGTCTTTAAAATAACCAGTGTGTTATCTCAAAGGATGAATCAAGCAATAAAGTTTAATGTGAGCTATGGAAGTATTACCATGAAGAACTATTTCAGCACAGTCTAACCAGTCCAAAATACAGCATTATCAACCTGGTTGCTGCCTTCAACAGCTGATGATGAGTATGCCAGTGAATCGTCTGCCCACTAATTTTAATACTCATCTGAGTCCTCCAATTTGTCATTCTACACTCAGTACAAGCACTGATGAAAGGGGCATTTTCAGACCCCAAAATGCCTTAGCTACATGTAGCCTAGACTCTAACCTCTTGTGTGGTGCTCCTGGTCTTCATTGGACTTCACACTAATAATCCCTCACCCAAAAGAAAACCAACTAACAAAAACTTGAACACTCATGCAGCCTCAGACCGTGACACTCCCACCACCATGCTTGACTCTAGGCAAGACACACTTGTCTTTGTACTCCTCACCTGGTTGCTGCCCCGACACACGCTTGACACCATCTGAACCAAATAAGTTTATCTTGTCTCATCAGAACACAGGACATGGTTCCAGTAATCCATGTCCTTAGTCTGCTTGTCTTCAGCAAACTGTGGGCTTTCTTGTGCATCATCTTTAGAAGAGGCTTCCTTCTGGGACGACAGCCATGCAGACCAATTTGATGCAGTGTGCGGCATATGGTCTGAGCACTGACAGGCTGGGGCCCCACCCCTTCAACCTCTGCAGCAATGCTGGCAGAACTCATACATCTATTTCCCAAAGACAGCCTCTGGATATGACGCTAAGCACTTGCACTCAACGCCTTTGGTCGACCATGACGAGGTCTGTTTTGAGTGGAACCTGTCCTGTTAAACCACTGTATTGTCTTGGAAATGTAAAGCCCTCGCGCTACTATAATAAATACGTGAATATATTAAATTAGTGAAAACTTATATTATCGTGATCGAACCCTAAAGTGCCTATAGTGCATAAAAGTGTGACCATAAAATAGACAGTAACTGCCTGCTGTATTGTCTTGGCCACCGTGCTGCAGCTCAGTTTCAGGGTTTTGGCAATCTTCTTATAGCCTAGGCCATCTTTATGTAGAGCAACAATTCTTTTTTTTAGATCCTCAGAGAGTTCTTTGCCATGAGGGTGCCATGTTGGACTTCCAGTGACCAGCATGAGAGAGTGAGAATGATAACACCAAAATTTAACACACCTGCTCCCCAATCACACCTGAGACCTTGTAACACTAACGAGTCACATGACATTGGGGAGGGAAAATGGCTAATTTGGCCCAATTTGGACATTTTCACTTAGTGTTGTCAAATGAAATGATATAATTAAATATTGACAAAAATGTGAGGGGTGTACTCACTTTTGTGAGATACTGTATATACAAAACTTTTTATTTAAAATCAGAACTACTAACAAGAAAAAACAAACAAATCCAGCTTGGATAGTGGCCTAGCAGTATTACTTAATCTCATATCTAGTAACATCAGTCCAAAAACATTGGTCTCGCTGAACCTCCAATATGTCACAAAACACTCAAACATGTTTAATCTATGCGGCTTTATCAAGGGGACAGCTGGGCGACATGGGAACACAGTATTTATATCCGCCCCTCGCAAAGACTTACAGTAACTCCTTAGATTCTAAAAACCAACATTGTGCAATACAATACATAAAGCCTCATACATGGAATGTAAAGCGTAAAACCTGAGCAGGTAAACCTATAAAGCAGTAAAAATCCCCATAAAACTATTATCTTATCTCAATCAGTGGAATGTACAATGGTGGCAATACATTAGAAAACAATTGAAATCCAAATACAGTATAACTTTGAACAAAATAAAATAAATGTGCACAAACGTATAAATTCTGCAAATCTATGATAACATCAAAATAACTTGGGTGATTGATTCCTGAAGAAAAAAAAAGTAGGTTTATGGATTTATTGTTATCACAGCACCTCATTTACAATACTGTTAACAGTATTTGTTATATTTGGGTTAATTATGTATTGAAGGCTGCAGTGACACTTTGGGGTTGATTTACTAAAACTGGAGAGTGCAAAATCTGGTGCAACTGTGCATCGTAGCCAATCATCTTCCAGTTTTTTTTTTTTTTTGTCAAAGCTTAATTGAAAAGTTAGAAGCTGATTGGCTAACATGCACTGCTTCACCAGATTTTGTACTCTACAGTTTTGGTAAATCAACCCTTTTGCATTTGGTAAACATTTTAGCACTGAGTTTGGTGGTTATCTAGAAAAATATATAAATACACAACCGAACGTAACTTTTCAAAAAAAGAAGTAGTGCTTTATTTGTGGTTAAAATATAAAAAATTGTATTTATATTTTTTTCAATGTTTTTATTAGATTTTAAGAAATATAAACGTTCACAAAATGTGGACGCAGCCGCCAAGAGTATTATGAAATATTTTAAAAAACAATTAACTCTACCAACAGGGCAGCGTAGAATATAAGATGCATTGATGTGAAGTACAAACATAGGTATAAGGCACTGAACAAGTATATCAACAACAAAAATATAAACATTTTGAACAACAAAATAACTGGAAAGAGGAGCTGCCACCTAAAGCTTCCTCTACAAGGAAATACCCCAAACCCTCTTAAACAAAGCTAATGATACACAAACAACAAAAAATTACCCAGCACACTTATGCCGCGTACACACGACCAGTTTTCCCGTCGGAATTAAACTCTGAAGGTTTTTCTTGTTTTTTGTCTTGTGTACGCACGATCACACCAAAGTCCGTTCGTCAAGAACGCGGAGACGTACAGCACGTATGACGGGACTAGAAAAAGGAAGTTCAATAGCCAGTAGCCAATAGATTCCGTCTCGTACTTGCTTCAGAGCATGCGCCATTTTTGGTCCGTCGGAACAGCATACAGACGAGCGGTTTTCCCGATAGGAATTGGTTCCGTCGGAAATATTTAGCACATATTCTATTTGTAGGTCCGTCATAATTTTCGAAACAAAAAGTCCGATGGCATACACACAATCGGAATATACGATGAAAAGCTTCTGTCGGACTTTTTCTGTCGGACATTCCGCTCGTGTGTACGCAGCATTACAAGCTTGCCTGCACAAAAAAAAATCTAAATAACAAAAACAAATTGACCCTGTCCAACAATTCATGTTAAAAAACAGAGGGCTTGGGGCATGGCTTCGGCACGGTGGCGGGATGACGTTTGTACTGAGAGCTCCTGGCCAGCGACACCCTTGCAGCATACCAAAGATAGCCAACCCCACTGGCACCCCACACAGCCTGCAGACCAAACTGCCATTCCCTGCACACCATCCTCGGCATGGATTGCTATCTGAGGCAGCACAAACTGTCCACCTCCACTCCGGTGGTCTCTAAGATGGCGCCGGCCAGCCATGCGGCGGAGGACACCCAGGGAGAGGTGGTTGCACCAGAAAGCTCACAGCGGCCAGGAGAGGACTTTACCATGCCACCCTACTCTCCTATCAGCGACCTATCTCCCTGCATCCCGAGATCCCTGGCAGTCTCGACCAACATGGAGGAGGTGTTATTCAGCCCAAGACAGGCATCTCCATATGCCTCACCCTCCCATGCTGAACTCGGTCTCAACCCAGCACAGCCTGCAGACGGGCAGAGAAATATACCGCAGCTACAGGACACCGTGAGTACCCCCACCACACCATCCCAGCAGCTAGAGCTAGCTCTTGACCCTGCACACAAACTATGGACACTTTTACAACAGCTCCCCACCAGAGATGCTTTTGAATCACTAGCTGCCAGAATGCAGACGGCCATGAGGGGAGAGATACAGTCCATCACGCAGGAAGTCTCAGCACTGGACTTCCGTATTACAGTAGTGGAACAGGAACAGGGAGTAATGTCCCAGGCTGTACAAGCTGTGCAGTCTTCTCATACTGAAATTAATGACCAACTGATACAACTACAGCTGCTCCTAGATGATCTAGAGAACCGCATTTGCAGACAGAACATACGCCTAAGGGGAGTCCCTCAATCTATCCCACAATCTGAGCTCCGTATGATGGTGACCTCGGCTCAAATCCTAAAATGCCTGACAGACCCAGAGATGTGCTCTGTTGCCTACACTCCTTTAACTCCTACACTCCTTTTAGAAATTCTATGACAGGGATGGCGAGTGGGGGTCTTGGAATTCAATGGCACAGCTATTCACCTGCTCCCAGTTTTTCCAAGAGAACCCTGATGATGAGGCTGGCACTTAAACCCCTTCTGGACAGCATTGGAGAGAAAGGCCTCACCTACAAATGGTGACATCCATTCCACCTTATTGTCCGTTAGGGCACTGACACCTTCCCACTACGTCACCCCTCAGAACTCCTGCATCTGTTCACGTTCGCTGAGATGAACCCAATCACTGTCCCCAACTGAACCCCAACTGAACCCGTCGAACCTACAGCGCCAACCTACTGATGGCAGATATCAAAGAACCTGGAACAACCGCTGCCCCCAAAGAGGCAAAGCTCAAGTTCCTCAGGAACCGGTCTCCTCATCCTACATGAAGATCCGATGACAATGATAACTGACTGACTCCTCCTATATGATGTGTGAACACTCCTCTCTACCTGTATTACCTCGTCCCTTCCTCACCAAGGAAAGCTCAACCACCTCATAGGTGGCTCTGCCGGGGCCTCCCCACTCACCCTTGTTACCTGGAGCGAACTTCCCAGTATACCCCAAACCAAGACACACCAGGTCTCCCTGCACAGACAGTGCACCCTTTACTGGGCCAGAGATGGGGGGGGGTTCTCCTTTTTTTTCTGTGTTGTTGCCTTCCTCTTTTTCAGGGTGGAGTGATTTATACGGACCCACCAAAAAAATGCAGGAGTTCGAGGACATTTCAAACGCTACCGGAGGAGGGGAATGTATTTGTATGAGTATTTTGCTCACAATAACCTGTTCTCCCCTGTTATGTTTTTTATCTTTGTTTTCTCTGTTTAATGCTGAGCTATGCGGGGTCAGCTGGGGTGGATATTGGACCCTTGATTCCATACTGCCCCGACTCACCCACTACTTTGTTAGGCCAGTTACCCTTAATGATACTTCCACCTGTTGGGCACCCCCCTGGTCTTCTCAGAGGGCTCAACGCCCACCCATGATAGGCCATGTACAGCGGGCCCCACTTGGGGAGATACTCTTCGAAATGCCGTTGTGAGATGCCCGAGTTTCTCCTCAGCTGGGCACCGATTGCCAACAGGGAGGGATGGGCCCTCGTTGAGCCACAGAAGTTATGGTCCCGGCCACAAATGGTGGGGTGGTCATGGCACACACCCGAGGGCTTGGAGATGCTTGTTTATTTTCAATTTTTTTTTCTCTTTTCTCAAGGGCCATTTGGTCTGCAAGGCCAGAGTCGGGTGCTTTAGATAACTGTTAGCTGTTAACTTTTCAGTAGATACTTTACTGGTTTACATGGTTGTTGCCTGGTTTTCCAATATTGGACTCAAAATGACTGTATTGCCTTACATGTTGGTCCTGCTGTACCGGTAATCTACCAACATTGCTGCAGGGGTCCCAAAGGCTAGGGCTCTGCACCTAACTGTGTCCTTCCACTTCCCACAATAGGAATACTCTGCCCTGGGTGCAGTAGCTCTCCTCTGCGGAGTTTCCTTTCCATCTTCCCCCATATAACCCACTTCCACCTTTCCTCTCTCTTAGGAAAGAGACCCACCCACAGATCCTACTCTAGGATAGATTTTTTCCTACTACAACACTCTGGGATTACCTTAGCCTCCAAAGCAGAGATTGACCAGATAACGCTCTCTAATCACGCTCCAGTTCTCTTGGAACTCACTCTCCCACGCTTATCCCCAAAGACACCAATTTGGCGCCTGAACAAAACACTCCTCAGGGATCCTGAAACATCAGCAGAGACCAGTAGAGAAATTTACACCTATTTTGAAAACAATACAGGCTCTGTAGCTAACCCTCTTTCAGTGTGGTCAGCTCACAAATGTTACTTTAGGGGGTCCTCATAAAACATGACCAAAAAGTAATGCCCCGCCAAAACTTTGACAGACCTTTTGACAAAACTCCACGCCCTGGAGAAGCAACATAAGGGCCGACCCAACCTCACCTCAGAAGTGGAGCTGCTCCGGATTAGAGAGGCAATCAGAGAGCCTCCCTATACAAGGCCAAACATGTCATACTCAAGGCTCGCCGCTCCATGAGTACGGTGACAAATGTGGCCACTTGCTGGCCAATGCACTGAGAGAAAAACACACCCAATCATATATCCCTGCTCTCCTGACCCCTACAGGGTCCAAGATCCATGCCTCGCCTGCCTGCCTTTCGTGACTTTTACTCGAAGCTCTATAACTTAGACCCGGCACATGCCGCTCGCCCATCAGCCCCTTCTATCTCAAATATACGGGAATACCTACAAGAGGTCCAAACTTCCTTCTCTTATGACAGCCGACCAGGAACAATTATCCCAACCTCTCCATACAGAAGAAGTTGCAGCTGCCATAGCAGACACACAGCCGGGGAAGGCCCTGGGCCTGATGGCTTTACACTTCTTTATTTCAAAACATTTCAGACCCAACTAGCCCCCCCAGTTTACCACGGCATTAAATGCCATGCTGGAGGGGCATAACGCCCCCCCACATATGCTGCGAGCATCTATTTCTGTTAAGCTAGGTAAGGACCCACTGCTGTGTTCTAGTTATAGACCCATTTCTCTCCTAAACTGTGACATCAAGCTTTTCACAAACATTTTAGCTTCCAGGCTCAACTGTCTAATGCAGAGCTTAGTTGCGCTTGATTAGGTGGGCTTTATCCAGACACGAGAAGCGAGAGACACAACACTATCAGGACATAGAACATAATAGAGAATGTGAAGAGATCCAGCACCCCCTTTTACTCTTATCCACCAATGTCGAAAAGGCATTTGACAGGGTTGACTGGGTGTTCCTACAGGAGGTGCTCTGTTCATTCGGAATGCCGAAGTCTATCCGGGACTGGATCTCTGCTCTCTACACTAACCCCACAGCTACAGTCCGGGTGAATGGGACGGATTCTGATATGTTCGCGAATTCCAACGGCACCAGGCAGGGATGTCCACTTTCCTCCCTACTGTTCATCCTATCCCTAGAGCCACTTCTTCGCCATATAAAAGATAACCCAAATATTAGTGGTGTCTATTCCGACCGCTACCAACACAAAGTAGCTGCGTATGCAGACGATCTTTTATTTTTTATCACCAAACCTATAACTTTTCTGCCCTCATTGCTGCAAGAACTGAAACAATATGGCACTCTCTCCAAATTTAAAGTTAAAGTTAACCTCCAAAAGTCGGAAGCGCTGAACATCTCCGTATCGTACCAAACTCTGTCAGGTATACGCCCCTTCTTCCCATTTAAATGGGCCACCCGTTCTATTTAATACTTGGGTGCCAGAATCCCTGCAAACCCAAAGGATATCTTCCCGCTGAATTTTCAACCCTTTCTATCGACGCTCACTACAGACCTCAAGAACTGGGACCCCCTTGCCCTGTTTTGGTTTGGCTGCTGTAACATACTGAAGATGAATGCAATGCCAAGACTCCTATATCTGCTACAAGCCCTACCTGTCAAACTACCCCAGACTTTCTTTCATGCTGTACGTTCAGCATTTTTTAAGTTCCTCTGGTGCGGCAAACATCCACGAATCCACGAAATACTAAGGCCGAAGCTGAGGGGTGGCATTGGCTTCCCAGACCCTGCTCTATTTTATACAGCGACGCACATGACATGAGTGGTGTACTGGTGCCTCCATGGGGAGTTAAAGTTCTGGGTTACACTAGAGAACGAGATGGCCTGGGCCCCGCTGGCCAGGTTGCCATGGGCAGGTAAGCAATTGGCCTCTCATTTAACTACCCACTCGTTGATCAGCCCTACACTCGCTGAGATGGACAGATTCTACTGTTTATCTTCCTTGACTAATTTCCCGTCTCCCATGACCCCAATCGTAGGACATACAAGATTCTCCCTAGGCTTATCGGACCGGCCGGTACCGGGAAAACCCCGAAAAGGGCTTTTACGTGCCTCTCATTTTCTAAAGACCGCAGGCTGGATTCCAACTTGGACCATAGTGTCAGAACAGGCACCCATCACATTGGACAGCTGGAGAGCAGGGCAGCTCTCACACTTCCTTGGCTCCCTGCCCAAACATACGCTCTTCTCTCGGGAACTCCACTCATTTGAAGAACTCTGCCTGAGTTATGGCCCAATCCGTGGTTCCCTCACCAGTTTTTACAAAACTCCTCCTTACCTGGCTAAGTGGGAAAGAGACTCACGAACCACATTTACTGCTCCCCAGCAACATGGCCGCAACATGACCGCTACTGGAGTTGTGAGCAACACCCTGGCACCATTCTCCACATTTTTTGGGAATGCCCCAAACTATAAACTTTCTGGCAACCAGTCCTCTGACTCATTCACAAATTTACAGACAGTTCCCTAACCAATGACCCTGCTGCAGTACTCCTAAACCTCATTCCCATGTTCAGAAAGTGTTACCACAAATCTCTACTTAAACACCTCCTTAACGCTGCTAGAGCTTGCACACCAAGCCAATGGAAGCAGCAATCTCCCCCCACGGTGGCCCAATGGTTCACAAGGGTTAATGATATTGAACGGATGGAAGACCTGACCGCCATGATCTGGGATAAATCTGAGGAACATAAGACCAGGTGGTTTCACTGGAACATCTAACGCTTCTCAAGGGACTACCTCCGCAAAACATAGTCTTGCCTTAAGGATTGCCGGAAGCTCTAGTTTTAAGCCTTGGCCATCAGATGGCTTAACGAACTGCGGGCAGCCCTTATCCCCTAGGTGGAACCTTGCCCCTCCCTTACCCATAAACCCTCCCCCCCCTTTTCTTTCTCACTATATTTGTATCTTTCTCTCCCTTTTCCTCCCTTTCCCTCTCTCACTTTTCCACTTCCTTTTTCTTTTTGTCCAACCCCAATATTCACTTTCTCCTATCTAATTCAAAAATTGGTATGTTTCAACTCCAGTTGGACACTCCACACTACTCTTCCCCCACGTACTGATACCTGAATTCTTCAAGGTTACTGGGAATAACCCCTACTGAATTACAAGGGATTATATTACCCATCAATGCAAAGCCCTAGTCTTATACTTCCTAGGTATCTGGGTACCCTGCACACCTATAGATATATTCCCTCGTAATTACCCTTACAATATTTACCTCTTGTACAGATGCTATTAGCTATTGATCATATATATGCTACATTGTTTGTACCACATACTCTGTGAAGTTACCTTATTACTGTATGTCGCATACCACTAAAGAAAATATATAAAAAAAACAAAACAAAACAAAAAAAAAAACAGAGGGCTTTGTTGTACACATTTGCATATGACTCGGTTAAATTGATGATAGGCAACTCCTATCCTCATATTGATTAGTGGTTCCAAATTAATAATAACTACTGCAGTAGGGAACAGACACAAAAGATACGCTCAGCATCTTTCCAAATAACTGTTCTGCTTTATTATGACGCAATTGAAAGTTTTTATGCACATGATTACGTAGGTATCACATTAATATTACAATTGTACATTTATGGTAACAAAGGGCGTTACATAGGCAGGCTTATTCTAATCAGGACTCGAAAGAATGTAAACATTTACTGAAAACATTATTAGTGCTGTGTGCACAGTGAGGGCAGTGTGCAATACATACAAAATACAATACATTTATATACAGAACTTACAAATTTCCATTACAGTCTCCCCTCTTTTGATCAATATTTTGATCACTAACCATACCTGCTATCACCTTTAACCTGGAACCTCCAAACGCTTAGGTGGAGGTAGTCCTGGCCAAAGAGGCAAAAACTCCATTGTAGAGAAAATAATAGCTGAGCAACTTTTTCATTACCAAATGACTTTTCATTGTGAAAAACAAATGATTGATAAGACATATTTACAGAGTACTGGCTGTACACTCCTGTGGCCAGAATGGCCTTCTAGCTGAATTGTTGGCATGCTGACTTATCAGCATATGTAAACACAGACAATTCTACATAAAATGGAAGACATACAAAAGACAAATATGACTTCAACATGGCTGAACTACTTTTCAAATATATATATATATATATATATATATATATATATATATATATATATATATATATATATATATATATATATATATATATATATATATCCCTTACAATTAAAGTAATTGAATCAAAAAGTACCCTAGACTGTGATCACAAGAGGGAAATAAATCAAACACAGACATTTCTTTAATTTAGTCATTTTTGCAGTGTCTGGTGTGGATCCAGGTGACTTTTCCTTCAAGTTTTGCAAAAACTGTACATGAAATAGATGCTGTATTGAGTCTCCAAACATTTCCTTATATATAAATGTCTCTTAACAATCCACAAGTCACCTGGCTTTAGTTTTAGATCCTTCCAAACTTTTAGGATCTGGAATTGGGGAGAAAACACATAAATGAGTTTGTCAAAAAACCTTAAAAGATCAGCAACTTTCTCTGTGAGATCCGAATGGAGGACTTCAGCTGCTGAGACAAAATATAAGCAAGTGAGTAACACACTCCCAAACCAAATCCCATAGGGAGAGAGTCCAACATCCCCCTTAGGGGCTTCATAAAATATAAGAAAACATTCAGGCAAAAGTTTTCTAGTTTCTTACTCTACTTTTTCCAACATCCCCCTTAGGGGCTTCATAAAATATAAGAAAACATTCAGGCAAAAGTTTTCTAGTTTCTTACTCTACTTTTTCCGCTACATTGTAGACAGTAGGGGATGTAAAAATAAAACCTCAAAACTTCTAGTAAGGACTCTCCTATAAAAAATGATTTCCTCTGTTGCTCTCTGTACTTTTTGGCACTCTGTACTTACAAACTACTTCTGATAACACTTTTTACTGTGGCCTTTGCAGTAGCATTTGCCACTGGACATCCAAAAAACATGTCCATACAGACAAAATGCATACTCGTAAGATCCTAACTTGGGCATCTGGATATATCTTTTTGTAATATCTGGAAGGGATGTTCAGCTTTTGGTAACACCTTTGGTAACAGGTAAAACAAGAAGTGGTATGTTATAAAAACAACTGTGGAGAACCCTGGCTCTAGCCCATGCTCATTTACTAAGGCAGCCATAACTGCTTGTGACTGATGACATGGTTCATGTGTCAAGCTGGAGGGAAAAGAGTGGCTGGCAGACATAAATGATCACCTTTTCCAAAGTCCTGTTTCATAAGAAGTTGCCCCCTGTGGACCACTTGTTCTTCTCGTTCTGGGGTCCTTAAAGTTGAATTATTAATCCCAGCTATACTGGGCCAGAACTAGGGTGGAATCTGTGAGTTGCACAGACCCATCAAGTATCCGGGGCTGTAAATGCAGCATCCTTAGTCACCTGGTCTGCTTCCATGTGTGAAAGTTAATATGGCTACCTCAGCAAGAACCTGGAAGGCTGAAAACAGCCGATCAAATTAACTTGGCATGCTTGGTTGGTTTACCTGCCAAAGTAAAAACAAACTTCTGGCCCTTTAAATGGAACCAAAAGCTCTCTATATCTTGACTATCTATATAAATATACACTCTTTTTGTAGCTCACAGGCTTTGCTAAAACATGGAGCTCTGCTTCTTGAGCTGGGCAAAAAGTTACATAGTTACATAGCTACATAGTAGGTGAGGTTGAAAAAAGACACAAGTCCATCAAGTCCAACCTATGTGTGTGATTATGTGTCAGTATTACATTACATATCCCTGTATATTGCGGTCATTCAGGTGATTATCTAATAGTTTCTTGAAGCTATCAATGCTCCCCGCTGAGACCACCGCCTGTGGAAGGGAATTCCACATCCTTGCCGCTCTTACAGTAAAGAACCCTCTACGTAGTTTAAGGTTAAACCTCTTTTCTTCTAATTGTAATGAGTGGCCACGAGTCTTATTAAACTCTCTTCTGCGAAAAAGTTTTATCCCTATTGTGGGGTCACCAGTACAGTATTTGTGAATTGAAATCATATCCCCTCTCAAGCGTCTCTTCTCCAGAGAGAATAAGTTCAGTGCTCGCAACCTTTCCTCATAACTAAGATCCTCCAGACCCTTTATTAGCTTTGTTGCCCTTCTTTGTACTCGCTCCATTTCCAGTACGTCCCTCCTGAGGACTGGTGCCCAGAACTGGACAGCATACTCCAGGTGCGGGCGGACCAGAGTCTTGTAGAGCGGGAGAATTATCGTTTTATCTCTGCAGTTGATCCCTCTTTTAATGCATGCCAATATTCTGTTTGCTTTATTAGCAGCAGCTTGGCATTGCATGCCATTGCTGAGCCTATCATCCACTAGGACCCCCAGGTCCTTTTCCATCCTAGATTCCCCCAGAGGTTCTCCCCCCAGTGTATAGATTGCATTCATATTTTTGCCACCCAAATGCATTATTTTACATTTTTCTACATTGAACCTCATTTGCCATGTAGTCGCCCACCCCATTAATTTGTTCAGGTCTTTTTGCAAGATTTCCACATCCTGCGGAGAAGTTATTGCCCTGCTTAGCTTAGTATCATCTGCAAATACAGAGATTGAACTGTTTATCCCATCCTCCAGGTCGTTTATGAACAAATTAAATAGGATTGGTCCCAGCACAGAACCCTGGGGAACCCCACTACCCACCCCTGACCATTCTGAGTACTCCCCATTTATCACCACCCTCTGAAAACGCCCTTGTAGCCAGTTTTCAATCCATGTACTCAACCTATGGTCCATGCCAACGGACCTTATTTTGTACAGTAAACGTTTATGGGGAACTGTGTCAAATGCTTTTGCAAAATCCAGATACACCACGTCTACGGGCCTTCCTTTATCTAGATGGCAACTCACCTCCTCATAGAAGGTTAATAGATTGGTTTGGCAAGAATGATTCTTCATGAATCCATGCTGATTACTGCTAATGATATCATTCTTATTACTAAAATCTTGTATATAGTCCCTTATCATCCCCTCCAAGAGTTTACATACTATTGATGTTAGGCTAACTGGTCTGTAATTCCCAGGGATGTTTTTTGGGCCCTTTTTAAATATTGGTGCTACATTGGCTTTTCTCCAATCAGCTGGTACCATTCCAGTCAATAGACTGTCTGTAAAAATTAGGAACAACGGTCTGGCAATCACCTGACTGAGTTCCCTAAGTACCCTCGGATGCAAGCCATCTGGTCCCGGTGATTTATTAATGTTAAGTTTCTCAAGTCTAATTTTAATTCCGTCCTCTGTTAACCATGTAGGTGCTTCCTGTGTTGTGTCATGAGGATAAACACTGCAGTTTAGGTTACTGAAGCCCCCCGATTCACTCGTGAAGACTGAGGAGAAGAATAAATTCAATACCTTTGCCATCTCCCCATCCTTTCTAACCAGATGTCCTTCCTCATTCTTTATGGGGCCAATATGGTCTGTCCTCCCTTTTTTACTGTTTACATACTTAAAGAATTTCTTGGGATTTTTTTTGCTCTCCTCCGCTATGTGTCTTTCATGTTCTATCTTAGCCATCCTAATTGCACCCTTACATTTCTTATTGCATTCTTTATAAATTCTGAATGCTGTGGATGATCCCTCAACCTTGTATTTTTTGGGATCCAATGACTTTGAATACAGAGTATCCTTCTGGGTGGTAAACTGCATACTCAAATCTACAAAAAATGTAATATCTGGGTCTTCAGGGAGTGTGTCCTGCACTGGGCTCACAGCAGCTGATTCCCACATCAATTTAACACGTGTCTTTTCCTTTCTTTTGAATAAATGTACGCATTTTTCATTGTTAGATTTGTACATAAACAAACTCATATTTTAAACCTTTCATTAGACAGACATTTAGTTAGCTGTATATTTGTTGCACAGAATGTCGGACCATTAAAAATTAAATGTTTGACCAAAACAATATCTAACTTTGTCTAATAGCACCTTTGCATAAAAGCTACAGCTCTGATATATCGGGGTGAACCATTTATTACTGGGTCCAGCTTGCATAAATATATTACAATGGCTTGTTTTCTATCATGCTGTTTGTGTAAGAACTCCAGTTTCATGTTTCAAAAGACAACTTTTTCCTGGCAATATTATAATAAATGATAACAATACCCTGCGGTCATGCAGAGATGCCCATAAATCCAAAATATTCTTCTGCTTATACCACTGTACTTACAAGAAAAAGGGGCACACCATTTCACAATCCACACATTCTACTTTGGATTTCAAAAATAAAAATAAATAAAACAAAAGGATCAACAATCTGTATGATGGACCAGAAAGCATCAAAAACTATAAAACAACTGGCTGCAGGTGGCATCTATCCTAACAGGGTGTGTGGATTTGATGTGATGGGTCTGTTATATTTAAATTTTATTTATTATTACTCTCACATCATGGACCGCACATCAAGTTATTATCAAAAACCTTAAAATTTCATTTTTGTAGAAGAACTTCTTATGTATCCCATCCATCTTGGCTTTGTTAAATATTATGGCAGCTTTATTCAAAATAACAACCTCATCTTAATCTTTTTTTCTCTCAATAAGGGCTTATTGTATAAACATAAAATTACAAAAATTGTTATCTTATTCTAAACTAATCTCATTCATTACAAATTTCCCCATTAACCTGAATTTCATTTCCAACCAAAGGTTGTCTAAACCAGTTTCAATATATCTATATTATTAATAAAATTGTTAAACTCATATTAGAAATGAATACTCATTATTACTTAATTTTACTTAATTTCCCTTTTTTACATGCAGTGTTTCCACTATCAAAGGATATTCAATGTGTGCAATACACGGTTAAATGTAACCTTCATTTTACCATGTTTGGAAAACAGATTCAAAATAATTGTGATGACATTGTTTACCATTAGATTCGTTAACCCGCACATGTTTTGTCTAAAAAACTGAAATTGGCATGGTGTCCTGCCAGCTTATCACTGACCTCTCAGGGACATTCTTTCAGGAGAGCACAAAGGAGGGGGTCACATCTGCGTACAGGACACACACAAGCAATAGAACTAAAGGTCCCAGCATTCGCACACACATACACCAATGTCTCTCTAAAATTGCTTACATTTTCCCATTTGTACACAACACATGCATATCATTCTCTCACTTTCTTTTAACTCTTTAATATTTCCTTGCATAAATTCTGCATTGCTTATTTTGTTCAGATATCTTTTATATCTAGCTTCTATGATCAGATGGGCAGCCAGAGTGCTCATCCCATCTTCCCTCTCTGACAACATATAAAGTATTCTGTTTTACCTCTCATTTCTCTGTTTCTGATTCTAATAGTTGTAGTGCCTGACCCCAAATTCATCCCACAACTTAACATGAAAATGTCCCTTTCTGTCTAGTGTTATTGTCACCCTTGATCCATCCTGCTCACATAGATAGCTGTTTCTCTAGCTGTTTACTCTGCATGATTCTTAGTCCCTGTGGACCTTGGTAACCCAGTTACCCATTGTGGATCCCTGTCCACTTTAACCATTTATCTAGGGGCTCAGTATAGGCGGAAACGCACCTTTGGTTCATATATAGCGCTCCTCTTGCGCTGGGCAATTTTGAGGGTCTCTTACCCTTCATTCCCTTACTTAACCACTTGAGCCCCGGACCATTATGCTGCCTAAGGACCAGAGGTCTTTTTCCAATTTGGCACTGCGTCGCTTTAACTGCTAATTGCGCGGTCATGCAATGCTGTACCCAAACGAAATTTGCGTCCTTTTCTTCCCACAAATAGAGCTTTCTTTTGATGGTATTTGATCACCTCTGCGGTTTTTATTTTTTGCGCTATAAACGGAAAAAGACCGAACATTTTGAAAAAAAATGATATTTTCTACTTTTTGTTATAAAAAAAATCCAATAAACTAAATTTTAGTCATACATTTAGGCCAAAATGTATTCGGCCACATGTCTTTGGTAAAAAAAATGTCAATAAGCGTATATTTATTGGTTTACGCAAAAGTTATAGCGTCTACAAACTAGGGTACATTTAACAGCTTTTAGTTTATGACTGCCTATGTCATTTCTTGAGGTGCTAAAATGGCAGGGCAGTACAAAACCCCCCCAAGTGACCCCATTTTGGAAAGTAGACACCCCAAGGAAATTGCTGAGAGGCATGTTGAACCCATTGAATATTTATTTTTTTTGTCCCAAGTGATTGAATAATGACAAAAAAAAAAAAAAAAAAAAAATATTTACAAAAAGTTGTCACTAAATGATATATTGCTCACACAGGCCATGGGCCTATGTGGAATTGCACCCCAAAATACATTCAGCTGCTTCTCCTGAGTATGGGGATACCACATGTGTGGGACTTTTTGGGAGCCTAGCCGCGTACGGGGCCCCGAAAACCAATCACCACCTTCAGGATTTCTAAGGGTGTAAATTTTTGATTTTACTCCTCACTACCTATCACAGTTTCGGAGGCCATGGAATGCCCAGGTGGCACAAAACCCCCCAAAATGACCCCATTTTGGAAAGTAGACACCCCTAGCTATTTGCTGAGAGGCATATTGAGTCCATGGAATATTTTATATTTTGACACAAGTTGTGGGAAAGTGACACTTTTTTTTTTTTTTTTTTTTTTTTTGCATAAAGTTGTCACTAAATGATATATTGCTCACACAGGCCATGGGCATATGTGGAATTGCACCCCAAAATACATTTAGCTGCTTCTCCTGAGTATGGGGATACCACATGTGTGGGACTTTTTGGGAGCCTAGCCGCGTACGGGACCCCGAAAACCAATCACCGCCTTCAGGATTTCTAAGGGTGAAAATTTTTGATTTCACTCTTCACTGCCTATCACAGTTTCGGAGGCCATGGAATGCCCAGGTGGCACAAAACCCCCCCAAATGACCCCATTTTGGAAAGTAGACACCCCAAGCTATTTGCTGAGAGGCATGGTGAGTATTTTGCAGCTCTCATTTGTTTTTGAAAATGAAGAAAGACAAGAAAAAACATTTTTTTTTTTCTTTTTTCAATTTTCAAAACTTTGTGACAAAAAGTGAGGTCTGCAAAATACTCACTATACCTCTCAGCAAATAGCTTGGGGTGTCTACTTTCCAAAATGGGGTCATTTGGGGGGGGTTTGTGCCACCTGGGCTTTCCATGGCCTCCGAAACTGTGATAGGCAGTGAAGAGTGAAATCAAAAATTCACGCCCTTAGAAAGCCTGAAGGCGGTGCTTGGTTTTCGGGGTCCCGTACGTGGCTAGGCTCCCAAAAAGTCTCACACATGTGGTATCCCCGTACTCAGGAGAAGCAGCAGAATGTATTTTGGGGTGTAATTTCACATATTCCCATGGCATGTTTGAGCAATATAACATTTAGTGACAACTTTGTGCAAAAAAAAAAAAAAAAAAAAAAAAAATGTGTCTCTTTCCCGCAACTTGTGTCACAATATAAAATATTCCATGGACTCGACATGCCTCTCAGCAAATAGCTTGGGGTGTCTACTTTCCAAAATTGGGTCATTTGGGGGGGGTTCTGAACTGTCCTGGCATTTTATGCACAACATTTAGAAGCTTATGTCACACATCACCCACTCTTCTAACCACTTGAAGACAAAGCCCTTTCTGACACTTACTGTTTACATGAAAAAGTTATTTTTTTTTTGCAAAAAAATTACTTTGAACCCCCAAACATTATATATTTTTTTAAAGCAAATGCCCTACAGATTAAAATGGTGGGTGTTTCATTTTTTTTTTTCACACAGTATTTGCGCAGCGATTTTTCAAACGCATTTTTTGGGGAAAAAACACACTTTTTTAAATTTTAATGCACTAAAACACACTATATTGCCCAAATGTTTGATGAAATAAAAAAGATGATCTTAGGCCGAGTACATGGATACCAAACATGACATGCTTTAAAATTGCGCACAAACGTGCAGTGGCAACAAAATAAATACATTTTTAAAAGCCTTTAAAAGCCTTTACAGGTTACCACTTTAGATCTACAGAGGAGGTCTACTGCAAAAATTACTGCCCTCGATCTGACCTTTGCGGTGATACCTCACATGCATGGTGCAATTGCTGTTTACGTTTGACGACAGACCGCCGATTGCGTTCGCCTTAGCGCGAGAGCAGGGGGTGACAGGGGTGCTTTTTTTTTTTCTTTATTATTTTTCTGCTTTTTTTATCTTATTTTTAAACTGTTCCTTTCATATTTTTTTTTTTTAATCATTTTTATTGTTATCTCGGGGAATGTAAATATCCCCTATGATAGCAATAGGTAGTGACAGGTACTCTTTTTTGAAAAAATTGGGGTCTATTAGACCCTAGATCTCTCCTCTGCCCTCAAAGCATCTGACCACACCAAGATCGGTGTGATAAAATGCTTCCCCAATTTCCCAATGGCGCTATTTACATCCGGTGAAATCTAAGTCATAAAATGCTCGTAGCTTCCGGTTTCTTAGGCCATAGAGATGTTTGGAGCCACTCTGGTCTCTGATCAGCTCTATGGTCAGCTGACTGAATCACCGGCTGCACTCTCAGGTTCCCTGTTGAGACAGGAGAGCCAGAGAAAAACACGGAAGACGGTGGGGGGGGGGGCATTCCCTCCCACGGCTTGTAAAAGCAGTCTAGAGGCTAATTAGCTGCTAGGATTGCTTTTACATGAAAGCCGACCGCTGGCTGAAAAGAATGATACCAAGATGATACCTAAACCTGCAGGCATCATTCTGGTATAACCACTCAAAGTCGTGAATGGCGTACCTGAAGACAAAAAAATGGTTAACAATAAAGCACAGTAAACGGTAAAGTATAAAAAATTGCATACCTGAAAAGCAAACATGATAAAACATAATAACAATAAAACATTGCAGAATAGAATACAGTAAAAAAGAGCAGAACAATAGAGAGAGAATAGAGAGAGAGAGAACAATAAAACGACAACTATTTTTTTTTATTTTATATATATATTTTTTTTTTGACACTTTTTTTGTAACTAACTTTTGTAACTGTAACCAGTTCCAGGTTCGGGTCTCTCAAAATGCGATGGCATCTTGGGAGACCCTGTGAAAGTGTGCCTAGTCTGTGCAATGCTGTACCCTACGCTAATACTCAACTAGTGAATGGTAGCGTTCAAAACATTCACCAATGCAAAGACCAGGATTGTCAGGACAGGAGGGACAATAATAGCGGGTGTCACGCCTATATCCGCGCTTCCTGCAGACACAACATCTTTTTTGGGGGGGTTCGTTGGGTAGGGGTACTCGGGAGGACATAAAGAAAATGCCTCTCATGCAGCCGACTGCATTTGGTTGGGGATGTGAATGGGGGAAGTACGGGTGCTGCAGAAGTGGTGGGTTCCCAATTAGGATTGGCGAATGCAGCAGGAAGGGCACTATGGGCACGACGGGCCTGTGTTTGTCTTCTTGGTGGCAGCGGGACACTACTTGTGCTTGCCACCTCACCAGCTTGAACTGCACTTATGGGACTCGCCACGTCACCAAGTGTTACTGCAGTGCTGGTTTGACTACGACCGGGGTGTACTAGGCCGCTGGTGCTTGCCAGTTCACCAAAACGCTACCAAAAAAACTGTTAGCGATCGCAGGGATCAAGGCCTGACTCTGCGAACGCTGCAGTTATGTGTTTAGTGTTTTGTAAGTGTCAGTGATCGATCGATACTGCACTTGGGTGGGCTGGGCTGGGCCGGGCGGAGGGGCAAAACACAGGTGCTAGCAGGTATCTGGGCTGATCCCGCTAACACTGCGTTTTTGGGAACCCTAAACTGCTGGGGACGCTAGTATAGATCTGATCGGATCAGATATTGATCAGTTCAGATACTATACCACTAAGGGAGGTGTATGCTGCGTGCGTGGGTGTTAGCGGTACTGGCGCTAACCTGACGCTGCCTGGGGCTGGTGCTTGCCAGTTCACCAAAACGCTACCAAAAAAACTGTTAGCGATCGCAGGGATCAGGCCTGACTCTGCGAACGCTGCAGTTATGCGTTTAGTGTTTTGTAAGGGACAGTGATCGATCGATACTGCACTTGGGTGGGCCGGGCCGGGCGGAGGGGCAAAACGCAGGTGCTAGCAGGTATCTGGGCTGATCCCGCTAACACTGCGTTTTTGGGAACCCTAAACTGCTGGGGACGCTAGTATAGATCTGATCGGATCAGATATTGATCCGATCAGATACTATACCACTAAGGGAGGTGTACGGTGCGTGCGTGGGTGTTAGCGCTACTGGCGCTAACCTGACGCTGCCTGGTGCTTGCTTGCCAGTTCACCAAAATGCTACCAAAAAAACTGTTAGCGATCGCAGGGATCAGGCCTGACTCTGCGAACGCTGCAGTTATGCGTTTAGTGTTTTGTAAGTGACAGCGATCGATCGATACTGCACTTGGGTGGGCCGGGCGGAGGGGCAAAACGCAGGTGCTAGCAGGTATCTGGGCTGATCCCACTAACACTGCGTTTTTGGGAACCCTAAACTGCTGGGGACGCTAGAATAGATCTGATCGGATCAGATATTGATCCGATCAGATACTATACCACTAAGGGAGGCGTATGCTGCGTGCGTGGGTGTTAGCGGTACTGGCGCTAATCTGACGCTGCCTGGGGCGATGCATATCACCGCCGGGCGATCAGGGGGCTAAACCTTTATTCGGTAATAAACGGCGGGTGCCCTGACACTATAAAAAATAAACGAACTAACCAGCGTCAACCGTAACGTTTATACGGTGATCAGTGGTGAAAGGGTTAACTAGGGGGCAATCAAGGGGTTAAAACATTTATTAGGTAGTATATGGGGGTCCCTGACACTATAAAACGCTGACGGCGAACCTAAATATTTACGTCCCTAACTAGCGTCACCAGTGACACTAATACAGCGATCAGAAAAATGATCGCTTAGCAACACTGGTGACAGGGGGTGATCAAGGGGTTAAAACTTTATTAGGGGGGGTTAGGGGGGTATCCTAGACCTAAAGGGGGGTAATAATAACTGTCCCAACACTGTAACTGTCACAAACTGACACTATGCAGTAATCAGGAAAAAAAAAAAAAAAAAAAAAAAAAAACCTGCTGGTGTCAGTTTGTGACAGGGGGGGGGGTGATTGGGGGGGGATCGGGGGGCGATCGGGGGGGGATCGGGGTGTTTTGTATGCCTGGCATGTTCTAGTGTGTGTGTAGTGTGTTGTGCACTTACATTGATGTCTTCTCCCCTCGGCGCTGGAACGGAATACCGAGCTGAGGGGAGATGACATCATTTCCTTTGCTGCTGTTTAGCATACAGCAGCAAAGGAATGTTCCCATTGGCCGGCGGCGATCGCGAGGGGGGGGCCACGAACGGATGGCCTCCCCCTCATCTCGGATCGCCAGGGAACAGAACGGGACCGCCTCGGGCGGCGGGGGGGGGGGGGGGTCTGATCGGACCCCCCACCCGCGGAAGGCAAATCACGTACATGTACGTGATTTTGCCTGCCCGTGCTGCTTTGCCGACGTAAATCGGCGTTAGGCGGTCCTTAAGTGGTTAATTCAATGCCCATAATGACTGGCCAGTCTTCTCTCTTCTCTACATGTGCCTATACTCTCTTGCCTCTAAACTACTTTATCTAGCAGATTTACTACATATACCTGTGAACAGCACTATTCTTCCCTTTCTTATCTATAACACTCCGAAGGACAATAGACAGGGACAACATAACATATAACCACCAATCAATACAGTTCGATTAAGGGGAGTAAAATAGGTACCCTTTGTCCCGAAAATGCCTTACCGATCAAGGAAGTCTGATAACTCAAATGTAAGCAAAAGGCTTACCTCAGCCGGCTGATTATCAGAAATTCCCGGATCGTCTCAAGCTCCTCGTTTCGGATACTCAGGGTCACCTGGAATCCCCTCCTAAGGCAAAGCTCGCCATCCTGGCTCAGTTAAATTGATGATAGGCAACTCCTATCCTCATATTGATTAGTGGTTCCAAATTAATAATAACTACTGCAGTAGGGAACAGACACAAAAGATACGCTCAGCATCTTTCCAAATAACTGTTCTGCTTTATTATGACGCAATTGAAGGTTTTTATGCACATGATTACGTAGGTATCACATTAATATTACAATTGTACATTTATGGTAACAAGGGGCGTTACATAGGCAGGCTTATTCTAATCAGGACTCGAAAGAATGTAAACATTTACTGAAAACATTATTAGTGCTGTGTGCACAGTGAGGGCAATGTGCAATACATACAAAATACAATACAATTATATACAGAACTTACAAATTTCCATTACACATATATATGTAAAAGTCGTAGTGCCTCGCAAAGGCACCTCTGTATTCTGTGGTCCTAAGACCCCATGCACACTATACAACTTTTGTTGTCTGATTTCCTTAATGCCGCGTACACACGAGCGGACTTTGCGGCAGACTTTGTCCGGCAGACTTTTCGACGGACTTTACGACGGACTTTCTGAATGAACTGATTTGCCTACACACGATCAACCAAAGTCCGACGGATTCATACGTGATGATGTACGACCAGACTAAAACAAGGAAGTTCATAGCCAGTAGCCAATAGCTGCCCTAGCGTCGGTTTTTGTCCGTCGGACTAGCATACAGACGAGCGGACTTTTCGACCGGACTCAAGTCCATCAAAAAGATTTGAAACATGTTTAATTTCTAGGTCCGTCGAACTTTTGGGGAAAAAAAGTCCGCTGGAGCCCACACACGATCGAATTGTCTGACAGACTCCGGTCCGCCGAACCAAGTATGCCGTAAAGTCCGGTCGTGTGTACGCGGCATTAGAGTTACCAAAACCATGTAGTGCAAGGGCCTGCCTGAATGCATACAAATTGAATCTCTTAAGGTTTGACCTAATATTATATGGTTTTGGTAAATCTAAAGGGAAAAAAATCTAAAGAAAAGTGTATAGTGTGTATCCAGCTTTTCTCTATATTTGACAGTCTCCAAGTTGGAGCACATATAGGAGTGGATAAATTAAGGGCAGGTTTGCCTGGAGGGAGCCCATTTTCCCTTAAAGGCACAGGGACACATTGGACAGCCAGTAAGAGCACAATCAAAACAAAAGAGAATAGTTCCAGGAACCTTGCTCAGTAACCCATATGAATGGGAAGGAGTACTCGCCTCAAAAAAAGAGGGGGGTGATCATCTAACACTAAAAAACAAAAAGGAACATGATATACACTCTATTGAGTAAACTCCACAATGATTTATTGAAGACTTCTATAAGACCAGAATCAAGTCAAAAATGTCCTCCTGACCCCCACCCCCCACAACACCATATCTCCCCCACATACCAGTACCAAACCCCAATCCTACCTATACCGCCGACCAGATCCCCTCCCAATCCAATTCCCTAACTGGTCTAAAACACCCCCCCAAATGGGAGCTGGTGGATCCTCCGAGAATGGGGTCCCCCCTCCCTGTAATAAAACACCTGCACCACAAGAACCACTAATGCAGTACCTGAAGGGGCCAGCACCCCACCTTAAAACCTCAATGGGTGAAAAAAGTGCTGGAATCCTCAGGGGCACCAAAACTCTGATTTGGAAAAGATCCTATATTGTTAAACGAAGGATAAAGAACAGTCCAGGGGCCATGATTCCACTGAAAGTATGGGCAAGGTCACTTAAAGAAATCCTGCTGAAATAATAAAAAGATGACAACATAAATCCTCAGCTTTGAGGTAAAATGGATAACAAAAATATTGGCACATATGCACAATGGGGTGTCCATGAATTCCTACATGAACATAAATGCAGCTAGGATGAATATCGCATTAGAGATGGTAAGATTAGTGTTGGAATATATTGTGGTCAACGTTGTTAGAGCAAAAATGGAGATTGTTCAGGCAGTCCATGCATCAAAGCGAGACAGTAGGAGAGTCTTCAGATATAAAGTCATATGAGATCTAGCCTGAGGAGTGGGGATAATCTCATGTATATGGGTGTCAGGGAAATGGCCGTAGGAGAACTGGCAGTAGTGCCAGAACTGGTAATGGTCGCCTCCGGCACATTGCCATGCGCACTAGTGCAAGAAGTGGGAACAGAGATCCGCAACAGTGCTAACATGCGAACACGCCAATTGGCGAACGCGCATACTCACAACGTGACAGATGCGCCCACTTACTGGCCTATATAAGACTGCTGCTGAGTCCATCACATTGCTGGATTATTGTCAGCCTTCCTGTGTTCCTGAGCCTCTGTGCGTATTCTACTTGGATTTTCTGTTGTGACCCGGCTTGCTCCTGACCTGTCTGATCTGCTCTCCTGGTTTGACCTCCTGGCTTGCTTTACCGACTTTGCTGCTCTCTCCAGTGTCCGATCCCGGGTTGCATCACTGACTTTGCTACTGCTACCGGTTCCTGCACGCCTTCCTGTATCTGACCTTTTGCTTGACCCCGTTCCTGCTACCTGCCTCTTCCTCCTGTCAGATCTACAGTGTTTGACCCCTGGCCTGGCCTCCTTTACCGTCCCCTGCACACACCTTGCCAAGTATTACTGAGGATTCCTAGAGACTTTGGCCCAGCTGTGTATCCTGTATTATCTGGTATTCTTCAGGTGACTACCGACTCTTCTCTCCTGAATCCTTCTGGTAACCTGTCCTTCTTTGGGCACTACACCTTCTGTATCAACTTCAGGGGTGTACTGCACTCAGCCACAAGGGGAGCCCTCTCGGCATTTCAGCCTCCAACCAGGTACTTGACAATGGTTAACTGATCCCAAAATCAACTGCAGCTGATATGATTCCTATATGTACATCTGGCGTCTATGTGGTGTATGTTATTCACAGTCCTGCAGCAGAATCAATCCTGTAATCCAGCAGCCATTATGGGTGGTATTGCTCAAAGCTTGATCTTTAAGCAGAGCACACTCCTGAGATTCAATCCCTGCTGGTGTGCTGATGATACAGTCAATGGTGACACTGAGTCCAAACATTCCAGATAGCCCTCATGCTGCTAACTGATCCACAGGTGAAGGATAGCAAAAAAACGAAGCACAATGGCAACTGAAGGCATCCAATGTGTCCCCACACCAAACCCAGTGAACAAGCTGTGCAGATAAATGGCAACCACCCCAATCTATAACTAACCTTTGCAATAAGGTACACATGAAAGGGTTTAGCACATAACAAACAGAACATTTCCCAGCACATCTACCAACTAGCTGGCAAAACAATCAAATTGACCCTGTCTAACTATTTACAGACACTCCTTGTTTAACGACTTTCCTGTTTAATGACCACTCAGACTTACGACCAGCTCTCCCCACCCTAACAACCCAGCTATACATCATTGTATTGTTCATAACAGTACAGAATTTTCGTTTGTATTCTGTATTAATGCAAATTAAAACAACGTTATTGAGCCAGTGTTTTGTGTTTAGACCTTTTTTTTTCACAATACAGTACCGTACAGTAATTAAGAATGCTTAAAATATTGATTACTTGTGGCTCCTAGTTTTACAACCAATTTGTTTAACGACCTGTTTGTTGGAACAAAACCTGGTTGTTAAGTGAGGAGTACCTGTGCATTAAAAACAGAGGGTTTACTCTGCATCTGTGTTTACAAGTGACAGCTTGTCTCCCAATGGCTCCCACAGATCTGATCTCCTGAGCAGCTCCCACTGAGTGCAGGATGGGGACAAAGGACATGCACATAGGCGTACGCACAGGGTGTGCCGGATGTGCCTAATCACCCTGTGCAGTACAGATTCCCACAACTGCCCTGGCTCCCCACTCCTTCCCTCTGCAGCACTTCTGGCTTCCCTCCTCTCCTGCCGGCTGTTGCTGCAGAGATGTTTTAGGATGAGTGAGGGAAGGGGCAGGTAAATATGTATTTATCAGCCTCTTCCCTTTCTGAATGAACATGATGAGTGATGTGAGTAGTGTGTGTTTGAGCTTTGGGTGCACACCCTAATGCAATAGGCTGCGCACACATATGGACATGCATGTGCCCGGGGTGCAGTGCGGATGCTGACACCCCCCACTGGATAATCTCCCTGCAAGTAAGAGGCGGAGCCACCTACAGTGTGCGGGAAGTACTTTAGTCGGCTAGTTGCTTCAGCTTAATACAGCAAGAAAAGTAGGACGTGGTAGATGCTTTCTTGTCTGCATGCATGTCCATGGACATTCCTGGGTCTTAAACTGCTGACAAACACTGCCATAGCCAAAATTTACCATCCTGCTCTAGGGCCCAGTGCAATATCTCCAACAACAACTATTCCATTGCGGAAAAATGTCTAAATAAATTCCAAATGATCTGCTGAAGGAACAGGCTTCCACAACATTTTTGAAGGAACTTTAACAGACCATTGGTGACAGCCTGAACTAACTCAACCATTCGTAGGTATATGCAGAAACTTATCTAGCAAAACAACAATATAATCTTCTTTCTGCTCAGCCTTCTGTACAGCTGAGGTAATTTTTTGACCTAAACGATTAAAGGGAGCAGCAGTATATAGAAAGACTGTTTGTATAATATATATATATATATATATATATATATATATATATATATATATATAAAGAGGTCACCAAAATCATGAAGTAAAAAGCAGTAAAGGTGGAAAGTACACAGTCCAATGGCGCCATGGCGTACTTGCTGGGGACCTGGTATTTTTCCTTCAAATGTTGTCAGCACTGCAGGTCAGGTAGTGAGATGAAATCCCTAGATAGCAGTTAAAACCCAAAAGGGGTTCTATTGATTTCCCACTCTATCCAAATCTAGAACACTTTGGCTTGATATACACTATATTGTCAAAAGTATTGTGACGCCTGCCTTTACACGCACATGAACTTTAATGGCATCCCAGTCTTAGTCTGTAGGATTCAATATTGAGTTGGCCCACCCTTTGCAGCTATAACAGCTTCAACTCTTCTGGGAAGGCTGTCCACATGGTTTAGGAGTGTGTCTATGGGAGTGTTTGACCATTCTTCCAGAAGCGCATTTGTGAGGTCAGGCACTGATGTTGGAGGAGAAGGCCTGGCTTGCAGTCTGCGCTCTAATTCATCCCAAACTCGTTCTATTGGGTTGAGGCAGGCCAGTCAAGTTCCTCCACCCCAAACTTGCTTATCCATGTCTTTATGGACCTTGCTTTCTGCACTGGTGCGGAGTCATGTTGGAACAGGAAGGGGCCATCACCAAACTGTTCCCACAAAGTTGGGAGCATGAAATTGTCCAAAATGTCTTGGTATGCTGACGCCTTAAGAGTTCCCTTCACTGGAACTAAGGGGCCAAGCCCAACCCCTGAAAAACAACCCCACACCATAATCCCCCCTCCACCAAATGATTTGGACAATATAGTGTATTTCAACACATTACTCAGAAATGGTCCACTACTATCTCCTTCAGGAAACCCACCCTGAGAAATGCTAGGCAGCAATTGATGGAGGGCATGTAGACAGGAAGTGGCTGCAGATTAACAGCACAGAGTTGTAACAAACAATGATTTTAACAAATCTTTTATGGTCATTTTTTATTGCACCAAATTAAAGAGAAATACCTCCAGTTCAAAGGTAATGAATCTGGAAGCAATTAGGACAAACTCTAAGTTGGTGTACAGAGACAGGCAGAGTACCTGTATCTGTACGCTGTGTAGCAGAGTGGCATGTTTGCTCCTGCTACGCCCTCCCCTTCCCATCTGTCACTGGTTGTCAGGGATGCTGTAAGCTTCACAGTGAAGCTGCAGTGGGTGAAGTCTGATGGTGAAGCTGAGACACTAGTTCCCCATCAGGTCCACTCTCTCCTTGTGTTCGAAAACAGACAGTAGACGGATAGCAAGCTGTCTTTTGGCTATGGATCCACTTACTGCCTGCTGTCAATCACAAGGGGAGTGGACCTGATGGGAAAATAGTGCCTGTAAAGCACCATTAGACTCGCCCCTCCCCAGACACAAGACTTCTCAGCTGCTGTAATGTCTCTGTGACCTCTGCAGTGTAAAGATGAAGGCCAACTGCACCGAGGATGAAGTATTCATATGAACATTCTGGTCTTAATGCCCTTCTGTACGTGGTGCATGCCCCAGATTCATGTACCCTGTTTTGCAACAGGTACATGAATTTGTCACCTGTACCGACATTTGCCACGCAGAGACATGTGGGAATTTAAAAGAGTGTCTCAAGCTGAGCGTCTTAGGGGTTCCCTGGGGGGGGGGGGGGCATTGTGGAGCAGCGTTGCCTGAGTCCGCTTGGCATCTCCTTCTTTACTTCAGTTGGGCTGGAAGTAAAGCATTTCCTATCTACACATACAGTGTCTCAGACACTTTATATGAATTGTATAGTGACAATCAGCACCAAAAAAATCTAAAGTGCAATGTGCATATAACTATATAGATATCGAAATTAATATGAAAAAAAAATCATATGAAAAAACCCTCCCTACAGCTGCTATAACACTCACAATGATTCACCACAACAGTTGGAAATTTTTTTCCTTATAGTGAAGCGCTGTAAAGCATTTACATATTTATATAAAAAGCTTAAAAAAAAATAATAATCAACTTTTATATATTCAAAATAGTGATTGATATCCCAGTGAAATCAGTCCATATGTGCATAACATCTATTAGTGAAAAATCTATCTATCTCCATCTACTGATGAAGCCCAATCAGAGGGCGCCACGCGTATAGAGGGGAGGTGCCGAGCCCGTGACGTCACACAGTCGCTGTGAGTCCATGGTAGTGGTGAACGAGTGGACGTTTATTCTTATGTGGTTTTTATCCATGGATCCTGTAAGTGTGCCTAATTTTAGGACCTGTTTTTAATAAAGTAACAAGCAGTGAGCACTATGGAGATTGTGTTTATTATTACATGTGAACGATCGATTTGAGAGAGAAGCGGAGCTGAGCTGTTAGCGGTGATTACATGTTAATGATCGTTTGGAGAGAGAAGCAGAGCTGAGCTCCAAGCGATGAGGAAAGGAAAAACTGCCTTGATTTAATCTAAGTGAAGCTGTCAGCATGAGCACACTGCCTGGAGAGCCTAGGAGGATCAGCTGTTGTGGCGTGGAGGAGAGAAATCGTGGAGGAGAGGAAAGGAGTGACCATTATATGAGTTTTTTACTCATCTGTAAGGTGAGCAGGCAATTTGGATAGTGAAGGATACATACGTATTGATCTCAGTTAGGACGGATAAGCACAGCGGTGGATTGTTTTTTACACTGTGATAAATGAACTGTCTTTTTGACTATATGAATTTCCCCAACAGTTTTTTGGCAAACCCTTGTCATACAGTTACAGTTTACATCTACTTTGATTTGTTTGCCAACGCCCTTGAAATAAGTTTTGACAAACAGTAAGAATGTCGCACCTTCAATGCTCTTTGGTCTAATGGAGGCAAGGATTTATATGTGGTAGAACAGTCATACATTGAAAGGCAAACATGCCTAATTTTTTAAGTATAATGTTCTTTTTCTAAGTCAGCAAAATTCCATGTTGATTTACAAGTTTTTACAACTTCCATTTACAAGAACTCTTATCTTATCAAAGTGCTTTAAATCGACGCCTGCTGGGAGTTTCGGAGATTTCTCAAACGCAGGTCCTTCATATCCATACATGACCTCTCTTATAATTTCTACCTGCGTCACTGTTGGGGTTGCGTACTATGTCATCTCTCTGCCTCCTCCTATCAGCATCACAGCCTCTGCTATAAATAAATGCTGCTTAAGGGTCTAAGTTCATTGTCAATTTAGGAATGATAAAGAACAAAATAGCAATCTAAAAGGATTTAATTGATAGGGAATTGGAAGAACAATCAATAGTTCCCAAGGTGGGAACCTTCATAGATAACCAAAGGTCCCAACAATGAAAACTCAGTGGGGTCATATCCTTGTGCTGCTGGTTCTTTTCTGTAATTCTTCTGGTAAGTTATCACTTTAAATTAATCAGATTAACTATTTTTTGTTTAATGAAACATTTTTTGTCATTTAAAGTAAAATTTGGTAAAAATCAAAAACTAACTGAAACCAGCTAAACATTGTATTAAAATAGGGTCAGTTACATATTACAGTTTTAGTGTATTTTGTCATTTGCTGTTTCTGATGTTTTAGGCTATCCCTTTTTGCTTGATTAGTTTATTAGTTGTGTGGTGCACATTTTTGTAGCAGATCTTTGCAGCAGTTAAATCTTTCTCAATATTTAGTTACATATTTAGTAAATGGTCTTTCCTACCAGAAGCCCCATATGGCAAATTTCCAAGCAGACCATCACTTTGTATAATGTCTGCAATTTTATACTTGATGGGGCTGATTTACTAAGGGCTAAAGCACACAGGCATATTAAAATAGTCCTATCTACACTGGATCCAAAAATGCAAATTTTGGTGTATAATTACATGTGTGTTAATGTGAGTTTAGTGTTTAGAAGTGTATGCATGTAAACTCATTCTCTTGGCTTGAATACTCATTTATGCTAGCCACCTGAGTAAATTTACATGCATACATACATGTTTAAATGCATATGTATGGGAATTATGCCAGTAAGCTCCTCTCTGAACACAAGGTTGCATTTTTTTAAGCCATAAAATGTTTGACTCCCTAAAATGGATTACGCACTACATGTGGCCCTCATGGAACTGCATTTTGCTTTTATCGATTAAACTTTGGGACACTGGATCCCAATATTTGAGTGCTAAAACCCTGACATTTTAAAGTTCCCTTCTGGGCATCTCTAGTTTTGGATTCAGAATTGCTTGGATCACAAGGATGGTTTGCTGCTCTTTAAGGATGATCTGGATGTTTGATAAGCATCCTGCTGTTTTCCATACCCATTATAATTGATTTCAGTCATATACCAACAATACAGTCTGAATGGATTTAGTTTGACATATATTTTGAACTTTTGTGGGTCATGATTGCCCCTTATTTTGAGTATTAAAATGTATGATTGATTGTAGGCTTTAGGCAAAACTTCACACTTTAACATGTTTTTGTGAAGGGGTTTCCCCAGTGTGAAGACTTCAACATCTATGTTTAGCCTTTAGTGCTAAAGCCATTACAGCTATGGACAGTTAAAGAAACACGGGTATAAACTGTTGTATGGTGTTTTGAGGCCTCTAGTTCCAAGGCACTTATACACCTTGAGTACAAAAGGACATTAATAGGCAGATACCTACAAGGTGTGCCTGCCATGCTCCTTTGACTCTCCATATCGGACACACCTTGGCATGTATTACAAAGTATTTGATGTGACTGCTGTTTCCTAAATAATATGCAAAACCCGAGTATTGGATATTTTAAGGACATTCACTTGGCTGGTACACCAGAGTACATCTACCTTGTCCATATGTCCACCCATCAATGGTGTGCATAGTCATTGGGCACGGTAGTGGCAGATTCCTTTCAGTGAGGCTGAACCATTGGTCTTGATTTTACTGTTCATTATGCTCACTTAAATAAGAGTTCTATCATATAATATCTTGACCATTTCGGATGCCCGAGCCCACCATTTGGGGGAAGCCGCTATAAATGTCAAAAAGAAAAATACCCAAGCTGGTTGTTTTTTTTGGACTTAATATGAAGATTATGAATTATGTTGGGGTATAATGGGGTTAAATCTATATTTGAGGCATTTGTTTTTAGGATGAGCCATGGTCTTTCTTATGTGTTTTGATGAATTAAATATGTTTGTATTTTGGCTAAAAGCAGTTCATAGGTCTATATTTATATGTTAGACTCTGTATGTTGAAGTTGTGTGAGTCCACTAAGTAGGTTTTGTCCTGTCCTGCTAAACCAACTGTCACTACCTGTACATAATGACTCCCCATTTAAGACTGTGTACCCCATAAGATGGCAAAGCCAAATCTACGATCAATATAGTACCCAAGGGCATAATAAAAGCATTTGATATCTGAACACACATATCAGATAAGAGGCTCAATTTATGAGCGGCAGCTATTTTCACCCAAACAAGATTTTGGCCATATGGCTAAAATGGAGATACTTATCTCTATGTCCAGGCTTTGTGAATTGAGTGTATTACCTGCCATTATGTCAGGATATGTGCAGGTTGTATTTAACCGATGCTGCCCTGGGCACCTATGGGTGATGACTTCCTCTTTTCCTTAAGATCAAAATTATACTAATAATCTAAATGTTTAAGGAAAAGCAAGCAGAACAGCTTGCTGTGTCAAGAATGTCTTGTAAAAGGGGCTTTGTGTCTTTTTTTAGGGTGGTCTGCACCCTGTGCCTGCCAGTATTTGCTCCATTTTTTCTTGGCTGGGGTATATAAAGTATGTGTGTGGGGGAGATGCTAGGTTGGTTTGTGCATAGGAAGAGTTAGGCATGAAGAACCCCATTTGGTGGAGGTAAAATGGCTAGATGAGCTAATGCTCCCTCTCATCGGGGGCCCAGTTTGGGCCTGGTTCAGCATGGTCAGGCTAATGAAATGTGAGATTAGCCTCTGCATAGACTCAGACCTACACTGTCATTCAATACCTCATGCAGGACCATGTGTTTTATGCCATTTATGTGGACCTTGTAAAATCATTATTATTATTATTATTATACAGGATTTATATAGCACCAACAGTTTATGCAGCACTTTACAATATAAAATGGAGACAATACAGTTACAGTACAATAAAATACAATAAGGGGGCCCTGCTCAGAAGAGCTTACAATCTAATAGGGTGGGGGCAGGTGGTACATAAGGTTGTGATAGGCTTCCTTGAAGAGATGAGTTTTCAGGTATTGCCTGAAGGCAGCTTGAGTAGAAGATAGCCAGACAGAATGAGGTAGAGAATTTCAGAAGATGGGAGAGGCTCTAGAGAAGTTCTGGAGACAAGCATGGGAGGAGGAGACAAGGGAGCTTGAGAGCAAGAGGTCTTGAGTGGAGCGGAGAGGATGGTTTGGGTGATATTTGGAGACAAAATTGGTGATTTAACCTGGGGCAGAGTTGTGAATGGCTTTGTATGTTGTGGTTAGTATTTTGAATTTAAGTTGCTGGGCGATCAGGAGCTGGTGTAGGGATTGGCGGAGAGGGGTGGCAGACACTGAGTGGTTGGCATAGTAAATGAGCCTGGCAGCAGCATTCATGATAGACTATAGAGAGGTAGGCCTATAAGGAGGGAGTTGCAATTGTGAAGGCGAGTGATAACAAGGGAGTGAATAAGTAGCTTGGTGGTTTCATTAGTTAAAAAGGATATTAAATAAAGTTATGAAATAAATCATTCAAAAATGCAAGTTCCCTGACTAGACATTCTGTTAATGGGTGAACTGGGAGGCATGTAATGCAAACATGGCATGGAGCATTTTAACACCCTGGTGGGCCTGGTCGGCAGCGAGGGCAGGTATCCTGTGTTTGTGTTCCTGTGGCCCTTTGGGAAAAAACAAAGCAAGGAGGATTCTGCTGCTGTTTTGAGATGTAATTGAGGGGGACTGTCTCAGGAAGCAATATGCCTTTTGAATACTTGCGCTATTACAGGTGAACCAGTTCAGCCAACCATGGACTGTCACTTACAGTGTGTTAACAAAACTTCTATACTGACTAGGGGTGATGGGGTCAATTCACTAAGAGTTAAATAACGCTGAAAAAAATGAGGTAAAATAACGTATGTGTTTATGCTTGTGCAATTGTGCAAATGTCCAACTCACTAAGAATTGTGCGATAAATACAGTATCTCACAAAAGTGAGTAAACCCCTCACATTTTTAAAAATATTTTATTCTATCTTTTCATGTGACAACACTGAAGAAATGACACTTTGCTACAATGTAAAGTAGTGAGTGTACAGCTTGAATAACAGTGTAAATTTTCTGTCCCCTCAAAATAACTCAACACACAGCCATTAATGTCTAAACCACTGGCAACAAAAGTGAGTACACCCCTAAGTGATAATGTCCAAATTGGGCCCAATTAGCCATTTTCCCTCCCCGGTGTCATGTGACTCGTTATACATTGGTTTAACAGGAAAGGTTCCACTTAGAACAGGCCTCGTCATGATTGACCAAAGAAGTGACTTATGAGGCTGTCGTCCCAGAAGGAAGCCTCTTCTAAAGATGATGCACAAGAAAGCCTGCAAACAGTTTGCTGAAGACAAGCAGACTAAGGACATGGATTACTGGAACCATGTCCTGAGGGCTAATGAGACCAAGTTAAACTTATTTTGTTCGGATGGTGTCAAGTGTGTGTGGCGGCAACCAGGTGAGGAGTACAAAGACAAGTGTGTCTTGCCTACAGTCAGCACTAGGGAGCTACAGTTCATTGAGGGAACCATGAAAGCCAACATGTACTGTGACATACTGAAGAAGAGCATGATCCCCTCTCTTCGGAGACTGAGCCGCATGGCAGTATTCCAACATGACAACGACCCCAAACACACCTCCAAGATGACCACTGCCTTGCTGAAGAAGCTGAGGGTAAAGGTGATGGATTGGGCAAGCATATCTCCAGACCTAAACTCTATTGAGCATCTGTGGGGCATCCTCAAACTGAAGGTGGAGGAGCGCAAGGTCTCTAACATCCACCAGCTTCATGATGTAGTCATGAAGGAGAGGAAGAGTACTCCAGTGGCAACTTGTGAAGCTCTGGTGAACTCCATGCCCAAGAGGGTTAAGGTACTGCTGGGAAATAATGGTGGCCACACAAAATATTGACAATTTGGGCCCAATTTGAACTTTTTCACTTAGGGGTGTACTCACTTTTGTTGCCAGCGGTTTAGACATTAATGGCTGTGTGTTGAGTTATTTTGAGGGGACAGCAAATTTACACTATTATAGAAGCAGTACACTCACTACTTTACATTGTAGCAACGTGTCATTTCTTCAGTGTTGTCACATGAAAAGTTAGAATAAAATATTTACAAAAATGTGAGGGGTCTACTCACTTTGGTGAGATACTGTAACTACTGCGGTAAAGTTTTGATAATGCGGTATCTACCGCATATTTTCATGCGGTCATTTTTCGCATTGAGATGGTTGCTAAGGAGCGTGCCAGGAAGTCGGCCTCCCTGTCCTTAACAGCAGATGACTCATCAACTGTCAGCAGGTTCCCTGCTGCAGCTGAATGTAAATAAAAAAATCCCAGCAATTAAAAAAATTATAAAAATAAACAGCGTGGGGTCCTCCCCAAATGCCCTGGTATGGATTTTAAGGGGAACCCCACGCCAAAATAAGAAAAAATGCGTGCCCCTCCTCCCAAATTCCATACCAGACCCTTATCCAAGCATGCAGCCTGGAAGGTCAGAAAAGGGGGGTGGGCAAGCAAGCGAAAATCACGCTGCTTGCCACCACTGCCGGCCCCTAAAAAAGAAATGCTCCGCTCGCAACAAATGCTCCGCCGTGTAACAGTTCTTAAATAGGTAAGGGGTGGGGCCACCTGGCGGCGTCACCTGGTGGCACCTCCCCCTGTGATGTTACCGGCCCAGCTGACAGCTGATGAGTCATCTGTTGTTAAGGATGTGGGAGCCAGCTTCCCGGCCCGCTCCTTAGCAACCATCTATTGGGAGGGACCCCAAGCTGTTTCTGACAAATACCACATGTGATACCACCAGCAAAACTTGCATATTTTTTTACTCTCTGTTCCATTTGTGAATTGGACTTAAGAGCTTACTGCATGGGTTTTTGACAATATTCACCGGCACATTTTTCATTTTGTGGTAAATACTACATAATCATTATTTTTTTGTGAAATGGACTTCATTAACCGCATGCAATCATTTATGCAAATGAGTCACATGACTCATTACACGTGACAGTGTTATCGCATGCGGTTAGTGACATTAATGACATATAGTCTATTATATGACTTCCCTGATCTTTCCCTGAGGAAGCACAGTTCTGTGAAACACGTCGAGAAAGTGACCTGGCTCCACTGCATGACACAGTCGAAAATCATGCCTGGAACCCCAAAAATATGTAAAGTTTATTAAGACAGTGGAAACAACAGGACACATGTATGGAGATATTTATGATGAGATTTGTAATGTTTTACAACATTTGTTACTAACATGCTTTCAAAAGATCTATATCAGACTTATTTTGTAAAAAATAAAAGATTTGCTTTATATCTGTATAATATTGCAGCTGTTTGACTTTTCTGACACCTTAAAAGTTCCAGTGGACTACACCGTAGTTGTATGTACATGGTCTTTACACATTGTATATTATGGGAATGGCAACCTAAACTCTTGCTATGCTTTGATACAATATATAAAATTTTTCAAACATGTTCACAATCAGTTATATATAAAGGAATCCAGCCTTGCCCACTTTTTCCCTAATAGCCACCAGAAGCTTTGTTCGGTCCAATGGTGAGTGATCCTCAATGTGCCCCAGACACCTCCCTCCCCCCTCATCCATCCAGACCAATAGGAATTCATGGAAATGACACAGCATATTTTAGTTTACAATTTGTATTCAACCAACAAGCAATTTTTAGGACCTATAAATTTCCATTCTCTTTAAACAAACACCCATTTTATTGGGTTTGTGTAAGGATTGTGTAACTGATTTTGCAATTTTGGTCCAGAGGAAGGCTAAACAAACCCTCTGCTCCAATTATTCTTTATAGGAGGAAACAAATATCCTTCTGGGCTAGGCAAATACAAGAAAGATCTATACCTCAGCCCAGATATTTTTCCATAATAACTATAGCCATGGATACAATTAGAAAATCATCCAATATCTTTTAAAATTCTATGAATAATTTTTCCATAACTACATTTTGTAGTAAGCCATTCCACAGCTTACTTGCTCTTGATGTACTTTTTCTATTCTTACAATGAAATCGTCTTTCACCGTATACAACTGATGTTCTCTTATTGTACAGCCCTTAGAATAATATGTGAATTTGCCAAATCCTTGTACTGACCTTAGATGTATTAATGCAGATTAGGGATGAGCTGAACGCACCCAGGCATCAATCTGAAACACACTGAGATCAATGGGAGCCAAACCTTTAAACCAATTCTGGACAGTTTCAAGGCTCATAGGCAAGTGATTGTTAAAAAGCACATGGGGGCTTGGACACTGCCCTAGGGAACATGTACCAATGTAGAAAAAAATGTAAAATGATCATATGGGAGAGGGTATTTTCAGGTGCATTTATAGGTGCCTTAATGGGCAGCATTGGAAATACACAAATCCTTCAAACAACACGAGTAGGGGATGACTAAGTTTAGTTTACTTACAGTCAAAGCAAAATGGCCCTTATGCTGCCATTTGTGGTTGAAATCCTTGGTCCTCTGATCCACTGCTACCCCTGTAGTCGTAATCTTCTGATGCCATAGGGGTTAATAAGAGTAGAAGGGACCTGTCATATGTCTATACCTGCCCTTTCCGCCCCCGTCCTCCATTCACAGAAGCTGTACTATAGCTTCCTTGGATGAAAAGTGCTCTATGAATGATGAATGAAAGGCCCATCTCCTCCATTCATAGGTTCATATGTCGCCTTTCATTCACAATCTCATTTCATTCATAATTTGTGTATTTTTTCTAAAACTCAATACAGAAAAATTGTGCAGATTTGTAGCACAGTCTTTCATCATTTGTACTTCTCCTTTAATTTAGTATAATTAGCAATTTTATTTTGCACTTTATAACATTCTTTAAATGTCCTTGATGAACTATCAGTACTATCAGTACCCTTAAGCTTTTTAACTGCTTATCTGTCTTATCATGTAATTTTTTTGCCTTTAGCTATATGCAGTTTATTTTTTTCCTAGAGTTGTTTTCTTATAGGGAATGCACCCACTACCATATATATTTAATTAGTAAATAAATTTAATTAGTAAAGAAAACTACAGCAGGGTAGAGCGGATTCTTGCACTGCACTCTATTCAGAATTTTTTTTTTTTACAAAAAAATCACTTTTATCGTTTAAACCCTGTTTTTAATAAATTACTGTGCAAACCATGATTGAACTGAAGAAAAATCTGGGCAAATTTTGGGTTAGCAATTTTTTTCTCACTTTAGCTTGGTAAATACGCTAGTATGTTGTATAAAATGTTAACTACTGTATTTATTGGCGTATAACACTCACTTTTTCACCATGAAAATCGGGTGCAAATAGCGTGTGCGTGTTATACGCCAATACTTCAATTTTAGCTGCCTCGGAGGGGACAGGGAGGATGGCGGGACGAGCACCATCAGATTACATACAGTGAGAATCTCCTGTTTACTTGGCAGCCTCTGTAATAGGAAGTCCCGTCTCCTGGGCCGCCATTGGAGCACTGTTTTGTCTATCATAGGAGATTCTCACTGTATGTAATCTGTCGGCGCTCGTCCCGCCCCCCTCCCTGTCCCATCTAGGCTGCAGATGGGCATCGATCAGGCTGCACTGATGGCAATGGTGAGGCTGCTGCATTGATGGCAATGGTAAGGGTGCTGCATTGATGGAAATGGTGAGGCTGCAGATGGGCATTGATCAGGCTGTATTGATGGCAATGGGAGGCTGCAGATGGGCATTGATCAAGCTGCATTGATGGCAATGGTGAGGCTGCAGATGGGCATTGATCAGGCTGCATTGATGGCAATGGTGAGGCTGCAGATGGGCACTGACCCTTATTTTGCTTCAAAGTTCCTTATTTAAAATTTAGGTTTTTTCCTGAAACTTCCCTCTTAAAATGAATGTGCGTGTTATACGCCTGTGCGTGTTATACGCCGATAAATACGGTATTTAATTTCTCTTTGATGATTTGTTCACTATAGATACGTCAGCGCAAGAAACATCTCCAACTCCAGGTAAAATCTTCTTCTATAAAACTATCATCACAGAAATGTAGCAGTAAATGGGAATCATTTGTGGCTGTATTTTGTGGTTTCTTTCTTGGATGGGAAGGTGAAGTTTGACTTTAAGGCTGGGTTCACACTGCAGACGGATGTGGCTCGCAGCAGGGGTCTGTTGCGTCCCTGTCTTCCATTTCAGGGACGAATCAGGGTCAAATTTTTGGCTGAATTCAGCCCTGAAACTGAGCCAAAGAAGCACAGGACTCCTGTGCAAGCCTCTCCAAAGCCACCACGGAGATATGTGAACCGGCTCCCTAGAGAGCCAGTCACAATCTCCTGTAATGCAAATTGGATGCGGGGAAACCCGCATCCAATTAGCACTAGTGTCAATGAGAGCAGTTGTGGCACTATCATTTAAATTATAATACAATTGCTCTGAGGTAATCTTTTAACCTCTAAAGCAGAGATGGTGTTTTTAGGTTCATGCCTTTTGCTATGTAGACTGCTGCCACATCAAAGGTAGCGAAGGCCACACAACTCCTGAAAATACACTGGAGCCCCCCCAGATATCCTCTAAACTAATAAAACAAGTTTTGTGGCACCTACCTGTCACAGCCTTTAGGCTTTCATCAGTTACTGGTACCTGAACACAGATGCCCCAATGGGTCCTTTTCAAATGGAGTAAGAGCCAGCCAATCAGAGGCTCTGCCTAACCACAAATGCTTCCTTTTGTAAGAAGGCAAATGACGAAGGTAAGAATTCACGTTCGAACAAAAATGATGACTGGCTGGTTGAGAATGAATATCACCCTTTGTGAAAAGGTATGTGACCCATCGCCATGAATGTGTTCATGTACCAGCAGCCAGAGATAGATTTTCTTATCGGCTTAGCTACTAGGAAAGCTAAGAGGTTAAAACATGGTTGTCAACATGACCCAATCCATAAAGTACAGAATATGCAGCACCTGGGTTTCATGTTTATCCCTTTGATTTAAAGCACCCAAAGGACTCACTTACCTGTGTAATACTGAACAAGGGTTGACAGTACTCAGGAACTAAGCTGGAATTGATGGGTAATGTCTGCAATGAACCACATGTATACTCAAAAAGGTTGCTGGTGACTTATCCCAAAGATTAAAACAGTACAAATTTGAATGACAACGTTACCACAAGGCTGTAAGGCTGGCTTAGGCACTGATGGATCACCAATGGACACCGACCATGCAAAGCCACAAAGACACATCAGCTGCAGTGTGTGGTGTGTAGGGCCAGACCCTGTGGCAAGGAAAGATGGTGTCACTGACACTGGCAATGTACGTAGAGCCAAGCAGCTGACTGTGTCCAGGGGAAAAGCTCTGTGGTGAGCGTCGAAGGAGGGGGTGTCACCGAAGGCAAGCCAGAACTGAGGTATCGGAGAAGGAACCAGCCGCGGCCAAGGTGGAGGGGCGTCTCTGTTGCCGTGACTACCGGTTTTGCGCACGTTATAGTGACGTTGTCATTCAAATTTGTACTGTTTTATTCTTTGGAATAAGTCATCAGCAACCTTTTTGAGTATACATGTGGTTCATTGCAGCCTTTTCCCATCAATTCCAGCTCAGTTCCTGAGCGTTGTCAACCCTTTTTGTCTTCAGCATTGCAGCATTTGATCCTTTGCCATTAAACAGTAGTACGGTTCAGCTGAACATATATTGCATTATGTGGTTTTCCTGTAAATAGCGCCTGGGACTTAATCCTTCATTTACTTGTGTAAGTAAATTTTAGCTTGAGATATTGAGCTCTGTCAACAACAAGCTTATTCCAGCAAGAGGTAGGGAACAACTAGAAAATATGAGTGAAGGAATGTCCAGTTCCTGTACCAGGTTTTACAACACCACACATAATAGCCCTGATTCATTGAGCTGAGAGAGCACTTAAAGTGGTTCTAAAGGCAGAAGGTTTTTTATCTTACTATATTCTATGCATTAAGATAAAAATCCTTCTGTGTGCAGCAGCCCCCCTAATACTTACCTGAGCCCAATCTTGATCCAGAGCTGTTGCACAAGAGCCTCAGCTGTCCAGGACTCTGCTGTCAATCAAAGTCATGAGAAGAGAGAGGGGAAGGGACTAAGCCACTGTTCCGTGTCTGAATGGACACACAGAACAGTGTCTCGGTTTGGGTGCCCCCATAGCAAGCTGCTTGCTGTAGGGGCAGAAGGGAGGGGCCAGGAGCGTTGGCGAGGGACCCCAGAAGAGGAGGAGGATTGGGGCTACTCTATGCAAAACCATTACACAGAGCAGGTAAGTATAACATGTTTGCTATTTTCAAATGAAAAAAAAACAAGACTTTAGTATCACTTTAAGACCTCCTAAAGTTTTCCTAAGGCATGCTAAAGTAGCATCTCAGTCAGTGTATTGTATATTTGAATGTCATGCTTTAAAGTGTTTGTGAAACCCTAATGCCGCGTACACACAATCGGACTTTCCACCAACAAAACTGTGTTTTATTGTTCGAAGGATGTTGGCTCAAACTTGTCTTGCATATACACGGACACACAAATGTTGGTCAACAATTCCGAACGTAAGAATGCGGTGATGTACAAGACGAACGACGAGCCGAGAAAAATGAAGTTCAAGTGTGGCTCCTTCTACTTGATTCAGAGCATGCGTGAACTTTTGTGTGACGGACTTGAGTACACACGATCAGACTTTCCGACAACTAAGTTTTGTTTGCGGAAAATTTGAGAACCTGCTATCAAACATTTGTTGGCGGAAAGTCCGACAGCAAATGTTCTATGGAGCATACACACGGTCGGACTTTCCGTCAACAAGCTCAAATCCAACATTTCCCGCTGGAAAATTTGACCACGTGTACGCAGCATTAAATTGGATTGCTCTTAGTTGATCCTTTTATCTGTAAATATATAGTTGAAAGCCTTTTGTTATTTGTGTTTGCTAAGTACAAAAATTACCTCTCAATCCCACTATATATTCGGTGAGCTTGCAAGTTTCTGTGTTCTCAGCAGTTTCATCTTAACCAATGTTATCAACCCTGCTTTGTTCAAATCTGTAGACTACAGAACACCTCCTCCTTGTGTTATGGAGGATTTGCAGAGGGGAAGGCTTTCTGTAAACACTTCCTGTCTTAGGGTGACAACTATGTTCTTCCATAAAGAATATGTTTTGCCCTGTACACACGGTCGGATTTTCCGACGTAAAATGTGCGATCGGAGCTTGTTGTTTGAAATTCTGACCGTGTGTAGGCTCCATTGGACAGTTTCCATCAGAATTTCCATCGCACAAAATTTGAGATCTGGTTCTCAAATTTTCCGACAACAAAATCCGTTCGCGTAAATTCCGATCGTGTGTACACAATTCTGAAGCACAAAGTTCCACGCGTGCTTGGAATCAAGCAGAAGAGCCGCACTGGCTATTAAACTTCATTTTTCTCGGCTCGTCGTATGTGTTGTACGTCACCGCGTTCTTGATGTTCGGAATTTCCGACAAGATTTGTGTGACCGTGTGTATGCAAGGCAAGTTAGAGCCAACATCCGTCGGAAAAAATCCATGGATTTTGTTGTTGGAATGTCCGATCGTGTGTACGGGGCATATGACTGTTGTAACCGTAGGACAGGAAATGTGTTTTTCGCAGGATCACCATGTAAAAATAAAGGAATAAAAAAAAAAAAAATGCATCATGTCATCCAGTGGCGGCTGGTGGTGAATTTTTCGTGGTGGGGGTGGCAAAGCGAGCACCCACAGCCACACCCCCCCAGTCCGGCAGTCGGTCGGGTTTTCTGCACCGACAACCCCCCCCACGGTTGGTCGGTTACGAGCCTGGCACTTATCCCGTCTATGGCGTGGGCAGAGCTTCCATCCAGGCGATGGGCTTCATTCGCTATTGTCACACAACTGGGCGGCCCACCCTTTTGTGAAGCCTATTAGAGTCTCTGGCTCTAATCATGTGGTTCAAAAAAATAAAAATAAAACCTGATTGGAATCTATGTGTTCGGCGCCCCGCATGTAGATTAAGGGGCCAGACGCCCTGCACTACGGGTCGCCACTGATGCCATCACATCTAAGAGCTGGTAAGTTGTCATATATTACATTTTCTTTAATGGTTTAAATAAACATTAAGTGCTATTACCACAACTGGAAGTGGACCTTGCAATAGAAAAGAAAGTTTGTTCATTGAATCAGGGTCTCCAACCCCCTTTAAGGCTGGGTTCACACCTATCCGAATTGGATACGGATTTCTCTGCATCCAATTCGCATAGCAGGAGATTGTGACCGGCTCTCTATGGAACTGATTCACACATCTCCGCAGCGGCTCCGATGTGATTTGCAAAGGAGCCCTGTGCGTCTTTTGGGCCGTTTCAGGTCCGAATTTAGACAAAAATTTGGGCTGAAATCGGACCTGAAACTGTGAATGGAGACACACCGGACACCTGCTGTGAGCTGCTGCGTGTTATAGTATGAACCCAGCCTAAAAACTCACCAATGATGTGCATTGAAATACAAACCTGTGTGAAAAACAAGTTAGAATATGTACACTCTATTGTCAAAAGTATTGGGACGCCTACCTTTAACCGCACGCAATCTTTAATGACATCCCAGTCTTCGTCCGTAGGGTTCAATATTGAATTGGCCCACCCTTTGCAGCTATAACAGCTTCAACTCTTCTGGGAAGGCTGTCCACGAGGTTTAGGAGTGTGTCTATGGGAATGTTTGACCATTCTTCCAGAAACGCATTTGTGAGGTCATGCACTGATGTTGGATGAGAAGGCCAGTCAAGTTCCTCCACCTCAAACTTGCTCTTCCATGTTTTTATAGACTTTGCTTTGTGCACTGGTCCAAATCATTTGGTGGAGTGGGGATTATGGTGTGGGGTTGTTTTTCAGAGGTTGGTCTTGGCCCCTTAGTTCCAGTGAAGGGAACTCCTAAGGCATCAGCATACCAAGACATTACAAATTGTCTGACGCCTTAACAGTTCCCTTCACTGAAATGAATGAACCCCACACCATAATCACCCCTCCACCAAATGATTTTGAGCAGTACACAAAGCAAGGACCATAATGAGCGAGTTTGGGGTGGATGAACTTAACTGGCCTGCGCAGAGTCCTGAGCTCAACCCGATAGAACACCTTTGGGGTGAATTATGCCCTGTACACACAATAGGATTTTCCGAAGGAAAATGTGTGATAGGACCTTGTAGTCGGAAATTCCGACCATGTGTAGACTCTATCACACATTTTCCATCGGAATTTCCGACACACAAAGTTTGAGAGCAGGCTATAAAATTTTCCGACAACAAAATCCGTTGTCGGAAATTCCGATCGTGTGTACACAAATCCGACGCACAAAGTGCCACGCATGCTCAGAATAAATTAAGAGACGAAAGCTATTGGCTACTGACCCGTTTATAGTCCCGACGTACGTATTTTACGTCACCCCATTCAGAACAATCGGATTTTCCGACAACTTTGTCCGACCGCGTGTATGCAAGACAAGTTTGAGCCAACATCCGTCAGAAAAAATCCATGGATTTTGTTGTCGGAATGTCCGATCAATGTCCGACCTTGTGTACAGGGCATTAAAGCGGAGACTGCGAGCCAGGTCTTGTTGTCCATATCGGTGCTTTATCTCACAAATGCGCTTCTGGAAGAATGGTCAAACATTCCCATAGACACACTCCTAAACCTTGTGGACGGCCTTCCCAGAAGTGTTGAAGCTGTTATAGCTGCAAAGGGTGGGCCAACTCAATATTAAGCCCCACTGACTAAGATTAGGATGCCATTAAAGTTCATGTGTGTTTAAAGGCAGACTTCACAATACTTTTGAAAATATAGTGAAATTACCCCAGACTACTACTACCATAAATAGTAATATATACCCTATATTGTATATTATTTTATAGTTTTATTTTTAGATTTAGTTTTAGAGTGGAGAGGGATTAGAACTCTTGTCAGGTTTTTATTTTTGTCTGTGTCTTCGCTAAGGAGATTCACTCTCTCTATTTGTCCTGTTTACCATTATCACCGAGCGTGAAAGTAAAAGTAAAATCCCCAATTTTGGGTTGTCCCCAGAACAGGAACAGAGAGGAAATCTTCCAATTAGGACACTAGCTCTGGTGACAACCAGGGATTCCCTCAGTTTGTAGGGACTTGTTTTTACTTCCTGTTTGGCTACGGGACAGGAAGTGAAGGAAAATCTCCCCTATGGGACACAGATAGCAAAACAAAAAAACAGGAGTTATGACCCTCTCTTACTCTTTCCAAAATGAAAAACAATTGCCTTTAGTTCAAGGGCAGGGAGGCAGACATTCTTGCTTCGGGCTCCATTAACAGCATTACTTTTCAAAATTCTTATTTATTTATTTATTTATTTATTTCAGGTAATTATATAATGCCGGCAAGTTACACAGCGAGTTACATATTTATTATACATTCACATCTTATCAATTTTTATATCTGCTTAACTTTTCGAAAACTTGTCAAAAAAACAACAACACTTCAATGACCTGATGAAAGCACAACTCCAGGCAATATAATATAGTTTTTGTTCCCAAAATGTCTGATATACAGTAAAGAAAAAACTTACACTGCAATACTCACCTTCTGGAGTTGCCCCCTGTAGCAGCTCTTCTCCACCGCAAGTTCTCAGTGTTCCAGGTTGAAAGACATATAGGAGGCATCACCATGGGGAAATATGGAATTTTTTACTTATCGCTCACAGTGATCAAAAATTTCTGAAAGAAACTTAAACCTGGATAGCTTGATGACTTTATACTTATAAGGAAAATTAACGCAACACCTATAACCATTTTTAACTTCTGCTGTACGGGCAATGAACATGTTCAAAATCTATTGTTAACAACACTAACAGAATCAGCTACTATATAAATATAACATTCTATAATATTTTCGTTTACTCCAGAAACAGAATTAACTTCATCAACAACCAGTGATGCAACATCAGAAAAATCTACTGAAACTGAACCCACTTCAGATATACCCATGCAGTCCTCAACAGAGATACCAACAACCTCATTCAATGAAAATTCTACTGAAACAGAACCCACCTTAGATATATCCACACAGACCTCAACAGAGATACCCACAACCTCATTAACTGATCATTCTACTGAAACTGAACCCACCTCAGATATATCCATACCATCCACAACAGAGATACCAACAATCTCATTCACTGAACATTCTACTGAAACAGAACCCACCTCAGATATAGCCACACAGTCCTCAACAGAGATACCTACAACCTCATTAACTGATCATTCTACTGAAACTGAACCCATCTCAGATATATCCATATCGTTCACAACAGAGATACCCACAACCTCATTAACTGATCATTCTACTGAAACTGAACCCACCTCAGATATATCCATATCGTCCACAACAGAGATACCAACAAGCTCATTCACTGAACATTCTACTGAAACAGAACCCACCTCAGATATATCCACACAGTCCCCAACAGAGATACCCACAACCTCATTAACTGATCATTCTTCTGAAACTGAACCCACCTCAGATATATCCATACCGTCCACAACAGAGATACCCACAACCTCATTAACTGATCATTCTTCTGAAACTGAACCCACCTCAGATATATCCATACCGTCCACAACAGAGACACCCCCAACCTCATTAACTAATCATTCTACTGAAACTGAACCCACCTCAGATATATCCATACCGTCCACAACAGAGATACCCCCAACCTCATTAATTGATCATTCTAATGAAACTGAACCCACCTCAGATATATCCATACCGTCCACAACAGAGATACCCACAACCTCATTAACTGATCATTCTACTGAAACTGAACCCACCTCAGATATATCCATACTGTCAACAACAGAGATGCCCACAACCTCATTGACTGATCATTCTACTGAAACTGAACCCACCGCAGAAATACCCATGCAGTCCTCAACAGAAATGCCCACAACCTCATTAACTGATCATTCCACTGAAACTGAACCCACCTCAGATATATCCATACCGTCCACAACAGAGATACCCTCAACCTCATTAACTGATCATTCTAATGAAACTGAACCCACCTCATATATATCCATACCGTCCACAACAGAGATACCCACAACCTCATTAACTGATCATTCTACTGAAACTGAACCCACCTCATATATATCCATACTGTCCACAACAGAGATACCCACAACCTCATTCACTGATCATTCTACTGAAACTGAACGCACCTCAGAAATACCCAAGCAGTCCTCAACAGAAATGCCCACAACCTCATTAACTGATCATTCTACTGAAACTGAACCCACCTCAGATATATCCATACCGTCCACAACAGAGATACCCCCAACCTCATTAACTGATCATTCTAATGAAACTGAACCCACCCCAGATATATCCATACCGTCCACAACAGAGATACCCACAACCCCATTAACTGATCATTCTACTGAAACTGAACCAACCTCAGATATATCCATAACATCCACAAAAGAGATACCAACAACCTCGATCACTGAACATTCTACTGAAACAGAACCTACCTCAGATATACCCATGCAGTCCTCAACAGAAATGCCCACAACCTCATTAACTGATCATTCTACTGAAACTGAACCCACTTCAGATATATCCATACTGTCCACAACAGAGATACCCACAACCTCATTAACTGATCGTTCTACTGAAACTGAAGCCACCTCAGATATATCTATACCCTCCACACCAGAGATACCCCCAACCTCATTAACTGATCATTCTACTGAAACTAAACCCACCTCAGATATATCCATATCATCCACAACAGAGATACCCACAACCTCATTAACTGATCATTCTACTGAAACTGAACCTACCTCAGATATACCCATGCAGTCCTCAAAAGAAATGCCCACAACCTCATTAACTGATCATTCTACTGAAACTGAACCCACCTCAGATATATCCATAAGGTCTACAACAGAGATACCCACAACCTCATTAACTGATCATTCTACTGAAACTGAACCCACCTCAGATATATCTATACCCTCCACACCAGAGATACCCCCAACCTCATTAACTGATCATTCTACTGAAACTGAACCCACCTCAGATATATCCATATCGTCCACAACAGAGATACCCACAACCTTATTAACTGATCGTTCTACTGAAACTGAAGCCACCTCAGATATTTCCATACCATCCACAACAGAGATACCCACAACCTCATTAACTGATCATTCTACTGAAACTGAACCCACCTCAGATATATCCATATCATCAACAACAGAGATACCCACAACCTCATTAACTGATAATTCTACTGAAACTGAACCCACCTCAGATATACCCATGCAGTCCTCAACAGAAATGCCCACAACCTCATTAACTGATCATTCTACTGAAACTGAACCCACGTCAGATATATCCATATCGTCCACAACAGAGATATTCACAACCTCATTAACTGATCATTCTACAGAAACTGAAGCCACCTCAGATATTTCCATACCATCCACAACAGAGATACCAACAACCTCATTCACTGAACATTCTACTGAAACGGAACCCACCTCAGATATATCCACACAGTTCTCAACAGAGATACTCACAACCTCATTAACTGATCATTCTACAGAAACTGAACCCACCTCAGATATATCCATATTGTCCACAACAGAGATACTCACAACCTCATTAACTGATCATTCTACTGAAACTGAACCCACGTCAGATATATCCATATTGTCCACAACAGAGATACCCACAACCTCATTAACTGATCATTCTACAGAAACTGAAGTTACCTCAGATATTTCCATACCATCCACAACAGAGATACCAACAACCTCATTCACTGAACATTCTACTGAAACAGAACCCACCTCAGATATATCCACACAGTTCTCAACAGAGATACCCACAACCTCATTAACTGATCATTCTACAGAAACTGAACCCACCTCAGATATATCCATATCGTCCCCAACAGAGATACCCAAAACCTCATTAACTGATCATTCTACTGAAACTGAACCCACCTCAGATATACCTATGCAGTCCTCAACAGAAATGCCCACAACCTCATTAACTGATCATTCTACTGAAACTGAACCCACCTCAGATATATCCATATCGTCCACAACAGAGATACCCACAACCTCATTAACTGATCATTCTACAGAAACTGAAGCCACCTCAGATATTTCCATACCATCCACAACAGAGATACCAACAACCTCATTCACTGAACATTCTACTGAAACAGAACCCACCTTAGATATATCCACACAGTTCTCAACAGAGATACCCACAACCTCATTAACTGATCATTCTACAGAAACTGAACCCACCTCAGATATATCCATATCGTCCACAACAGAGATACCCAAAACCTCATTAACTGATCATTCTACTGAAACTGAAGCCACCTCAGATATTTCCATACCATCCACAACAGAGATACCAACAACCTCATTCACTGAACATTCTACTGAAACAGAACCCACCTCAGATATATCCACACAGTTCTCAACAGAGATACCCACAACCTCATTAACTGATCATTCTACAGAAACTGAACCCACCTCAGATATATCCATATCGTCCACAACAGAGATACCCAAAACCTCATTAACTGATCATTCTACTGAAACTGAACCCACCTCAGATATACCTATGCAGTCCTCAACAGAAATGCCCACAACCTCATTAACTGATCATTCTACTGAAACTGAACCCACCTCAGATATATCCATATCGTCCACAACAGAGATACCCACAACCTCATTAACTGATCATTCTACAGAAACTGAAGCCACCTCAGATATTTCCATACCATCCACAACAGAGATACCAACAACCTCATTCACTGAACATTCTACTGAAACAGAACCCACCTCAGATATATCCACACAGTTCTCAACAGAGATACCCACAACCTCATTAACTGATCATTCTACAGAAACTGAACCCACCTCAGATATATCCATATCGTCCACAAAAGAGATACCCAAAACCTCATTAACTGATCATTCTACTGAAACTGAACCCACCTCAGATATACCTATGCAGTCCTCAACAGAAATGCCCACAACCTCATTAACTGATCATTCTACTGAAACTGAACCCACCTCAGATATATCCATACCATCCACAACAGAAATACCAACAACCTCATTCACTGAACACTCTACTAAAACAGAACCCACCTCAGATATATCCACACAGTTCTCAACAGAGATATCCACCACCTCATTAACTGATCATTCAACTGAAACTGAACCCACCTCAGAAATATCCATATCGCCCACAACAGAGATACCCACAACCTCATTAACTGATCATTCTACTGCAACTGAACCCCCCTCAAATATATCCATATCATCCACAACAGAGATACCCACAACCTCGTTAACTGATCATTCTACTGAAACTGATCCTACCTCAGATGTATCCGTACCGCCAACAACAGAGATACCCACAACCTCATTCACTGAACATTCTACTGAAACAAAACCCACCTCAGATATATCCATACCGTCCACAACAGAGATACCCCCAACTTCATTAACTGATCATTCTACTGAAACTGAACCCACCTCAGATATATCCATATTGTCCACAACAGAGATACCCACAACCTCATTAAGTGATCATTCTACTGAAACTGAACACACCTCAGATATTTCCATACCATCCACAGCAGAGATACCAACAACCTCATTCACTGAACATTCTACTGAAACAGAACCCACCTCAGATATATCCACACAGTCCTCTACAGAGATACCCACAACCTCATTAACTGATCATTCTACTGAAACTGAACCTACCTCAGATATATCCATATCGTCCACAACAGAGATACCCAAAACCTCATTAACTGATCATTCTACTGAAACTGAACCCACCTCAGATATACCCATGCAGTCCTCAACAGAAACGCCCACAACCTCATTAACTGATCATTCTACTGTAACTAAACCCACCTCAGATATATCTATATCGTCCACAACAGAGAAACCCCCAACCTCATTAACTGATCATTCTACTGAAACTGAACCCACCTCAGATATATCCATATCGTCCACAACAGAGATACCCACAACCTCATTAATTGATCATTCTACTGAAACTGAACCAACCTCAGATATTTCCATATCATCCACAACAGAGATACCAACAACCTCATTCACCGAACATTCTACTGAAACAGAACCCACCTCAGATATATCCACACAGTCCTCAACAGAGATACCCACAACCTCATTAACTGATCATTCTACTGAAACTGAATCTACCTCAGATATATCCATATCGTCCACAACAGAGATACCCACAACCTCATTAACTGATCATTCTACTGAAACTGAACCCACCTCAGATATATCCATACCATCCACAACAGATATACCAACAACCTCATTCACTGAACATCCTACTGAAACAGAACCCACCTCAGATAAATTCAGACATTCCTCAACAGAGATACCCACAACCTCAATAACTGATCATTCTACTGAAACTGAACCTACCTCAGGTATATCCATACCGTCCACAACCGAGATACCAACAACCTCATTCACTGAACATTCTACTGAAACAGAACCCACCTCACATATATCCACACTGTCCTCAACAGAGATACCCACAACCTCATTAACTGATCATTCTACTAAAACTGAACCCACCTCAGATATATCCATGCAGTCCTCAACAGAAATGCCCACAACCTCATTAACTGATCATCCTACTGAAACTGAACCCACCTCAGATATATCTATGTCATCCACAACAGAGATATCCACAACCTCATTAACTGATCATTCTACTGAAACTGCACCTACCTCAGATATATTCATACCATCCACAACAGAAATACCAACAACTTCATTCGCTGAACACTCTACTGAAACAGAACCCACCTCAGATATATCCACACAGTTCTCAACAGAGATACCCACAACTTCATTAACTGATCATTCAACTAAAACTGAACCCACCTCAGAAATATCCCTATCGCCCACAACAGAGATACCCACAACCTCTTTAACTTATCATTCTACTGAAACTGAACCCCCCTCAAATATATCCATATCATCCACAAGAGAGATACCAACAACCTCATTTACTGAACATTCTACTGAAACTGAACCCACCTCAGATATATCCACACACTCCTCAACAGAGATACCCACAACCTCATTAACTAATCATTCTACTGAAACTGAACCCACCTCAGATACATCCATATCGTCCACAACAGAGATACCCACAACCTCATTCACTGAACATTCTACTGAAACAGAACCCACCTCATATATATCTACACAGTCCTCAATAGAGATATCCACAACCTCAATAACTGATCATTCTACTGAAACTGAACCCACCTCAGATACATCCATATCTTCCACAACAGAGATACTCACAACCTCATCAACTGATCATTCTACTGAAACTGAACCCACCTCAGATATACCCATGCAGTCATCCTCAACAGAAATACCCACAACCTCATTAACTGATCATTCTACTGAAACTGAACCCACCTCAGATATATCCATACTGTCCACAACAGAGATATCAACAACCTCATTCACTGAACATTTTACTGAAACAGAACCCACCTCAAATATATCCACACAGTCCTCAACAGAGATACCCACAACCTCATTAACTGATCATTCTACTGAATCTGAACCCACCTCAGATATATCGATAACGTCCACAACAGAGATACCCACAACCGCATTAACTGATCATTCTACTGAAACTGCACCCACCTCAGATATATTCATACCACTAACAACAGAAATACCAACAACTTCATTCACTGAACACTCTACTGAAACAGAACCCACCTCAGATATATCCACACAGTTCTCAACAGAGATACCCACAACCTCATTAACTGATCATTCAACTGAAACTGAACCCACCTCAGAAATATCCATATCGCCCACAACAGAGATACCCATAACCTCATTAACTGATCATTCTACTGAAACTGATCCCACCTCAGATGTATCCATACCATCCACAACAGAGATACCAACAACCTCATTTACTGAACATTCTACTGAAACTGAACCCACCTCAGATATATCCACACACTCCTCAACAGAGATACCCTCAACCTCATTAACTAATCATTCTACTGAAACTGAACCCACCTCAGATATATCCATATCGTCCACAACAGAGATACCCACAACCTCATTCACTGAACATTCTACTGAAACAGAACCCACCTCATATATATCCACACAGTCCTCAATAGAGATATCCACAACCTCAATAACTGATCATTCTACTGAAACTGAACCCACCTCAGATACATCCATATCTTCCACAACAGAGATACCCACAACCTCATTAACTGATCATTCTACTGAAACTGAACCCACCTCAGATATACCCATGCAGTCATCCTCAACAGAAATACCCACAACCTCATTAACTGATCATTCTACTGAAACTGAACCCACCTCAGATATATCCATACTGTCCACAACAGAGATACCAACAACCTCATTCACTGAACATTCTACTGAAACAGAACCCACCTCAGATATATCCACACAGTCCTCAACAGAGATACCCACAACCTCATTAACTGATCATTCTACTGAATCTGAACCCACCTCAGATATATCGATAACGTCCACAACAGAGATACCCACAACCGCATTAACTGATCATTCTACTGAAACTGCACCCACCTCAGATATATTCATACCATCCACAACAGAAATACCAACAACTTCATTCACTGAACACTCTACTGAAACAGAACCCACCTCAGATATATCCACACAGTTCTCAACAGAGATACCCACAACCTCATTAACTGATCATTCAACTGAAACTGAATCCACCTCAGAAATATCCATATCGCCCACAACAGAGATACCCACAACCTCATTAACTGATCATTCTACTGAAACTGATCCCACCTCAGATGTATCCATACCGTCCACAACAGAGATACCCACAACCTCATTAACTAATCATTCTACTGAAACTGAACCCACCTCAGATATATCCATATCGTCCACAACAGAGATACCCACAACCTCATTCACTGAACATTCTACTGAAACAGAACCCACCTCATATATATCCACACAGTCCTCAATAGAGATATCCACAACCTCAATAACTGATCATTCTACTGAAACTGAACCCACCTCAGATACATCCATATCTTCCACAACAGAGATACCCACAACCTCATTAACTGATCATTCTACTGAAACTGAACCCACCTCAGATATAACCATGCAGTCATCCTCAACAGAAATGCCCACAACCTCATTAACTGATCATTCTACTGAAACTGAACCCACCTCAGATATATCCATACTGTCCACAACAGAGATACCAACAACCTCATTCACTGAACATTCTACTGAAACAGAACCCACCTCAGATATATCCACACAGTTCTCAACAGAGATACCCACAACCTCATTAACTGATCATTCAACTGAAACTGAACCCACCTCAGAAATATCCATATCGCCCACAACAGAGATACCCACAACCTCATTAACTGATCATTCTACTGAAACTGATCCCACCTCAGATGTATCCATACCGTCCACAACAGAGATACCAACAACCTCATTTACTGAACATTCTACTGAAACTGAACCCACCTCAGATATATCCACACACTCCTCAACAGAGATACCCACAACCTCATTAACTAATCATTCTACTGAAACTGAACCCACCTCAGATATATCCATATCGTCCACAACAGAGATACCCACAACCTCCTTCACTGAACATTCTACTGAAACAGAACCCACCTCATATATATCCACACAGTCCTCAATAGAGATATCCACAACCTCAATAACTGATCATTCTACTGAAACTGAACCCACCTCAGATACATCCATATCTTCCACAACAGAGATACCCACAACCTCATTAACTGATCATTCTACTGAAACTGAACCCACCTCAGATATAACCATGCAGTCATCCTCAACAGAAATGCCCACAACCTCATTAACTGATCATTCTACTGAAACTGAACCCACCTCAGATATATCCATACTGTCCACAACAGAGATACCAACAACCTCATTCACTGAACATTCTACTGAAACAGAACCCACCTCAGATATATCCACACAGTCCTCAACAGAGATACCCACAACCTCATTAACTGATCATTCTACTGAATCTGAACCCACCTCAGATATATCCATAACGTCCACAACAGAGATACCCACAACCTCATTAACTGATCATTCTACTGAAACTGCACCCACCTCAGATATATCCATACCATCCACAACAGATATACCAACAATCTCATTCACTGAACACTCTACTGAAACTGAACCCACGTCAGATATTTCCACACAGTCCTCAACAGAGATACCCAAAACCTCATTAACTGACCATTCAACTGAAACTGAACCAACCTCAGAAATATCCATATCGCCCACAACAGAGATACCCACAACCTCATTAACTGATCATTCTACTGAAACTGAACCCACCTCAAATATATCCATATCATCCACAATAGAGATACCCACAACCTCATTAACTGATCATTCTACTGAAACTGATCCCACCTCATATGTATCCATACCGTCCATAACAGAGATACCAACAACCTCATTTACTGAACATTCTACTGAAACTGAGCCCACCTCAGTTATATCCATATTGTCCACAACAGAGATACCCCCAACCTTAATAACTGATCATTCTACTGAAACTGAACCCACCTCAGATATATCCAAGCAGTCCTCAACAAAGATACCCACAACTTCATTAACTGATTACTCAACTAAAACTGAACTCACCTCAAATATATATATATCGTCCACAACAGAGATACCCACAACCTCATTAACAGATCCTTCTATTAAAACTGAACCCACCTCAGATATACCTATACAGTCCTCAACAAAGATACCCAAAACCTCATTAACTGATCATACTACTGAAACTGAACTCACCTCAGATATATCCATGCAGTCCTCAACAGAGATACCCACAACTTCATTAACTGATCATTCTACTGAAAATGTACTCACCTCAGATGTATCTATACAGTCCTCAACAGAGATACCCACAACCTCATTAACTGATCATTCTACTGAATCTGTTCCCACCTCAGATATTTTCATAAAGTCCTCAACAGAGACACCCACAACCTCATTAACTGATCATTCTACTGAAACTGTACCCACCTCTGTTATCTTCATACAGTCTACAACAAAGATACCAACAACCTCATTCACTGAACATTCTACTGAAACTGTACCCACCTTAGATATATCCGTACAGTCAACACAGATACCCACAACCTCATTAACTGATCATTCTATTGAATCTGTACACACCTCTGTTATATCCTTACAGTCTACAACAGAGATACCCACAACCTTATTAACTGATCATTCTACTGAAACTGAACCCACCTCTGATATTTCCATACAGTCCTCAACAGAGATACACAAAACCTCATTAACTGATCATTCTACTGAAATTGTACTTACCTCAGATATATCCACACGGTCCTCAACAGAGAGACCCACAACCTCATTCACTGATCGTTCTACTGAAATTATTTCTACCCCTATTACATCTATACAGTCCACAATAGAAATGTCAACAACTTTATTTACTGAGCAGTCTACTGCAACTTTAGCCACCTCTGCTCTATCCACACAGTCTACAACAGAAACACCAACAACTTCATTAACTGGTTATTCTACTGAAACTGTACCCATTTCTGATACATCTATAACATTTACAACAGAGATACCCACAGTCTCATTCACTGAATATTCTAGTAAATCTGTATCCACAGGTACACCGTCCTCTATACAACTCTCAACAATAATATCCACTAACCAGTCTACTGAAAGTAGACCCACTTTTAATACAACTATACAGTCCTCCACACTGCCCTCCACCATATTATCCACTAATCAGTCTACAGAAAGTAGACCCACTTCTAATACAACTTCACAATCCTCTACACAATCACCCACCATATTATCCACTAATCATTCTACTGAAAGTAGACCCACTTCTAATACAACTATACAGTCCTCTACACTGCCCTCTATCATATTATCCACTAATCAGTCTACTGAAAGTAGACCCACTTCTAATACAACGTCACAATCCTCTACACAATCACCCACCATATTATCCACTAATCAATCTACTGAAAGTAGACCCACTTCTAATACAACTTCACAATCCTCTACACAATCACCTACCATATTATCCACTAATCATTCTACTGAAAGTAGACCCACTTCTAGTACAACTATACAGTTCTATACACAGCCCTCCACCATATTATCCACTGATCAGTCTACTAAGACTTCTACCCAGTCCACACCAACAACCTCTACTACCAAAAAGCCGCCAAGTACACAGCCAGGTGAGTTTTCACCATGCCCTTTCATCTTTTTTTTTTTTCATTTTTTTTTCACCTGATGGATTAAGTGGATTTATTCCAAGTTCCCTCTGTACTTACTGTACCTCCATGGGTGATGAGATGTCAACACCAACGCAACCGTTTTAGCAATCCAGGGATCATAAATCTCTGCTCCTTTGACCCGTTTTTCTCCAGGTCTTCCTGGACAGATCAGAGCGCTTCCGATTGGTCAACACTGATATGTGACCAATCTGACCAATCAGAAGTGCTCTGATCCATCCTGGATGCCCTTCAGAAAGAAGGGGGAGAAAAATACGCATTTCAAATCCCTGGACTGCTATACTGCGAAGGCGTGGACATCTCATTACCTATGGCAGTAAGTACAGCAGAGACTGGGATGTTGTTGGTCAATTTTTATAAAAAGGTTAAATGATGTTGTAGGCCAATTTTTATAAAAAGGGTAAATGTAAACTTTAATGTTCAAATTTAGTATTAATATTTAGGGTAAAGAAACTGTTATTCATTGACTCAATTATATCAATAATTAGATATTTATTTTTTAGAATGTAAATTTTTTACAGCTATATCAGATGTGCAGAGACATGCCAGTCTCAAATTTATATTGCATTTTATATACACCTTTTTGAGTATGTAATTTAACAAAAATAAGCATTCTTGCTTTTTGTAGTATTATTCTTAATCATATTAAGAAAACAAAGCAATTCTTAGTGAATTATACATTTTTTACTGTTTTTTGAAAACCAGAGGAAAATCACCATTTATTTTTCTTTTATCACCTTCTTCTCCTACCATGCATTATAATTGAATCATTTTCTTTAGATCTACCAAGAATTTGGCAGGGCGAAAGCTTATCTTACCAAATGCAAAATGAGCGGATTGTTAAAATTGGGTTGCTGCAGTGGCGCCTGGTTCTGTATATTTGGGGTGGCAAACAAGATATCCCTCTGCCATCTAAGTCATGGGCAGCTTTGACTCCTTCCTGCCTCTCCTTCTCCTCGGCTCCGGCTTCCTCCTTGGCGGCTTCACCCTGCGTCTCCGGCTTCATGGTGCCTTCCTGCTTGGCAGCTTCCCTCCTCTTTCCCTCGGTGACCAATATGAGCGCTTCTCCTCTTGGCCAATCTGGTCTTCTCCGGATTGGCCAGGAGAAGAATCAGGAAGACAATAGCGAATATTAATTTGCTATTGTCATACAACTTTTTTGTAGCCAATTAGAGCCTCAGGCTCTAATCATGTGCTTAAAAAAAAAACCCCAGTGAAATCCATGTGTCCTGTGCCCTGCATGGAGATTAGGGGCCAGGTGCATGGATTATGGGGGACGGTGCCCCTGTGCCCCCTATGGACGGGCTGCTACAGGGTTTCTGCTACTTCATTTTTATAGATGTAAAGGAGATGGAATCAAAATTGTATATTCAAATTGCAAAGTGTATAGCCATCAAAAAGATCATGATCGCAATGTTTTCACATTAAAGCAGAACTAAACTCTGTCATACATCCCAGGATTCTTCATGGGCATTTTTGTCTTTCATGTGGAGGAGGAGACGAGGGGCTTTCTCTGCTAAGCACACCTTCCTGCTACATGAAACATCTGCACTTACCCACAGCTAGAAATCTAGAAATGCAAGGGTGGGGGGGTATTTTTTTAAAAAAAATTCTCAACAAAATAAATCATGGAGACATTGAAGATCTTCAAATTTGCTTTGAATATTAAAAATGAATTAAATTGAGTTTTCAGTTTGTGGTGCTCAGATAAAAGTTCAGATTTAAGAAATAAATGATTGTACAGGACAAATCCCAATGCCAGAGTGATATTTTTACAAATTGAAAAAATTCAGGAATTTGTAAGCTCACGTGTTTTTATGTAATGTCTTTGAAGGAGGCAATTGTGAAAATGGTGGTTATTATGATGGAAACAAGTGTGTATGCAAAAATGAAAATTTCTACGGGATCAGTTGTGAATTCCTTGTGAGTGAAATCAAAAAAGGTAAGTTTATTTCCATTCTATAAAAGGAATTACATACATTAATGGTGGATCATGATATCTGAGAAAATATGTAGATTTTGTTATCATTTAGAATGCCCAGCATTGCATTCACAAGGTTCTCACAACTAGGGATGAGCCGAACACCCCCCTGTTCGGTTCGCACCAGAACATGCGAACAGGAAAAAAGTTCGTTCGAACACGCGAACACTGTTAAAGTCTATGGGACACGAACATGAATAATCAAAAGTGCTAATTTTAAAGGCTAATATGCAAGTTATTGTCATAAAAAGTGTTTGGGGACCTGGGTCCTGCCCCAGGGGACATGGATCAATGCAAAAAAAGTTTTAAAAACGGACGTTTTTTCAGGAGCAGTGATTTTAATAATGCTTAAAGTCAAACAATAAAAGTGTAATATCCCTTTAAATTTCGTACCTGGGGGGTGTCTATAGTATGCCTGTAAAGGGGCGCATGTTTCCTGTGTTTAGAACAGTCTGACAGCAAAATGACATTTTGAAGGAAAAAACTCATTTAAAACTACCCGCGGCTATTGCATTGCCGACAATACACATAGAAGTTCATTGATAAAAACGGCATGGGAATACCCCAAAGGGGAACCCCGAACCAAAATTAAAAAAAAAAAAAGACGTGGGAGTCCCCCTAAATTCCATACCAGGCCCTTCAGGTCTGATATGGATATTAAGGGGAACCCCGGCCAAAATTAAAAAAAAAAAAATGACGCGGGGTTCCCCCTAAATTCCATACCAGACCCTTCAGGTCTGGTATGGATTTTAAGGGGAACCCCGCGCCAAAAATAAAAAAAAAAAAACGGCGTGGGGTCCCCCCAAAAATCCATACCAGACCCTTATCCGAGCACGCAACCTGGCAGGCCGCAGGAAAAGAGGGGGGGACGAGAGTGCGGGCCCCCCCTCCTGAACCGTACCAGGCCACATGCCCTCAACATTGGGAGGGTGCTTTGGGGTAGCCCCCCAAAACACCTTGTCCCCATGTTGATGAGGACAAGGGCCTCATCCCCACAACCCTGGCCGGTGGTTGTGGGGGTCTGCAGGCGGGGGGCTTATCGGAATCTGGAAGCCCCCTTTAACAAGGGGACCCCCAGATCCTGGCCCCCCCCCTGTGTGAAATGATAAGGGGGTACTTACCCCTACCATTTCACTAAAAAACTGTCAAAAATGTTAAAAATGACAAGAGACAGTTTTTGACAATTCCTTTATTTAAATGCTTCTTCTTTCTTCTATCTTCCTTCATCTTCTGGTTCTTCTGGCTCTTCTGGTTCTTCCTCCGGCTTTCTCGTCCAGCATCTCCTCCGCTGCGTCTTCTATCTTCTTCTCCTCGGGCCACTCCGCACCCATGGCATGGGGGGAGGCTCCCGCTCTTCTCTTGTTCTTTTCTTCTCTTCTTCTCTTCTTCATTTTCTTCTCCGGGCCGCTCCGCACCCATGCTGGCATGGAGGGAGGCTCCCGCTGTGTGACGGCGCTCCTCGTCTGACAGTTCTTAAATAACGGGGGACGGGGCCACCCGGTGACCCCGCCCCCCTCTGACGCACGGTGACTTGACGGGACTTCCCTGTGACGTCACGGGGAATGCCACAGGGAAGTCCTGTCATGTCCCGTGCGTCAGAGGGGGGCGGGGCCACCGGGTGGCCCCGCCCCCGTTATTTAAGAACTGTCAGACAAGGAGCGCCGTCACACATCGGGAGCCTCCCTCCATGCCAGCATGGATGCGGAGCGGCCCGGAGAAGAAAATGAAGAAGAGAAGAAGAGAAGAAGAGAAGAAAAGAACAAGAGAAGAGCGGGAGCCTCCCCCCATGCCATGGGTGCGGAGCGGCCCGAGGAGAAGAAGATAGAAGACGCCGCGGAGGAGATGCTGGACGAGAACGCCGGAGGAAGAACCAGAAGAGCCAGAAGAACCGGAAGAAGAAGAAGATGAAGGAAGATAGAAGAAAGAAGAAGTATTTAAATAAAGGAATTGTCAAAAACTGTCTCGTGTCATTTTTAACATTTTTGACAGTTTTTTAGTGAAATGGTAGGGGTAAGTACCCCCTTACCATTTCACACGGGGGGGGCGGGATCTGGGGGTCCCCTTGTTAAAGGGGGCTTCCAGATTCCGATAAGCCCCCCACCCGCAGACCCCCACAACCACCGGCCAGGGTTGTGGGGATGAGGCCCTTGTCCTCATCAACATGGGGACAAGGTGTTTTGGGGGGCTACCCCAAAGCACCCTCCCAATGTTGAGGGCATGTGGCCTGATACGGTTCAGGAGGGGGGCCGCACTCTCATCCCCCCCTCTTTTCCTGCAGCCTGCCAGGTTGCGTGCTTGGATAAGGGTCTGGTATGGATTTTTGGGGGGACCCCACGCGGTTTTTTTTTTTTTTTTGGCTCGGGGTTCCCCTTAAAATCCATACCAGACCTGAAGGGTCTGGTATGGAATTTAGGGGGAACCCCACATCTTTTTTTTTTTTAAATTTTGGCCGGGGTTCCCCTTAATATCCATATCAGACCTGAAGGGCCTGGTATGGAATTTAGGGGGACTCCCACATCATTTTTTTTTTTTAATTTTGGTTCGGGGTTCCCCTTTGGGGAATTCCCATGCCGTTTTTATCAATGAACTTCTATGTGTATTGTCGGCAATGCAATAGCCGCGGGTAGTTTTAAATGAGTTTTTTCCTTCAAAATGTCATTTTGCTGTCAGACTGTTCTAAACACAGGAAACATGCGCCCCTTTACAGGCATACTATAGACACCCCCCAGGTACAAAATTTAAAGGGATATTACACTTTTATTGTTTGACTTTAAGCATTATTAAAATCACTGCTCCTGAAAAAACGGCCGTTTTAAAAACTTTTTTTTGCATTGATCCATGTCCCCTGGAGCAAGACACAGGTCCCCAAACACTTTTTATGACAATAACTTGCATATTAGCCTTTAAAATTAGCACTTTTGATTTCTCCCATAGACTTTTAAAGGGTGTTCCGCGGCATTCGAATTTGCCGCGAACACCCCAAATTGTTCGCTGTTCGGCGAACTTGCGAACAGCCAATGTTCAAGTCGAACATGAGTTCGACTCAAACTTGAAGCTCATTCCTTCTCACAACAATGAAATATACAATGGCTGTATATTGTCCGATCTGAGCCTTGCTTGACATAATTGGGTAGGGACTGGGCCATCTAAGGGTCAGTAATGACTGCAAATTTCCATGAAAATAGAAGTAAACTATAAGAAGACTTCTTATAGCGTTATATTGTTAGAAGAGAGTTTATTTAATTCAAATGCTGTAAATAGGGATGCATAATTACATCTGTAAATTTTCTAGGAGACTGAATCACAACTTGAACATTTTAAAGACACAATAATACTAGCATGTGATCTGTAAGTGTAAAAGTTGCTATTTACCCATTTTGTAAAAAAAAAAACCTTAAAAGGACAAAATACAAAATTTTATATATATATAAAAACAATAATATTGAGTTGACCCACGCTTTGCCCACGCTTTGCAGGTATAACAGCTTCAACTCTTCTGGGAAGGCTGTCCATAAAGGTCCATAAAGACATGGATGAGCAAGTTTGGGGTGGAGGCACTTGGTTCTGACCTCAACCTGATAGAACACCTTTGGGATGAATTAGAGCAGAGACTGCGAGCCAGTGTCTGACGTCACAAATGCGCTTCTGGAAGAATGGTCAAACATCAACATAGACACACTCCTAAACCTTGTGGACAGCCTTCCCAGAAGAGTTGAAGCTGTTATAGCTGTGAAGGGTGGGCCAACTCAATATTGAACCCTACGGACTAAGACTTGTATGCCATTAAAGTTCATGTGCGTGTAAAGGCAGTGGTTATAAAAAGTCTACACATCCCTGTTAAAATGTCGGGTTTCTGTGATGGAAAAAAATGAGACAAAGATAACTAATTTCAGAACTTTTTCCACCTTTAATGTGACCTATAAACTGTACAACTCAGTTAAACAACAAACTGAAATCTTTTAGGTGGATGGAAGTAAAAATAAAAAAAATAAAATAATATGGTTGCATAAGTGTGCACACCCTTAAACCAATACTTTGTTGAAGCACCTTTTGATTCTATTACAGCACTCACTCTTTTTGGGTATGAGTCTATCAGCATGGCACATCTTGACTTGGCAATATTTGCCCACTCTTCTTTGCAAAATCACTCCAAATCTGTAAAGTTGCGAGGGCATCTCCTGTGCACAGCCCTCTTCAGATTGCCCCACAGATTTGCAATCAGATTCAGGTCTGGGCTCTGGTTGGTACATTCCAAAACTTTAATCTTGTTCTGGTGAAGCCATTCCTTTGTTGATTTGGATGTATGCCTTGGGTCGTTGTCATGCTGAAAGATGGAGTTCCTCTTCATATTCAGCTTTCTAGCCGAAGCCTGAAGGTTATGTGCCAATATTGACTGGTATTTGATACTATTCATAATTCCCTCTACCTTGACTAAGGCCCCTGTTCCAGCTGAAGAAAAACAGCCCCAAAACAAGATGCTGCCATCATGCTGCTCTAGGCCTCTTGGCAGCCTCCCTGACCGTTTTTCTTCTCATCTTTTCATACATTTTGGAGGAACGTCCAGTTCTTGGTAATGTCACTGTTGTGCCATATTTTCTCCACTTGATGATGACTGTCTCCACTGTGTTGCACTATGTCATTGATAGCAGTGATCACTGTCATGTGACTTGAAGCCCACCCCCGCACAGTTAGAATCACTATCTAGGACACACTTAACCCCTTCATCGCCCCCTAGTGGTTAACCCCTTCCCTGCCAGTGTCATTTACACAGTAATCAGTGCATTTGTATAGCACTGATCGCTGTATAAATGACAATGGTCCCGAAATAGTGTCAAAAGTGTCCGATGTGTCCGCCATAATGTCGCAGTCCCGATAAAAATCGCAGATCGCCGCCATTACTAATAAAAAAAATTAAAAAATAAAAATGCCATAAAACTATCCCTTATTTTGTAGACGCTATAACTTTTGTGCAAACCAATAAATATACGCTTACTGCGATTTTTTTTTACCAAAAATATGTAGAAGAATACATATCGGCCTAAACTGAGGAAAATAAAAAAAGTTTTTTTTTTTATATATTTTTGGGGGATATTTATTATAGCAAAAAGTAAAAAATAATGCGTTTTTTTCAAAATTGGTACACATGCATACAGAGAAGCATTGGCATTTATATGTGTACAGAGTACAGAGGCATACAGTCATTCCCTTCTATAGTTGCTGTACTCCCTTTCTGTAGCTCTCCAAATGTGGGAAAATGCCATTTTATTAATGCTAGGCATATTTTATGCCTAATTACGTCCATGTGCATGTAACGTAACACAGCAACTCCCGGCTGTCATTTTGACTGCCAAGATTTGCTGGAAAATGTGATGATGGGAGTGACATTAGGAAAGAAGTGTGGGGCATACCACACATGACTTGTGTTCTTCTATAAAGTGTAGAACACAGTTGAGTAAGTATTGTAAAACACTACATAAGCCAAATAAATAATAACACTTGTAATTAAAGCTGAACTCCAGGCAGATATAAAAGACACAAATGAAAAATTCATCAACCATTAATACATTCATATATTTTCTGTATTTTAAGCAGTGAAAACACCTGCATTTGGCTTGGCATGAGCATCTTTCATTCCACTTTACAGTCTGTACAGCTTAGAGCTTAGAGGGGATGAGGAAAGATAAACTTGTTAGTGTGTTGTTTCTCCTTTCCCTGTCCAGTCACAGAGTGAATGTAGTGAGGGGACCTGTAAGTAAAAGTGAAACTGCAGAAGAGACAGACAGGGCCGTGCAGTGTGTGGCAGAGCATTGTAAATCTCAGGACTGGATGGACAGAAATATAAATCCTTTAGCAGGTAAAACAACTTTCAATGTAGAACTTTCTGTACAACAAAGTACAGAATTTCATCTGAATAATAAGCTTTTGTCTAAAGTTCAGCTTTAAATTAAAAAAAGTACATTGCTAGTAAAGAGAATTCTGTTAAATGACCACAAAAAAAATTTGAAATAATATTTAAGCTAATAACTTAAAATGTGAACAGAAAACAAACTAGAACTTGATATGTGCTTCTCTTTATAGAAATCGTCACTGTGACAGTAACAGTCAAGATTACCATAGAAGAAAACTTTACTGAAGACCTCAGGGATGAAAACTCTGACAAATACAAAAAGTATAAAGAGAATTTTCTGAGTGAGGTAATGTATGTTGTGATTACTATCTCATGATTCAATCTTATTTGAAGTTGTATTGAAATTGAAATGCATTTGTGTGTATATATGTATGTATGTATGTATATATATATATATATATATATATTTATATATATACACAGTTGTGCTCATAAGTTTGCAAAAGTTCAAAAGTTTACATACCCTAGTGATTTTGGCCTGATAACATGCACACAAGTTGACACAAAGGGATTTGAATGGCTATTAAAGGTAACCATCCTCACCTGTGATCTGTTTGCTTGTAATTAGTGTGTGTGTATAAAAGGTCAACAAGTTTCTGGACTCCTGACAGACTCTTGCATCTTTCATCCAGTGCTGCACTGACATTTCTGGATTTTGAGTCATGGGGAAAGCAAAAGAATTGTCAAAGGATCTGCGGGAAAAAGTAGTTGAACTGTATAAAACAGGAAAGGGATATATAAAGATATTCAAGGAATTGAGAATGCCAATCAGCAGTGTTCAAACTAATCAAGAAGTGGAAAATGAGGGGTTCTGTTGAAACCAAACCACAGTCAGGTAGACCAACTAAAATTTCAGGTACAATTGCCAGGAATATTGTTCGGGATGCAAAGAAAAACCCACAAATAACTTCAGGGGAAATGCAGGACTCTCTGAAAACATGTGGTGTGGCTGTTTCAAGATGCACAATAAGGAGGCACTTGAAGAAAGATGGGCTGCATGGTCGAGTCGCCAGAAGAAAGCCATTACTATGCAAATGCCACAAAGTATCCCGCTTACAATACTCCAAACAGCACAGAGACAAGCCTCAAACTTTCTACCACAAAGTCATTTGGAGTGATGAGACCAAAATTTCGCTTTTTGGCCACAACCATAAACGCTTCATTTGGAGAGGAGTCAGCAAGGCCTATGATGAAAGGTACACCACTCCTACTGTGAAACACGGAGGTGGATCGCTGATGTTTTGGGGATGTGTGAGCACAGGAAGGCGCACAGGAAATTTGGTCAAAATTGATGGAGGAACATTTGCATTCATCAGCCAGGAACCTGCGCATGGGACGTACTTGGACATTCCAACATGACAATGATCCAAAACACAAGGCCAAGTTGACCTTTCATTGGCTACAGCAGTGAAGGTTCTGGAGTGGCCATCTCAGTCTCCTGACCTCAATATCATTGAGCCACTCTGGGGAGATCTCAAAGTGCAGTTCATGCAAGACAGCCCAAGAATTTACAGGAACTGGAGGCTTTTTGCCAACAGGAATGGGCAGCTTTACCATCTGAGAAGATAAAGAGCCTCATCAACAAATACCACAAAAGACTTCAAGCTGTCATTGATGTTAAAGGGGGCAATACACAGTATTAAAAACTGGGGTATGTAAACTTTTGATCAGGGTCATTTGGGTAGTTTCTTTTGTCATTATGATTTAAAAAGAGTAAACACAGTTGATTGATAATAAATGGCTTCAGCCAAACACTAACCATGAGTGAAAAAAAAGTTTTTGTGTTATCATTCATATTCTCTGAAAATGGGCCAAGAAATCATAAATCCTGCCAGGGTATGTAAACTTATGAGCACAACTATATATATATATATATATATATATATATATATATATAGCAGGTAAAATAAGTATTGAACACGTCATGATTTTTATAGGTAAATATATACAGTATCTAAAGGTGCTATTGACATTAAATTTTCACCACATGTCGGTAATAACCCATGCAATCCATACATACAAAGAAACCAAAACAAATAAGTTCAGGAATGAAGTTACCGTATATACTCGAGTATAAGTCAAAATTTTTAGCCCCTTTTTTGGGGCTGAAAGTGCCCCCCTCGACTTATACTCGAGTCACCGCCGTCTGCCTACATGATCAGCGTGTCATGCAGGCAGACAGCGGCCAGCGTGTGCTACATACCACTCGGCAGCCTCTCACTGTTCCAAAGCCGCGCTTCCTCTTCGTCTGTGATAGGCAGTCAGTGTACAGCCTATCACGGACATTCTCTCATCCTCGTCCGTGGTATGAGGATGAGAGAATGTCTGTGATAGGCTGACTGCTGACTGCCGGGAAATGGAGTTTTCTGCCTATCATGGACGAGGAGGAGGCATGGCTTTTGAACAGTGAATGGCCACCAAATAGTAATAGCACTCGCTGATCGGCGCAGAGTGGCACACGAAGGCATGCACAGGACACAGGTAGGATGCACACAGACACATGTACACATACACAGGTACATATACACATGACACATACACACATACACAGGTACATATACACATGACACATGCACATATACACAGGACACAGGTACAGGACACATGCACATATACACAGGACACAGGTACAGGACACATGCACATATACACATGACACATGCACATATACACAGGACACAGGTACAGGACACATGCACATACACAGGACACAGGTACAGGACACATGCACATATACACATGACACATGCACATATACACAGGACACAGGTACATGACACATGCACATATACACAGGACACATGACACATGCACATATACACAGGACACATGCACATATACACAGGACACATGACTCATGCACATATACGCATATACACATGCACATATACACAGGACACATGCACATATGCACAGGACACATGGCACATGCACAGGACACAGGGAGGTATACAGCTGCAGATGGGCATTGTTGACCCTCTTTTTCCACTTACAGTAGCTGCTGCATTTCTCACCCTCGTCTTATACTCGGGGCAATAAGTTTTTTCCATTTTTTTGTGGTAAATTAGGGCCTCGGATCGACTTATACTCGAGTATATACGGTATGTGTAATAAAATGGAATGACACAGGGAAAAAGTATTGAACGCGCTAACTGAAATTTATTATACCAATACTTGGTACAAAATCCTTTGTTGGTAATGACTGCTTCCAGATGCCTCCTGTATGGAGAAACTAGTCGCATGCATTGCTCAGGTGTGATTTTGACCCATTCTTCCACACAGTCTTCAAACCTTGGGAAGTTCAGCGGGCCTCTTCTATGAACTCTGATCTTTAGTTCTTTCCATAGATTTTCTATTGGATTCAAGTCAGGTGATTGGCTGGGCCATTCTAGCATCTTTTTTTTCTTTCTTTGAAACTAATTGAGAGTTTCCTTGGCTTTGTGTTTGGGATCATTGTCTTGCTGAAATGTCCACCCTCATTTCATCTTTATCATCCAGGTATATGGCAGCAGCTTTTTATCAAGAATGCCTTGGTACATTTTTCCATTCATCCTTCCTTCAATGATATGAAGTTTGCCAGTACTGTATGCTGGAAAACAGCCCCACACCATAATGTTCCCACCTCCAAACTTCACTGTTGGTATGGGGTGTTTTTGGGATCATGAGCCATGCCATTTGACCTCCAAACATGGCGTGTATAATGGCATCCAAAGAGTTCAATTTTGGTCTCATCTGACCAGACTATATTCTCCCAGTATTTCACAGGCTTGCCTAAATGTTGTGCAGCAAACTTTAAACGAGCTTCAACATGCTTTTTCTTCAGAAATGGAGTCTTGTGTGGTGAGCCAGCATACAGGCCATGGCGGTTGTGTGCATTACTTATTGTTTTCTTTGAAAAAATTGTACCTGCTAATTCCAGGTCTTTCTGAAGCTCTCCACAAGTGGTCCTTAGCTCTTGGAAAACTCTTCTAATAATTCTTTTCACTCCTCTGTCAGAAATCTCGTGAGGAGCACCTGGTCCTGGCCGTTTTATGGAGAAATGGTGTTCTTTCCACTTCCAGATTATTGTCCCAACAGCTGGAACATTCAGAAATTTAGAAATCCTTCTGTAGCCAATGTCATCAGCATGCTTTGCAACAAAAAGGTTGCAAAGGTCTTGGAAGAGATCTTAGCTTTTACCCATTATGAGATGTTTCTTGTGTGACACCTTGGTAATGAGACACCTTTGTATAGGCCATCATTTGAGACTGAATCAGCTCATATATCATATAAATTTGCACTGACAAGGAGAGGGACTGCTTTCTAAATACTGATAGATTTCAGCTGGTGTCTTGGCTTTCCATACCTTTTTCAATCTCCCTTTCTTCATGTGCTCAATACTTTTTCCCTCTGTCATTCCATTATATTATACATAACTTAATTTCTGAACTTGTTTGTTTTGGTGTCTTTGTATGTATGGATTGCATGGGTTGTTACCGACGTGTGGTGAAAATTTCATGTCAATAGCACCTTTAGAAATATATTTACCTAGAAAAATGGTGACGTGTTCAATACTTATTTTACCCGCTTTATATAAACAGAAAACCTTAGGTATTTTCTTGTCTGGATTACAGACCCCTAAACAGAACACTTATTAATTCTTAACCCAGTACATCTCCATTTCACATTCTTAGCTACGCATCCTACTAACTTTGCTGTTTAGAGACCTTAATGAGTCTTTTTAGGCAATTTACATATACAAGCAGTGAGTCTTCTTTTATCAGATGGCTCCATCTTGAAGACAAACTGAGCTTCAAAACAGACACCAAATACTCCATAGATCCCAATTGTCCCTGATTTTAAGGGACTGTCCCTATAGACCGAAACCAAATCTCTTGTCCCTTGTTACTCTTCAAATGTCCCTCTTCCCTGTCTGAAGGATAGACCTTTATGAAAAAAAAATACAATATAGGGGTGTATCTATAAACAATTTTCATCCCGTGAAACTGCATGCACATTACTTCTGTGCAAATGGGGATAAAATCACGTTACTAAGCTATTTTCTCTCCAAGTTGAATGCTATTCATTTATAAAGAATACACTTAACTAGGAAAGTACCACGTTATGGCCACTAGATGGAGCTGTTGATCATAGTAAATAAGTATTTATTTATGTGATTGTCAGCTCCATCTAGTGGCCATAATGTGGTATTTTCCTGATTCATGCTACTCTTTACAAATCATTAACACTCAACCTAGTAAGAACATAGCCTAATGACATATGACTTGTACCTGATTGTACAGAGTACAGAGTGTTAGACTGTCCAAAACCTCCTGTACAACCCTACATTATTGAATATTGTTATTATTGTTAGTGGATATTGTTATTATGGGTAATTGTGTGTTGGTTTATCAAATTATTGTTCTTCATGTACAATGTCTCTTGTGGAGTGGCAGTGTATTGTGCAAAAGTTTTAGGCAATAATGTAACATAAGAATATTTTCAGAAATAGAAGTGTTAATGGTTTAATTTTATAAATTAACAAAATTGAAAGTAAATGAACAGAAGAGAAATCCAAATCAAATCGATATTTGGCGTGACCACCCTTTGCCTTCAAAACAGAATCGATTCTTCTAGGTACACTTGCACACAATTTTTGAAGGTACTTGGTAGGTAAGTTGTTTCAAACATCTTGGAGAACTAACCACAAGTCTTCTGAGGATGTAGGCATCTCAAATCCTTCTGTCTCTTCATGTAATCCCAGACAGACTCCATGTTGTTGAGGTCAGGGCTCTGTGGGAGACAAACCATCACTTCCAGAATTCCTTTTTCTTTCTACTGGAGATACATTTTAATGATATTGGTTGTATGTTTGGAGTGGTTGTCCTGCTGCAGAATGAATTTGGGGCCAATTACATGCCTCCCAGATAGTATAGCATGAGGAATAAGTATCTGCCTGTATTTCTTAGGATTGAGGACACTATTGATCCTCCTGATCAAATCTCCAACTCCATTTGCAAAAATACAGCCCCAGACTTGCAAGGAACCTCCACCATGCTTCACTGTTGCCTGGGTACACTAATTATTGTACCGCTCTCCAGCCCTTTGCCAAAAAACTGCCTCTTACTAAAGCCAGATATTTCAGGTTTTGACTCCAGAGTACCTGCTGATATTTTTCTGCACCCAGTTCCTGTATTTTCCTGCATAGTTGAATCCCTTAGCTTTCTTTCCACGTTGGATGTATGGCAGTGGCGGCTGGTGCTCCATTTTTTTTGGGGAGGGGGAAACAAAGCACCAACCTTCCCCATACCCCCCCCTCCCGTAACGCGGCCACAATAGGGCCGATAGGTAGATAGATAGATAGATAGATAGATAGATAGATAGATAGATAGATAGATAGATAGATAGATAGATAGATAGATAGATAGATAGATAGACACTGGTTGGGAGGGGGAGACAGACAGACAGACAGATATTGGGTGGGAGGGGGAGAATGAGAGATCAACAGATAGACAGATCGATAGATATACAGACAGATAAATAGACAGATAGATAGATATACAGGCAGATAAATAGATAGATAGGTAGATAGATAGACAAACAGATGAGAGAGGGATTTAGTGGTGAATGGGAGAAGCATTTGCTCCAATCAGTAGTCCCCCATTCCCCCCCTCCCCCCCCCTCTCCTGCCAGGCACATGTCTCTGTCTGATCCAACAGATTGCAAGTGAATAGCTTGGGGCAGAGGTGAAGCAGGACGTCCTCCCCCCTCCCTCCACCTTCAGTCCGATCACAGGATACTGCTACAGGCAGGGTGTCAGATCATCACATCACAGGCAGATATATAGATAGTACCTTTGGCAGTGTGGCTTCTCCATCCACGGAGCTACAGGGTTAGAGTTACAACTTCCCACTAGCATAGAACCCGGAAGTGACACTGCTGCCCGGGGAAAGCACCACGCACCTGCCATTAGAAAACCCCACAGCAAGCAGAATGCCTGCAGGACGGAAGTGTTGTGGCACAGTGCTTTGCGCCGCAATGACTCACAAAACCGTGCAAATGAAGTGTCTTACATGCAATCACATGATTGAATAGATGTCATGCTACCCATAGTGCACTGTGTCCGGCGCTCGTACACAGTGCACTTCAAGGACTTTTTTCTTAAAAGGACCTTTTTTTTTCATGGTGACTAGCCTTGGGGGGGGGGGGGCAGCACCCGTGCGCCCCCTATGGACAGGCTGCCACTTATATATGGCTTTCTTCCATGAAGACCACTTCTGGCTAGACTTCTCGTGACAGAATTGGCAGAAACCTACGGGTACAAAATATAAGTAAAGAACTGGGTAAATTGTCAGTACTATATAAATACCTGTAAAAAATAAATTAAAAAGGAGAGTGAGTCAGCAAAACAGAGCAAAAAACAGATATAAGAGAACTTTAACATAAAAATGGATCTCTTTTGGAGTCCCAGGTAGCCCTAAAACATGGGGTGCTACAGAAGTAGTAAAGTTAAGCTTAATTCCACTTTCCTCCTGCTATGCTTCATTAGTGGTCCTCACTTATGATCTACAGTATGTGCATAAAACAGCACCTGGGTTTTGGGTTGAGATCTGGAGGCATGCATGGGCTCTGCTAAGTGCCTCCTATGCAACCCACATTTTTAGCATTTCCTTCAAAGTCAGAATCTTATTCTTCAAAGTCCATGTAACCACTGGTCAGGGTTCTCCTTACTTCTTGTAAATGTGACAAAACAACATTTAAGGGTACACACCCTCAGCAGCTGGAGGGTCTTTTCAACAACCCCCCCCCCCCCAAAAATAAAAAACTCTCCTGTCGTTCCTGTTGATAGGAAATTGGGAAAATCTCTTGTAGGCAGACTGGGAGTGATGAAGGGACTTTTCTTTAGGCTAGAATTTCACTTTAAAACCGGGATCATGCTGCAAAATCGGACTGGGGGCTTCCTAATAGTGTGAACAAAAATCTGACTTTCTCATTTTGCTTTTGATTTTATTTTTTCTGGTAATATGGGAAAAAACAGCACAAAGTTTTATTTTTGTCTTGCAGATGGAAAGGATCTACAGAGCCCTGAATAGATTAGTAAAAATCCGGTTAATATCTTTCAGGTATGAGAACTTATGTGTGTACCAAATACTAAATAGAGGTATATTTATTTTCCTGCTCTCAAATAAACCCTTTGGCCTCATTCACAGGGGGAAATTACATCTGTGCCCCGTGCAGGGCCGTGTTTACCCACACGAGGGCGCACAGTCTCATTCATGCGTACAGCAGCTGTGTCCCAATATGACATCCATGTGTGTGTGGCTGTTGTCCCCAAAGTCACCCTTGGTGCATTAGGGACCATGCACCCAGACAATACATTGGGAGCAGCGTCTGTATCTGTGTAGCCGATGAGTACCAATTGACAATAATAAGACTGATGGAACAGGAATGCACACAACACCTGTGCATCCCCGTGCCAGTAAAACATGGCCCTGCATGGGACATGGATGTATTTACCCCCGGTCAACTAGGCCTTCAAGTAAAAGGTTCAGCACTTGACCCCCAGGCCTTTTCTGGCACTTTTGGTTTACATTTTTTTTTTTTTGCTAGAAAGTTTCTTCAAACCCCCAAACATGATATATTTTTTTGAAACAGAGGCCCTAGAGAATAAATTGGTAAGTGTTACAATTTTTTGTCACACGGTATTTGTACGGCGGTTTTTCAAACGCATTTTTTTTTTTTTTAAATACACTTTTTTCAACTATATTGGGAAAAAACACAATACAATACAATTTTCTGGTAAAATATAAAAGATGATGTAATGCCAAGTAAATAGACACCAAACATGTCACACTTTAATATTGGGCAACGATGACAAACTATGTAAATTTTACTATCCATAGGTGATGTTTTAAAGGTTTTTACAGGTTACTACTTTAGATTTACACAGGTGGCCTGGTGCTATAATTAATTACTGCCCACGGTCTAATGTTTATAATTATACCTCACATGTGTGGGACAATTGCTGTTTGCGCGCGTGTGGGACCAACTTCCGTTAGCCTTTCCACACAAAGCACAGGGGGACAGAAGCACTTAAATTTTTTTTTAAATGATCTATTTTTTTTTTATGCTGTTGCTTTAAAATATTTTTATTTACTTATTTATTTTCATTGCTGTCACAAGGAATGTAAACATCCCTTGTGACAGCAATAGGCACATGATATGTACTCCTTATGGAGAGATCTGGGGTCTAAGACCCCAGATCCCTCCTCTGCCCTCTAGGGGGAGTCTAGGGGAAGACTCAGGGCCAATTCACACTGACTGTGACTAAAATGTATGGAAAATGCATGTACATTTCCATCCATTTTAGTCGCATTTTAACGCACGCTGGTGTCCGCTGACATGCATTTTGATGTCCATCAACATACATTTTGACGTCCGTTGACATGCATGCCCAGCATTATGATGTAAATAGGACATATTGGAAAGTATTGTTTTTCAGACGTCCTTCCATTGATTCACATTCTACAGCTGCGCTAAAACGATCAATGCACTGGTGTGAATTGGCCCTAATAAGACCTCTGTCAGATTTGTATTTCTGCCTGTGTCCCTGTTGCAGATCTTCCCTCACTTCCGGTCTGGCAAATTCATTGTCAACGGGACATTTCACTATAATGTGTAAATAATTGTGACTGCGCTTGCAGATGAATGAATAAATGAAATATCGTGCAAAAAACGAATATCAGCAATTCATCAATCACCATATAAATTTATTAAACATGAAGAAAATGAATAAATATCTCATACTGTATATATATATATATATATATATATATATATATATATACATATATAATTTATATGTATCACATGAAAATGTATCAAAATCATTAATAATTATATAAAAAGCGACAAGTTCTTAATATAATTCATAAACTAAAAATGTCAACGGTGTCCATAAAATTATGAATAAATCCAGAATTTTTAATCTACCATTATAATGCAAGCAGCGATCTTCATTGTACACACTCCACCCCTGATGACCACTACCTTAGTAAAAATGGTAAGACACCCACGGACGACAAATAAATGATGAATGGTGTTCAGTACAGCTAAACTACTATCATGTGTCCAGTCAACGACATTCAAGCAAAAAAAAAAAAAAAAAGCAATGTTATCCTCTCTGGTCATCAAAGGGTTAATAGTCTCCAGCAGCCAAAGGGTTGCGCCAGCACATTCTTACCCCATTCACAGTCACATGTGAGGAATAGAGAAAGCGTCCATAATAGTGTAAATCTTCAAGTCTTTTTTGCCACACTTATATTTTCAAAGTGTCTACCCGACACTAAGGATAAAAGCATCTAAACTTTTAAAGCTCTGTTGGCTCCAGCCATGATCTCTGGCTGCGAGCGGACAGGCTGTGCGGGATGACGTCACTCCAAAAAGGCTCCACCCTACGCGTTTTGATGTAGTGTCATCATCAGGAGCTTTAGATGTTTACATGCAGTTATCCTTAGTGTTGGGTAAACACTTTGAAAATGTAAGAGTTTAAAAACTCTTTATATTCCCATGATCAAGCTATTAATCTATCAAACGCTTTTACAATATTGACATGTAATGACCCAACTTTCTTAGTCATTTCATGTATATTGCTTCTTTTAACTTTGCTATTACTTTTGTCATTACTCTAGTTCTGGAAGTATTGTTGTGAACCATGAAGTCAGTACAGAAGTCCCTTTCTATAATTATGCAGAAGAGCAAGCCAACTTTGCACAACGTGTGGAAAAACTTGTACATGATTCAGAATACAACAACTGCACATACAATACATCAATGGATCAGGGTAAGCGTGTCTTCCTTTCTTTATTTCTTCCTTGCTTATCTATCTATCTATCTATCTATCTATCTATCTATCTATCTATCTATCTATCTATCTATCTATCTATCTATCTATCTATCTATCCGTCTATCCGTCTATCCAGTGGCAGCCCGTCCATTAGGGGCACAGGGGCACCCCCCCTAATTTATACGTTCAGCCCCTGATCTACATTCAGGGCACCAGAAGCATGGATTCCAATGTTTTTTCTTTTTTTTTTTTTTTTTTTAGAAGTGCATTATTAGAACCTGAGGCTCTAATTGTCTTCAAAAAGGGCAGGCTCGGGGCGCAGAACACTGCCCCCTGAGCCCACCCAGTTGTGTGACCTTAGCGAATTAATATTCGCTAATGTCTTCCTGTTTTTCTTCCTGGCCAATCAGGAAGCAGGTCCTGAGTACTAATTGGGCACGAGTCCTAAGACCTGATTGGGCATGAATCCTTACTCCTGATTGGCCGGGAGGAGAAGTGACCACTGGGACTCGGGAGCAGACGCAGAGGGGGAAGCCACTACCTCGATGGGGTAAGTGCAGGGGCTGGTGGGGGGATTGGCGGGCGACAGGTGATCGATTGATTGAGCACGGGGGGGGGAATTGAGCAAGCGAGTGCTGGGGGGTTGGGGGGGGAGCGCTGGACCCCCCCCCCCAAGAAAATTGAGCACCGGCCGCCACTCTATCTATCTATCTATCTATCTATCTATCTATCTATCTATCTATCTATCTATCTATCTTTGTTTCCTTCTATTGATCTTGTGAATTTATATGGCGTTGACATATTTCACAGTGCTTTAAAGAATACATAAACAAGTTGCACTTATCCTTAAACCTTAGATCTTAAACCAAAGTCCCTTAATACTAAAAAGTACAGTATTCTATATTATCATAAGCAAATTATAAACCTAGAACCAACTACCTATCTAAAAATCAACAGTACCTAAATGTAAGCACACCTGGAATAAAAAAAAGACTATGTCATCTTGGACAATTCTGATATTTCTCGTATATATGTAAAAATCAGCATTTTTTGGCTAGAAAATGACTTGGAACCTCAAAACATTACATATTTTCGGAAAGCAAAGGCCCTGGAGAATGAAATGGTAACCGTTTAATTTTTTTTTTCACACAATTAGCGTAGTGGCTTATCAAATGCAAATTTTCAGGAAAATAAACATTTTAACCACTTCAGCTCCGGAAGATTTACCCCTCTTCCTGACCAGGCCAATTTTTGCGATACGGCACTGCGTTACTGACAATTGCGCGGGCATGCAACGCTGTACCCAAATAAAATTGATGTCCTTTTTTTCCACAAACAGAGTTTTCTTTTGGTGGTATTTGATCACCTCTGCAGTTTTTATTTTTGCACTACAAACAAATAAAGTACTACAATTTAAAAAAAAAAAACAATATTTTTTACTTTCTGCTATAAAACATATCCAATAAAAAAATGTAAAACATCAAATTTCTTCATAAGTTTAGGCCAATATGTATTCTGCTACATATTTTTGATAAAAAAAATCCCAATAAGCCTATATTGATTGGTTTGCGCAAAAGTTATAGTGTCTACAAACTATGAGACATATTTATGGAATTTTAATTTTTTTATTTTCTTCTACTAGTAGTGGTGGCGATCAGTGACTTACAGTGGGACTGCAATATTGCGGTGGACAAATCGGACACTAACTGACACTTTTGACACTTTATTGGGGACCAGTGACATTATTACAGTGATCGATGCTACAAATATGCACTGTCACTGTACTAATGACACTGGCTGGGAAAGGGTTAACATCAGGGGGCAAGCAAAGGGTTTAACTGTGTGCCTAGCTGGTGTTTCAGTGTAGTGAGGGAGGTGCTTTTACTAGTGGAAGACATGGAACAGCGTAGGAACACCGATCCATGCATTCTGTACTGACAGAACGGCAATCTGCCTTCTTTACATAGACAGACTGCCGTTCTGCCTGTGTACAGAACAATCAGAGGGTGCTGGCAGACATCGGGTCCAGGGGACCCGCTGATCAGCCCCAGCTGTGTAGACTCACTGGAGATGCGCACTTGTGCCCCATACTGGAAGTGCAGGATCATGTATATACAGTATATGTGATCCTGCACAGCGCAGCCACCCTGTAGCAGTAAAAGTGCTATAGAGTGGTCGGCGAGTGGTTAATGAATATTAGTGCACACAAACACAATAAAATATATCTGATGAAATATAAAAGATGATGTTACTAGTAAATAGATACCTAACATATCACATGGAATGGCGACAAACTACGGTACATTAAATTATCCATAGACAAAGATTTAAAAGACTTTACAGGTTACCAGTTTATGGTTCCACGGGAGGTCTGGTGCTTGAATTATTGGTGTCACTCTGGTGTTCGCAGCGATAGATCACATATGTGGTGATAACACCATTTATATACTGTATGCGGGAGCTACGTGTGTCTTCACAGTTGCTCATGAGCACGGGGGGATAGGGTGCTTTTAATTTTTTTTTATTATACTATCTATTTAATTTTTTTCCGCATCAACTTTATTGCTATTACAAAGGATGAAAACGTTTACATGATCCCAAGCAAATTAAGTTGTCTTTTATCTCAATGTTAACATTCTTGTTAAAAGGGTCCCTTGACCCCTTTCTAGGTTGTTTCTATACCAGCTATGAATTGTTTGCCTGTCCAGGAGGTTGTGTTTGCTATCCTTGATCACTGGTCATTTGTCTTATTGCAGATGGTGTATATGGTCCTGGGAAAAAGTGGGATTGAGTGTGGTGGGTCACCACATGTGTCTACATACCTGGAAGTACTGGGTATTTCCTTTAGCTCTTGGTGGGGAGGTGTACGGGTGGACTCAGAAATAGTGAGCTTACTGTTGGGGTGGTAGGCCTACAACAAACCAGTTGCTTTGCCTTGAATGGTTAAACAGGTTTGCTTTAGGGCCGGTTCATACCACAATGCAGTACAAAAAAGGCAAATTCCGTGTACATTTCCCACACCACACTCAAAATGAACTTTAATCTGCTGCAGGTGCCAGTATAATGTTCATGGCACCCCAAATGCAGATCGCAAATGCAGTGCATTTGTGAGCACCAGATTGCATAGTCCCGCATTTGTGAAAAGTAGTGTGTGTGTACTGCTTTTACTGCGTTCCAGGGTGATTTGAAGCCCGTTCAAAAAATTGGGCTTCCAAATTGCACTGCACGCCAATGTGCAGGAATCACACCAGATTCGATTTAGGTGTGAATCGATCCTTAAAATTAGACAAAAAATGTATGAATCTTTTTACATGAATTATACAGTGCCTTGAAAAGGTAGTCATACCCCTGGAAATTTTTTTATGTTGTAACCAAAAACATAAAAGTATTTTTTTGGGGTTTTATATGACAGACCAACACAAAGTGGCACATAATTGTGAAGTGGTGAAGTGGAAGGAAAATGATAAATGGTTTTAAATTTTTTTTACTAATAAATATGTGAAAAGTGTGTCGTGCATTAGTATTCAGCCCCCTTTACTCTGATAACCCCTAAACTAAAATCTAGTGAAACCAATTGCCTTCAGAAGTCACCTAATTAGTAAATAGATTCCACCTGTGTGTAATGTAATCTCACTATAAATACAGCTGTCCTGTGAAGCCCTCAGAGGTTTGTTGGAGAATCTTAGTGAACAAACAGCCTTATGTAGGCCAAAGAACACACCAGACAGGTCAAGGATAAAGTTGTGGAGAAGATTAAAGCAAGGTTAAGTTATAAAAAAATATTCCAAGCTTTGAACATCTCACGGAGCACTGTTCAATCCATCATCCGAAAATGGAAAGAGTATGGCACAACTGCAAACCTACCAAGACATGGCCGTCCACCTAAACTGACAGGCCGGGCAAGGAGAACATTAATCAGAGAAGCAGCCAAGAGATCCATGGTAACTCTGGAGGAGCTGCAGAGATCCACAGCTCAGGTGGGAGAATCTGTCCACAGGACAACTATTACTTGTGTTCTCCACAAATCTGGCCTTTATGAAAGAGTGGCAAGAAGAAAGACATTGTTGAAAGAGAGCCATAAGAAGTCCTGTTTGCAGTTTGCGAGAAGTCATGTGGGGGACACAGCAAACATGTGAAAGAAAGTGCTCTGTCAGATGAGACCAAAATGTAACTTTTTGGCCTAAAAGCAAAACGCCATGTGTGGCAGAAAACTAACACTGCACATCACCCTGAACTCACCATGCCCACCGTGAAACATAGTGGTGGCAGCATCATGTTGTGGGGATGCTTTTCTTCAGCAGGGACAAGGAAGCTGGTCAGAGTTGATGGGAAGATGGATGGAGACAAATACAGGGTAATCTTAGAAGAAAACCTGTTAGAGTCTGCAAAATACTTGAGATTGGGGTGGAGGTTCACTTTCCAGCAGGACAACGACCCTAAACATACAGCCAGAGCTACAATGGAATGGTTTAGATCAAAGCATTTTTATGTGTTAGAATAGCCCAGTCAAAGTCCAGACATAAATCCAATTGAGAATCTGTGGCAAGACTTGAAAATTGCTATTTACAGACGCTCTCCATCCAATCTGACAGAGCTTGAGCTATTTTGCAAAGAAGAATGGGCAAAAATTTCACTCTCTAGATGTGCAAAGCTGGTAGAGACATCCCCAAAAAGACTTGAATTGCAGTGAAAGGTGGTTCTAAAAAGTATTGACTCAGAGGGTCTGAATACAAATGCACGCCACACTTTTCACATATTTATTTGTAAAAAAACTTTGAAAACCATTTATCATTTTCTTTCCACTTCACAATTATGTGCCACTTTGTGTTGGTCTATCACATAAAATCCCAATAAAATACATTTACGTTTTTGGTTGTAACATGACAAAATTTGGAAAATTTCAAGGCACTGTACTATGGGGTTGTACCATCTAAAATGGGAGAACAAAGCTCACCCTAAAATGTATCAAATATAAACATTTTATCTTTAACTGTCTTTATTATAATTTTACAAATAGAATAGTAACAGTCTAGTAAAATAAACCAGGATGAGACCAGAGAAAAGATATAAGTCATGAGTGTAGATCATCCTAATACACCACAATCAAGAATTCAAATAGTTGGATCCCACATCAATCTTAAAACCCCAAATAGCATTCAAAAGTGACATACAATGAGGAAATTGAATTGGATAGCAGTGAAGGATATAGGTTCCTTAACATGCAAACAAATGATCTACGTACTCATACTAGTGTTGAAAATCGCATGGAAAAACCAATATTAAATAGTATTGCTCATCCAAAACAATGGTTCAACCTACAAACATTTCCCAGGGGGATGGGCGCCCAGCCTACAGCAAGCCAACTGTGAGCTTTTCAAGAGAAAAGGAAAAAAAGAAAAAGGTTAAGAAGGGAGAGTAAGAAATCCAAATCCACCACATATGCATCACAGTACCCTCCAAAAGACAACCCTAAAAACAGGTATAAACCACTTGAGGAGCAAACTTAGTGATCCTGCTCAGAATTAAATACATCATAATATAGGTTTATAATTTGCTTCCCCAAGTAATGTAATAATTGATATGGTAGCTCATTCTTACTGGTGAACACTGTCAATAGGACAGAAAGTGATAGGCATTCAAAGCATTATGTTTGTCACAAGGGGCGATGGTAAATCTTGCAATGGTGACACATGTTCTGGTGATATCTTTCTAAGAGGGAATTTCCCCTCATTTTGTAGAGCTTTTCTCTCACTTCCTGTTGTGTCTCTGGGACAGGAATAAACAGAAAAAAATGCCCAATGGGACACACACGAAAAAAAAGTATAGGGGTTAGCAAAAAATAACAGACATACATATTCAACTCCATGCTGCACCATCCATGAAACTATGCAGCTGTCCCTTGGCTCTGCCTCACAGGAGAACATTAGTAAATGTACTTTTGTGATCTAAAAGAGAAGTGTAGCCAAAAAATGTTAGGGCATACTTCTCTTTGAAGTGGACTTACTATAATAGAAGGTGAACTTTTACATAGTTACATAGTTAGTCAGGTTAAAAAATGACACACGTCCATCTAGTTCAACCAATAAAAAAGAAAAGAAAATTCATACAATCCTATATTCACAATCCTATACCAACAGTTGATCCAGAGGAAGGCGAAAAACCCCAGCAAACCAATTTGCTACAGCAGGGGAAAAAATTCCTTCCTGATCCCCCCGAAAGACAATTGTATATTCCCTGGATCAGCTTTACCTATGAATGTTAGTACCCAGTTATATTATGTACATTTAGGAAAGAATCCAGGACTTTTTTTATCTACTGAGCTGGCCAGCTCTTGAGGGAGTCTATTTCATGTTTATTCCACAACCTTTCTGTATTTGGAGAGTAAATCTTTTTTCTTCTAGATGTCCTCTGTAATGACCTTAAAGTGAATAACTCAACACCAAGTTCACTATATGGACCACTTATGTATTTGTACATGTTGATCATATTCCCACTTAATCTCCTCTTCTCAAAAGAGAATAAATTCAGTTCCTCTAATCTTTTCTCATAGCTGAGCTCCTCCATTCCTCTTATCAGTTTGGTTGGCCTGTGTCTCCAGTTCCCCGATATCCTTTTTGAGAACTGGTGCCCAAAACTGAACTGCATATTCCAGATGAGGTCTTACTGTTGATTTGTACAGGGGCAACATTAGATCTCTCTCTCTGGAGTCCATACCTCTCCTAATACAAGAAAGGACTTTGCTCACTTTGGAAACCACAGCTTGGCATTGCATGCTATTATTAAGCTTATGATCTACCAAAACCCCCAGATCCTTCTCCACCATTGATCCCCCCAGTTGTACTTCCCCTAGTATGTTTGATGTGTGCATATTCTTAGCCCCCAAGTGCATAACTTTGCATTTATCAACATTAGACCTCTTTTGCCACATAGTTGCCCGATTGCCACATAGTTGCCCATTTGATTTTAGGCTTTATACAAACTACAGCTACTTGGTATCCTTGTATTTAGGACAGTTTGTCACCTGGGGTAGGTATCAGGGGTTACAGTTAGAGATACAAAGACATACCTCTGGAGTCCACCAAATGCTAAGACCTGTTGTCACTTTGATATATCATAGCCGATATCAGCAGCTATGTTGGCATTGATCAGCTAAAACACAATACTGTTAAAATGTAAATAAGAAAGAATACATTGTAGTTAGCTGTAGCTGAATCCACGATACAGAAATTGCTAAAGCAAACTTGAAAGTTAAAGCGATTGTAAAGTCTTGTTTTTTTTTAAATTAAAAATAACAAACATATCATACTTACCTCCTCTGATGCAGTGGATTTGCACAGAGCAGCCCAGATCCTCCTCTTCTTGGGTCCCTCTTCGGCTTTCTTGGCCCCTCCCTTCTGTTGGGTGCCCCCACAGCAAGCAGCATGCCATGGGGGCACCCGAGCAAAGTCACAGCTCCCTGTGTCCATTCACACACAGAGCTGCAGCCTGGCCCCACCCCCTTTCTATTCTTATTGGCTGACTGACTTTTATTGACAGCAGCGGGAGACAATGGCGCCACGCTGCTGTCTCAGCCACTGAGGAGGGGAGTCCCGTATGGCTGAGACATTCCTACAACATCGCTAGAGCTAGAGGGACCTCAGGCAAGTATTAGGGGGTCTGAGGGGGCTTGCTACACACAGAAGGCTTTTTATCCTAATGCAAGGAATGCATTACGATAAAAAACCTTCTGACTTTACAACCACTTTAAGCAAAAAAAATAATAAAATACATTCTTATGTAACTTTCTAGTTAAACTTTTGTAATCCCCAAGTAGCCCTAAAAAATTTGTTTCTTTATTTTGCAGACACCTTTTGCTTCAAGTCCCCAATTGTCAACACAACATTAATCGATATATCAGGTACTCTTTTCTCCATTTTATTACATTTATTTTTGCTTTGTTCATAAGTGCAGTGTAGAGAATGCACTGAGAAATTTAACTCTATCTATCACTCATTGTTCTGTATCTTTTTTTTTCAAAAAGTTTTTTTATCTTAAAATTTCAGATTTGTGCTCTTTTGTGGACATCGACCCAGAATTACGGAAATATTATTATGGTATAAATGGGACCACTGAGCTCTATTGTGTTAACAACTGCAGCGGCCTCACATTGAATAAATATCGGTTAGACTGTCACCATGGACAGTGCTCACTAGCAAACAAAGGTCCTCTGTGCTAGTAAGTATCAACCATAACTTATCTTCTTATTCATTATTATCTTTAACATACACAGTATATTAGCCAGAGATGTATCTATCAAAGAGATGCATAGAAAAACTCTGTGTTTGCCTAGAGAAATATTCCTGAATAGAGAATTATAAACTATGATTTCTTTTTACAGTTTACTTTACCTCCTCCTTGTATAACACAGCAGAGTTTTCTAAAAAAAAGGTATCCGCAACTCTCACAAATTCCAAAAAATGATATTACCCACTTGAAGACCAGGCCTTTTCGGGCACTTTTTGTTCACAAGTAAAAATCTGTATTTTTTGCTAGAAAAGTACTTACAACCCCAAACGATTATATATATATATATATATATATATATATATATATATATATATATATATATACATAAATACATGTGTGTATATATATATATATATATATATATATATATATATATATATATATATATACATATATACATATATATATACATATATATATACATACATATATATATATACATATATATATATATATATATATATATATATATATATATATATATATATATATATATATATACACATACATACATATGTAGCACTAACTCACTGTGGAGCTGCTGTCAAACAGTGTAGGCACCAGTCACATGAGTGTTTTTTCCAATGCTTTAATGGGAGATAACTGGAAAAAGTAGCAGGAAAGAGGTAGAAGAAGAGTTGCAGGGAAGTTCAAATACCTTTTCTTGGCGTAGCACTAAGCAATTGAAATCTTTAGGATGAATGTTTCCTCAGCTCAGGATTAAATCTTTGCCCGCCTGGATAGGTCTCTTTCACTAACCTAGTAGCCGGTACGCAGCATGAACAAAAAGTCTCTGCCACAGACTTGAGTGGAATAAAACCCGTACGATCCTCTGCCACAGGATGTAGTGGTTTTCGATGAACAGCAAACACAGTACCAGGACCTTTAAGCCAACCCGGCAGTACTTGTGCGGTAGGGTAGTTTAGGATGCGTCCTCCAATCGAGTCACCAGGCCCTTCTTAAGACCAGCCTTGCATGGTCCCTTCCAAGATGGGTCCTCCCCTGGATCTTCCTGATTGTCCAGCTTTTTACCGCAGGACAGACAGCACAGGACCATCCCCACGACAGCAGACCCCAGACAGGCCTCTGGGTCTACCTACCTGGCTGCAGCAACGTAACCCTCCAGGCCGGAGAGCTACGAGGTAGAACTCACTGACGCATACCTCTAGGCCAGGAGGGCCTCGAGGTGGAAAAACCCCTCTAAACATGGCGTTTGTCCCATAAATACCCTCTCCCAGAATGCAACTCGGAGGACCACCTCCGCCGAGTTATCTCCGGGACAGAGGAGCACTCATACACTTCAGCATGTTGCCTTTCCAACACCAACCCATGGTGACAATGACACCCACAGGCACAGTGTGAAACTACATGCAACACAGCCAAACTAGAACAGAGGCTAAATCTGACAATAAACTGAATCTGAACTATGTACAGAACAGATGACCCACTAAATTTACCTATAAGCGGTAGATTGAAAAATCTACCAGCGCTACACATATATATATATATATATATATATATATATATACATATATATATATATATATATATATATATATATATATATATATATATATATATATATACATATATATATATATATATATAGTATCTCACAGAAGTGAGTACACCTCTCACATTTTTGTAAATATTTTATTATATCTTTTCATGTGACAACACTGAAGTAATGACACTTTGCTACAATGTAAAATAGTGAGTGTACAGCTTGTATAACAGTGTAAATTTGCTGTCTTCTCAAAATAACTCAACGCACGGCTATTAATGTCTACACCGCTGACAACAAAAGTGAGTACACCCCTAAGTGCAAATGTCCAAATTGGGCCCAATTAGCCATTTTCCCTCCCCGGTGTCATGTGACTCGTTAGTGTTACAAGGTCTCAAGTGTGAATGGTGAGCAAGTGTCTTAAATTTGGTGTTATCGTTCTCATTCTTTCATACTGGTCACTGGAAGTTCAACATGGCACCTCATGGCTAAGAACTCTCTGCAGATCTGAAAAAAAGAATAGTTGCTCTACATAAAGATGGCCTAGGCTATAGGAAGATTGCCAAAACCCTGAAACTGAGCTGCAGCACAGTGGCCAAGACCATACAGCGGTTTAACGGGACAGGTTCCACTCAGAACAGGCCTCACCATGGTCGACCAAAGAAGTTGAGTGCACGTGCTCAGCGTTATATCCAGAGGTTGACTTTGGGAAATAGACTTACGAGTGCTGCCAGCATTGCTGCAGAGGTTGAAGGGGTGGGGGGTCAACCTGTCAGTGCTCAGACCATACGCCGCACACTGCATCAAATTGGTCTGCATGGCTGTCATCCCAGAAGGAAGCCTCTTCTAAAGATGATGCACAAGAAAGGCTGCAAACAGTTTACTGAAGACAAGCAGACTAAGGACATGGATTACTGGAACCATGTCCTGTGGTCTGATGAGACCAAGATAAACTTATTTGACTCAGATGGTGTCAAGCGTGTGTGGCGGCAACCAGGTGAGGAGTACAAAGACAAATGTGTCTTGTCTACAGTCAAGCATGGTGGTGGGAGTGTTATGGTCTGGGGCTGCATGAGTGCTTGCCGGGACTGGGGAGCTACAGTTCATTGAGGAAACCATGAATGCCAACATGTACTGTGAAGCAAAGCATGATCCCCTCCCTTCGGAAACTGGGCCACATGGCAGTATTCCAACATGAAAAAGACCCCAAACACACCTCCAAGACGACTACTGACTTTCCTAAAGAAGCCAAGGGTAAAGGTGATGGACTGGCAAAGCATGTCTCCAGACCTAAACCATATTGAGCATCTGTGGGGCATCCTCAAACGGAAGGTGCAGGAGCGCAAGGTCTCTAACATCCACCAGCTCTGTGATGTCATCATGGAGGAGTGGGAGAGGACTCCAGTGGCAACCTGTGAAGCTCTGGTGAATTCCATACCCAAGAGGGCTAAGACAGTGCTGGGAAATAATGGTGGCCACACAACATATTGACAATTTGGGCCCAATTTGGACATTTTCACTTAGGGGTGTACTCACTTTTGTTTCCAGCTGTTTAGACATTAATGGCTGTGTGTTGAGTTATTTTGAGGGGACAGCAAATTTACACTGTTATACAAGCTGTACACTCCCACCACCATGCTTGACTGTAGACAAGACACATTTGTCTTTGTACTCCTCACCTGGTTGCCGCCACACACGCTTGACACCATCTGAATCAAATAAGTTTATCTTGGTCTCATCAGACCACAGGACATGGTTCCAGTAATCCATGTCCTTAGTCTGCTTGTCTTCAGTAAACTGTTTGCAGCCTTTCTTGTGCATCATCTTTAGAAGAGGCTTCCTTCTGGGATGACAGCCATGCAGACCAATTTGATGCAGTGTGCGGCGTATGGTCTGAGCACTGACAGGTTGACCCTCCACCCCTTCAACCTCTGCAGCAATGCTGGCAGCACTCATAAGTCTATTTCCCAAAGTCAACCTCTGGATATAACGCTGAGCACGTGCACTCAACTTCTTTGGTCGACCATGGTGAGGCCTGTTCTGAGTGGAACCTGTCCCGTTAAACCGCTGTATGGTCTTGGCCACTGTGCTGCAGCTCAGTTTCAGGGTTTTGGCAATCTTCCTATAGCCTAGGCCATCTTTATGTAGAGCAACTATTCTTTTTTTCAGATCTGCAGAGAGTTCTTAGCCATGAGGTGCCATGTTGAACTTCCAGTGACCAGTATGAAAGAATGAGAACGATAACACCAAATTTAAGACACTTGCTCACCATTCACACTTGAGACCTTGTAACACTAACAAGTCACATGACACCGGGGAGGGAAAATGGCTAATTGGGCCCAATTTGGACATTTTCACTTAGGGGTGTACTCACTTTTGTTGTCAGCGGTGTAGACATTAATAGCCGTGCGTTGAGTTATTTTGAGAAGACAGCAAATTTACACTGTTATACAAGCTGTACACTCACTATTTTACATTGTAGCAAAGTGTCATTTCTTCAGTGTTGTCACATGAAAAGTTAGAATAAAATATTTACAAAAATGTGAGGGGTCTACTCTTTTTTGTGAGATATATATATATTTAGCAGAGACCCTAGGGAATAAAATGACGATTGTTGCAAATTTTTAATGAATTGTAATGCAAAAAAACACAATATATAACCCACATTTTTGATACAATATTAAAAAAAAATGATGTTATACTGCGTACATATATACATTACATGTCACGCTTTAAATTTGTGCACACTCGCGGAATGGCGACAAACTATTATACTTAAAAATCTCCATAGACGACACTTTAAATTTTTTCACAGATTACCTATTTAGAGTTACAGAGGAGGTCCAGCAGTAGAATTATTGCTCTTGCACTAACGTTCACGTCGATACCTCACATGTGTGGTGCAAACACTGTTTATTTATTTTTTTACATTGTCCAATTATTTATTTATTTTTCTATCTCTTTTATTCCTATTGCAAGGAATGTAAACATCCCTTGTAATAGACTTAAGGGATGACAGGTCCTCTTTATGGAGAGATCTTTAGTCTATAAGACCCCATCTCTCTTCTACTTTTAAAAGCAAAGGATCAAAAGAAAGAAAGTTTACTTCCGCCCTAAACCAGAAGTGACGTAATGATGTTGCTCCAGTCATCCAAGATCATAGAGGACCTCTATGGCCAGCTGTGTGAACCGTCGGACCAGTAAAAACGGCAAGCCTGAGAAACACCAGTGAGCGGCAGGATGGGGGAACGACCCCTCCCGCTGCTTCTGACAGCAACCTAATTAGCCGCTCGGGCCACTTTCATGAGAAAGACAATTGCTGGCTGAAAACTTTAGCCATAACCCTGGTAAACCACTTGCAAGCCAAAACGTATATTTACAGATTGCGGTCGGTAAGTGGTTGCCCAATGTTTGATATTTGTTGAAGTCATGCAAACCCTTCCTTTATGGCTCTGTTCCAACTAAACTTTCAGAACATTTGGTTTATAGCACAGATACAGCACAATATTGTGTGCTAACTTCCAAAGTGGTAGCTGGAAATAAATTGGGCCCCCCTTACCAGTCCAGAGGCTGTCTACCAACAAGTTCAGGTTCAGTTTAGGGGTCTTTTTACCTTTTATTGCAGATCTTGAACAAAATGTAGGGAAGAGGGTTTAGGGTGCAGAATACTCGATGCAAAGAATCCATGTAAATACTTTCTGCTCCAAGAAGGCACTGTCATCTACTATTCAAATTACTAAAATCATTACTCTGTCTATAGCAAAGTCTGTTCCGTGTAATTTTTCCTTGTCCCTCCTCTTTAGCATTCATACAATGCAAACTCTAATTTTTGTACCAAGGCGATCTGTACTCATTCTCCATTCTCAAAACTTCTTCTCAGCTGTCAGATTTCATCCAGCTACTGGTACACAGGGGATCAATGCGAAACAGCTATCAGTAAACCTGGGGTCATCGCTGGAGTCACTGTTGGTCTGGTTGTTCTCCTTGTTTTAATTTTAATTCTGGTCTACTTCTCGTATAGACGTCAGTATCGTTCAGACAGAATGAAGTGAGTGATTTATTCATACAAAAGAAAAAAATAAATTAAAGGATCATAGCCTATTTAGCAAAAATGTCAGAAGATACATTTTTTTTTTATCTTACCACTTTTAAATGTATATTTTATTTTTCTAAAATTAGAATGATACAGCCAGAATTGCGTTCATATAAGGACGTCCGAGAGCCATATGGTTTTCAAAGAAACCCAAGAAACAAGACCAGAGAAGGTGAGGGATCATAAAAGACACATTTGGTCAGTTCCTAACTCTTATCACAACCATTCAGTGCCCTAGCATCTGCCATGTGTATCACCCTCCTAATTGCCCAAGGTATTATTACTGTCACCCTCTCAAATCGTCCTAGTGATGACTTTCACCACAACCTAAAATAAAGATAAGTGCAAAAGTTTGAGTTGTTACAAAAACTGAACTGAAGTCTTCCAGTCGGGAAAACTGTTTATGTGAGGATTTCATTCTCTTTGAAGAGATTTTTAGACTGTGTTGGTGAGCTTTGGGCTTGTGCAGATGGCATACGTCAGACATCAGTTTCAGATCACATCTATGATCATTCAGAATTCATTGACAATAGTATTAAGCCTGGTACACATGCCGGGATATGGGCCGGTATCGGTTGGTTCAACAGAAACCTGCTGATATTCGGCCCGTGTGTACAGCAGCTATTTCTGACAGAAGCTGGCTGAACGTTTGGCTTCTGTCAAATGGGCATGCTGGAAAAACAGCTGCTGATCAGCATCCGATCAGTATTTGCAGCCAATGGTTGCAAGGGCTGACTGGTGTGTCCCCCTGTCAGAACAATATACCTCAGTGGGGAGATCGCTGTACTAACATTGCATAGTTAGTACAGTGAGTCAAGTTCCTCCACCCCAAACTCGCTCATCCATGTCTTTATGGACCTTGCTTTGTGCACTGGTGAGCAGTCATGTTGGAACAGAAAGGAGCCATCCCCAAACTGTTCCCACAAAGTTGGGAGCATGAAATTGTCAAAAATGTCTTGGTATGCTGACACCTTAAGAGTTTCCTTCACTGGAACTAAGGGGCCAAGCCCAACCCCTGAAAAAAAAAACCCACACCATAATCCCCCCCTACACCAAATGATTTGGACCAGTGCACAAAGCAAGGTCCATAAAGACATGGATGAGCAAGTTTGGGGTGGAGGAACTTGACTAGAATGCACATAGCTCTGACCTCAACCCAATAGAACACCTTTGGGATGAATTAGGCCTTCTCGTCCAACATCAGTGCCTGACCTCACAAATGCGCTTCTGGAAGAATGGTCAAACATTCCCATAGACACACTCCTAAACCTTGTGGACAGCCTTCCCAGAAGAGTTGAAGCTGTTATAGCTGCAAAGGGTGGGCCAACTCAATATTGAACCCTATGGACTAAGACTGGGATGCCATTAAAGTTCATGTGCGTGTAAAGGCAGGCGTCCCAATACATTTGCTAATATAGTGTATTACTTTTTTGGAATTGGGTTTAATACTGGATTAAATAGAGTACATAAGATAAAAAAAAATATATATAGTATTATTGATACAGACTTTAATATATTTCCAGGAATATTTAATAGTAATCATGTTAAAGTCTTTATATATGTACTGTATGTCTGTTTTAGGATTTGTGAGCTCTGACTCAAACGACAGTGGGTTTCGACCATCCATGGAAAGGGTAAACACAGGAATGCAGGTATGTGAGGGGACACATGATAAAATCTTGTCTTTTCATTAGAAAAATAATATGTTTACAGATGAATTTATTATAGCAGCGCTACTATCATAAAGTTTATGATCAGCTTTCATGTTTATATGGTACACATAAGTAGTAGGTAGGTAATTGACAGATGATGTGAGAAGACAGTCTGAGAAACCTCAGATGGAAATCTTGCTATGTTGTATCATAAAATACACCACACCGCAATCTGTGCACCACACTCCCCTTTGGGATTTACACTCACCAGAGGGTTGTATGTATCAGGCATGGATTGATAAACCACAGCTTTCCTCAGAGACAAGGGCGGTATCACAGCATATCCATCGGTTCTCAGAGTACAAAAAAAGGCTCCAATAGTGTAATTCCGTTATCTCAATTATCTGCCATGCTGCTTCCTTATCAGACAAACTTGTCAGACAAGTTTGTCTGATAAGGAAGCAGCATGGCATGTTTACTATATACACATGAAAGCTGATCATAAACTTTATGATAGTAGTGCTGCTATTATAATTTTAGGCACCTGATTTGGATCTGTGCAATTGTTATTATTATTCTTTTTACCGACATTTATGCGCTTGCATATTAAGCGGCAGCTGTTTTTTATTATTATTACACAGTGATGACATTTATGGTTACAAGTGTGGAAGTTCTATTTATCATATGAAACCTGACGTATCTTTAGCGCCGAGATAGTGGAAAAAAGCCTCATATTCACTGTATTTTTAGATGCAGATGGATTTATATTTGAAAAAAATAGAAGGCACAGCTAGGTTATGCTAAAAGAAAAAGGACATCAAAGTATTTTTTGACTTTCACCCTTGCATCTAAGAACTACATAAACAGATGCATGCAACAACAGGTCAATTTCTACAGATTACTGGAAATAAGCTTAAGTGTAAGCTTCCCTTTCAGGATGATGTTCAGAAAATCCCACTGCAATTCCATATCCAGTAAGTAGTACATACCACAGCTCCACCCAATAGAATGTTGAAGGTCCTCCCAAGACAGATGCTGCTATTGGGAGTAGTGTGCAGCGCACAAAGCTATGGAAGGAGACCTGTGGAACTTGAACAACCTAGAGTGGACACTACTAACCTAAGTTGGAAGCAGGAGGGCACATTGCGCAAACCAGGAGTCTCAAACTGATGGCCCTCCAGTTGAAGTGAAAATACAAATGCCATCATGCCTCTGCTTGTGGGAGTCATGCCAGCCTTGCAATGCCTCGTGGGACTTGTAGTTTTGCAACAGCTGGAGGGCCGCCAGTTTGAGACCCCTGGTGCAAACGCTCAGGTTGAACGGTCCGGAGATGCCACTAGGGGAAGCATTATTGTGAAATTTATCCCATCCTGCAAACATCAGCATGGAGACAAATGAGGGGTGAGCATTTTTTTCTGGATAGGGCCACCAACAGTTTCATCTGTAATGGGAGGGTCTTCGCCATTTCAAACAGGAGGAGCTATGGTATGTACCAATTGGATTCTGGATGCAGAATGGCATAGGAGGATCTTCTGAAAACAAAAGCAGAGCTCTGGTGTGCAGGATTCTATATTTTTTATTTCCCCTTGTGCAGCTTTCTGTCCTTTATTTTAATGATCACTGAGGGGGATTAAACTTGGAAGGGGATGAGGACTCCTATATACAGTCCTGTATATACACTTCACTCTTCTCTCTCCAGCATAAACACTTGCTGCTCACCGTTTTCTCCTCCAGCACTTCTCTTGCTGCAGACTGTTCCTCCACCAGCACTTACTTTGCTGCAGACTGTCACTCCTCCAGACCAGCTAGCACTGCATGGGTAGGCCTGACACTGCTTCAGCCAGGCCTCAATGAACTGCCTTTTTGCAGCCAGGGACCTCGGGCCCCTGTGGCGTAGAATAGTCCAGGTGCTAGCTGTCCTCTATTCAGCTACCGCTCCCCGATAGCTCTCTTCAGGCCCTGCCAGCCAGCCTGGCTGCAAAGACCCCTTTGTCATGGTTATGCAATAGAGTTTCTCTGTCAGCTTACTTGTCTCCATGTGTTCATCTCTAAAGACCAGCTGCCTCTCACATGACTGGTTTTATAACCTCTCCTCTAAGCATGGCCCCACCCCAGGCCCTATCAGGGAACACTATATTAACCTGTGCACTGCAAGACAGCAGGGCTGATCAACCATTGTGTGTTAGCCCCTGTGTGTACTTGCTCTGTTTCCTATGTCTGATTCCAGTTACCGACTTTGGCCTGTTCTTAACTATTCCTGTCTGCTCGTGACCCTGACCTTTGGCGTGTCCCCGACCATCCCTGTTTGCCTGTGACCCTGAACCTTGGAGTGAACTCTGTTAACCTTGTCTGCTTGTGGCCACATCTCCCAGTTCTCTCTGGTGTGCCTCCCCAGTCCTCCTGACTGTGCTCACTCACCAGCCCTCCTGGCTGCGACCAGTAGTCCTCCATGCAGACCCTTAAAAGTGTTCTCTCCCGCTGTCCTCTACTTGCTCTCTCATGTGCCTCTCCTTCCAGGATCTCGTCCCTCCTCCTGGATGCATCCGAGCCCAGCCCAGGGTCACCCCCCCAGACTGGGGAGCTCCCTGTGGGGCCCAACAGCCACGACACATCTCTCACTCCATCTCTTCCACCCGACCACTCCTCCCCAGCTGGGCTGACCCCAGTTATTTAAGGAGGCCTGCCCCCGGCCAATCCAAGTTGGGGATTGGTCAAGGATTCCTAAGATACCACAGGCAGCTCCACCTCTCTTCCCCTCCTCTCCTTCTTGAAAATGGCAGAAGGAAGAGGGAGGAAACCGAGAAGTGCCTGTGAGTCATCAGCTGCTGTCCTTAGCCACTCCCAGCCCCGAATGAAAACAAACAGGCCTAGCAGCCAGCTAGGCCTGCCTAAATTTACCTACACTGCCAGAAAAAACCTCACTAACTAGAGGGTGCTACACAAGCAAGAAAATTAGCTTTAAACACGCCCTCACTTATGTTGGTAGCTGCGGACACTATGAAACAATTCACTTTAAAACTTTACAGCACTGTAGTAATTCAAGTAATTCTTTTAGCAACCTAGTTCCCCCCACTCTCCTAGCAGTGACTGAGCTGGTCTTCTCCCTCTGCTCCTCCCTTCGTCACTGACTCAGTGGTTCAGCTCACTCTCCTTCCACATCCCAGATTAGAAGGCTAAATACAAGTAAAAGGCGCAACACACTAGTACCTCAAAGATGACCATAATATAATAAAAACCAGCAATGGGTAAATTATTATGATGGATAATGGGTCTGCGAGTCAGGGCTGCCACCAAAATAGACCAGAAGCCAGAAATCGAGTAGAGCTGAGAAAAACAAGGAGAGGGGTGCCTCTGAATAAATAGTATACACTTTAATTAAAAAAAAAGCAATATCAACTCACATGAGAGAAAGCAATGTTGCACATAGGTGAGCTGGATACCGTCCAGGGGCAGGGTCAAAGTGGATGATCAGGTCACGGTGAGGTCCACTTCTCACTAGTATAGTGGAGTCCTGCTGGGACATCAAATATCCAGGGGAGGGTGTGAAGGTGGTGAGCTGTCAAAGCCAGGGCTCTCAGCGCTGCTGTTCCTTGTTTGTCCTCGTTGATCACCGCTTGCAAGATGAAAGACCGCCATGCGGTGTCAGATCTCATCCAGAGCGAGGCTTGTAAGGCATGTGGAGGCGTGGGGCTGTGATGTCACTAACATGCGACGCGTTTCCGAGCTTTCGCCCTGCGATTGGTGTGACAGCCGCACTCCTTTTTCAAGCATAAAGGATGGGATAGGGGAGCAGTCTTAAATACTGGGACAAGGGGCGGAGTCAGTGGGTGTGCATATGCAATGATTGATGGAGACATAAAGTGCATCACATACGATATGGGGAACACGTAAAATTCATATAAAAATCTCACAGTATTACTGAACACAGAAGAAAAAGAATATTACTAAACACAGAAAAAAAGAAGGAAAGAGGCTCATGTTAAAATACATAAATGCAACACTAACGAATCAATAAATAGATTCATTAAAAAACAAATTAATAAAAAGTTAGACAATTAATCGAAGGATTATTACATGATTAATTATAGACTTAATAGATTATAGAGAGCTCACTAGAAGGTGACTGTGGTCACCTGTCCAGTGTGCACCATTCTCAATATAACGACATATACACATGTATATATAATCATGCACACACATATATACAAGCAGGATTGAAAAAGTGAGAGAGAGTGGCAAAGTGTGCAGGCGGGGGGAGAGAAAAAGGAGCGAAACTGAGAGAAACTAAAGGAAGTATGTAGGAGGGGAAGGTGGTAGGGGAGGAGAATGTAACTATGTGGGTCATCTCCAGGCCTTCAAGGTGAATACTCACAAGGGCTTTGACCCAGCTACCCCCATGGGAAATGAAGATGAAATCCTGCGATAATGATAAACGGTGTGATTAAAAATGAATAAGAACAGATCAATATAAATGATGTAATAAGTATAAGAGCACACACACATGGCTATATATAATCTATTATAGAGTCAATTCAGATCAATGGACCAAGATTATAATACTGTGGCAATCTCAATGCCATCGTTGAGGCCTCCATTGTAAATCCAGAAGGTCTCTCTTGCGCATAGTTTTTTTAAACGCTCTGCGTGAGAGACCTTGGTATTTGTTCTATCACCCACACCTGCAGGCCAGCAGTGGATTTTTGATGAAACTCTGCAAAATACTATGGGACACTAAGTTTATCCTTGCCCCGTTCAATGAGTCTTCTATGTTGGCCGAACCTCTGCCTAAGAGGGTGGATGGTGCAGCCAACATATATCAACCCACAGGGGCAAGTGAGTCCATAGACCACAAAGTCTGATGAACAATTGAAAAAGTTGTCCAGCTAAGTTCTACTCTTAGTGCAAAAAGATTTCTTTCCATGTTGGACAAATTGACAAGTTTTGCACAAAGCCTTTAGGCACTGGTACATGCCCACAAGGGGTATAAGAACCAGAGGACTAGGACTGATATGAACAGGTTTTAGTTTATTGGGAGCTATCTTGTTTTTGAGATTGGGGGCCTTTTGGTAGGTCACTCTCGGTTTCCCTGGAAGAATGTTTCTTAAATGGGGGTTCTGTTGCAGTATATTCCAGTGGTTGCTAAGTATATTCTCCATTTTTTTATATCGGTAGTGAAATGTGGTTATGAATCTGGTGGAGTGATAAATGGGTTCTCGTACTGTTTTGGGAGGTTTACCTTTAGAATGATTCAAATAAATGATTGTTGAAAAAATGTATACCGTAATAAAGTCCAGTCTTAAATGGTGCAAAAAAATCACAGAGCTGCTTTGGGTAAGACTTCTGTTCAGGCTTCTTGCTGTCCAGGTCTTCCCATACCAGGGTGTTTTCTGAATGAGACTGAAAGTATACCCTGTGTTTTTGCCACGGAAGAAGCGAGCATCACAGTGAGAGAGATCCACCCCAGGAGGAGGTTGAGGGATTAGAATACCCCAGTGTCTGTCGAACCAAAGGTTGAGGTGCCCATTCTGGATACAGACAGTATACTTAGTATATGCGTCTTACCCCTGCAGGGGTGCTAGAATCTGGTGAGTGGGGAACTGAAGGGGAGAATGGAAGTCACTTGATTCTTTGCACACTGGTGGGAAAATCCAGGCATGAGTCACTTTGGAAAAGCACAAGTCCCTTTCTAATCTGCGATTTTTTGCACCATTTAAGACTGGACATTATTATATATTTTTTCAATAATCATTTTTATTCATTTTCATTTTTATATCTTTTTTGATACACTTTTTAATACTGGATTTTGCTTTAGATACTTTTCTTTAATACCATAATTAATTCACTATCACTTTATTATTATATATGAATTTGCATATATGTATCTCTAGGAATGAGTATTGCCTGTATTAGATGAATTGATGAGATTAGCATCACTTTTTGCACGAACACTTCAGAACAAGGCGTTGGATATAAAGTTTCCAATAGCACGAAGAATAGAGCCATACTAGCACATTACTTAATATAGGTCACAGGTTAAACATACACCTTTTCATTTTCCTTGTAAAAGTGACCCAATGGGCAATCACCTTTTTAGTTGATGGGAATAGGCACCAGTTACTCATTTTCATACTCACCTGGGAAGAGTGACTCAATGTGTGGAGTCGCCCTTCAGGTGACGGGACACTCTATTTATAGCAGCAAAAAATGTACCTATTGTATACTCACTTGGAGGAGTGAGTTATTGGAGAGGATCACTCTTCAGGTGATAGGCAGCGCCATTCACCCCATACACATACATTTCCTCAGATCCTTGTATTATTATTTATTTTTGACACTGCAACTACAAATATTAATATTACTAAAACATCTATTTTGTATACACAGGTTACCACTCCTAGACCTCAACTGATTTATGGATAGCCTCAGCAGTAAGTCACTAACACGAAAATGCCACCACCCAGGACATGGAACTCTAAACTCTGTCCTATGAAGAACGGAAACAACCGATGACAAACACGCTGATGAAAATGTATTGACATTCCCAAGAAAGTGAATAAGAAAACATTTAAGCAATGATAATTGACATAATTACATTTCTTGCAGTATAAAATAATGACATTCCTACTAAAAACTTTATTTCTGAAAATTTTAGAGTTTTAATGGGCATTGGACATCCTTGTGTATACTAAAAGATAATATTTCTGAGAACATAAAAACGTGTATCTTTTGATTTTTTTTTTTAATGTTGTAATGTGGGAAAGCATCATTGCTTGAAAAATATGAAACAACACAAAATCTGCTCAAAAATTTTTCAAAAATATTACAGTATTTATTATTTATACTATTATGTTAGATTTACAATTTATTATTTAAAATGAAGTGTCATTAGAGCATTATATTTTTCTATTAAAACTAATAAAAATTGTTGCTGTGTAAATAAAATTACTTAGTGGGTCCTCGGAATGCATTGCGTTGCAAAGAACTACATTTTAGACATTGTTCTACCAATTAAGAAAGTTCATTAGAATTTCAAAATATACACTACATGTATACCTTATTAAAAAATAAAGTACTGCAAAAAGATCACAAAATGTTAATGTGTTTACATGTAGCTATCCTAAACCATAAAAATAATATAAAAGCAAGAAATAAAAAAAAAAATGACAAAAAATTTTACAAAAGTTTATTGAAACGAGATACATAACAAAATTAACGCTTGAATGACAATCTAAAAATCCCACTGTGGTTAAAATGTAACAACGTAGTCACCCCCTCTAAACTATAACGATTGAACATCTACATAATCAACAAAACACAACAAAATGTGATGTAACACAATAAATCAAAGACTATAAAACAAATGTCATCATGAAATATCACTGTGAATATCGTAAATTCAGCGTGTACTGTATAATGAGAAGACACTACACGTATTAATATATTTGGTTACAGTTTTTTTTTTATAGAAAACAGCTAAAAAACTAAAGACAATTAAAAAAGGCAGACAAAAGTTAATCAACTCTGTTTATATTGTACAATCCAAACAAATTTGCAGAATATTTGAATTAAGGATGGAAGGAAAGTGTTTTTCTGGTATTAGGTAACAGTACTTCCAAAGTTCAGACATTAGTTGGTTAATCTTTGAATTACTTGGAATCATATTAAAACATAACATAATAATGAATAATATTAAATTTATTAAAAACTGATTTGTAATAAAAAAAAGTGATGCTACTACAAGCAGATATGCAATTAAAATAAACCTTTTAATACAGTGCCTTAAGAAAGTATTCATACTCCTTGGAATTTTCCTAATTTTGTCATGTTACAGCCAAAAAGGTAAATGTATTTTATTGGGATTTTATGTGATAGACCAACACAAAGTGACACATAATTGTGAAGTGGAAGGAAATGGTTTTCAATTTTTTTTACAAATAAAAATGTGAAAAATGTGGCGTGCATTAGTATTCAGCCCCCTTTGCTCTGATATGCCTAATTAAAATCTAGTGGAACCAATTGCCTTCAGAAGTCACCTAATTTGTCCACCTGTATGTAATTTAATCTCAGGATAATTTCAGCTGTTCTGTGAAGCCCTCGGAGATTTGTTAGAGAACCTTAGTGAACAAACAGCATCATGAAGGCCAAGGAACACACCAGACAGGTCAGGGATAAGGTTGTGGAGAAGTTTAAAGCAGTGTTAGGTTTAAAAAAATACCCCAAGCTTTGAACATCTCAAGGAGCACTGTTCAATCTATCATCCAAAAATGGAAAGAATATGGCACAACTGCAAACCCACCAAGACATGGCCTTCCACCTAAACTGACAGGTCAGGCAAGGAGAGCATTCATCAGAATAGCAGCTAAGAGGCCCATGGTAATTCTGGAGGAATAAAGGTGAAGGGCGGGGCATGAAATGTCCCTGCCCCCAACACCTGCGGGTGGTCATTTAAAGTCATTTAAAAAAAAAAAAATTAAAAAAAAATTAAATAAATAATAATTCTTACTAAAATTACTTACCTTTGATTGGTTAATGAGTTTGTCAGTTGCCCCAAACAGTTCTCTGGCATGAGCATCAGCCTATAAAAGAAAAGAGGATGCGTCATTACTGGGCAGAAGACGGCGAAGATCAGAAGAGGAGCACATCTACACTTACCTGTCATGGAGCAGTTACTTCGCCAGATGATGGACCGGGCGGCATCTGACGATGGTGACATTTGGATGCGTCACTGCCTCTCTCTTCCTGGCTCTTCTGCTATCCTGGAACAGGTTCCTCCATCTTCTTCTGCCGTTTTCCCCTCTGGCTCCATTGTTTCTGACCCTCCGGTTCCCTGGTCCGTTCGTTCCTCTCGCCCCCCATCTTCTTCCCTTCATTTATCTACTGAGGGCAGGTTTTCCCCTTGTTCTGCCCCTAATCCTCTGGTTTTCCAGAGTGGACATTCTTCTTTTCCTTCCAGCACAGTGCATGACAGTTCCTCTCTGCCTCGGATTATGATGTTGTAATCTCCGCCTTCTTTGTTTCCTCCGCGCCCTCCTTCCATCCATGATATTGCTTCTTCTACTCCGGACGGGATCACTGGCACATGCGCAGTTCATTCTGTCAGGAAAACACAGATACATCTACAAGGACCTCGCAGGTTCAATTCCCCGGATGGGCATGTCAATAGGAAATTCACTCATAAGAGGTTATTTTCTTTTTGATGTGTTATAATTTCTGTATTGGTTTGTTTTAATTTTCCTGATTGTCCTACTGTTGTTTTAACCCCTTTCTAGTGTTGCTGCTTCTGCTAAAGTGACGCAGGCTTCTTCTGCAGGTCTTTCAAAGACTGCAGATCCCTTTGTCATGGCGACTGGTGCTGAGAGGATGCAAATTGGAAAAAAGCGTCTTTGTAAAACTAAAGGTATTGTTTTGCAACCTACAGTGTTAAGTGATTATGAATTTTAGATCCTAATTTGAATTATTTTCTTGATCCAGGTATTTCTCAGCCTAATGTATCTTCTGCTGGTCCTTCGTTGCTGACTGATCGTGTTGTCATGGTGCCTGACCATACATCTACTGAATGTGAGATTTCACAGGCTCCTATGCTCTCTGATTCAGCGAATAATACTGATGCTATTGTTTCCAACCCTACTGGTGAGTTTGCTGATTCTTCAAGATTTCAAGAACTGTTTTGTTAATTTTCTAAATTTTTGTCCACATTCGCTAGTTGGGTTAATGTTGACCAACCCAAGTCAACTCCGAGTGCAGCTTCAGTATGGCTGGATCCTTTGTCTGTCTCGCATAGTGTTCCATCTCTATAACGGTAGCTACTGCACCTATGCTTCCTGATACTCCTGGGGTACTAATTCCTCCACTGATTCCAGACTCTTGTTTAAAGGAAGTCGTGACGTGTCAATTATGCCCCCCTGGGTTTTCATTTGACTAGAACAATGAAAGATAGAATTTGGTCGAGGGAGTATATTGAAATTTTGTCTTTGCTTCGGTCCAATCATGAACATAGATTGGATAAGAGGGATGGTGATAGGAGAGATGATGATAGGAAGAAAGTTGTGCCACGCTCCTTTAACAATTAGCTGCAGGTGTTTTGCATTTACGCTGGCGTGTTCGGTGAAAAGCATCCTGATCTGTGTTCAGGCTCAGCATGTCGAGATCATGTAGAGCCCAGCATGTCGAGATCATTTTAGAAGCATACAAGAATTTCCCTGGTTTTTCGTGGTTTTATCATGATGAGGCCTTTTGCCAAAAATTGTCTGTACACAAATCTATGAAATGGGGCTCAAAAGATGTTGGTCTATGGCTCAATCTTTTGTTGCCTCAGAAACCTTTGTTTAAAGTTAATGCTTCCAATCCCGCTCCTATTTATTGCCGGGGTGTATGTTTTCATTTCAATGATGGGCTATGTAAATGGCCTAATAGCTGTAAATACAAACACGAATGTAGTCATTGTGCTGGTTCTCACCCGGCTTCACGCTGTTTTAAGAAATTGTCCTCTAGTGCTTCTGCTCCTTCCAAAGAGCTTTTTCTTAAAAGCCACAACACCGGTGAAAATTCTAAACATGTTGCCTTGGCTTCACAAGTACCCAGAGCCTCTGAAGGCAGTCGTCTTGCGTGATGGTTTTTTGTTTGGTTTTCATTTGCCTTCTTTTTCTGGGACTGGTTGTCGCATATTTCCGAATTTGCCTTCAGTTTCTATTCATTTGTCTGTTGTTTGTGAGAAATCAGATAAGGAATTACAGGCCGGTAGGATTGCGGGTCAGTTTTCTACTCCTCCTTTCATGAATTTTCGCGTTTTGCCACTTGGTATTGTTCCGAAAAAGGAGCCAAACTCTTTTAGGTTGATACACCATCTATCTTTCCCTATCGGTTTTTCTTTGAACGATGATATTGACTCGTCATGGTGTTCTGTACAATATTCCTCATTTGATGATGCATTGTTTAAAATTAGGAACGTTGGTTCTTCTGCTTTGCTTGCTAAAGCTGACATACAGTCTGTATTTCGTTTACTTCCTATCCACCCGTCGGCTTTTAACTCTTTAGGCTTTTATTTTCAAAATGAATTTTACTTTAATAAGTGTCTCCCTATGGGGTGTTCGCTTTTTTTTGTTATTATTTTGAACTGTTTTCTACATTTATTGAATGGGTTGTTAGTTTTCGTACGGGTTCTAATGATTTACTGCATTATTTAGATGATTTTCTTTTTATTGGTAAGGCTGGTTCATCTGATTGTTTATATTTATTTACGGTTTTTAAGATTGTTTGTAGGGAGTTTGGTATACCGTTGGCTGATGAGAAATCTGTCTACCCTACGTCTTGCCTTGAATTTCTCGGTATACAAATTGATACGGTATCCATGGAGTTTCGTCTACCTGATGTGAAGATTGTAAAAATTTGAATTTTATTGGATTTTGTTCTTTCTAAATGCAAAGTTAGATTGAAAGTTTTACAGTCCTTGCTTGGTTTGTTGGCATTTGCGTCTTGAGTGTTGCCAATGGGTCGTGTTTTCTACGGTTGTATCACGCTATTTCGGGAATTTTTTCTCCTTTTCATTTTGTGAGGATTACTTCTGGAATGAGGGATGATCTTCTAGGGTGGCGTCGTTTTTTATCTACATTTAATGGTAGTTGTTTATGGCAGAACCCCTTTTGTTCGGCTTCAGCGTTACATCTTCATACTGATGCCGCTGGATCTTGTGGCTATGGTGCTTATTGGGATGGGCATTGGTCTGCCGATTTGTGCCCCACGTCTTGGAAAGATTCAGGTCTGACATCTAATATAGTTTTGTTGGAAATTTTTCCTGTCTTAGTGGCTTTGGAATTATGGGGTGTTCATAATAAGAATCGTCGTATTTTACAATATTCTGATAATTAGGGTGTTGTTTTTGCTCTTAATTGTTTGTCTTCTAAATCTCTTCCAGTACTTGCTGTGCTTAGATTGTTAGTATTTAAATGTTTAGATCTTAATATATGGCTCAAAGCCAAATGCATTCCTGGTAAAGACAATCTAATTGCTGATGCTCTGTCCCGTTCCCAGTTTCAGGAATTCCGACTTTTGGTACCGCAGGCAGATCCTACTGGCCTATTATGCCCTCCTCACTTATGGGACCTTCGGTGAATCCTGTCTTCGCTGCTGTTCGGGCTTCTTTGGCAAATTCCACGTGGGCTTCCTATAAAGCTGCGTGGTCTTTGTGGTGTTCCTTCTTACTCTCTTTTGAAAATCATCAGCCCCCTTTTTCTGAGGGATTGGTTTTATCTTTTCTGGGTTTATTGATGTCTCGTGGTTATTCACATTCTCATATCATTAAGACTTTGTCAGGTGTTTCCTTTTTCATGCGCATGCAAGGCGGCAGATCTTGTATGTCATTTTTCTCTGTTAGGCATGCTTAAATGGTTACAAGAGGAATCGATTAATTGCTGATACGAGATTGCCGATTTCTGTTGACCTTTTGGGTCGTCTTTGTGACCTTTCTAGGGATGTTTGTTTTTTCTCCTTATGAATCATTATTATTTAATTTGGCATTTTGCTTATGTTTTTTTGGGGCCTTTAGAGTTTCTGAATTGCTCCTGCTAAAAATTTCTGATGACTCAGGTTTGTTCTTTCGTGATATTTTTGTTGGAATAGATTATATTCAAGTTTTACTTCGTAAGAGTAAGACTGATCATTTGGGTCATGGTAGATGGATTACTTTGAGAGCGAATCCTGGTGCTCGTTATTGTGTTTTCTCTTTGGTTAAGCAATTTGTATGTATTAGACCTGTGTCTTTTAGACAATTGCTTATTCATGTCACGGGTACTCCGGTGACTATTTATCAGTTCAAGGCTGTTCTGCGTAGATGCCTCAAAGCATTACGTTTGGAACATCTGCGAATTACGTCTCACTTGTTTCGTATATGTTCAGCCACTACTGCGGCTTTGGTAGGTCTTACTGAATCTATGATTAAGGATATTGGTGGTTGGAGCTCAAACTGTTATAGATCATATGTTAGACCTAACGTTTGTTTTTAATTTTAGAAGCTCAACGTGTCATCTGGATTATTGGACACTCTTATATTTTTGGGCTCAGAAGAGAGCTGAATGGAGAGTCTATGGCAATAATTTAGGATTACCTTATTCTGGTTTTGCTGTTCATTGGTATGGAAGACGTGGCATGCGTTGGAGCGATCTCCGTTCTATTCTGTCTTATTTACATGATTGCTGGCCTGTTCCTCAGATCATTATTTTTCATTTATCTGGTAATGATCTTGGTAAATCTAAGACATTAGAATTGCTTTCTCAGATTAAGCTTAATCTGTCATGCCTACATGCTATCTTACCTGATGCTGTGTTAATTTTTTCTGAAACAATCCCTCGACTTGATTGGTTGCTATGTTATGAGCATAGGTATTTAGAGAAAATTTGTAAACGAATTAATAGGTCTTTGGATAAATTCATGCCTTTGGTTCATGGTATGTGTTTTCAGCATGTGAACTTGGAAGGCGGTTTGCCTGGTTTTTATAGACCAGACAATGTGCATTTATCTGATATTGCTCTAGACATTTTAAATTTAGATTTTCAAACCTGTGTTGAATTGGCTGTTGCCTTGGTGGGGTGCCAGGCTTCTTAAGATTATGAGCCTGGCGTATGGATAATTGTTTTTGTTTTTATTTATATAGCTTGAGCTTACATGGCTGAGCTACTGATATATATTTATATTGATGTACTATTAATATATTTAATATGATTATTTTTTATTTATTAAAAGTTAATATGAATTGATTTATAATTTATACCTATAAATAAAAGGCCACTGCCAATTTAAACCACAGGTATTTTACAAAGTATTATTCATTCAAATAATGTAATATGTTATTAAATATCAATTGTTATTGGTTATGACTACAATCCCACTGCAGAGATCCACAGCTTAGGTGGGAGAATCTGTCCACAGGACAACTATTAGTCGTGCACTATACAAATCTGGCCTTTATGGAAAAGTGGCAAGAAGAAAGCCACTGTTAAAAGAAAGCCATAAGAAGTCCCATTTGCAGTTTGCAAGAAGCCATGTGGGGGACACAGCAAACATGTGGAAGAAGGTGCTCTGGTCAGATGAGACCAAAATGTAACCTTTTGGCCTTAAAGCAAAACGTTATGTGTGGCAGGACACTAACACTGCACATCACCCTAAACACACCATCCCCACCGTGAAACATGGTGGTGGCAGCATCATATTGTGGGGATGCTTTTCTTCAGCAGGGACAGGTAAGCTGGTCAGAGTTGATGGAAAGATGGATGGAACCAAATACAGGACAATCTTAGGAGAAAACCTGTTAGAGTCTGCAAAAGACTTGCGACTGGGGTGGAGGTTCACCTTCCAGCAGGACAACGACCCTAAACATACAGCCAGAGCTACAATGGAATGGTTTAGATCAAATGGGTTTAGATCGAAGCATATTCATGTGTTAGAATGGCCCAGTCAAACTCCAATTGATAATCTGTGGCAAGACTTGAAAATTGCTGTTCACAGATTCTCTCCATCCAATCTGACAGAGCTTGAGATATTTTGAAAAGAAGAATGGGAAAAATGTCACTCTCTAGATGTGCAAAGCTGGTAGAGACATCCCCAAAAAGACTTGCAGCTGTAATTGCAGAGAAAGGTGGTTCTACAAAGTATTGACTCAGGGGGGCTGAATACAAATGCACGCCACACTTTTCACATATTTATTTGTAAAAAAAAATATATATGTATGTAGCACTGACCCCCGAAGGAGCTGCTGATATTTTGATTTGGGCTTACCGTTACCATCTTCACAGTGTTCGTCATAGGGGTCCCATAGTAGATACTCAAATGAAAACACTGGCTCCAACACTTAGTCCTTTTTCCAAGTTTTATTGAAGAAACAAAATATGCAATAGCAAGGTAGAGGGTGAAAGGGACTCAGGTACCTTGAATCTTGCGGCTAGAGGTAATTCCTATATCCAGCGAACAGCACTTCCGCAGCTGGATTTAGCAACCAACGGATAGGTCTCTCTCACCGACCTAGCAGCCGATGTGATGCTCGGACACGGTCTGTCTCTGCCACAGACCTGACAATCTTAAATAAACTGATTGCTGTGCTTGATATGGTCTCTGCCACAGACCTGACAATCTTGAATAAATTGATTGCGGTGCTTGATACGGTCTCTGCCACAGACCTGACAATCTTGAATAAACTGATTGCTGTGCTTGATCACAGATGCGTCTCCGACTGAGTTCCCAGGCTCTTCTCAAGATACCAGCCTTATGCTCGGTCCTCTCCTGAAGAGTCCTCCCCTGGTCGCTACAGTCCCTTGCTTCTTTCTGCAGGCCAGACAGCAAAGAGACCATCCTATGGACCAATAGGCCACTAAAACTTTGGGCCTTCTTCTAGTAGCTGGGCCTTGGGTCTGCCGACCCCAAGGCAGAATCTTAAGCAACAGCAATTCCCCAGGCCAGGAGGGCCATGAGGTCAGAAAGCGCCAACCCCAATAAGATGGTGTCTGCTTCTTAAATACCCCTACTCAGAATGCACGGTGGATGAACCACTCCCACCGAACTGTCTCTGAGCAAAGAGTATTCAATATGTCCAACCAGACTGTATTTACAACATCCACCAATGGTAACAGCATCACCCATGGTCAGATGGAAATTTTCACAGTCTAGCCAAACTGGTACAGAAACCAGTAAATTTAGGTAATAATAAGCTGAGCTGAACTGTAGCTTCAACTAACTTAAATTTGAAAAGAATAGCGTCTGCTCTTCAGGAGCAGGGCGCTACATATATATATATATATATATATATATATATATATATATATATATATATATATATATATATATATATATATATATATATATATATATATATATATATATATATATATATATATATATATATACCGTAGTTTGTAGATGCTATACCTTTTGTGCAAACCAATCAATATACGCCTATTGGGATTTTTTAACCAAAAATATATAGCAGAATAGTACACAGTTACGTAGTAGTGAGGTTGAAAAAAGACACAAGTCCATCAAATCCAACCTATGTGTGTGATTATATGTCAGTATTACATTGTATGTCCCTGTATGTTGTGGTCGTTCAGGTGCTTATCTAATAGTTTTTTGAAACTATCGATGCTCCCCACTGAGACCACCGCCTGTGGAAGGAAATTCCACATCCTTGCCGCTCTTACAGTAAAGAACCCTCTACGCAGTTTAAGCTTAAATCACTTTAATTCTAATTTTAGTGAGTGGCCCCGTGTCCTGTTAAACTCCCTTCTGTGAAAAAGTTTTATCCCTATTGTGGGGTCAGCAGTAAAGTATTTGTAAATTGAAATCATATCCCCTCTCAAGCGTCTCTTCTCCAGAGAGAATAAGTTCAGTGCTCGTAACCTTTCTTCATAACTAATATCCTCCAGACCCTTTATTAGCTTTGTTACCCTTCTTTATACTCACTCCATTTCCAGTACATCCTTCCTGAGGACTGGTGCCCAGAACTGGACAGCATACTCCAGGTGAGGCCGGACCAAAGTCTTGTAGAGTGGGAGAATTATCGCTTTATCCTTGGAGTTAATCCCCTTTTAATGCATGCCAATATTCTGTTTGCTTTGTTAGCAGCAGCTTGCATGCCATTGCTGAGCTTGTCATCTACTAGGACCCCTAGGTCCTTTTCCATCCTAGATTCCCCCAGAGGTTCACCGCCTAGTGCGTAGATTGCATTCATATTTCTGCCACCCAAATGCATTATTTTAAATTTTTCTACATTAAACCTCATTTGCCATGTAGTTGCCCACTCCATTAACTTGTTCAGATCTTCTTGCAAGGTTTCCACATCCTGCGGAGAAGTTATTGCCCTGCTTAGCTTAGTGTTGTCCGCAAATACGGAGATTGAACTGTTTACCCCATCCTCCAGGTCACTTATGAACAAACTAAATAGGATTGGTCCCAGCACAGAACCCTGGGGGACCCCACTTCCCACCCCTGACCATTCCGAGTATTCCTCATTTATGACCACCCCCTGAATTCACCCTTGTAGCCAGTTTTCAATCCATGTACTCACCCTATGGTCAATGCCAATGGACCTTACTTTGTACAGTAAACATTTATGGGGAACTGTGTCAAATGCTTTTGCAAAATCCAGATACACCACGTCTACGGGCCTTCCTTTATCTAGATGGCAGCTCACCTCCTCACAGAAGGTTAATAGATTGGTTTGGCAAGAATGATTCTTCATAAATCCATGCTGAATACTGCTAATGATACCGTTTTCATTACTAAAATCTTGTATATAGTCCCTTATCATTCCCTCTAAGAGCTTGCATACTATTGATGTTAAGCTAACTGGTCTGTAATTCCCAGGCATGTATTTTGGCCCTTTTAAAAATATTGGTGCTACATTGGCTTTTCTCCAATCAGCTGGTACAATTCCAGTCAGTAGACTGTCAGTAAAAATTAGGAACAATGGTCTGGCAATTACTTGACTGAGTTCCCTAAGTACCCTCGGGTGCAAGCCATCTGGTCCTTATGATTTATTAATGTTAAGTTTCCCAAGTCTAATTCTAATTCTGTATACTGTTAGCCATGAGGGTGCTTCCTGTGATGTGTCATGAGGACAAACACTGCAGTTTTGGTTACTGAAGCCCCCCAATTCCCTTGTGAAGACTGAGGAGAAGAATAAATTCAATACCTTCGCCATCTCCCCATCCTTTGTAACCAGATGTCCTTCCTCAGTCTTTATGGGGCCAATATGGTCTGTCCTCCCTTTTTTACTGTTTATATACTTAAAGAATTTCTTGGTATTTTTTTTTTGCTCTCCTCCGCTATATGTCTTTCGTGTTCTATCTTAGCTGCCCTAATTGCACCCTTACATATCTTGTTGCATTCTTTGTAAAGTCTGAATGCTGATGATGATCCCTCAGCCTTGTATTTTTTGAAGGCCTTTTCCTTTGCTTTTATAAGCATTTTTACATTGGAGTTAAGCCATCCAGGACTTTTGTTCGCTCTTTTAAACTTATTTCCCAATGGGATGCATTGGCTAATGCCCTTATTTAATATGCTCTTAAAGCAAACCCATCTCTCCTCCGTGATCTTTGTTTCTAAGATTTTATTCCAATTTATACCTTCTAGCAAGGTTCATCGTTTTTAAAGAAGTTGGCTTTTTTGAAATTCAGTGTCTTTGTTTTCTCCTTATGTTTCCTATTTGTGTGATTTATACTGAAGCCAATAGACCTGTGATCGCTGTTTCCTAAATTGCCCCATATTTCCACATCCGTAATCAGCTCTGTATTGTTGCTAATCAGTAGATCTAGTAACGCCTTGTTTCTAGTTGGTGCATCTACCATCTGACCCATGAAATTGTCCTGCAAGACATTTAAGAACTGGCGAGCCTTATACTAATGCATGGTTCCCTCTGACCAGTCTATGTCTGGATAATGAAAATCCCCCATTATGATCACACTTCCCATCCTTGCTGCTAATCCAAATTGTGATAGGAAGGTCCGTCTCCCCCTCCTCCCTCAGGTTAAGGGGCCTATAGCATACTCCCAGTATTATTTCCCCCTTAGCTTCATCCCTTTGGAGCTCTACCCATAAGGATTCCACCTACTCCCTAGCTCCCTTATTGATGTAATCTCTCACATTCACTTGTACATTATTCTTGATAGACATACCCCTCCCCCTTTTTTACCCCCTCTATCCCTGCGATAAATGGAATACCCTTAAATGGTTGCCAGCCAATCATGAGAGCTGTTGAACCAGGTCTCTGAAATTCCCACAAAATCTAAATCCTCCTCGTTCAACAGTATCTCTAGTTCACCCATCTTGTCCACCAGGCTCCTGGCATTGGTGAACATGCCACATAGTTTAGATCGGTCGCATATTATCCTCTTATTGGGTGTTCTGAGATTGAAAATAGGACTTGTTACTATACTTACCTCGGGTTTATGTGCTTTAGTCAACCTACCACTTATGTCCCCAATACTACCCTCTGGAATATGTTCACTGCTGACTATCTCTACCTCTGGACCCTCTTCCCCGTTGCCTAGTTTAAAAACCCCTCTATCTTTTCGTCCATCTTCACTCCCAGCAGATCTGCACCCTCCTCATTTAGGTGCAGTCCGTCCCTTCTATAGTACTGGTGACCGACTGAACAGTCGGCCCAGTTTTCCAGGAACCCAAACCCCTCCTTACTACACCAGCTCCTTAGCCACTTGTTTACTTCCCTAATCTCCCTCTGCCTTTCTGGTGTGGCTCAAGGCATCGGTAGTGTTCCTGAGAATACTAACTTGGAGGTCCTTTTCCTCAATTTAGCTCTTAAGTCCCTACATATTGGCCTAAATTTATCAAGAATTTTTTTTTTATTTTTTTTTATTGGATGTGTTTTATAGCAGAAAGTAAAAAATATTGTTTTGTTTTTTTTTTTCAAAATTGTCGGTCTTTTTTGCCTATAGCGCAAAAAATAAAAAACGCAGAGGCGATCAAATGCCACCAAAAGAAAGCTCTATTTGTGGGGGGAAAAAGGACCAAAAAGGATCAATTTTATTTGGGTACGGTGTCGCATGACCACGCAATTGTCAGTTTAAATAATGCAGTGCCATACCGTAAAAATGGCCTGATCATGAAGGGGGGTAAATCTTCTGGAGGTCAAGTGGTTTACATTTCTTCATTTTCTTTCCAATTTCTGCCCTAGGCCAAAATTATGTCATACATCCCAGGAGTCTTATAAGCTTATTTTTTTTCTTTCATCTGAAAGAGGGAAAGAGGGGTTTTCTCAGATAAGCACACACTCCTGCCTGCATGCCTGACCTAAGGGCAGATGGATTCCAGGAAGTAAATGCTACATGAATCATCTGCCCTTACTCAACATGGCCATGGCTGAAAATGCTAGGAGAGTGTTTTGCAAAGTAATTTCTTGATCATACATCACGGGATACAGAGTATTCATTACATAGTGGGTTAGATAGGCACCATCGGTGATTGGACACTGGTTAACCCCAATTAAGGAGAATTCCTCCCTTATATAACCCCTCCCATACTGGGAGGACCTCAGTTTTTTCACCAGTGTCTAAGGTGGTTGGTCACGTAAAACATGTGCTGTGAAGAAAGCTCCAGTTTGGTCCAGCGGGGGCTTAAAGGGGCTGTGCTGACCGGATCCATATCTTGGGCCGATATTTTGACTCCCAAGATGGTATAGTACCCGGAACTCGTCATCCGAAGAAGCAAGGTTTTGCCTGTAAGTCTCTCTTTGGAGGACTGGGCTCTGAGAAAACCAGGCTTGGTGTACTATTAAAACAGTGGCATGAAAGTGTCTGGCAGAGTCTTTTACAGGTCCAGGTAAGAGGTTTCTCTGAGTAGGAACCCAAAAGACCCTGAAGGTTGGCACAACGCTACCCGCCGTGATGGGTGAAGGCTGGAAACTGTCTGTTCTCAGCAGTTCCTCTGGCGGGGACAGGTAAGAGAAGTTAATCCTATATATATATATTTATATTACAAATGGATTTTCTTCAATGGAGTAGTTGCATGTCTTACCTGATTTCCACCACTAGAGGGAGTAAGGTAACTTTTGTGCCTTTCAGATACACACTCAGTGAAGCTGGTGTCCAATCCGCTCACTTCCTCCACTGCAGGTGTGTAGATGCCAGGTGGCTAATTTAAAAGCCCAGAGCATTCAGAGCTCTGTAAACAGATGGACACAGAGTGTGGGCAGTGAGCATCCTAAAGTGGTCGGATCCAGGCTAATCCTAAGACACCTACTCGGCATCAGGTTGTGCAGTATTAAGCATATATGTATATTGTGAGACTTTTAGCACAACAATGATTGCATATGTACTAGTACCTCTGCTTTGTAGCTTGGGACTATGTCTCCTTGTAAGAGGGTCTCGGGGGGAGGTAACAAAGGCACAAGAAAGTCACCGCCTATGTCTAGGGGTCCTAAAGATGCCTGCAGATTACCATCCCCCCCTGCAAGACTGGAGTCAGCCTCACACTATGAGTCATTGCCCCTGTCAGGTTTTGCAGCCTCTCCTAATGTTACAGCCCCAGCATATGTCACAGAGGATTCCCTTAGGGCTACATTGGAGGGTATTGAGGGAAGAATTATGAATTTTATTTCAGCTTCCTTAAAAGATAGCAGAAAAAGGGGTAGATCCCCTCCCTCTGCTGCACTTTCTCTTTCAGATGATTCTTCTGACAATGAGGAGAGATCCCTATCCAGGGATAGGGATCAAGAGCAGTCTGAGGATTCAGAGGAAGAGGAGAGAGCTTCTTCCTCTCAGGCATTCAAAAAGCAGGTTCAGTATTATAGTGAACTAGTGCGATCCACATTTAAAATGCCCTCTGCTGAGGCCGCTACATCCTCTGTTTCTTCCCTGGGGGTCAGAAGGATCCCACAGACTGCCTTTTCCATTCCAATTCATCCTTTAATGGATAAATTGTATGAGGACTGGGGACATCCCCATAAACTGTTTACTCCTCCTAAAAGGTTTTCTATGCTTTATCCTCTGGAGGAAAGCTTCACCAAGAAGTGGGAGATCCCATCCGTGGACGCGGCTGTCTCTTGTGTGAATAAAAACCTGACCTGTCCCTTGGACAATGCTCAGGTGTTTAAAGATCCAACTGATAAAAAGCTGGAAACTTTATTAAAAGCCTCCTTCTCCATGGCTGGCGCTGTAGTCCAACCTACAGTCGCAACTGTGGGTTTGTGTCAATTCCTCAAGGAACAGGTTAAGCAGATGCTTGGCCTCCTTCCCAGTGAGGAAGTGGAGAACTATGCAGACCTTCCACAGGTGCTGTGTTTTATGATTGATGCCATTCTGGATTCTGCCCAGCAAGCATCTCGTTTGTCTCTCCTGTTGGTACACATGCGCAGGTCCCTTTGGTTTAAAAGTTGGGCAGCAGAGCTTTCATGCAAAAGATATTTAGCTGGCTTCCCATTCAAAGGGGAACGCCTATTTGGGGATGACCTAGATAATTTTATCCAAAAAATTACAGGTGGTAAATCTACACTCCTACCAGTTAAGAGGAGTAAACGTCCACCATTCAAATGGACTCTTTCCCTTCCCCTGGAACATCAGGCTCTAAGCAGTGGCGACGGCCTTCCCAATCTACTTTCAGAGGAAAGGCCCAGGGTCACACCCAAGGGCAGAAAAAGGCTTGGGGACGAAAGCCTGCCAAGCAGAGCCCCAAAACATCCCTGTGAAGGGGCGCCCCCACTCGGCCGAGTGGGGGGAAGGCTCTTACAGTTTTCAGGAGCCTGGCGGGAAGAGGTTCAAGACAAGTGGGTGGTCTCTTCAGTATCTCTAGGTTACAAAATAGAGTTCCTAGAGCTTCCACCAGCAAGATTTCCCAAAGATCCAGTAAAGCGAGAACCGCTACTACTGGCCTTAGATCACTTACTATCCCAGGGAGTGATAGTAGAAATGAACCCAAAAGATCAGGGTTCAGGGTTCTACTCGAATCTCTTCACCGTTCCAAAGCCAAATGGAGATGTCAGACCCATCCTAGATCTAAAGGATCTGAATCAGTTTCTACACATTCGATCCTTCCGAATGCAGTCAATTCATTCGGTGGTCTCACCAAAGATATCTAAGGTTCGCGGTAGACCAGCGCCATTTCCAGTTTGTGGCCCTTAATTCGGTCTCGCTACAGCTCCTCGAATTATTACAAAAATAGACCCTCTCAAAGAGCCAAATCTAAGAGCTCAGGGCATAACTGTGGTAGCTTATCTAGACGATTTGCTACTCATAGAGCAATCGGTGGCACACCTGAATCGCGCGGTCTTCAAGACAGTAAGACATTTGGAAAGACTAGGCTGGATAATCAACCTAGAAAAGTCTTCTTTGCAACCTTCAACAAGGTTGGAGTATCTAGGCATGATCATAGACACGGCTCAAGGCAGGGTGTTTCTACCAGAGCCAAAGGTCAAGGCCATAAGAGCTCTAGTCCACTTAGTATTAAGCAAAAAGAGTCCATCTATTCAGCTATGTATGAGACTGTTAGGAAAGATGGTTACCACCTTCGAGGCTGTTCCATTTGCCCAGTTTCACTCAAGGCCCCTGCAGAGAAGCATTCTCGCAGCTTGGAACAAAAAGACTCATGCCTTGGATCTTCCGATGTGCCTATCCACAAGGATACGCAAAAGCCTCAATTGGTGGTTACGAACCAAAAATCCTTTGAAAGGCAAAGCCTTTCTTCAACTACAATGGAAGATCGTAACCACAGATGCCCGTCTGACAGGCTGGGGAGCAGTTCTGGAAGAAACATGCACGCAGGGAAGATGGTCTGCAACCGAGAGACGCTTGCCCATCAATATTCTAGAAATTGGGGCAATTTACTTGGCCCTCGTGGACTGGTCTTACAGGCTACAAGGTCATCCTATTTGGATACAATCCGACAATGCCACGGCTGTGGCTTACATCAATCACCAAGGAGGCACCAGAAGTCTGGATGCCCAAAGGGAGGTGAATCGCATTCTTACATGGGCAGAAAGCCATGTTCCCTGCCTGTCTGCGGTTTTCATCCCAGGAGTGGAAAATTGGCTAGCGGATTTCTTAAGCCGCCGGAAATTATGCCCAGGAGAATGGTCCCTACACCCCGACATATTCCAAACCATATGTCAAAGGTGGGGAACACCAGATGTGGATCTATTCGTGTCCAGATTCAACAGGAAGCTGGACAAATTTGTGTCCAGAACAAGGGATGTACTTGCTCAGGGTTCAGATGCTCTAACAATCCCATGGGATCAGTACAATCTAATGTATGCCTTCCCTCCGAACCCACTTCTTCCGCGGTTCCTGGGAAGGGTCAAGGAAGCAAAGTTGGCCCTTTTAGTAGCCCCGGTTTGGCCCAGACGACCTTGGTATACAGAGATCGTAAAGATGGCAGTGGGCAGGCCTTGGATCCACCCATTCCGGCCAGATCTGCTCACACAGGGTCCGATTTGCCACCCTGATTTACGAAGTCTAAATTTGACGGCTTGGCTGCTGAAACCCACATTTTAAAAGACCGTGGGCTCTCGGAGTCAGTCCTTTCCACTCGGGTCAATGCCAGAAAGCCGGCCTCCAGGCTTATTTACTACAAAATCTGGAAGGCATATGTTTCCTGGTGTGAACCCAGGGGATGGCATCCTAGGAGGTATATGATTAGCAGAATCTTGACCTTTCTTCAGTCAGGCCTAGAAATGAGATTGGCTTTGAGCACTGTCAAAGTCCAAATTTCGGCTTTGTCTGTATTTTTTTCAGAAGCCAATTGCTTCACATTCCCTTGTCCGGGCCTTTATTCAGGGGGCACTGCGGTTGAATCCGCCAGTCAAACCTCCAGTATTCCCATGGGATTTAAATTTGGTGTTGTCAGCTTTACAGGGACAACCCCTTGAGCCACTGCACCTGGCTCCTTTAGCGCTTTTGACTAAAAAAATTAGTCTTCTTGATAGCCATATCCTCTGCTAGGAGAGTATCAGAATTGGCAGCTTTTTCTTGTAAAGAGCCATATTTAATTATTCACAAGGACAGGATTGTTATGCATCCTAATCGTTCCTTCTTACCTAAGGTGGTTTCAGGATTCCATTTGAATCAAGATGTGGTCCTACCATCCTTTTCTCCAGATCTGTAGTCCGCGGAGGAAGAATCTTTGCACACTCTTGATGTGGTTAGAGCAGTCAGTGTCTATCTGCAGGCAACCGCTCAGATACAAAAAACTGATTGTTTGTTTATTCTGCCAGATGGCCATAAGAAAGGACAAGCAGCATCGAAATCCACTCTTTCTGGATGGATTAGACAGGTTATTTTTCAGGCTTATGATATAAAGAGGAAGACTCCTCCTTTTCATGTGAAAGCACACTCAACTAGGGCTGTTAGTGCTTCTTGGGCAGTGCATCACCAGGCCTCCATGGCTCAGATCTGTAAGGCTGCGACTTGGTCTTCAGTCCATACATTCACCAGATTCTATCAGGTGGATGTAAGAGGGCAAGAGGATACTGCCTTCGGGCGCAGTGTACTGCAGGCTGCAGTTTAGTTCCTCTGGTCCATTTGCGGTCTATATTTTCTGATCTGTGTCTCCCTCCCCTCAAATGAGCATTGCTTTGGGACATCCCACTATGTAATAAATACTCTGTGTCCCGTGATGTATGATCAAGAAAATAGGATTTTTAAATACAGCCTACCTGTAAAATCCTTTTCTTGAGAGTACATAACGGGACACAGAGCTCCCACCCTTCTATGGATTTTACGTGGTTACCTATTGCTTTGCTACAAAACTGAGGTCCTCCCCGTATGGGAGTGGTTACATAGGGGAGGAATTCTCCTTAATTGGGGTTAACCAGTGTCCAATCACCGATGGTGCCTATCTAACCCACTATATAGTGAATACTCTGTGTCCCATGATGTACTCTCAAGAAAAGTATTTTACAGGTAAGCTGTATTTAAAAATCCTATTTTCTCAGCAAAATAAAGAATGGAGATGTGAATAGAAGGGTGATTTTTCTATAAGTATTTAAATGACTTAAATAGTGTTTGTGCTGTTCAGTTATGTTCTACTTTAAAGAGCATCACACTCATATCTGAGATCAGTTTAAGCAGGGGCGGCCCATGCATTGTGGGCACATGGTTGCCACCCCTCCATCCATGCGCCCGGCCCAGGATGTGAATGCATGGATTCCTATGGTGGGGCAGGAGGGGGTGGTACTTTTTGAAGCACCTGATTAGAGCTCTAATAGGCTTCAAAATAGGGTGGGCTCTGGGCGTAGAGAGTGCTCCCTGATCCCACCCAATTGTGTTACGATAGCAAATGAATTTTCGCTATTTTCACACTAACGCTCCTCCCCGCCAATCAGGGAGGCAGGTCTTCAGACCTGTTTCCCGATTGGCCAAAGTGCCAGGGCATCCTATTGGATGCCTGGTGCTTAGGAGGGGTTGGAGGAGACATGAGGACGGACATCCCCGCCGCCATGGCTGCTCTGGTGGACTTAGGACTGGTGGTAAGCGCCGGACCACCTGGGTGTGGGGAGGTGCTGTCAGAGAGCCCTGAGTGGGGAGAATATCATCAGAGCTGCGAGCAGGGGGGGCGTCAGAGCAGCTAGTGGGGGGCCTTCAGAGCCGCAAGCGGGGAGGCTGTCAGAGCCACGAGGAGGGGTGTGCAGAGCCACCGGGGGAGGATTGCTGTACCCCGATAATGCCCAGCAGCCCCACCAGTGCCTGTCATATGCAGCCTGCCAGTGCCCATCATATGCAGCCTCACCAGTGCCCAGCAGTCCTACAAGTGCCTGTCATATGCAGCCGGCCAGTGCCCATCATATGCAGCCTCACCAGTGCCCAGCAGCCCCATCATATGCAGCTTTACCAGTGCCCGTCATATGCAGCCTGCCTGTGCCCGCATCAGTGGCGATCTCCATGTGTGATTAAATTGCCCGAACGGCAAGGAACAATGTCCCGCCCAATAGCGGTGTGCCCATAAGGGCGCACGGGCGCTGTCCCCTCTCTCCAGCCACCCCCTCTTGGACCAATGCATATCATGAATCTATCCATGGCCACCGCTGCTACCCCCTATTCAGGTGCCCGGCCCCTTTTTGGGCACCGGGCGTCTGAATTACAGCAGCGGGGGGTGTTTTTAAAGCACCTGATTAGAGCCTTAGGCTCTAGAAGGCGTCAAAAAAGGTGACCTGCGAGCGCCATGCTTGGCGCTCGCAGTTCACCTAGGTGTGTTAGAACAGCGAATTAATATTTGCTTTCCTAACACTGAACCGCCTCTCCGCCAATCAGGTACTCGGGTCTGTTCCCCATCACCTGATTGGCTAAAACGACAGGCGCTGTGATTGGACACCTATCAGGAGGAGAGGACGGGAGGAGAGGACGGGAGGAGACCCATGGAGGCCACCGCTCACCGCCGCCACTCACTGCCCCACCAAGACAGGGTAAGTGCCGGGCAGACGGCGAGCTGGCGAGGGGATAACAGTAGTGTTTAATGGGCACAGTGGCAGTGTTTGATGGGCACAGTGGCTGCATTTTATGGCACAGTGGCTGCAATTGATGGACACAGCGGCGGCAATTGATGGGCACAGTGGCTGCGTTTGATGGTCACAGTGATGGTCACAGTGGCTGTGTTTGATGGCAGAGTGGCTGCAATTGATGGGCACAGTGGCTGCCTTTGATGGGTACAGTGAGGCTGCAATTGATGTTTTTTTTCAGAATCTTTCAGTTTGTTTGCGCCCCCCTAAAAATTTTGAGCACTAGCCGCCACTGAGTTTAAGACATTTCTAAAATTTGATATGGGTTGATTGGCAGGTGCATTCATTCATCTTCTTTTGACTAGCATGTGACCTACTTCTAAAATGCATCAACCTGCTTTAAGCTGTTTTGCACTCCTGCTTACTACTAAGAGGAAGGAAACATTTCTGACATGAACAAAAAATTGACACAGGCCCTTAGGCTCTATATTTGCCCACATTGTTGCTTACTTGGTGCCAAGACATTAGGAATGATAAAAATGGAATTAGTTCTCCTCCTAAAGACTTAGTAAAGTCAAGAATGTTTCATGGAAGGCAGAAGGATTTTGAACAGCTGTACATGTAATGTATGATTTTATGGTCAACAACATTTATTAATTACAGGTACTTATATAGCGCTGTCAATTTATGCAGCACTTTACATAGATATTGAACATTCACAAGGAGCTTACAATCTAAGGTCCCTAACTTACATTCATGCATATACATATTAGGGCCAATTTAGACAGGATCCAATTTACCTTACCAGCATGTCTTTGGAGTGTGGGAGGAAACCCACGCAGGCACAGGGAGAACATGCAAACTCCAGGCAGGTAGTGTCGTGATTCACACCCGCAACCCAAGTGCTGCTAGGCAGAAGTGCTAACCACTTAGCCATTGTGTGCCCACTAAACACAATTGAAAATCACACAATTCAGGTTTGACTGTTGCAACAGTACCTACTTTAACCACTTGCCTACTGGGCACTTAACCCCCCTTCCTGCTCCCAAAAAAACAAAAAAGACTGAAAATTTAGAAAAAAAAATTGTTTGTTATAAAATTTGGAAAACAGGTAATTTTTCTCCTTTATTGATGGGTGCTGATGAGGCTGTACTGATGGGCACTGATAGGCTGCATTAATGGGCACTGATAGGTGCCACTGATAACCACTGGTGAGGCAGCACTGATGGGCACTGATAGGTGACACTGATGAGTGGCACTGATGGTTGGCACTGATGGTTAGCATTGATGGGTGGCACTAAAGGGCACTGATAGGTGGAACTGAAGGGCACTGATAATTGGCACTGATAGGTGGCACTGATGGGCATTGGCAGGTGACACTGATGGGCAGCACTTGATCAGTGGCACTGATGGAGGCACTGGTGGGCATTGATTGGCAGCACTGCTAGGCATTGGTAGGTAGAGATGTGGGCACTGGTAGGTGTCACGGTGGGCACTGGTAGGAGGCATTGGTGGGTACTGATAGGTGGCACTGGCAGGTGACACTGGTGGGCACAGATGAGGCAGCCATTGCTCTCTGTGTGAGGGACCAATGTAACTCTGACAGCATGTGGGAAAAAAAATGACTGATTACAGATCTTCTGTTTACATCCCGTGATCAGCTGTCATAGGCTTTCACGTGGTAAGGGGCTGCGATCGGCCCCATTCTCTGATCTGTGATCAGCCGAGTCTCATAGACTCATTGATCACAGGGCGCACCATGTGTGACCCACAGGGACGCGCAGACAATGCATGCTTGGGAGGACGTCTATAGACACCCTCCTGGCAATTAAGGCCCACACTGTAGTCATGTTTCGGTTGGCAAGATGTTAATATATGAGGTCCCACACAAAAACTGAGACTCCTTGTGGCTAATTTACTAAAACTGGAGCGTGCAAAACCTGGTGCAGCTGTGCATGGTAGCCAAGCAGCTTCTAACTTCAGCTTGTTCGAATTAAGCCTGGACATAAAAATCTGGAAGCTGATTGGTTTCTATGTACAGATGCACCAGATTTTGCACTCTCCTGTTTTAGAAAATCAACACCTTTGAAATGTACAAAATAAGAATATCAACAATGATCACCTTTAAAATAGTTCCCTTCTGAGTTGATACACATGCATATGATGCTGCCAATGTTCAAAAGCAATTCTGCAGATCATTTTCCCAAAGTCTCTCGGGGATCCCTGTTTTTGCTTTCACATCTTCTACCAACAAAAAAAATGGGTTCCGTTGAGTACCGATTTGATTTTTAGGAGGAAATAGAAGACACAGGGAGCCTGGTCTAGGGAATAAGGTGGATTCTCAAGCACAGTTATGTTCTTATTATCTAAAAACTGTTTTCACAAGAAACTGGATTTTAACTCGTTGTTCACTCTTGAACTTTAACGTTTTCTGCCTGAGGGCAAGAGGTCTATATGTGAACAGATGTCCGCTCAACTGAAGAAATCAAGTTGAGTGCCTTGTCTCACGGTGACAGGTTAGAACATGTCCTATAACAATATCTTTGTCTCTCCACTTCCACACTTGGGTCCCAAGCTATAGGGTTAGCCTCACTTTTTTGTGTTGGACCTCATATGATTTCTTTATTTATCAAGCGTTGATATACATGATCCTGCCAGGAGGCCTATTAAGAATATGGTATGATACAATAAAGATATACAAGAAAAACAAAAAATCCTTTAGAACTGAATAACAACGTTATTGACAAAGAATATACATATTCTCAACAGTGGCTCAATTTGGGCAGTGGGGGTAATCTCCCTTGCTCAATTTCTTGCAAGTACCTAAGCTGAGATGGCATCTAGCGCAAAGGGCATCTTCAACACAGCCATAAGAGTAGACCATCAGCTCAGTGTTGTGGGCCAGATGTAGAGAGGGAGAGTCATCTCAGTTCACCCAGAGTTCCCTTCACCTTTTAGCCCACCATAGTACATAAAGGCAGTTTCCATGATGTGACTCATTAGTATTCTGGTGCCAGTCAATATGTCTAAGCCAAGGAAAGTAAATCCCCCAGATGTCTTCTGCTTTAGTGACACTTTTAGATGTTAAAAGAGTCTAGAGCATAAGCCATGGCTATGTGCTATGCTCAGTGATGAGAAAATTCAAAGGAACAGGATGGAATTTTTTTCTAGAACAAATTAATTTATAACAGTATACATGATTTTCATTCTGGTTTTCATTCTGGAAAGTCCATTCCAAAACTGAATGTTAAAAGCAAAACATATTTTTCAACCCTATTCCTAAAATGTACTGAGAATTTTTGTACATATTTTTATTTGAAAACTCTAAAAGTGTATAACCATCTTTAGGGTTAGGTTCAGGATAAGGGTTATGTTTATTGGTAGGTTCAAAATAGGTTTAGGGGGTTACTTGAAGTTAAGTGTTTGGTTTAGGGGTTGGTGAAGGTTTGGGTTAGATATAAGGATAAGTTCAAGTTATTAGTTAAAGTGAAACTAAAGGATCGTTTTTTTATTTTTTTTAAATAACAAACATGTCATACTTACCTCCACTGTGCAGCTCGTTTTGCACAGACTGGCCCCGAACATCCATTTCTGGGGTCCCTTGGCGGCTCTTGTGGCTCCAACCCGCATTAAATAACCCCCTTGGAGAAGCGATCTCCCGAGGGGGTTACCTTGTGGGCGTGTTCCCGAGTCCAGCATTTGCCATCCATAGAGGCCGAGTGCAGGACTCGGCCCCACCCCCCGACGCCCGCATCATTGGATTTGATTGACAGCAGCGGGAGCCAATGGCTGTGCTTCTATCAATCTATCCAATCAAGAGCCGGGAACCCGTGGAGAGAAGGACGGCGGGGACGCGCCAACAGAAATTCGGGGCTCAGGAAAGTAAAACGGGGGGCTAGGGGGTCGGTGACTGTAAGGTGTTTTTTCATCATGATGAAATGCTACTTGAGCAGGCTTGCCCTCGAGCCGCTCTCCTGTGAATGGACATTGTCCATTCACACACAGAGTGGCTCAGCCCAGCCACCACCCCCTCCACTCTCTACTCATCTGCTCGCTGGCTTTGATTAACAGTAGCAGGGGCCTATGGCTCCTGCTGCTGTGTGAGCCAATGAGGAGTGAGAGAGGCAGGAGAGAGCTGATGCTCTCTTGCACATCGCTGGATTGAGATGGGGCTCAGGTAAGTCTAACGGAAGGCAGGGGGTGGGGGGAGCTGCACTCAGAAGGTTTTTTACCTTAATGCATACAATGCATTAGGGTAAAAAACCCTTCTGCATTTAGAACCACTTTAAAGGATAATTTACAGCTAGGTTTTGGTTAAGAGTTAGGTATACAGTTAGGTTTAGGAAAAGATTCATGTTAAGTTTTAAATCAAGGGATAAGTTAACGTTGTATTTTTAGGTGTGGTTATTTAGTTTATTTGTGAGCGATCATTTTATTTTGTGGTCTAGATGAAATTTGTGGCATAAAAATGAAACACACTGTCACTCCACTTTTATTCTGCCAAATTAAAACATATCAGAATGGTAATAAGATAATATAGGAAATAAATTAATTATTTTAGAGAACTTTTTTTTTTTTCTTTTTTGTACACGTACAGTCTCATAGCTTCTTGGCTTCATATTCTCTGGATCAAGTTTGAGGCCATTTGGAAGATAAGGACACTGGCACTGATAGGGCCTTATGGGGCGTACACACGGTCGGACTTTTCAGCTACAAAAGTCCGACAGCCTGTCCGACAGACTTTCGACGGACTTTCGACGGACTTGCGGCGGACTTTCTAACGAACAGACTTGCCTACACACGATCACACAAAAGTCCGTCGAATTCTTACGTGATGACGTACACCGGACTAAAATAAGGAAGTTGATAGCCAGTAGCCAATAGCTGCCCTAGCGTGGGTTTTTGTCCGTCAGACTAGCATACAGACGAGCGGATTTTTCGACCGGACTCGAGTCCGTCGGAAAGATTTGAAGCATGTTTCAAATCTAAAGTCCGTCGGATTTGAGGCTGAAAAAGTCAGTTGAAAGTCCGGAGAAGCCCACACACGATTGGATTACCAGCCAGCTTTAGTCCGTCAGCGTCCGTTGGACTTTTGTAGACGAAAAGTCCGACCGTGTGTACGCGGCATTAGCAATTGAGGCAGCCAGCTGCATTAAGATAAATCCTGAGATATAGAGTGGACTCCACTCAGAAAGTAAAGAGGATGTGCCCCTACATTTGTGGAAATGTACCTTTAAACCCTTTATGTCTCCTTTATGCCCAGAAATGTTTTACCAATGTAATTTCCTTGAGGCTATGAATTCACCAATGATGACTATTTGCCCGTTCTCTTTGTCATGGTTCAGTGCAACGTCCTGGCTCCATTCACAGCTTTTTCTTCAGGTTCATTCTATGTAAACCTTCAGTTCTGGACGAAGATTTTCTAGATTTTTAAGTTCCCGTCTTACTGTATGAGACATGTGGTGAGAGAAGAGACTAGAAGAGAGAAGGCAAGTGATCAGTAGATATTAGCGCCATTTTCTTACAAGAATGCCTTGCAGTCTCTAAAATGACTAGACAACAAAACTGTCATCTATCACAAAAAAAAAAAAAAAGAAAAAAAAAAAGGACACCAATGTGTGGCATCAGATTAGAATAGAAACAGTGGAAATTGCATCCACTCCATTGTGACCACAATACAACTTTAAAAGTCCATATGTAAAGTGAAATAATGTATATACTGTATATTTGCAGCTTAACAATCATTAGATGTGGTAAGGTCCCTGGTGACCTGGATAGTAACACACCTCTTGTATTAGGGTGCCTACATGCTGGATATATTAACGACAGAGAGTATTATTAATCTGGGGGAGGGGAATGTTAGATGCACTAGCAAATTTGGATACACTAACAAGTTGAAGCCAAACTCCAGCTAACACTTTTTAGGCAGCTACAGCAACAGCTTTTTTTCCTTTTAGGGCAAAGGTTGACAGCTCAGCAACCCCAGAGGTAACAAAAAATGTAAAAAATAAAACAAACCTGCACTTATATGTAAGTCAGCTAACAAAAAAAAAGTATATAAAAAACGAAAATTGAGCTGCTACAGTTCTTACACCATACTAGTATAATACATAAAACAAAGAAAATAAAGTGAAGCACTCCAAATAGTAAAATATCAACATGCTGAATATGTATAAATATATCCAAAATTACATAGTGGGGACGGAAAGTATTCAGACCCCCTTAAATTTTTCACTCTTTGTTATATTGCAGCCATTTGCTAATATCATTTAAGTTCATTTTTTTCCTCATTAATGTACACACAGCACCCCATATTGACAGAAAAACACAGAATTGTTGACATTTTTGCAGATTTATTAAAAAAGAAAAACTGAAATATCACATGGTCCTAAGTATTCAGACCCTTTGCTCAGTATTTAGTAGAAGCACCCTTTTGATCTAATACAGCCATGAGTCTTTTTGGGAAAGATGCAACAAGTTTTTCACACCTGGATTTGGGGATCCTCTGCCATTCCTCCTTGCAGATCCTCTCCAGTTCTGTCAGGTTGGGTGGTAAACGTTGGTGGACAGCCATTTTTAGGTCTCTCCAGAGATGCTCAATTGGGTTTAAGTCAGGGCTCTGGCTGGGCCATTCAAGAACAGTCACCAAGTTGTTGTGAAGCCACGCCTTCGTTATTTTAGCTGTGTGCTCAGGGTCATTGTCATGTTATGTAATAGCAGCGATCAGCGGCTTGTAGCGGGACTGCGATATTGTGGTGAACAATGTGACACTAACTGACACTTTTGACACTTTGCGGGAACCAGTGACACTAATACAGTGATCAGTGCTAAAAAATATGCACTGCACTAATGACACTGGTTGGGAAGGGGTTAAACATCTAGGGCGATCAAAAGGTTAAATGTGTGCCTAGCCAGTGTTTTGGTGTACTGTGTTTAGCTGCTTTTACTAGGGGAAGAAAATCTAGTACTACTCCGCTGACAGGACAGGGCTTTGCCTTGTTTACATAGGCAGAGCCCTGTCCTGTGTAAATTCATGATGATCGCCGTGTACTGGTGTTCTGTCAAAACAGCCAATTCATCAAGCTCTCCAATTATGTCACTTTTGGTTACTGTAAACCGTCAGTAATTGGAGATTTCGATGACTTGCTGTTTTGACACAACGCCGGCAACTGTATACCCTCCCGTACATGGTATTATGAGCGGATATTGTTAGTCCGCTCCGATACTAACCAACAAAATGGCTGCCTCCATGGCAGCAACAACTGTTTACTGGTTACCCGCTGTTGTGTAAAAACAGCAAAGTCTTTGTGTACCAGAGTATACACGCTTGCCAGTGTTGTGTCAAAACAGCAAGTCATTGAAATCTCCAATTACTGACGGGTTACAGTAACTGGAAATTGCGTAATTGGAGATCTTGATGAATTGGCTATTTTGGAGGGCTGCAGTGATGGTTGACTTTCTACAACTTCCTCCCATCTCCCGACTGCATCTCTGGAGCTCAGCCACAGGGATCTTTGGGTTTTTCTTTACCTCTCTCACCAAGGCTCTTCTCCCCCGATAGCTCAGTTTGGCCGGACGGCCAGCTCGAGGAAGGGTTCTGGTTGTCCCAAATGTCTTCCATTTAAGGATTATGGAGGCCACTGTACTCTTAGGAACCTTAAGTGCAACAGAAATTTTTTTGTAACCATGGCCAGATCTGTGCCTTGCTACAATTCTGTCTCTGAGCTCTTCAGGCAGTTCCTTTGACCTCATGATTCCCATTTGCTCTGACATGCACTGTGAGCTGTAAGTTCTTATATAGACAGGTGTGAGGCTTTCCTAATCAAGTCCAATCAGTATAATCAAACACAGCTGGACTCAAATGAAGGCGTAGAACCATCTCAAGGATGATCAGAAGAAATGGACAGCACTCATAAATATATGAGTGTCACAGCAAATGGTCTGAATACTTAGGACCATGTGATATTTCAGTTTTTCTTTTTTAATAAATCTGCAAAAATGTCAACAATTCTGTGTTTTTCTGTCAATATGGGGTGCTGTGTGTACATTGATGGGAAAAAAATGAACTTAAATGATTTTAGCAAATGGCTGCAATATAACAAAGAGTGAAAAATTTAAGGGGGTCTAAATACTTTCCATCCCCACTGTATATAGCAAATATATCAATAGTGCAAAATATACTGTATAGTGCTCTAAAGACTAACAAAAGTCCCATACACAATCCAGTTGGTAATGTGAGATCAATCAAAACTGTTTTGAAGTGCAGCAGCACCAGCATAAGTGTCCACTCTGTAGCCAAGTCCCATATACCACATTTAAATATTGTTCAATAAAAGCCCAAATCTTTTCAGTCCTATAATAGACATCAAACTTTTTAAAAAAGCCTGGACCAACAGTGTGCCCACCACCAGAGACCTCTATGAGTGTCTTCTTACCTTATCTTGTGGACCCCACTGGTAAATGGAAGTCAAAAGCGCTTCATATGCAAATAATGCCAGCCAGACTCCTGGTCCTTTAAATGTCTCCTCCAGCAGATATACCCATGCAAAAGCACAAAGGTGAAAGGCAAATAGTGTAGACCGCTAGATAATATTTATTGTAAATGAAAAAATGCCACTCACAATAGAATGGATAAAAAACGCATATAGAGACACAGGGTCATACACAAACCGAGCTTCAGCAAAATGGCATCCTTGTCCCACCCAGCGTGATGACATCACCGCCCGCTAGAGGTAACAACAGCAGGGACTGGGTGTGGGGTGGAGGTTGTTTGATGTTAGTTCACCTTTACATTTTTTCTTAAAAAGGGAACTCACAAAACTTTGTGGAAATAGGTGGTTAAGCTGAAATATGTTCACCTTTTCTAAATACCTAAATGGGCGCAAAGGAAAATTCAGTGGAAAGTTGTTCACTTTAAAGCAGAACTTCACCCAAAAGGGGACATTGCGCTTTTCCACCTCCTCCCCCTTCCTTTGCCACATTTGGAAACTTTTTTTTAATTTTGGGAATTAGGTACCTGGTTTTGACAGGTGCCTGCTCCTACTTTCACTTGGATCACCTAGGCTTGTATATGGGCAGTGGGAAGCTGGCTGTGAACTCGCAAGGAGCTATAGCCGGCTGCCCACACTAAAAATGCCGTTACTGGGGAGTTGAATACTGGTGAAGAACCGGCTCGGATGAGGATGACGCTGGATCCTTGGATAGGTAAGTGTCCTTTTATTAAAAGTCAGCAGCTACAGTATTTGCAGCTATAGACTTTTAATTTTTTGCTCCTAGGTGAAGATCCTCTTTAAGGTCACTGCCAAAAAATACAAAGACACTGGAAAAGTGATTTAACCCCTTCATATGGTAAGGTAAATATGTTTTTACTGCAAGGGTTGCTGAAAAAAACCTGGGGGTGTTTCTTAAGTCATTAAATATAAATACCAATAATATTTAAAAGTAATACCATTGTTTATAGATGATCCAGGGAGCACCCAATTGCCTTTGGGAAGTAAGGAAGGAATTTTTGGTTAAAGCAATAAGATTATGGGAGACATTTTGCAATTCTGTCTTCAATAAAGAAAGCAGAAGAGAGGAGAAATAGAGAGGTAAAATAGGGGACACGTCTGTAAAGCAGCACAACACTAAATATCATAGTGTGAGTTGAGCAAGTCACCAGTACTCAAGACTTTCTTCATCATGCTAGAAGAGTCAAGCAATGATAGCACTTCAGATGCATAATCACCCCCATCCCCTTGCACAACAGGGAACCTGAGAAACCATACTGACAGCAGAATAGAAGATCCATGCCAAAACCCTTATGCCAAGGCTGAATACATCTCCATTCTGGGTTTCTAGGCTTTCTTCCTTGCGCTATAACAGCTAAGCAATGATGCAAACAAAAATGGTTGCACTTCGTTGACACCACCGGCATTCATCTGTGAATGGCTATAGAGAAGAGAGAAGTGGCCTTCAGGCTGGGTTGTGTCTGCTGCCTTTGTTGGCTGAATCTACTGAAGGTCCTAGGTGTAATCCTAGACTCTGAACTCTCCTTTTGACCCCACATCCAATCACTGTCCAAAGCTTGCCATCTCAACATCTCCAAAATACTCCCCTTCAAAACCAATGACACCAAAAAGTTTCTAATCCACTCCCTGGTCATCTCTTGCCTCGACTACTGCAACTTCCTCCTCATTGGCTTACCTTTAAATGGGTTATCCTCTCTTCAGACCATCATGAATGCTGCTGCCAGTCTCATCTGCCTTACAAACCGCTTGGCATCTGTTACCCCTTTCTGCCAATCCCTCCTCTGGCTTCTGCTCACCCAACAAATTAAATTCAAGATACTAACAATAACTTACAAAGCCATCCACAACTTGGCCCCCAGCTATATCACTAACCTAGTCTCAAAATATCAATCAAATTGTTCTCTTTGTTCCTCCCAAGACCTCCTACTCTCTTGTCACCTCTTCCCATGCTCACCTCCAGGATTTTTCCAGAGCCTCTCTTATCCACTTCTGGACCGCCGCAGGCCAATATACATCCTAACTTTGAAGAGGGATATCTTTGTTATGGCAGCAGTTAGCAGCCACTTTTTCGGTGGGCGGTCCGGTTTCCGATAATAGTGCAGCGAATCTCTTTTATCGGTGGTGGGAGAGGGCCCCCCGCCTCCTGTCACTCTCCGGTGCTGTCGGCAGCAGTGGAGGCAATCAGATCCTTCTTCCTACTAGGCATGGAGACGAGTGAGGGGAAGATGGCCCCCACCCGTCTCCATACCATTGCAGGGCGGAAGCGATGTCAAAATGTCACTTCCCATAGCTCTTAAAGGGCCATTTTTTATTGCATTTTAGTGTAAATATGAGATATGAGGTCTTTTTGACCCCAGATCACATACTTAAGAGGTCCTGTCATGCTTTTTTTCTATTACAAGGGATATTTACATTCCTTGTAATAGGAACAAAAGTGACACATTTTTTTTTTAAAGAACAGTGTAAAAATAAAAAATAGAAGGTAAAATAAATATGAAAAATATAAATACATTTTAAATGTGCCCTGGCCTGCCGAGCTCGCGTGCAGAAGCAAATGCATATGTGAGTAGCGCCCGCATATGAAAACGGTGTTCAAACCACACACGTGAGGTATCGCCCCAATTGGAAGAGCAAGAGCAATAATTCTAGCCCTAGACCTCCTCTGTAACTCAAAACAAGCAATCTATAGAATTTTTTAAAAAGTCCCCTATGGAGATTTTTCAGGGTGAAAGTTTGTCACCATTCCACGAGTGGGTGCAATTTTGAAGCTTGACATGTTGGGTATCAATTTACTCGGCGTAACATTATCTTTCACAAAATAAAAAAAATTGGGCTAACTTTACTGTTGTCTTATTTTTTAAATCAAAAAAGTGTACTTTTTCCAAAAAAAGTGCGCTTGTAAGACCACTGCACAAATACGGGGTGACAGAAAGTATTGCAACAACCGATATTTTATTCTTTAGGGTGTTAGAAAAAAAATGTATAATGTTTGGGAGTTCTAAGTAATTTTCTAGCAAAAAAACCCTGTTTTTAACTAGGGATGAGCTTTGGCTGTTCGCAAGTTCGCCGAACAGCGAATAATTTGGTGTGTTTGCGGCAAATTCTAAAGCTGCGGAACACCCTTTGGGGACCTGGGTCCTGCCCCAGGGGACATGGGACATGGATCAATGCAAAAAAAAGTTTTAAAAACGGCGTTTTTTCGGGAGCAGTGATTTTAATAATGCTTAAAGTGAAACAATAAAAGTGTAATATTCCTATAAATTTCGTACCTGGGGGCTTTCTATAGTATGCCTGTAAAGAGGCGCATGTTTCCCGTGTTTAAAACAGTCTAACAGCAAAATGACATTTCAAAGGAAAAAAAGTCATTTAAAAGTACTCGCGGCTATATGAATTGTCAGTCCGACAATACACATATAAGTTCATTGATAAAAACGACATGGTATTTCCCCACAGGGGAACCCCGAACCAAAATTTTTTAAAAAATGGTGTGGGGGTCCCCCTAAATTCCATGCCAGGCCCTTCAGGTCTGGTATGGATATTAAAGGGAACCCTGCGCCAAAATTAAAAAAAAAAAAAGGTGTGGGGGTCCCCCTCAAAATGCATACCAGACCCTTCAGGCCTGGTATGCATTTTAAGGGGAACCCCGAACCAAAATTTAAAAAAAAATGGCGTGGGGTCCCCCCAAAAATCCATACCAGACCCTTATCCGAGCACGCAACCTGGCAAGCCCCAGGAAAAGAGGGGGGACGAGAGAGCACCCCTCCGAACCGTACTAGGCCACATGCCCTCAACATTGGGAGGGTGCTTTGGGGTCCCCCAAAGCACCTTGTCCGCATGTTGATGAGGACAAGGGCCTCATCCCCACAACCCTTGCCCGGTGGTTGTGGGGGTCTGCGGGCGGGGGGCTTATCGAAATCTGGAAGCTCCCTTTAACAAGGGGACCCCCAGATCCCGGACCCCCCCCCCTGTGTGAAATGGTAAGGGGGTACTGTACCCCTACCATTTCACAAAAAAAGTGTCAAAAATGTTAAAAATGACAAGAGACAGTTTTTGACAATTCCTTTATTTAAATGCTTCTTCTATCTAACTGTATTTCATGCTTGCCCACCCCCATCCCCTTGCCTAATAGGAAATCTGAGGCACCATATTGAAGAGCAAACTAGTGGAGGCATGCCAAAGCTCATACCAGCACTAAGTAGATCCCAACCCTATTGCTTTCCTGTTGTCAGTATGCTCTGCGGTGTTTTTGTACACCATGCAGTCTTTACCCTGAGCTCCATGCTAGACTTTGTTACATATGTCCAGTGGTCAAGAAAGGACCTTCTGGTCCTTTGTGGGCCTTAGGGGCCCGAGGCACACTGCCTACAAGTGTTCAACTAGAAATTCAGTCCTGTATGCAAATTTAAAAGAAGGACCGCAGACACTTCATAATAGAGATATGAAGGATATATAACTATTTATATTATTGTCATCACAGCATATTTTTCCACCAATATAAAAAGTTTAATAAAAAAAAGGTGAGGCCTTGGTGAACAAAAATTAGGAGCTGCTGATATAGTCTAGCAGTATATATAAAAACCTGGGAATAGGTGGGAATTAAAGAACATCTGAGATGAATAAGAATAACAATGAGGTGGAAGATATCTACATAAAACATCTGATAATTCTGCCCTTGATCTCCCAGCCTGCCTTTGTAATTGATACATACCGAATTTCTCTCAGGCTAGATGTGTTCACAATAAGATCCCGGATATAACCAGAAGCATTATCAGAAATTCCATTACGACCCAGATCCAGGTGTGTTAGGTTCCTGTTGTTACTCAGCGACACCAGTAATGGTGCATGTTCATCTGTCAGCCCAATTTCATACATACTGTGAAACAGAAGCAAAAGCACCTCTCAATATAAACCTAAGAGCCAGTAAACTTATGAATTATTTTTCAGTAAGCAGTCTTTAAAGCACACCTCATTCAAACCACTTCCTGTGAGCCCAGGCTGTGAATGACATATGACCTTTGATGCATCATTTCACAACCTGGGCTCACAATGGAAAGATCCATACCCCCTTGTTCACTTGTCATTACTTGCGCGTTGGTCTACTCAGCATTTCCTTTTTAGCCCAGGCTGCTTGCTGATGTACCCTCAGGAGTAGTGCTTAAAGCAAAGCTCCACCCAAAAGCGGAGCTCCACCCACTCCTGTTTGTAAAATGGAGCTTTTATGGAGGGGGTGAGAGAGTACCGGGATTTTGACAGGTACCCACTCCGCCAATTGAAAGTGGAAGTTCTCCTCCCCCCTTCCCCCCACAGTCTTCTGCGACAGTAGGACCATTCACAATGCGCAGCTTGCAACTTCACAGCTGGGTGCCCATAGTTAAAATGCCAGCGTGAGATGGCGGACAGGAGGAAAATTGGGTGTGGCTCCCCGTGTGTGTGCCTGGATAGGAGGAGCGGCTGCATACACAGTAGAAGAGTCCATCTCTTTATTTTTCTCCTACAGTCTCTGAATTCCTGCTCCTCCTTCTCTCCCTCCCATGGGCATTCAGAGGCTGTAGGAGAAATATAAAGAGATGGATTCTTCTACTGTGTATGCAGCCACTCCTCCTATTAAGCTTCTTTTTACTGCCCCCTAGTGCTCTCAACCCCTGTGCTCTCAGGCTCCCACCATGCTCTGAGGTGCCCCCCTGCTCTCAGACTCCCCAAGTGCTCTCCGAGCTCTCCCAGTGCTCTATGGCCCCCCCAGTGATCTCCAACTCCCCCCATGCTCTCCAGCCCCCGTGCTCTCCTGCCCCTTCCTGTGCTCTCATGCTCCCCGTGTTCTTAGGCTCCCCCCTGTGCTCTTAGGCTCCCCCACTGCTCTCCAGCCCCCCCAGTGCTCTCATGGCCCACCCCAGTGCTCTCTGGACCAACCCAGTGCTTTCCGGGCCCCCCAAGTGATCTCCAACTCCCCCTATGCTCTCCAGCCCTCCCGTGCTCATCCAGGCCCTCCCAGTGTTCTCAGACCCCCCTGTGCTCATCGCCCCCCTGTGCTCTCTGGACCCCCAGTGCTCTCCAGCCCCTCCCAGTGCTCTTAGGCCCCCCTGTACTCTCCGCCCCTGTGCTCTTTGCCTCCCATGCTCTTAAGCCCCCCGTGTTCTCTGCCCATGCTTGTGCTCTCCAGCCTCCTGTGGTCCCCGCCCCCTCAGTGCTCTCCGACCCCCTCTAGTGCTCTCCAGCCCCCCCTGTGCTCTCCAGGCCCTCCCAGTGTTCTCAGACCCCCCTGTGCTCATCGCCCCCTGTGCTCTCTGGCCCCCCCAGTGCTCTCCAGCCCCTCCCAGTGCTCTTAGGCCCCCCTGTACTCTCCGCCCCCCTGTGCTCTTCACCTCCCATGCTCTTAAGCCCCCCATGTTCTCTGCCCATGCTTGTGCTCTCCAGCATCCTGTGGTCCCCGCCCCCTCAGTGCTCTCCGACCCCCTCTAGTGCTCTCCAGCCCCCCTGTGCTCTCCAGCTCCCCCTAGTGCTCTCCACCACTCTGTGCTCTTCACCCTCCTGTGCTCTTTGGCCCCCCTAGTCTCCCCCCATGCTCTCCGTGCCTCCTGTTAATATGTCATGGGCTGCTCAGTCTAAAATGTCCGGGCCTATTTTTTGTCCCAGTCCAGGCTTGGCCAGCAGCTACAGTTTTTGTAGCTGCTGACTTTGAATTTTTACAAAGGAGACTGGAGCTCCTCCTTTACCCCATGACCTTTTTGTGGGAAGATTGCCAACATGCAACAAATAATAAATCATGGATTCAGTTAGTCCTTTACTCACAGTAATTCCTCTATCCTGCTTGTTTCCACAGCTGTCACCAGATCAGTGAAATGAGGTCCAGCAAGATTGTTTTGAGATAGGTCAAATTTCCTCAGGGTTTGATTATTACTTATTCCAGATGCCAGGTGGATACAGGAACTGTCTGTCAATTTGCTATACTGCAAACTGTAGAAAGCAGTAAAGCATTATCAGAATTTGTTTTTTAAATCATGTATACTCATGTACTATATATATATATATATATATATATATATATATATAGATAGATAGATAGATAGATAGATAGATAGATAGATAGATAGAGAGAGAGAGAGAGAGAGAGAGAGAGAGAGAGAGAGAGAGAGAGAGATATTTATATCTATATATATCTATAGATATATAGATATATATACAGTGTCTTGAAAAAGTATTCATACCACTTGAAATTCTCCACACTTTATCACGTTGCAACCAAAAATGTAAATGTATTTTATTGGGATTTTATGTGATAGACTAACACAAAGTGGCACAAATAAATATGTGCAAAGTATGGCATGCATTTGTATTCAGCCCCCCTGAGCCAATACTTTGTAAAACCACCCTTTGCTGTAATTACAGCTGCAAGTCTTTTTGGGGATGTCTCTATCAGCTTTGCACATCTAGAGAATTACATTTTTGCCCATTCTTCTTTGCAAATTATGAAAAAAGAAAAGTGTGTGAGTGTGGCGCTGTCCCAGGGTTGTAAAAGAAATGTCTGCATATATGCAATTATATCCAAAGTGTCATGTGTGTATTCCTTTAAGTGAAATAAGTATGGCAGTTATTACCACTCCTGTGGGTTAAAGTGACTGGTGATTTAAACATAAGAGGCATAATGAGTGCAATAAATCGCATCCAAGGTGTCTAGTGCTATATTCCCTCAAATGAAAAACAGTATTAGCCGCTGCCAAAAGCATGAAATGGTCTGTGTCTAAACACTAAAAAACACAAAGTTGCAATAAATACATCACACGTGACATGCAAAAAATTTCTAAAGTGTCTGGTGCTAAATATATAAATATTAAAATATTGTTCTACAAACGTTGCACATAACAACGTGACAAGTGCCCTATAAAGAGGTCACTCTGAGAAATACTAAACACACGTGTCATGCAAATGGTTCTATGATAATAAACAGTTCATAGGGTATGTGCCCAGTGCACTATAAGTGAAAAAAGGCGTCCGTTGTAGGATTCCTCAAAGCACACAACAGGTGTTAATCCAGTGCTGGTGTCTCGCGTTGTGATTGTGCAGAGACTCACCAGCTGTATATCCCCTGCAGGGGTAACGAGTAGTCACAGTATGTGCCACTGTACAGCAGTACTTGGCAAGACCAGGACCAGGATGGTATCATAAGGACATAAGAAGAAAGGATTCCATAGTGTGAAACCGTTTAAAAACTATTTATTTGGTCAGATAAAAAGGGTACTCACATTGTAGTAGAAAAAATGAGCGGTGTACAATGCTTACAAAAATGTTCCTAAGCTTTAGCTCTGCAGGGAGATGTCAGCAAGGCGTTCAGTCAAAGGCCACGCCCTACGTACGTTTAGTTACACGGACTTCTACGGGAGCGTGGTCCCTGCATCGTCTCCCCTATCTTTATATGCTGTGCGGTCCTTAGTGCATCTGCATTTCAGCGGTCATATTTGGTGTGTGTTTGTGTTCCAGCGGTCATGTTTTTGTGTGTCGGTGGCCATTTTCCCTGGGACAATGCAGACCGAAGCCCGCATCCCCATGGCAGCAGCCATGTTTTTGTGTGTCGGCGGCCATTTTCCCTGGGACAATGCAGACTGAAGCCCGCAGTCCCAATGAAGTGATTAAATCCCTGTGGAACGGCCTAATACAGCGCTAATTACCTTACTGATATATGGGTCCATTGCATGTGTGTCACAGTAGTAACTATTACGTTATTATGCACAATTCTACCGCACAGAATATATGGTATGTAGTAAATGGTTTGCCCTTACTTAGGAAACCTAGACAATAGTGATATAGACAACAATAATATCCAACAGAATATACTAAACCATATTAAGATTAAAATATTAAAATTGTGGTTCTTCAAAATTTATGAAATGACATATAACCTAGCAATACGATATACAAACAGGTAAATTGTTATATTTAAAATGCTAAAAATGCTAAAAATGTTATAAATATTTTATTATGAAGATATATGTAAAAATAAAAATATGTTTAAAAATATGTAAAAAAGCGAGGCAAGAAAATCATGTACCAGTTATATAAGGCAGATAGTAGGTGTATATTAGAATACTAAAAGTATTTTGAATAACTTGTTAGCCAATAAGGGGAGCATTGTCATCAAAGAGAGGAACATTATCATTAGAAAAGAGAGAAGGAGCGTTTATCATCAGAAAAGAGGGGTTTTTTATATATAAAAGGCGCTCAGTAATTGGTAAGAAAGCAACTGAGATCCACATCTATGTTCATTCCAGACGGTTGAAGTGTATCCAGCTGGAAGATCCATCTGGTTTCATTTTGTGACACCTTTGTTTTCTTGTTGTCACCCCTCCAGTGTCCCTTGATTTTGTCAATTCCATAAAAAAGCATACCACTGGGGTCCCTATTGTGATGATCTCTAAAATGTCTGGATACGCTATGTTTTTTAAAACCGTTCTTTATGTTTGTGACGTGTTCTCTAATTCTAATGTGCAGTTTTCTGGTAGTGCGTCCCACATACTGTTTACGGCACGGGCATTCTAGTACATACGTAACGTGTGTATTGTTACACGTTATTAGGTCCCTAATTGTATACTCTTTGCCGTTTGTTGTGGACTTGAACTTCATAATTTTTTTGTTTGTTTTTTTGGTTTCTCTACACGGTAGACATTTTCCACATTTGTAAAAGCCTTTTAAATTATTGCCTATTTTAATTTGTTTTGGGGGATCAAGTGCATTATGCACTAGTTTATTTCTAAGGGTTGCAGCCATAGATTTAGGAATATACTTCCCACCTAGGCTTCTAATTACACCCATTAGCGCGGACTCCCTATTTCTTTTGTTACATTCTTTGCAAATTAGCTCAAGCTTTGTCAGATTGGATGGAGAGCGTCTGTTAACAGCAATTTTCAAGTCTTGCCACAGATTCTCAATTGAATTTAGGTCTGGACTTTGACTGGGCCATTCTAACACATGCATATGCTTTGATCTAAACCATTCCATTGTAGCTCTGGCTGTATGTTTAGGGTCGTTGTCCTGCTGGAAGGACACAAGTCTTTTGCAGACTCTAATGCCCTGTACATACGATAGGATTTTCCGAAACAAAATCCATAGTTTTTTTCCGACGGATGTAGGCTCAAACTTGTCTTGCATACACACGATCACACAAAGTTGGTCGGACATTCCGAACGTCAAGAACACGGTGACGTACAATACGTACGACGAGCCGAGAAAAATGAAGTTCTATAGCCAGTGCGGCTCTTCTGCTTGATTCTGAGCATGCGTGGAACTTTGTGCGTCGGAGTTGTGTACACACGATCAGAACTTCCAACAACGGATTTTCTTGTCGGAAAATTTGAGATCCAGATCTCAAATTTTGTGTGACGGAAATTCCTATGGAAAATGTGTGATGGAGCCTACACACGGTCAGAATTTCCGACAACAAGGTCCCTTTGAACATTTTCCATAGGAAAATCGGACCATGTGTACGGGGCATTACAGTTTTTCTTTTAAGATTGCCCTGTATTTGGCTCCATCCATCTTCCCATCAACTCTGACCAGTTTCCCTGTCTCTGCTGAAGAAAAGCATCCCCACAACATGATGCTGTCCCCACCATGTTTCACAGTGGGAATAGTGTGTTAAGGATGATGTGCAGTGTTCATTTTCCACCACACATAGCGTTTTGCTTTCAAGTTTAAAAGTTAAATTTTGGTCTCATCTGACCAGAGCACCTTCTTCCATATGTTTGCTGTGTCCCCCACATGGCTTCTCGCAAACTGCAAATGGGACTTCTTATGGCTTTCTTTCAACAATGGCTTTCTTCTTGCCACTCTTCCATAAAGGCCAGATTTGTGGAGTGCACAACTAATAGTTATCCTGTGGACAGATTCTCCATCCTAAGCTGTGGATCTCTGCAGTTCCTCCAGAGTTACCATGGGCTCTTGGCTGCTTCTCTGATTATTGCTCTCCTTGCCCAGCCTGTCAGTTTAGGTGGATGCCCATGTCTTGGTACATTTGCAGTTGTGCCATACTCTTTCCATTTTTGGATTCTGGATTGAACAGTGCCCCCTGAGATGTTCAAAGTTTGGGATTTTTTTTTATAACCTAACCCTGCTTTAAACTTCTCCACAACTTTATTCCTGACTTGTCTGGTGTGTTCCTTGGCCTTCATAATGCTGTTTGTTCACTAAGGTCCTCTAACAAACCTCTGAGGGCTTCACAGAGCAGCTGTATTGATACTGAGAGTAAATTACACACAGGTGGACTCTATTTACTAATTAGGTGACTTCTGAAGGCAATTGGTTCCACTATATTGTAGTTAGGGGTATTAGAGTAAAGGGGGCTGAATACAAATGCACGCCACACTTTTCACATATTTATTTGAAAAAAGAATTGAAAACCATTTATCATTTTCCTTCCACTTCACAATTATGTGCCAGTTTGTGTTGGTCTATAACATAAAATCCCAATAAAATACATTTACCTTTTTGGTTGTAACATGTCAATCGAGCTCCACGTTGTCGGGCAGTGAGTACAGGACCCACTAGAGGATGTCAGGCCCTCAGGCCACCCTCTTGAAGTCTGTTTCTGAATGTTTGGTCAGAGACATTCACACCAGTGGCCTGCTGGAGGTCATTTTGTAGGGCTCTGGCAGTGCTCATTCTGTTCCTCCTTGCACAAAGGAGCAGATACCGGTCCTGTTGATGGGTTAAGGACCTTCTACGCCCCCTGTCCAGCTCTCCTAGAGTAACTACTTGTCTCCTGGAATGTCCTCCATGCTCTTGAGACTGTGCTGGGAGACACAGCAAACCTTCTGGCAATGGCATGTATTAATGTGCCATCCTGTAGGAGTTGGACTGCCTGTGCAACCTCTATAGGGTCCAGGTATCGCCTCATGCTACCATTGGTGACACTGACCTTAGCCAAATGCAAAACTAGTTAAAAACAGTCAGAAAAGATGAGTAGTAAAACAAATGTCAGTGGCCTCCACCTGTAAAACCATTCCTGTTTTGGAGGTTGTCTCATTGTTTCCCATGTAATGCACCTGTTGTTCATTTCATTAATGTTAAAGCTGCTGAAACTGATTAACAACCCCCTCTGTTACTTAACTGACCAGATTAATATCCAGGGAGTTTAACTGACTTGACTATTTTACTTTAAAAATTAAGCTATCTTAAAAAAAAAACACTCATGTTCCTTAACCACTTGACCTTTACTCCTCTTAATGACCAGCCCATTTTTTGCAACACTGCACTGCATTACTTTAACTGACAATTGTGCAGTTGGGCAATGCTGCACATAAATTAAATTTATGTCATTTTTTCCCCACAAATAGAGCTTACTTTTGGTGGTATTTGATCGCCGCTGGATTTTTTATTTTTTGTGCTGTAATTAAAACAATTTCGACAATTTTGAAAAAAAATAATTTTTTTTTACATTCTGCTATAAAACATATCCAATAAAAACATTAAAAAAAAATCAAATTTCATCATAAATTTAAGCCAATATGTATTCTGCTACATATTTTTGGTAAAAAAAATCCAATAAGAGTATATTGATTGGTTTTGCGTAAAAGTTATAGCATCTAAAACTATGATATACTGTATATACAGGAATTTTTACTTATTAATTTTTTTTATATATTAAATCGGCTTGTTGGTTGTCCCCTGAAGTACCAGGTAGTGAAATAACATATAGTGATATATTTTAAGTTAATACACAAATAATGGTGATTTAAGGTTTTAAGGATGTAAGTGGTGTTGCGCAATTCCTCTGTTGCTTCAGTGTAAAATCAACATACGACCTTCATACCATATATTCAATGGTTAAAAGTGATAAATAATATAAATCAACACATTCTGTGCAAAAATAATAAACCAAAGCATGTGAATAGTTCAATAAACTAGTAAGTGTCCAAGTGATCTATTCCTATATAGTGTTTAGTTCTTCTTTGTTGAAATCCAAAAACTGCTGTGCTTTCACCAATCACCTCAGTGCTCATAGAACTCTCACCTCATAGTCACACATAGAGGATCAGGTTTTAATATGGGACTGGTAATCCTTCCTTGGAATATCCCTCTCCTTATCTCCTCTAGAATGGTTCCAAGATACACTTCCACTGCACAGCTCTCTTCTTCAGTTCTTACGACGTGCGCCCAGACGCACCAACCTTTTTATACTGCGATATTGCGGCAGACATTCTGACATTGACACTTTTGACACTTTGTGAGAACCAGTGACATTAATACAGTGATCAGTGCTAAAAACATGCACTGTTACTGTATAAATGACATTGGATGGGAAGAGGTTAACATCAGGGCGATCAAAGGGTTATATGTGTGCCTAACCAGTGTTTTTGTGTACACAGTGTGCTGCTTTTTCTGGAGAGTGTGCTGCTTTTTTTCCCCTACTTTGCAGGGAAACAAAATCCAGCACATCCCCACTGACAGGACAGAGCTCTGCATTGTTTACATATGCAGGGCTTCGTCCAGCCTGTCTCCTCACCAATCAGCAGGTGTCAGCTACCATTTATTGGCTGGCACCTGCTGATCAGCTTCTGTGGAAGTACAGAATCATGTATATATGTGGCTCCGCACAGAACGGCCACACTGTAGCAATAAATCTGCTATAGGGTGGTCTGCAAGTGGTTAACTGGACGTTTGTGTACTGACATACGTATGCTACTATGAACCATGCTACAGCCTTCAGTTAACATTGTTATGCCTGATGGGATGTACTTGTACCATTCTATACATTGTGATAAAATGTACCTTTTACTTTTAATAACAATTACTTATTTAAAGAAATAAAATAGTTGTTATACTTACTGTAACTCCTCTATCCGGCTTGTTTGTAAAGCCTCCATCAGGTCCCTCAAGTGGGGACCCTCCAGATTGTTACCGGATAGGTGGAGTTTCCTCAGTGTCTTGTTATTTCTTATTCCACAAGCCAGGTAGACATAGGACTGGTCCGTCAGGTTATTACTTCTCAAACTATAAAAAAAACAAAGAGATGTAGAAAAGATTTAAAACAGTAACCCATACCTAAAATGTATTTTATTAAAGCTGAACTTCAGGCATATATACAAAAAAAGTTATGCAACCTGCCAAGCATTGATTGAAGTATCATATACAGCATGGGTTGTCCCTCTAGTGCTCAGCCTGGTCACCAACTTATCATCTCCTGAATGCAGAGCAAGCAAAGACCACAGCAGAGAGCAAGGGGTCATAGGATATTTGGTCCGAGTAGCCAGGATTTGCATCGGAGCCAGACTGCTGCAGACTACATGTTCCAGTCAACTGGGAGAGAGAGAGAAGAATGCTGGGTGAGGACATAAATATCCTGGTCCATGGAGAAGTCTTTCTCTTGGGACCATGACCTTCAACTGCGTCCAGGGGCTGCAGCCTATGTGGCGTGGAGAGTCTTCAGCGAGTAAGAGAGCAGATCCACCTTTGTAAGCTCCCTGTCGGTCGAGTGACTGTCGGAGGTCACTCTCATTTTCACCAGTACAGTTATATTAGAATCCAAGCATCGCTAGGTAAATGGCCAGGCACCCTTCACTGGTTGTAGCTTCTTCAGGAGCCTGTTCTAGGACATCCTATTCCCTTGAGCCTTGGTATCCTCAGGATTGGTGGGCGGGCAGAAGTCCACCCTGTGTACACCCCACAAAGACACTGCATGCAGACACCTTTATCCCATCCATTTACATTATTGCCTCAAAAAGGAAACACTTTGCACATGCTATTTTCTGTTGCTGGTCGTCATTGCACAGCAAGCCTTCTGGGCCCTTGTTGAACTTGCTGAAAACACTGAACATCTACATGTCAAGTACTCCTCCACTCTTCTCTTCTCCCTCCACTTAAATGACTCTATGCACAATATCTACACACTTTAAGAGGAACTCTGCTCCGAAATTAAGTATTGCATTTCTTGTAACTTGTTTTATTATTGTGCGGTAAAGTTTGTTGGGCCCTTGGCACCAGGATTTGAAGGGAGCAGTCTGACATAAAAGGTAATTTGCTTCCCTTTTATACCTGGGGTCATAGGTTCTTTCAGGGCCTACTGCTTACTATTGTTTGGCTTATTGTGATTTTCTTTGCATTGCATACCATTTGCATATTTAAGTTTAACACTGAAAGATATCTGCCTAAGTCATTCTTGTCTCATCTGCTTCAGAAATCTTAAGTAAAATACTTGTTTACTTTGCTATAGTCTGGTGTCTGTGTAATTGCATTATCACTTTGAAATACACTATATTACCAAAAGTATTAGGACACCTGCATTTACATGAACTTTAAGTGCAGGTCAGTGATGTTCCTCCACCCCAAGCTCACTCATTCATGTCTTTAAGCACCTTGTTTGTGCATTGGTATGCAGTCATGTTAGAACAGGAAGGGGCCATCCCCAAACTGTTCCCACAAAGTTGGGAGCATGAACTTACCCAAAATGTCTTTGTATGCTGATGCCTTAAGAGTTCCCTTCACTGGAACTAAGGGGCCAAGCCCAACCCCTGAAAAACAACCCCGCACCATAATCTCCCCTCCACCAAATGATTTGGACCAGTGCACAAAGCAAGGTCCATAAAGACATGGATGAGCAAATTTGGGGTAGAGGAACTTGACTGGCTTGCACAGGGTCCTGACCTCAACCCGATAGAACATCTTTGGGATGAACTAGAGCGCAGACTGTGAGCCAGGCCTTCTCGTCCTACATCAGTGCCTGACCTCACAAATTCGCTTCTGGAAGAATGGTCCCATAGACACATACCTAAACCTTGTAGACAGCCTTCCCAGAAGTGTTGAAGCTGTTATAGCTGCAAAGGGTGGGCCAACTCAATATTGAACCCTACGGACTAAGACTTGGATGCCATTAAAGTTCATGTGCCTGTAAAGGCAGGTGTCCCAATGCTTTTGGTACAATAGTGTATTTCAAAGTGAGAATGCAATTACATAGACACCAAACTAAACAAGTATTTTATTTAAGATTCCTGAAGCAGATGAGAACAAGAATGACTTAGGCAAATATCTTTCAGTGTTAAACTTAAATATGCAAAGGGCCTGCAATGCAAAGAAAATCACAATAAGCCAAACAATAGTAACCAGTAGGTCCCGAAAGAACCTATGACCCCAGGTATAAAAGTAAAGTTATAGCTGCAAAGGGTGGACCAACTCAATAGTGAACCCTGCAGACTAAGACTGGGATGCCATTAAAGTTCATGTGCATGTAAAGGCAGGCATCCCATTACTTTTGGTAAAATAGTGTATGTCCGAACCCAGGGTGTCAGAGGTGTCAGGAGGCTTGCAAGGTCAGGGCAACCTTTGGGGTCAGTCATCTTCCAGTGGCCCTCATGGGGGGGTGGCACTACATTTATATTATATAATTGATTTAGTCATTCTCGTTACACTTACAGTAATTCTTCTATCTGGCTGGTTTGTACAGATGTCATCAGGTGACAGAAATCAGGACCCTCCAGACTGTTCACAGATAAATCAAGTTTTCTCATGGTCTGGTTATTTTGTATTCCAGATGCCAGGTGGGTACAGGAACTGCTTGTCAGATTATTACGATACAGGCTATAGAAGAAAAGAAGATGTTAAAGTGTTTGTGCAATTAGAACCTCTATATTTGTAAAAAGTCTCATGATACCATCAGAGCAAAATTCAAGAGTCTAAAATCTTTTAGTATACAATATGTTTTGGGGGCACCAACACTCACTATTCGTAAATGTTGGTGAACCATCACTACCCCTTAATGAATGTCAGTGAACAGTATCAGCCAACATGCAACAAGGAATGTCGATGCCCTTGATATGCATTAGCTCTTTGGTCTGGTGAAGCTTATATTGCTCTTCAGAGATCAACACTAGGGATGAGCCCAATGTTCGAGTTGAACTTAAGCGCGGTGTTCGCGGCAAATTCGAAAGCTGCCAGAACACCGTTAAAGTCTATGGGACACTAACATGAAAAAATCAAAAGTGCTAATTTTAAAGGCTTATATGCATGTTATTGTCATAAAATGTATTTGGGGACCTGGGTCCTGTCCCAGGGGACATTTATCAATGCAAAAAATATTTTTAAAAATGGCTGTTTTTTCGGGAACAGTGAGTTTTTTAATGCTTGAATTTAAACAATAAAAATGAAATATTCCTTTAAATATTGTGCCTGGGGGTGTCTATAGTATGCCTGTAAAGTGGCACATTTTCCCGTGTTTAGAACAGCACCACAGCAAAATGAAATTTCTAAAGGAAAAATTGTCATTTAAAACTGATTGCGGCTGTAATGAATTGTCGGGTCTCGGCAATATAGATACAGATAATTGAAAAAAAGAGCATGGGATCCATTACCAGGCCCTTTGGGTCTGATATGAATATTAAGGGGAACCCAGAATCAAAATTAAAAAAAAATTGCTTGGGGTCCCCCTAAAATCCATAACAGGCCCTTCGGGTCTGATATGGAAATTAAGGGGAACCCTGTGCCAAATTTAAAAAAAAATGGCGTGGGGTCCCCCCAAAATCCATACCAGACCCTGATCCGAGCACGCAACCTGGCAGGTTGCAGGAAAAGAGGGGGGACGAGAGAGCGCCCTCTTCCTGAACTGTACCAGGCCACATGCCCTCAACATGAGAGGGTGCTTTGGGGAAGCCCTCCAAATCGCCTTGTCCCCATGTTGACCTCATCCCCACAACCCTTGTCCGGTGGTTGTGGGGGTCTCTGGGTGAGGGGCTTATCGGAATCTGGAAGCCCCCTTTAACAAGAGGACCCCCAGATTCTGGCCCCTCCCCTGTGTGAATTTGTAATGGGGTACAAATGTACCCCTACCATTTCACAAAAAAGTGTCAAAATGGTAAAAAAGACAAGAAACAGCTTGGGGAAGCCATGGGGAAGCCCCCGTGTGTCAGAGGGGGGCAGGGTCACCCGGTTACATCACCGGGTGGGGCCACCCTCAATTATATAAGAGCTGTCACAGTGAAGATGCGTCAGACAGCGGGAGCCTCCCATGGAGGCGTGTCGGTTGCAGCTTTCTTTTTCTCTTTTTGGTCCGTCAGAGGGCGTGAACTTACACCGTGGGACATTTTAATTTTTTTATTTTTTAATAAAGGACTTGTCCCAAGCTGTCTCTTGTTTTTTTTTACCATTTTGACACTTTTTTTGTTAAATGATACCCTTTACCAATTCACACAGGGGAGGGGCCGGGACCTGGGGGTCCCCTTGTTAAAGGGGGTTTTCCAGATTCCAATAAGCCCCCCACCCACAGACCCCCACAACCACCGATCAAGGGTTATGGGGATGAGGCCCTTGTCCCCATCAACATGGAGACAAGGTTCTTTGGGGGCTACCCCAAAGCATCCTCCCCATGTTGAGGGCATGTGGCCTGGTATGGTTCAGGAGGGGGGTGCTCTCTCATCCCCCCTCTTTTCCTGCGGCCTGCCAGGTTGCATGCTCGGATAAGGGTCTGGTATGGATTTTGGGGGGACCTCTATGCCATTTTTTAAAAAATTTTGGTTCGGGGTTCTCCTTAATATTCATACCAGACCCAAAGGGCCTGCTAATGGACTGAGGGGGGATCCCATGCTCTTTTTTTTAATGAGTTTTATCTATATTGCCGAGACCCGATAATTAATTACAGCTGCCATCAGTTTTAAATGACAATTTTTCCTTTAGAAATATCGTATTGCTGTGGTACTGTTCTAAACATGGGAAAAATGCGCCACTTTAGAGGCATACTGTAGACACCCCCCAGGCACGATATTTAAAGGAATATTTCATTTTTATTGTTTCACTTTAAGCATTAAAAAATCACTGCTCCCGAAAAAACTGACGTTTTTAAAAAAAAAATTTGCATTGATACATGTCCCCTGGGGCCCCGGGGTCCCCAAACACTTTTTATGACTATAACTTTCATATAAGCCTTTAAAATTAGCACTTTTGATTATTCATGTTCGTGTCCCATAGACTTTAACGGTGTTTGTGTGTTCTGCCGAATTTTTTGCCTGTTCGCATTTTCTGCTGCGAACCGAACAGGAGGGTGTTTGGCTCATCCCTAATTAACACTAGTGAAAATTAGCCCTTATGCCCCATATACACGATCAGAAAATCCATCAGAAAAAATGTTTTTTCTGACGGAATTCCGCTCAAGCTTGCCTTGCATACACACGGTCACACAAAAGTTCTCTGAACTTTTGAAAGTCAAGAATGCGGTGACGTACAACACTACAACAAGCTGAGAAAATGAAGTTCGATGCTTCCAAGCATGCATCGAATTGTTTCCAAGCATGCGTGTTTTTTTGTGCGTCCGAATTGCATACAGACAAATGCATTTTCGGAAAGGAACTTTTTCCGACCGAAAAATAGAGAACCTGCTCTCAATCTTTTGCTGGCTGAATTCTGCCAGCAAAAGTCCGATGGAGCATACACACGGTCGGAATTTCTGACCAAAAGCTCACATCCGACTTTTGCTGGCGGAATTTCTGATCGTGTGTACAGGGGATAACAGTGTTGGATATTCCTTACAGTGTGTAAGCAGGTGCTTCCAAATGGTTAAAAGTTTTTCTTCTGTTGTGTTCATGCTCTGGGGTTACTCAGGTCAATTGTGTTTATATGTATAGACTAAATGTATGTTTCTGCAACATTTGTCCTTGGTTGACCTGACAGGCTGGTGGATCTGAAAAGAACGGATTAACTCTGCTGGTAAGATTTTCCTGCTCTATTTCAGAGGATCACCACCCCCTACAGGTCATACCATATAAATAGATGCTCATTTGTGCCCCAGGCCAGGAGAGACAGTTCACCATCAAGATGTAGCGGTTACTCTGCTGGGCGGGATCCCTTATGGGGAGGTGTTCCCAGTAGGGTCTGGAGCCTGTAGACTTATATGGACTTGTGTTACCTTGTGTTGAATTCCTTTTGTGGATTATTACTAGTTCTTGTAGATTTAATGCCAAATATGGACTCTTGCCTTGAAAGGATTGCTGTTATGGACTTGCCGTCTGTCTAAGATAGGACTACCTCATGGGGTACTAGAGAACTTTGTACAAGAAAGTGTGTGGAATATGTCTTTGAGAACAGTCTGTTTGTTACCTGCAACTACCTTAGTTAATGATCTTAGTTGTTCATTTAAAATACCTGGTCTCATGTCTCTCAAAGGGTACATGTAAGGTGTATCAAAGAACATGGCCTACATCAGGGGACTGAGAATTATCGAAGATACAGTACAGAGTCTAACGAGCTGAATGCTGTCCAGAGGAGGCTATAGGACTGCCATATGTGTCTTTTGCTAAATCAGCCAACCAGCCAGGAGACTAGTGATGTGGCAGAGGTGATGGATACTCTTGTAGTGAAGGGGATCCCTACATACTGGGGCCAGATCCACAGCACAGAGTACTTAGAGACCCAGTCTGAGAGTCATGAGAGTTATGGAGAGAGGCCTCGGGAGGAGAACAAGCATAAAGGTATTGAAAAGTGCATTTCCTTTGTCCAATAGTAACATTCAGAACATTGTAACTGGGGTGGCGTGACAAGATTGCTAAATTGGTGGAGACTGGTACATGCGGTACCGGCTCAGAAATGCTGCACACCTGGGGAAGTGGTATTCTTTAACAGAAGCTGTGTCCGAAGTGCTTAGTGTTAACAGTGTAAGAAGTATGGCCACAGATTACAAAAGAGTTACCGTGCAAGTTGCTGCCCGCTTCTAAAGTCTGGAGTCCAGCCTTATGCCCTGTACACACGATAGGATTTTCCGACAACAAATGTTGGATGTGAGCTTGTTGTCGGAAAGTCCGACCGTGTGTATGCTCCATAGAACATTTGTTGGCGGCATTTCCGCCAACAAATGTTTGAGAGCAGGTTCTCAAATTTTCCGACAACAAAATCCGTTGTCGGAAATTCCGAGCGTGTGTACACAATTCCAACGCACAAAAGTCCACGCATGCTCAGAATCAAGCAGAAGAGCCGCACTGGCTATTGAACTTCATTTTTCTTGGCTCGTCGTACGTGTTGTACATCACTGCGTTCTTGACGTTTGAAATTTCCGACAACATTTGTGTGACCGTGTGTATGCAAGACAAGTTTGAGCCAACATCCTTCGGAAAAAAATCCACGGTTTTGTTGTCGGAAAACTCTTTCATGTGTACCTAGCTTTACTGTTGATTTCACAGGACCGCAGCTAATGCCTAAGATTTAGGCATTAGCGAGTGCAGTTCCACAGTGCCCCCACTAGGGTGCCTTAAGCCCCACCCACAAGTGTGCTCACTATTACTATGCACTATATATATAGTAATTATATTATTTATATTATAAATCAATTACATTTTTTTAAAATAGTAATTACATCTACTAACCTATAAAACAGAGGCACACTGCCATTACCAGGGTGGGTGATTTTTTTAATAATCATATTCATTTTGTTAATTTTGTTAATGAAGCTTTCAGCATGCATGTGGTCACTATAACAAAGCTGCCATGGTGATCATAGGATCAGAAACCACTCCAACTGGTTCCAGATTTTTCAGTGACAGCCTGTAGTAACTATTTAGTGTGGGTTACAAGCTGTCAAAAGGAAAATGTAGGTTAACATTTTCTTAGCATAGGACGTTGTTTAGGGCAATGTTGCCCTACAGACTGCAGGAGCGAAGGGGTTAAGGTTTTGGAAAAATGTTTTGGGGTGTAGATTTATCTCAAAGATATGACATCTTTAGACAGCCTAAACTTTCAGCTGATCCAAAAAAAAAACCCTTCCAAAGCATAGTCCTACTTCCTGTAACAGGGAATGAATTCCTCCCTGATCCCCATCATCAAATAAGACTCTAAATTGCATACGATAATAAATCTGTAATTTTTAAAAGAAAATTAAGCATTTAAAAAAAAAGCATTTTTTAATTTTACCTCAAATTTTGGATAGTGTGGAGAGCTGGTACAAGTTTCTTCAATCCCTCATCCTGAATGTTACATGAACCTAGATTTAACTCTTCCGTCTCTCTGCGAGACTCAAGAATGAATGACAGCACAGAGCAGTCAAGAGGGTTAAGGCGGACAAATGAGAAAGCAGTATCATTTTTGGATCCAATGCATTTTAACACCAGAGCATTATTCCTGCTCTCATAGAGACAGTAGAATGAATTGAGGAGCTCTTTCATGTCTCTTTGTTCTTCAGCAATTTTTTGCTGAATCCAGTTGATGACATCTCGGGAAGCCTGCATAGACAGATATTTCACGTGAGACTTCAACATCGATCTAGTTGAATTGTCGGACAGACCACAGAGGAAACGAAGAAATATTTCGGCACGACCATCTTCGTAAGATTTAGCCTTATTGAGTGAGTCTAGTAATTTATCAGAATCATAGCTAATGAAATGAACTAATGCAGCAAAGAACTCCTGAAAGGTGAGATGTAAGAAGGTATAATCCACTGCTGGAGGCTGACCAGATTCCAACATGAAACTTGAAAAGAGATGGCTATCATTGCTCACGTTGAAGGACCTCAGGTGACGTTCATCAAAAACAATGATGTGATTCATGACTCCATGTTCTGCCATCCATCCAACAGAGGTCAGCAGGTCCCGGGTTGAGCGCACATCATCTCTTTTTGGGCTGTGATTGGTTAGAATGTTGGAGACAAAAATAACAAAGAGTTGAGTCATTGTTTTGGGCAAGGAAGCCATCAGCTTGTCGTTATTTGTCGGCTGGGCTTTGAAGCACATCGATAGCACTGTACAGACAATCCAGCAGTATGATGGGATATAGCAGAATGTGTAGAGCATAGGGTTCTCCTGCACATAATGAAAAGCCTTTTCTGAGAATTCCTCTTTGTCAAAGAAATGTTCAAAGTAGATCTTTCTGTCGCTATGGAGGAATCCCATGATCTCTGTTATCCTTTGGAAAGCAGAAATGTCAACTGATACCAGTCTGGTTGGGCGGCTGGTTATCAGTACAGAGCAACCCTGAAGAAGCTTCTGCTTTACCAAGCTGACTGCAATGACACCAAAATGTTTTCGATCTTTAGTATTAGTGCACAATTTGCTGGATCTGAAATCCATTTGGTGAATACTTTCATCCAGGCCATCAAAGATAAACAAAAGTCTCTCAGGATGTTCTAAAATACTGCCAAGCTGGTTCTCCAGATACGGACATTGTTCAAGAATCATCTCCTCCAAACTGACTTCACACTTTTTATTAAGCTCCCGGAATTTGAGGAAAAAGACAAAAGCAAACCTTTGGTAGAGTTCTCCTGTCACCCAGTCATAGACAAACTTCTGCATCATTGTGGTCTTCCCTATTCCTGGCACCCCACTCACTATAACTGCATGTGGTATGCATTGTGACTTTTGACTCCAGCGGAATAGCTTGTTGGGGGAAATGTACTCCATTCTAGTCTCCTTCAAGCATTCCTCATGTTTCGCCCCGGTCTCTATTAGCTCATTCTGGGAACGCTGTCTGAACTGGTCAGTTGAAAAAACAACCAGGTTTACGTAACGCTCATTGATATTGAATTTCTGTAGTCCCAGAGTGGTTCCTGGCGGTCTAGGCTCCACCAGAGTCTGAGTCTTTGTCAACAAATGTTGTTTGTGTTGTTCCTGAATATCTGGAAAGAAATAAAACATATTTAATGACCACGTTTAAGGGAAATTGTAAAGGTGTCATGTCAATTCTTTTTTCAAACCAATTGCAGAAAAAATATCCAAAACTGATGCACAAATGCTTATTATTTCATAGAGAACAAATATACATTCAATTCACTTCCAGGGCTGTTCACTGCCAAGGTAAGTTTCTTTTTTTCTGCCCAGAGCTTGGTAAATGTGGTAAGATTTCACTTTGCTAAGAATACCCAATCATGTACAAGAAAAACACAAAAAACAGCATTTTGGCTTGCATGTGGTTGGATAATGGAAGTTAGCAGAGCTTCACTACATTCACTAAGCTTTGGGGAAAAATTCCCTTGCAAAGTTCCACTTTCCTTGAAAATTTAACAGTCTATTTGCTGCTCAGGAGTAGGGATGGGCCAAACCGACCCCTGATCGATTCGCATCAGAACTTTTGAACACTGCAAAAGTTCGTTCCCGAATAACGAACTTCACTAAAGTCAATGGGACCCGAACATCAAAAATCAAAAGTGCCCATTTTGAAGGCTTATATGCAAGTAATTGGGCATACAATGGTTACAGAGGTCCGGGTCTTGCCCTGGGGGACATGTATCAATAAAAAAAGTTTGTGAAAAACGTCATTTTTAACTGAGCAATGATTTTTTGATTTTTAAAGTTAAAGCATAAACATGAAAAATTCCTTCCAATATAGTGCCTGGGGGGTCTCCTTAGTCTCCCTGTAAATTGGCAGATCTGTACCATGTCTAGAATCTGCTGCAGCAATAATTGCATTTATAAAGCCAAAAAAATGACATTTTCCCTGCAAGCTGCCTTTACTTTGCCCAGCAACAGCTGGGGAGCCAGTGTGTATGATGAGGCCACAATGTAGTGCACTGGGAACAAGATTCAAGATTTTTTGGATACATTCTGGTGTCACTTTGACTTTGTATAACAGTAACAGGTGTGTACAAATTGGTCTTTGGATGTCGGTGGTGCCTTCCCACCGTAACCCTATAGAGGTACTCTTGATGAAAGCAAGAATTGGCCTTGCTGTAAAAAATTGCAATGATATGCACCTGTCAAATAGGTGTTGAAAAATTGGTCTTTGGGTGTTAATTGTGCCCATGAAACCTATACCAAAAACATTCTTCCAGCAAGGCAACCTCGAAGTCCTGCAGAGATTCCACATCCCAAAAAGACTTAATCAGTGACATCGGCATCAGGGGCTTCATAGCTGGTAATCCAGGACTGATTCATTTTTATAAAAGTCAAACGGTCCACGGAGTCTGTGGACAGACACGTTCTATAATCAGTAACAAAACCTCCTGCAGCATTGAATGCCTGTTCTGAAAGCACACTGGATGCAGGGCAGCCCAACAACTCAATATCATACTGGGCAAGTTCTGGCCAGTGGTCTATTCTCATGACCCAGTAAGTCAGTGGATCGTCAGCTGGAAAGCTCTCCATCTCAGTTTTATCCCTGAGGTAATCATCCACCATGTGATGCAGATGCTGCCGATGGGATGTGGAAGCTGAAATGCCTCACTTAGGCGGACGCCTTCTCCAACGCTCCTCTCTTGACCAACAGAAGACTCAAAACTATGTTTTCCACAACACTGCAACCTACTGGAGTCAGGAAAAACTTTAAATAAAATCCTCTTTAATGTGTCCTCAAGAGATTTTATCTTCTCTCTGTGGGGACGGGATGAGTTCTGGGAACTTCCCCTTATAATGTTGGTCAAGGAGGGTTGCCAACCAGTAATTATCCTTCTCCTTTATGCCACGTATTCTTGGGTCCTTTTGCAGGCTTTGAAGCATGAGGTTGCCCATGTGCCTCAAATTTGCCGAGGCTTGAGAAGCAGCCTCCTCGGGGTCACTCAGGATGACAGCATTTGGAACTTCCTCCTCCCAGCCACGTACTACTCTCAAGGGGCCTGGGTTTGGAAAGCCATCGCTTACATTTTGAAGCATGTCTTCCTCTTCTTCAAAGCCTATGAAAGTGCCAGAATCCTCCTCCTCATCCTCCTCCCTCTCTCCTCCTGTGTGTTCTGTAACATAGGAATGATGGTGTCTGGATAAAGTGGTCATTGAGAGGAAAAGAAGTCCTCCTCTTCCTCCTGCTGCTCTGCCTCCAGTTCCCTGTCCATAATGCCATGCAGAGTCTGCTCCAGCAGGAACACAACAGGGACTGTGTCACTAATGCATGCACTGTCACTGCTCACCATCCTTGTGGCCTCCTCAAATGGTGACAATACAGTGCATGCATCCTTAATGATCAGCCATTGGCGTGGGGTAGAAAAGCCGAGGCAGCCTGAGCCTGTAGCCCTGCCGTACTGGCACAGGTACTCGTCGATGGCCCTCTGCTGCATGTATAGCCACTGCATTCCCAAAGTTGAGTTCCACCTGGTGGGCATGTCACAAATCAGGCAGTTTACGGGCAGGTGGAATTCCCTCTGAATTTCAGCCAACCGAGCACTTCTCTTCTGGCCTGCTTTAGTACTTAGTAATCTTGCAACCCTGGGTACGTACTTAGGAAACGCTGCACCACCAAATTGAGGACATGTGCCAGGCATGGCACATGTGTCAACTTTCCCTGTCTAAGGGCAGACAGGAGGTTTGAGCCATCATCGCACACCACCATTCCTGGCTCCAGCTGGCATGGTGTGAACCACCTCTGGGCCTGTCCCTGCAGAGCTGCAAGAATCTCAGCTCCGGTGTGGTTCCTGTCCCCTAAACACACCAGCTAAAGCACTGCATGGCACCTTTTAGCCTGACTCTGGGAAAGCCCTTTGAACACTTAGGGGGTACCTGATGTTCATAGGACAATTCTGCAGAGGAGAGCATGGATGTGGCGGAGGAGGAGGAGGAGGGGGTAGAGCTCACAGGTCTGGCATCCTCACCACCAGCTGTATGGAGACGTGGGGGCACAACAAGCTGCAGCCCCAAGCCCTGTCCCGCATCCTTTCGAGTTACAAGCAGCGTTACCCAGTGTGCTGTGAACTAAATATATCGTCCCTGCTCATGCTTGCTGGACCACGTGTCAGCAGTAAGGTGGATTTTACAGCTGACTGCCTTGCCCAACGATGCCAGAACATTCCCTTCCACGTGATGGTAGAGAGATGGAACAGCCTTACCTGAAAAGTAGTAGCGACTGGGAACCTGCCATTGTGGTACAGCACATTGTGCAAATTCACAGAAGAGGGCAGAATCCACCAGGCTGAAAGGCAGAAGTTGGAGAGCCAACAGCTTTCACAAGCTTGCATTCAGACACTGGGCATGTGGGTGGCAGGGACTGTATTTTGTTTTCCGCTGCAGCAGATGGGTAAGAGATATTTGCTGGCTACAGTCTACAGTTGGTGGTGTGCTGCTGGCAGATGTGCTGCTAAGACCTGGGACACCCTGTGCTATACCACCATCCCTGTCGGTGGAGGCTGCTGAAAGGTAATGACTCAGTATCGCAGGGGCAGACTGAAGTGGGTAAGGATGAGGAGGAGGAGGGACAGATTTGTGCCCCTTTTGTGTGGCTTTTAGGTGCTCTTGCCAACGGGCTGAATGGTTGGACGTTAAATGCCTTGTTAAGCATGTGGTACCCAAATGGTTGGTGTTTTTGCCAGGTTTGATGTGCCTGAGACACAGTTTGCAGATAGCAACAGTGCGATCTGCTGCAGATGTGCTGAAAGGCCCAGACAGCTGAGCTTTGGGGAGTAGGCCCGGAGATAACAGCTGCAGAATGTGAATGGAATAGGATAGCTGCTCTCTACTCTTTCTTGATGTCGGCCTCCTTGGGGTTTTGCTGCCTCACCTTCAGTTTCCTCCTCTGCTCTATATGGCACCCAAGTCGCATCAGTGACCTCATCATCATCATCTCCATCTCCTCCATCTTCATCATTACCACTGGATACAACTTGGCAATACGCTGCAGCTTGGGGAACATGAATGAAAATTTGTCTACCAGTGTTCCTCCCACTCTCTAGGCTCACGTTCCTGTCAAAAATAGAAAGAGGGGCACCCGGTTCTAGATGTCCGGGTAAGGGGTTACTTTAGCAACAATGTTTTTTATTTCCCTCAAGAATACTGACTGTATTATAAAAAAATGTAAATCTATTTATTAATTCATTATAATACAATGCATCAAAATTAGTACAACAACCTTTGATTAAAAATGTGGTATAAAATATATTTAATTAGGTCCAATAGAACCTAATTACTGCGTACATGATATTTTGGCAAACTAGACAAAACAAAAAACGATACAAAAAACAAACAAGGTAGTAGGTTGCACTTCCCTTCTCCTCTCTCCTCCACCCATCCCCACTTACCACCACTGGATCTTTCTCGCTGTCATACGGTTCTTTTTGGTCAATATGGGACATTAATATCCCACCAAGAAGTTACATTTATTACATTTATTACCTTTATTACCAATTGACACCCTGCAAGATCCACAAGCGTCTGGACGTTGTCATGCGTTGTTTGTTTTTTGTTTTTTGTATCGTTTTTTGTTTTGTCTAGTCAAAATATCATGTATGCAGTAATTAGGTTCTATTGGACCTAATTAAATATATTTTATACCACATTTTTAATCAAAGGTTGTTGTACTAATTTTGATGCATTGTATTATAATGAATTAAAAAATAGATTTACATTTTACAGTCAGCATTATTGAAGGAAATAAAAAACATTGTTGCTAAAGTAACCCCTTACCCGGACATCTAGAACCGGGTGCCCCTCTTTCTTTTTATGCAGATTACGGTTACAGCAACAGATACTATACTTGTTTATAAAAAGTTGGTCATTTCAATTATTTGACCACTTTTAGGTGTAACTTGCTCCACCATTCTCTTCCCTTTAGTTTAGTCTATTAGAACCGTGACCCCTCTTATGGTCACTTCCAGCAAGAAACACCATATCCTATTCATTATTAAGCTGGCACTCTCAACCAATTAAATTGTTTCTATCCAGCCATCTTTAGAAGAAATGGCACTCATGCTAGGAGAGGATATAGACCTTGAGATTAGAACAGCATTTCACCCCCCAAGCTACCAAACAAGAGGATGAGATTAGAAATAAATTCAAAGAACATAAAAAATTACTAATAAGGCACCTCAACAGAAAATAGGAAGTGTCCTCATTAGAAACATACATATCACGGGGGGGGAGATGGGCGGAGCCTAGTGGAGCAGACATGCATTGTTAGAGCTCCACACCGCTGAGGAGAGAAGAGAAGGACAAAGCGGAGCCTGCAGGCTCAAAAGGTATCCATTTGAACCTTTTTGCCCCAGGGAACAAACTGTGAAAGTTTGGGCAGGAAATATGGTACTGGGAGGAAACCGTGGCAGAAATAAAAATCACCTCACAAAGAGCTCACAGGCACTCACTGCAACTAAAGCAGCTCCAGTCACCTCACAACATACAGCATCAGGGTGCTCTCACAGACAGAAAATGTCACAGCAAGACTCTCCATTTGAGTCAGATACAGAACAAATCCTCTCACAAACTTCTCCACAAGCTTCCTCAGCATCCCCAATAATATTATTACAATTTGAAAAGATGCTTCATAAGGCTTTAAAACAAACCTCAGACCAAATAATAAAAAGCCTAACCAAAGAAATAAGAGAGCTGGGAAACCGCACCGCAGCCCTAGAAATAAAAATGGATGAAATTGAAATTACAACCCAAGTAAATATAACAGAATTGGAACAATTAAAAGAAGAGAATTTAATACTTCAAACTAAGCTCGAAGATTACGAAAATAGAGCCAGACGTTCAAACTTGCGCATAAGGGGAATACCTGAAACTGAAACTGTGACAGACCTGCAATCTACTATTACTGCTCTATTACAAGAACTAAAGCCAGATATCCCTATTGAACGTTTAGAACTGGACAGAGTACACAGAGCCCTCACAGCCAAAAAGAAAGATGGACCCCCACGTGATATAATCACAAAATTTCATTATTACAGAACGAAAGAACAAATACTAATTGCTGCAAGAGAAAAAAAGGAACTTAATTTTCAAGGACACAATTATCAAATTTTTGCTGACCTATCCCAACTTACTATTACTAAAAGACGTTCCATGAAACCCCAACTAATGGAACTGCAACGCCACAACATTATGTATCAATGGGGCTTCCCCTTTTCAGTCAGATTTAACTACCAAGGTACAATTTACAGAAGCAGATCAGCAGATGAACTACAACAAACCCTTTTAAAATTAAATCTGACAGAACCCACAAGCAGCAACTCTCCCACACGCAGAAGAATGGCATCATCTTCACCTTCAGGCAGCACTCAGAAAATTTCAGAACATAATGGGAATCATCATTCTCACAAAAGAGGCTGTTATGCCACATCATCCATGGACCAAGAAGATTCAATGGACTGACATCCAAATTCCTGATATCTCTTCATTTATTATACTAAGAGATGGTTCTCTATAAAAAACCTGTATTTATAACTGAATGTAACTGCATTCTGATAGTCACACACTGTGTGGGATCATGTTACATTCCAGTTATATTTCTTATTACTTCTGATTCATATAGCCTTAGAATATATAAGTGAAATAAGGAAATTCTTGTTCAGTTATATATTATCAGGTAATAACAATAGATTTATTACTTTTTAGGACAAATATGTTCAATAATCCAGAAGTAATGGAAGCTTTTTCTTTCTTTTCTTAAAACAAATATATTAGTACCTAACTAGTTCCTAGAATTATGTTTTTGTTTATTCTAATTTGAAGCAATACAACCTCAATTTTATGAGTTAACATATCTAAACAGTTACATATGAATAAAATATGTAATTGTTTACTCTAAAAGGGTTAAAATCCCAAAATAATTCAAACTATCTTCATCAATACCAAAGTTATTAACAGTACCTTTCTAACTGAATTATTTAGCCTAGGGCAAGACTAACCATATACAACCACCCTGGAATAAATAATTTCAACAAAAACTATATTCTGCACTCCAATTAATGAAACATCATTTTGATGTCTTTTGACATAGCACTTCTCTCCTGTAAGCGGAAGATCCGTGTACCCCCATTAGCCCTCCTCATTCTCCCAACCATATTATGTGGGAGTGTGACGAAGGCACTTATTCCCCTGAGAGAGATATTTATTCTTTTTCACGGGTAAATTGTGATTACTTGCAAAAAATAATTTATACAATGTATCATCTAATCTCATATGTTTTTTGTTTACTCTTTACTCCAGAATTCACTGGTTTCTTTTCTATCTATTCATCTCTTCAGTCCACACAGGTTGATCTGCGCAGTCAGCTCTGCATAACAAAAAGTAAGTCAAAACTATTTGATCTGTTGCCATGGCACCACTGAATATACTTTCCCTGAATGTTCAGGGAATAAATGTCCCTCAAAAAAGGACCAAAGCCTTCCGTACTTTCCATAACAAGAAGGCTCACATAGTATGCCTCCAAGAAACACACTTCACCAAAGATTCTACTCCAAAATATATTTCTCCTTTTTATCAACAAATTTACACGGCTTCTGCCTGTACCAAGCAAAGGGGAACTCTAATTGCATTTCACCAATCCACACCATTCACCTTATCATCAGAAATTAAAGACCCAGAAGGTAGATACCTGATACTCATGGGTTATATAATGGATACAGCAATCACGGTGATTTCCTACTACGCTCCTAACAAACAACCTACACCATTCCTCTCACATATATTACAAGTGATTAATACACACAAAATAGGAACAGTGATAATGTGTGGGGATTCGAACCAGGTCCTCCTCCCATTTCTAGATAAATCACCTTTTACACCATCCAAAATAACCTCTAGATTACCTTTTTCTCAACTTCTTTCCAAATACAATCTGGTAGATTCATGGAGAGAAAGTAACCCAATGAAAAAGAAATTCACTTATTTCTCGCACCCTCATCAAACCTTCACCAGAATAGATCATATTTTTCTAACAATAGGAATGATACCAGAAATTATTGCATCAGATATAATTCCGATTCCGTGGTCTGACCATAATGCAGTATACACTACTATAGCCTCAGCCATACCAAAAGCGCATGACCCAACGTGGTACTTACCGGACATAATGCTCAAACACCCACTACATCAGATGGCCATTGAACAAGCTTTAAAGGAATATATATCAATTAATAATACAACAGACATCTCCCCAATAACACTGTGGGAAGCTCATAAGCCTGTCTTGCGTGGTACAATACAAAGACAAATGGCACTATTTAAACGGGAATGCAAAAATCTAGCAAAAAAACTAGAACTCAATTTTAATGCAGCCTACATATCATTTCAAGATAATCCATCTCAGAGTACAAAATCTCATCTGGAAAAATCTAGATTGGAATACGATCTATTTCTCACTGAGTCAGTTGATAAATCCCTCAAACGCTCCAAACACAATTTCTACATGAATACAAACAAACCAGGTACATATTTGGCTCGGGCATTAAATTCAACTAACAAATCTTTCAAACCAATACGTTTGAAATTATCAAAAAATGTTTACACTTGTAATCCAGTTAAAATAGTCCATAAATTTCACTAACATCTCGCAACTTTATACAAGACAAACAATGAATTTAATCCTACAGAGGCTGAATCCTTCTTCTCAAAAATAACCTTACCTGAGTTATCTCAGAATCAAAAAAGCAGTTTGGATGAGCCTATAACTATAGATGAAGTTGCTAACGCCATAAAAGACCTAAAACTTAACAAAAGACCAGGCCCAGACGGCTACTCGGCTTTATACTATAAAACATTCTCAGAAATACTCTCTCCCATTCTCACTGAAACTTTTAACAAACTTCTAGATGGACATTCTTTTCGGCAAGAAACACTAATGGCAATTGTTTGTATGATCCCAAAACCCCTTTCTGATGATACTTCCTGTGTGAATTATCGGCCTATCTCTCTGTTAAACCTCGATATTAAATTATTAGCAAAAATAATAGCAAAACGCCTCAATAGCATTATAGGAAAATTAATACATAGAGATCAAGTAGGCTTCATGCCAAATAGACAGGCAGGCGATAATATACGCAGGGCAGTGTTATTGGCACATATTGCTAAAAAACGGAAAATCCCTTTATGTTTTCTATCTCTCGATATTAAGAAGGCATTTGACACAGTATCCTGGCAATATATGCAATATTCATTACAAAAATGGGGTTTTGGACCCCACTTTTTAACATGGATCAAAGCATTATATAATAAACCCAAAGCCTATATAAAATATGCTGGATACAAATCTGAAGCCTTTAATATCGAAAGAGGTACCCGACAGGGTTGCCCATTATCTCCCTTATTATTTGCCCTTATACTCGAACCCATGGCCCAATACATCAGAACAAACCAAACTATAACTGGCATTGAAGTAGGAGGTATTACACACAAATTATGTATATTTGCAGACGATATATTACTTTTTCTATCATCACCACAGGTCTCTGGTCCTAACTTAATACCAGCTCTTGATGGATTTGCAGCCCTATCCGGCCTTATGATTAATCCTAAGAAATGCCTAGTGCTTAATATTTCACTCACAAACATGGAATTGATCCCGGCTAGGGCTGCACTCCCATTCACATGGGCAGAAAAATCAATCCCATATCTTGGAATTCATTTAACAGCATCTCATTCTGACTTATTCTCAACCAATTATCCTCCTGTATTAAGACAGGTCACAAATCTAATAAAACAAAGGTCGCAACTTCCTTTATCCTGGATAGGGAAGATTAATGCAATCAAAATGACTATTCTACCCAAATTGCTTTATCTATTCAGAGTCCTCCCTATTCCAATTCCTTCCTATTTTTTGAGAATAGTACAAAAAAGAGCAACATCGTTTATATGGGGCTCTTCTAAACCACGTATACCTATACACACACTACATCTTCCCAAAAATAAAGGAGGCCTGGGATACCCTAATTTTACTAACTACTACAGAGCAGCACATTTGGCCAGTCTGTCCAAATACCATGCAAAACAGGAAATCCCATTATGGGTATTTATAGAGGCTTCAGAAAATGACCCTCTATTAATATCAAATTTATTATGGCTTGATCCTAAAGACCGCTTTAAAATTCACAATCCCATAACTAAACACTTCTTATCTCTCTGGGATAAACTAAAAACCAAATATCAGTTACAATCTCCACACAATCCTCTCCTTTCTTTTATCAGAAATCCGGCCTTTTACCCGGCATGGATCTACCCAAATTCTTTTAAAGCTTGGACAACATCAGGCATTCAGACACTAAATGACTTCATAGCATCTAAATCATTCCTTTCATTCCCATCGCTTAGAGAAAAATATGATCTACCAAACTCTGAGATATTTAGATATCTCCAAATCAAAAATTTCTATACACCATTCCTAAAGGGGGATACACCATTATCCCAATTATCGATTTTTGAATCAATCTGTACAAAAGATCCATTTGCTAAAGGTACAATTTCATCACTTTATAATCAATTATATGGAGTAGCAAATCTTAATAGACCCTCTTACGTTCAGAGGTGGGAGGAGGACCTGGGACGAACTTTAGAAGACACGGACTGGTCTAACATATGGCTCACATCTAAGTCATCTTCACCCAACATCTTAGCACTGGAGAGAAATTATAAAGTCCTAACTTGCTGGTACCTTGTACCCGCTAGAGTGGCAAAATATTCACCTAATACCTCAGCTCTTTGTTTTCGAGGATGCCCAGAAATAGGCACATATTTACACATATGGTGGACGTGCCCAGTAATCCAAACCTTCTGGAAGGAAGTCTTCGTGATTGCATCTAAAATATTAAAAAAAAAATACAACCAGATCCATATTTAACTTTACTTAATCTAAAACCTGAATGGTTAACACTCTCTCAATTCAAACTTATGATCCAACTAATAACGGCTGCAAAACAAACAGTGGCCAAGGCATGGAAATCTCCTACATTGGTACTAGCAGAAACAATTCACAGAATGAATAATACAATGTCCCATGCTAAGATGGTATCCATCGATCAAAATCAAATTCCAAAATTTGAAAAACTTTGGCATCCTTGGATAAAACAACAGTTCCTGTCAAACTTCAATGACTCTGTCCTGTTGCCATGGTAACAGATTAAATGACTTACAGAGACACCCATTCTAAGGCTTCAAAGAGAACTTAAAAGAATAATAAACTGACGAGCGGGACAACCTTGTGGACCATACCTCTACCTTTCAACCCTTTTTCTTCTTTCTCTTTCCTTTTCTCCACCTTACGATTAAAGCTCATTATCAGAATTTATTTGACCTATATACACTCTACTTGTAAACAATATGTATAGTAGGTATAAATCATTTAAATACATACAAAAGTAACTAAGTAAATGATATATATCTTTAATTTAGGTTTACGTGAACCCAATGTTTAATATTTGAAATTTCATGATATTTACCTATATAAACCCTACTGTAAAACAATGAGCTTACTTTATAGATCCTTGTAAACTTACTTTATGTATCTTTATAACATTGTATACTCAATAAACTTCTTTTGACAAGGAAACATACATATCACACAAAATTGTCCCCAGAGGACTACGTGATAGGACCATACCAGCAGAACATCTACACACCGAAAGTTTCTTACCCAAGTGGAAGGAACTTTGTATTAATCACGGTTTAGCCGTGATGAGACTTATAGTCAAGGAGGAAAAGGCTCAATTGATAAATATACAGGCTCAAATAGAGGAAAGTGCCCGCGGTTTGGAGGCATTAAAACATTTAGAAGAATTCACTAAACAGAACGACATGCTTAAAAAAAGAAATGGAAAAGACACAACTAAATCTTAAAATAACAAAACAAAGCAAATTCAAACGGGATATTGCAGATTTTGAAAAGGATGAGGTATTCGACCTGACAGTCCGGCGTGGCCGAAGCAGATCACGTGGGAGGGGTCAACGTCAACAATCAAGACAACGGCGAAATAAATCGCATAGCGATTCTGACGACGAAATAACAAGGTCAGTCACCTTTTTAGAACAAGGTGGGCGGAGCAACAGATTTCACAAGCGCCGCCTCCAGCACAAAAAATCAAAACAGGATCCCAAAAACAGAAGCAGACAAAATCATCAGGCGACCGAACATACACGAGAAGCCAAAAAAGACATTGACCAGCTTACCCTCCCAGAGTGATCAACCGAGGCCTAATGACCCGAAGGTAGTGAATTTATCCAGCCAGTGCTTGAGTCCTGATCACATTAGTCTTCTTGCTAAAGGTATGTCTTTTTCACCGACATCAGCTATGGATGAGTTCACTGTGTACAAGGACATCACGCTCTTTTTGAGAAAAGTCTTCCTACGATCCCTATATGAAGGGAAAGGTGAGGCATCAACAGCTAACACCATTATTGATTCAGATGACCAAAATGCCTTGGACATATTGAATTCACTATTGGATGAAAATCTAGGACCTAGTGAAGAACCCCACACACTAATAAAACGACCAGTTGATCTAAAAATTAAATCACAAAAAATGCCCCCCTTGTCCAAAAATAGATGGCTAAGTCTCTTTTGGAGATGGTTCAGTCCAATCTCGAGAAGGTGAATTGGCACAAACGAGGCATTGATAATTTAACCGAAGGCGAAAAAAACGCCCTCAAGGATCTCAAGAAGAGAAAAAACATTGTAATAAAAAATAGTGACAAAGGGGGCAATGTCGTCGTTCTAGACGAATCACATTATGAAAAAATAGCAAAGGAACTACTCATTGATGCGACTACTTACCGTAAACTTGACCACAACCCCTTTCCGGCAGTAATTCAGGAGTTAAATCGGAAACTCACATTTGCAAAGGATGAGGGATTGCTGACCATGCACGAATTTCAATATCTTTTTTTTCAAGAGTTTAATACACCTACTTTTTACATAATCCCTAAATTACACAAAAACTTAAAGGATCCACCTAGAAGACCGATCGTTTCGGCCTGTGAGGGCCCATTTGAACGAACCGGCAGGTATTTGGAACTACTATTGAAAGATATGGTCAGCGGTCAAAAATCCTTTGTACAAGACACCCGTCATGTCTTAGCCAAATTGTCAGAATTTAAAGATCTTGACCAATTAGGTGAAATTTGGCTTGTAGGCATTGACGTTGAGTCATTGTATACTTCAATACCCCATGCATGCGGGATTAAAGCTCTTGAGACTGTTTTAAATACCACTTACCCAGAATCAGGACCACAAAATGAATTTCTGATTGATCTGTTGAAATTTATGTTGGGGAATAATTACTTTCAATTCCTAACTGTTTACTATCAGCAAATTCGTGGTACCTCCATGGGAGATGCGTGGGCTCCATCCTACGCAAGCCTCCATTTGAGCTTCTGGGAGGAAGAAGTGGTTTTTCCTTCGTCGATGTACCGTGACCATGTTCACGCCTGGTTACGGTACATCGACGATGTCTTCATGATCTGACGGGGCACCCAGACCAAGTTGTTGCAGTTCATTCATGAACTTAATGTTAATGGATTTAAAGTTCACCTGACTTATTCCTTTAATCAAACAAAATGATCTTTTCTTGATCTGCAAATATGTTTGGAGAATGGGCAACTTCATACTTCCACTTTTCCTAAGGATACGGCAGCAAATACCTTTCTGAGTGCCACCAGCCATCACCCTCATTGGATTAAAAACGGTATTCTGGTAGGCCAATTTTTACATTTAAAAAGAAATTGTTCAAAGGCCAGTGACTATCGCAGGGAGAGCCATGATCTCTATGCTCGATTTAGAGAGCGAGGCTACTCGCATCGGCAAATCAAGCGAGCAAGGAGGAAAGCAGCGGCTCGGAACTGCCAGAGCTTGTTATCAATTGAGCCAACTAGTACTCCTTTACATCCAATTTAAAAACCAGTGATCCAGTAAGAATAATAACTACCTTTGGATCCCAGTGGAATAACATCCGTTCAATTCTAGAAAGACGTTGGGGCTTACTAACCAACGCACCAGGTTTGGGTAAGATTGTCGGTACTTCTCCCCAGTTAGTGGCCCGACGTGCCAAAAACTTGGAAGACATGTTGATCCAATCAGAATTTACCCATAAACATGATAATTCTTGGTTATCAAATTACCCACGAACTTTGGGAATGTTTCCTTGTAATAGATGTCAAATCTGTCCTTATGTACATAGGACCTCCACCTTCATGGATGCACATGGAAATGAGTCATTTGAAATTCGTGATTTGATCAACTGTTCCACCTCTCGGATAATCTATATGATAACATGCCCATGCCTTAAAATTTATATTGGCAAAACAAAAAGACAGCTAAGAGTCCGCATTGGTGAACACTTGCGAGAAATTAATGATAAAACCAAAATTCACGAAAAACCCTTAGCAAAACATTTTGCCCAATTTCATGGGGGCAGCTCTCGGGGAATGATGGTAAAGGGCATAAATGCCCTAAATTTACCCTCTAGAAGTGGCGATTTTGATCGCATTCTCCTACAAAAAGATAAATGGTGGGAGTACCGTCTAAAGTCGCTTATTCCCGTTGGGTTAAATACAGAATTAAACTTGCAACCCTTTTTACCGACTTAGATGATTACATTAGTCCCACTCAATTTAATTATATCGGTGCATTATCACAGTGCACTCACATATACCGATATAATTAAAATCAGTTTTTGATCTCAAACATTTTATCTTCCCATCATAATACTCCCAAAATTCACTTAAAAAGGTTTTTCTGTCACTTTATGCATTTTTCTTTGAGAGTGAGTCTTCTGTGACCACAATGGTTTGTAGTGGAGCTCACTATTTCCTGTATCTAGATTAAGGTGTGTGTTTATGTGAATGCTCTACCCTTTTCCTCTTGTTTTTTGCCTTAAGCTCCCACAAAGTTAGGCTTGGTAATTATATATTTCTATGGAATTATAATAGCAATATGAAGTAACTTTGAAATGAATTTAAAAGATTTGAGTTCTTTCCTCTCCAAGTATTACATGACTGTTAAAAATCACTTAAAAATGGCAAACTGACAGCATGAGATTGAATAACTAAAACAGGATTACCTTTTTGGAGATCTGTACACTGTAAAAACTTAAACATATCTGGGCGGTGACAGAACGCAGCCGTCACGATATAAAGGAGCGCCTCCACCAGCCCAAGTATCGTCCAAGATGAAGCTACGCTATAGGCATTAGCGAAACGCGCTGACGTCATCAACGCAGACCCGTCACGGACGCTGCGGTTTGGGTGAGAGGAATTACGAGGAGTCAGCTACAGCCACCGATGATCTGAGACAGCCTGACTGATCCGCTTGACCCGATACTTCAGAGGATTAAAGACTTCCCCCACTCCCTGTGGATTCATATTTTACTGGGGACGCATCTTTAATCGGGATGTTTATCCAGTGGGTAGGCGTCTCGGCACACGATCAGGAAGGAGGTGAAGATAGCGGTGCTTCATATCTCCCACCATCCCTCCAGCCATTGACGCTACACACGGAGCTGACTCACCATTTAACGGTGGAACCCATACATACAGCACAGCTCTCCCTCCATGAAGTGCACACCATGATGCAGCAACACTCTTGATCCAAGTCCATCGGACCACCTTCTAATGAAGTAGAGCAACAAACGGTAAAGTCCATTATTTTCATTAACAGAGGTTTTTTACATCTATTTGACTTTTATTGTAAGTGACTCTTGCTATACCATTTATGCTGATCGTCACTCAAAGCTGAATCTTGCCATATAATAACCTCAAATCACCTTATATCATCTTATGGGACTGATTGTTACCTTCTGGATTCTCATTGCTCTTATGCAACCAGCCAGGCTATCAACATCCCCCCAGCCATAGAACCAGGGTATACCCACCAATTAGTAGGTTGCACTTCCCTTCTCCTCTCTCCTCTACCCATCCCCACTTACCCCCACTGGATCTTTCTCGCTGTCATATGGTTCTTTTTGGTCAATATGGGACATTAATATCCCACCAAGAAGTTACATTTATTACATTTATTACCTTTATTACCAATTGACACCCTGCAAGATCCACAAGCTTTCGGACGTTGTCATGCGTTGTTTGTTTTTTGTTTTTTGTATCGTTTTTTGTTTTGTCTAGTTTGTCAAAATATCATGTACGCAGTAATTAGGTTCTATTGGACCTAATTAAATATATTTTATACCACATTTTTAATCAAAGGTTGTTGTACTAATTTTGATGCATTGTATTATAATGAATTAATAAATAGATTTACATTTTTTGATAATACAGTCAGCATTCTTGAAGGAAATAAAAAACATTGTTGCTAAAGTAACCCCTTACCCGGACATCTAGAACCGGGTGCCCCTCTTTCTTTTTTTTTTGTTTTTGTTTTTTTTTTTATTTTTTTTATTTTTTTTTGAGTTTAAAATAAAGTTTATTGAAGCATTAAAGTAATACATAAAACAGAAAAGAGAGCAAAATGCTCAACGAATACATGGTGTAATATTAGTACAGCGATTATAATGAATGACTACATCAATACGTCAAAATCCTTTTTCTTATTAAGTAAACTGACGCTATGGTCTCAAGTATTCTCGCCACCAGAGCCCCATCCGGGAACTAACTGCTCTGGCGAACTGGGAATCCCCAAGCCCGCAGCACTACACAATGTAATAATATGCTGGGGATAAAAAAAAAAAAAAAAAAAAGGGGGGGAAAAGGAGCTTGAATCTATAAGATAGATAAATAACACCATGAAACCATAATGAAACAATCAATAATTTGTCAAAGAAACATCCTAGTGGACTGAGCTCTCAGTGCAGATTGGACCGAAGTCAGTGAACCAGAGCTGGTAAATACTGTGCTTGAGGATCATGAAAAAACCAATGCCCTGGGATCCACCCCGAGAGCAACCTTTAGGTTAATAGCAAAAATCTTAGAGGATACCGAGAGCCAGAGAAGACAGTACTAATAAGAAAAAAATGTTGAAGAGTGAAAGGAGGAGAGATAGAAGGGGAAAGAAACAGAAGAGGTAGGGTGAGATAAAGTAGAGAGCTAACCATAGAGGATAAAGGGAAGGAGGCGCACAGGAGACCACCATGAGAAGGAAACTGGAGACCGTCCCAAGAAGAGACTGCACACCTGAACTACCGATCATGCGTATAGGGGATACCCAATGAAAGTAGCCCAAGGTTCCCAGGTGATTTTGAAATTGTCTAGGGTATCCAGAATAGTATTGGAGATCTTTTCTTGCAGCATAATCCAAAACATTTTTTGTTTAGCTAGCCGAAAGGATACTTTCGGTGACTTCCAGGACCGAGTGATAGTCATTTTGGCACCCAAGAGGATAAACCGAATCAATTTCTGAGTATGTTTGGACATTTTAGGGATGGGGCCATTAAGTAAAGCAATAGTTGGATCTTGTTTCAGCGCACAATCACAAGTTCTACGGATAAGAGAGAAAATCCTGTTCCAAAACATTCTAATTTTGGGGCACTCCCATAGAATGTGTAAAAGCATACCTGTATGAATGCATCCTCTAAAACAAAGAGGTGACGTTTGTGGGTAAAATTTGGCCAGACGTGAAGGTACCAGGTACCAGCGTGTAAGAGTCTTAAGACTAGCTTCGTTTAGAGACGTGTTCACAATACCTTTGAAGGATCGGGCAAAGTTAGAATGCCAAACATCCAAATCCCAGCTGAAACCAAGATCCCGCTCCCAGCTCACCATGTAGGCCGCTTTCTCAAAGGGCTCCGCTAAAGATGAATATATGAGAGAGATACCTCCCCTTGTGTCTAAGGCTGAAGCGCACCATTGTTCATAGGGAGTTACTGAGAGATGGTTGTCACCGCTCTTCCATAACTGATTCAAGAAATGTGATAATTGATAAAACCTAAATTTTTCGGCTGGGGGCATTTCGAGTTTAGAAGTGCAGTATGCCAAAGTGAGGGGACCATTAGAGTTAAAGAATTGTCCAATTCTGTAGAGGCCTTTGTCTAGCCACCATTTGAATGCTCGAATGTATAAGCCAGGGGGGAAGTTGGGGTTCCTGAAAATATGTGTAAGTGGGTGCCAAGTAGATATTAGAGGTCTTAGCTTATGGAGGGAGTCACATAACTTCATTGAATGAGACAAAGTAGGAGCTAGTATAGGGGGGCGTTTTTTAGGGATGTTCCAAAGTAAATAATCCAAAGTAAAGTTGGGGGTTGCCTCTCATTCCATGCTCACCCAGTCTGGTTTGGAACCCTTGAGGTAAATTGTGGAAAATTGGCTTAACTGTGCTGCCTGATAGTACCACCATAGGTTAGGTAGGTCAAGGCCTCCCTTCTTTCTGGGTCTAAACAGCACCTCTTTTGAAAATCTATGTCCTTTTTTGTCCCAAATAAATCGGATTATGGCGGATTGTAAGCGTTGAACGTGCGATTTGGGGACTGGGATAGGAAGGGAGCGAAAAAGGTATAAAATCCTAGGTAGAAGCGTCATTTTGACCGCGTTCTTTGGCTAACCAAGATAGATTATAAAGAGACCATTGGGTCAGGTCATCATTGAGTTTTTTGAACATGGGAAGAAAGTTATGTTTAAACATTAGGTCGATACTGGATGTAAGGTTAATGCCGAGATAAGGGATGGAGGTGGGGTTCCACGAAAATGGAAATTTATTTCTTAGATTGTTTTCAATGTCTTGGGGGGTGGATACATTGAGGGCGACTGATTTGGAGACATTAACCTTAAGTCCGGAAGCGAGTTCAAAGTCGTGTAACAGTTGAATTATGTTGGGGATAGAAATTAAGGGGGATGTGGTGAACAGGAGGACATCATCCGCGAATAAAGCGCATTTGTGGATAAATTGTCCACAGCGGACTCCATGGATATCCGGATGTTGTCTTATCGCAATGGCTAATGATTCGATAGCCACTGCGAAAAGAAGAGGGGAGAGAGGGCATCCTTGCCTCGTTCCCTTCTGTATAGTGAATCTGTCCGAGAGGTGTCCTTGTATTCTAACCTGTGCTTTAGGTTGGTGATATAGGGCTACCAAGACATTAATAAAGTTTGGACCAAAGCCCCATTTACGTAGGATCGTGAAAAGGTAGAGCCAAGCCACCGTGTCAAATGCTTTTTGGAGATCAATGGATAGGAGGAGGCCCTCCTGAGGGGGCCCCCCATCCCACCCAGACTTCATTAGGGAAACTGCATTAATTGCTCTCCGTATCTGGCCTGGACCCTGTCTCCCCGGAATGAACCCCACCTGATCCTTATGTATGTAAGATCCTATAAAGGAAGCGAGTCTGTTCGATAAAATTTTCGTCATAATTTTTAAATCGTTATTGATCAATGAAATAGGTCTGTAGTTGCTCACTTCGCTGGGATCTTTACCCGGTTTAGGAATATGAGATGAAAGCTAGGTTAGCATTAGGGTCTAGAGGGGAGGACTTGCTTAAGTAGTTGAAGAGACGAACCAGATACGGAGAGAGACCATCTGTGAAGGTTTTGTAGTAATAGTTTGAGAATCCATCCGGGCCTGGGGCAGAATCTTTTCTAAGATCTTTTATGACTGCTCGGATCTCAGTTTCAAGAAATGGGGACTCTAATATGGAGCGATGTGATTCAGAGATTTTTGACAGTGGGATTTTCTCGAGAAACTAGTCTAAATTTTGTTGGGAAATCGGACAATTGTCAGAATAAAGGTTGGCGTAAAATGATTGGAATGTTTTTAGGATTTTTTCAGGATTTTGGGTAAGTGAGCCTGACTGAGATTTTATTTTGGGTAGGGCAAAAGACCTATGTTTCGGGGTAAGTTTGGCCGCTAACTGGGGGCCAAATTTATTCGCGCGCAAATAGTGACTGCCACTAATCCAGTGAAGATGTTTGTCTGCATTGGAGGTCAAGGCTGAGTTGAGGGACAATCTAATAGTGTCAAGTTTAGAGAGGGTAATGGGGTTGGGATTTCGTTTATGAGAAATACTGAGGTCTTTAAACTCTTTCTCTAGCTTCAAAATGTCTGCTTGCCGTTCTCGTTTTAATTTGGCAGAGAATTGGATCAGTTTCCCTCTAATTATCACCTTGTGGGCGTTCCAAAGGGTACTGGGAGAGATGTCCTCAGAGTCATTAATCAAAAAATACTCTTTAATGTCTTTCTCCAATATAGTACGGTGGACAGGGTTAGATAAGATTTTTTCATTTAGTCGCCAGAGTCAGGAGCCAGGGGGGGATAACGAGTTAGATAATCTTAAAAGTACTAGGGAGTGATGAGACCACGGAACATCTTGGATAGAGGCTTGGGTGGCAGTGTGTATATCAGAGTTTGACATGAAGACATGGTCGATTCTAGCATAGGTTTTGTGGGGGGCTGAATAGTGTGTATAGTCCCTTGTTGAGGGATTGATTTCTCTCCATGTATCAATAAGGCCTACTGAGTGAAGAAGTCTGGCAATCTGGAGACTCTGTTTGGGGGTTTTTTTCAAGTGAGGGATCCCCTGGTCCGATTTATTGAGAATCTGGTCAAACATGATGTTGGAGTCCCCGCCCATGATCACCCTACCTTCAAAGTGGGGTGAGAGATCGGCAAGTAAGGAGGAGAAGAATTTAGCTTGGCCCTTGTTAGGTGCATAGTAGGAGATGATGGTGTAGAGGTTACCCTCAATTGAGCCTTTGACTAATATATATCTCCCATCATTGTCTTTAATTGTCAAAGCGTGTGAGAATAGTGTCTGTTTAGAGATTAGGATGGCAACCCCCCGTTTTTTCTCGCAAGCGTTTGCGAGGAAAAAAGTGGGGTATTTATGGTGTAGGAAGGAAGGAGAGTAATTTGAGGGAAAATGGGTTTCCTGGAGAAGAACAATATCTAGACCCCTAGAATTATAGCTTTGAAAGGCTTTACGCCTTTTGACGGGGGAGTTGAGCCCTTGGGTGTTATCAGAGGCAATCTTAAGCGCCCTCTGTAAAGGAGGAGAATCAGCCATAGTCACAAGAGGAGTGAAACTGGTGTATTTTGTGTGGACCTACCCGAGTCCTATCTGATGCGAATCTGAGACTGGGAGGGAGAGCTTGAAGCCGCAGCGGAAGATTCTGGAGCATGATGGTCTCCTGCGCACATGCCTGAAATAAATGAAGGGTGAAAGGAAAAGAAGAGAGGGGAATAAGAAGAAAATAAGGAAAGAGAGGGAGAATAATTAATGAAAGCAAACTACTAACTTCAAAAAAGACCAGGCTTAAGTGCCTAGTAAAAATAGGTACTGGACTGTTAAGTTCAGTTCAAACCCGAGACCTGAGGAAAAAAAAAAGGGGGTCTCGGAAAAACAAGAACAACCTCAGCCGAGGTTGTATATCTGGTGCAACCAGAGGGAGGGTCCCTCTCGATTACAACAGAGGGAGTGGCAATGCTAGCCCGGCCGGGCCGCCGGGTCCCCAGCCTTAGGGGTGATATGGAACCTCTAAAATGTGGAGGTTAACTTATTTTGTATATATACCTGAACAAAAAAAAGGAGAAAAATTTTGGCAAACGTAAATAAAAACAGTAACATACCCTCTAAGAGAAACAAGAGCAAACAGCTACAATGCATAAGAGTATTAGAACAAAATATACATTAGGCATCGTCCCTCAAATAATCGGAGATGGAGAGGGGAAACAGGGAAAGGGAAGTGGAAGGGAAGGGAGGGAGGGGATAGTGGATTGGAGTATGATGCTAAGCCTAGGGGCCATCTGGACCCAGGAGACCAACTAGGACGGTCCCTCCTGAAGACATGGGAGTATATGCCTAAAAAAAAAATGTCCGACCACTCAGGTCCATCTCCATTCATCATCACAGAGATGAGCTAAGCGAAGAGTGTCGGAGAAATACTGCTGATCTCGTGGATGGATAGGGTGAACTCAGTTACCCCTCAGTTAAGTGGAAAATCCTGGAAGAGGAGAGGTATCAACACAGGCCTTGTAGGGCCCAGCTGAGAGGGAGTCATCTGGGTGGAAAAGAGTCACGGTGGCGCTTCGTTTGTTGTTTGTTCCAAATAGGAGTGATGGGGCTGCCTGGAGGGGGTCTCTTAGAAGAACTTGGCTTGGATGGGGGTTCCTGGGTAGAAACTTCCTGGGAAATAAATCCCAATCGCAGGAGTAAGTGTTCCCCCTCTTGGAATGAAGAGAAGCCGTATGATTTTTCTTTGTGTTGAAACAGGAGGCGAAAAGGAAAGGACCAACGGTACTTGATTGATCTCTGTGAGAGGATTTCAAGAAGAGGTTTTAGTGCTCTCCTCTTTAGAATTGTGGTCTTGGAAATGTCCGCAAAGACTTGAATCTTTTTTTCCTTGGAAGGACAGGTTGTCCAGATTCCGAGATCTTTTCATAATTTCTTCCTTGGTCTCGTAATAGTGGGGTTTAACCACTATATCCCTCAGGAGACCATCCTACCGGGGTGGTTGCAGGGTTCTGTGGGCCCTGTCAATCTCTAGTTTATGGCTTGAAATATCCGGGATAATTTCTTGCATTAAAAGCTTCACTGTCTCATGAACGTTAGTTACAGATTCAGGGATACCTCTATGCGGAAGTTGCATCTCCGATTACAATTTTCTAAATCGTCGATCTTCCCTAGCGCAATGTCAAGTTGGTCTTGCAGCAATTGAATACAGTCCGTATTCTGGTTAGTGCGAGCTACTGTGTGGTCTACTGCTTGTTCGATCACATCTATGCGTGCCCCCAAGCTCTGTAAATCAGCCTTTATAGATGTGGTTATTTGTGTGGCATTCTGGGCCAGGCCTGCAGCGAGCATATCTGAGAAACAGTTCAGGAGCTGGGCCATGTCTGTCTGGTGGGGAGAGTTAGGGAGGGCAGCCTGCTGTGTGGCTGAGAGGTGGGTAGAAGAGTGCAATGTGGGGATATGAAGCATGTCAGACAGGGCTCTGTTGAAGAGGGAATCTGTGCTGGTGGAGTATACAGTCTTAGGTGATTTAGTACTCACTGGGGATTCCATCCTGAGGGTGGCATGCTGATCCTCAGCGGGGATGTCCGCAATGGAGTCTCCTTCTCCTGTGTCTCTGTGAGAGGAGGCCGCGGCCCCCATCTTGGAGGTAGTGGGGGCGAGCAGGCCGAAGGTAAGTTGATTTCTGGATGTGGCTCTGCATATAGAAACGTGCCCACGGCACTCCTCTATCAGGGGGTATAGAAAGTTAGGGGTTCCGCTTGTGATAGCTGCGTCTGGGGACCGCGGAAGGCTTGGCCGGGACGGAGCTCCCGTTCAGCACGTCTTCCCGGAAGTCCCGCGCATGCGCACCTGGTGCCCCTCTTTCTTTTTATGCAGATTACGGTTACAGTAACAGATACTATACTTGTTTATAAAAAGTTGGTCATTTGAATTATTTGTCCACTTTTAGGTGTAACTTGCTCCACCATTCCCTTCCCTTTAGTTTAGTCACGTTCCTGTCATCCGCAACCTCAGAACCAACATCTGAATCCTGTAATGGCTGGGCATCATCAAGGGGCAAGTGGCTGACGCTGTGCTCAAATTACTCAGCTGACTCCTCAATGGCTGATGTTGGGCTATGGCAGGAATAGATGTGGACAAGGAGGCAGGTTTATCCACTCTGGCAACTGCAGGGGACTGCACACTTGTCTCTGCTTGCGTGACAGAGGATGAGGAGGATGAAGAAGGTTTAGTAAGCCAGTCCACCACCTCCTCTGCATGCTGTGGCTGGATAGCACGGGCAAACTTACTAAACAGAGGAAATGACAGTACAAAACTATATGGCGTTAAACTGGCAGTAACGCACGCAAAACTATATGGCGTTAAACTGGCAGTAACACACACAAAATGATATGGCGTTAAACTGGCAGTAACGCACACAAAACTATATGGCATTAAACTGGCAGTAATGCACACAACACAATATGGCGCTAAACTGGCAGCAATGCACACAGAACTATATGGTGTTAAACTGGCAGTAATGCATGCAAAACTATGGCGTTAAACTGGTAGTAACGCACACAAAACAATATGGCATTAAACTGGCAGTAACACACACAGAAGTAAATGGTGTTAAACTGGCAGTAATGCAATCAAATAGACGGTGTTCAACCGTCATTACACTGACGTTATCTGAATTGTCCCTACTCTAGCGATACACTAATGTTAAGGTGACTGACACGGTCTCACTACACTGAAACTATATGAGCTGTCCCTACTCTACACTAATGTAAGTATGAATGACACGGTCTCACTACACTACAGTGAAACTATCTGAGCTGTCCCTACTCTAGCTGCACACTATGGAAAAGTTGAATGATAGTCCTCCTCACTACACTCACACTATCCCTAGACTGACACTAAACTAATATTCTACACTGACAATTGAAGCAAAATAGCACACTAACTAAATAATAGCATTGAACAGAGCCCTGTTCTATCTCTCTCCTCACCGAAATCACACTGAAAATGGCTGCCATTTAAAGAATACTTTTATACTGTTTGGCGGGAATAAGCCATGATTGGATAAAGTCATGATGACAGTGTCCAATTATGACTCTGACAGTGCTCTGTGCCCTGATTGGCTGAAGCTTTCACTGCTTTGTGGTGCATTGTGGTCAGTTCGGGGGCCGAACAAATGATCGAACGACCTGTTCGCCGAACGACTGAATAACGAAAGTTCAGCCCGAACTTATGCTCGGGCCGAACTGTTCACCCATCCCTACTCAGGAGAGACCATACCTGCCAAATGGATGAAAGCAAGCCACATCCCAGCTGCCTCTCTTGCACCTTGCTCTGGCACAATCAATGTGTGGGAGAAAGGGAGGATCGCTACCTAATTCTGGGGCTCTTACCTCTCTGTCAAGCTCAGAGTTTGACAAAGGGGCAGAGCCCCAGAAACACATAGCTTAGAGCTTGACAAAGGGGCAGAGCCCCAGAAACACATAGCTCAGAGCTTTACAAAGGGGGCAGAGCACCAGAAATGCATAGCAGTCCTCCCCTTCTCCTACACCTTGACGATGCCTGAGCGAGGTGCAGGAGAGGTGGCTGGGACGCCACTTACTTCCATCCATTTGGTGGGTCTGGTCTTTCCTGAGCAGCCAGCATACAGGGTCGGTTCTCTGTGTATCCACTTGTGACACAGCTCCTGCCCTCATGCTGCAGATTCCGAGATCTTTTCATAATTTCTTCCTTGGTCTCGTAATAGTGGGGTTTAACCACTATATCCCTCGGGAGACCATCCTACCGGGGTGGTTGCAGGGTTCTGTGGGCCCTGTCAATCTCTAGTTTATGGCTTGAAATATCCGGGATAATTTCTTGCATTAAAAGCTTCACTGTCTCATGAACGTTAGTTACAGATTCAGGGATACCTCTATGCGGAAGTTGCATCTCCGATTACGATTTTCTAAATCGTCGATCTTCCCTAGCGCAATGTCAAGTTGGTCTTGCAGCAATTGAATACAGTCCGTATTCTGGTTAGTGCGAGCTACTGTGTGGTCTACTGCTTGTTCGATCACATCTATGCGTGCCCCCAAGCTCTGTAAATCAGCCTTTATAGATGTGGTTATTTGTGTGGCATTCTGGGCCAGGCCTGCAGCGAGCATATCTGAGAAACAGTTCAGGAGCTGGGCCATGTCTGTCTGGTGGGGAGAGTTAGGGAGGGCAGCCTGCTGTGTGGCTGAGAGGTGGGTAGAAGAGTGCAATGTGGGGATATGAAGCATGTCAGACAGGGCTCTGTTGAAGAGGGAATCTGTGCTGGTGGAGTATACAGTCTTAGGTGATTTAGTACTCACTGGGGATTCCATCCTGAGGGTGGCATGCTGATCCTCAGCGGGGATGTCCGCAATGGAGTCTCCTTCTCCTGTGTCTCTGTGAGAGGAGGCCGCGGCCCCCATCTTGGAGGTAGTGGGGGCGAGCAGGCCGAAGGTAAGTTGATTTCTGGATGCGGCTCTGCATATAGAAACGTGCCCACGGCACTCCTCTATCAGGGGGTATAGAAAGTTAGGGGTTCCGCTTGTGATAGCTGCGTCTGAGGACCGCGGAAGGCTTGGCCGGGACGGAGCTCCCGTTCAGCACGTCTTCCCGGAAGTCCCGCGCATGCGCACCTGGTGCCCCTCTTTCTTTTTATGCAGATTACGGTTACAGTAACAGATACTATACTTGTTTATAAAAAGTTGGTCATTTGAATTATTTGTCCACTTTTAGGTGTAACTTGCTCCACCATTCCCTTCCCTTTAGTTTAGTCACGTTCCTGTCATCCGCAACCTCAGAACCAACATCTGAATCCTGTAATGGCTGGGCATCATCAAGGGGCAAGTGGCTGACGCTGTGCTCAAATTACTCAGCTGACTCCTCAATGGCTGATGTTGGGCTATGGCAGGAATAGATGTGGACAAGGAGGCAGGTTTATCCACTCTGGCAACTGCAGGGGACTGCACACTTGTCTCTGCTTGCGTGACAGAGGATGAGGAGGATGAAGAAGGTTTAGTAAGCCAGTCCACCACCTCCTCTGCATGCTGTGGCTGGATAGCACGGGCAAACTTACTAAACAGAGGAAATGACAGTACAAAACTATATGGCGTTAAACTGGCAGTAACGCACGCAAAACTATATGGCGTTAAACTGGCAGTAACACACACAAAATGATATGGCGTTAAACTGGCAGTAACGCACACAAAACTATATGGCATTAAACTGGCAGTAATGCACACAACACAATATGGCGCTAAACTGGCAGCAATGCACACAGAACTATATGGTGTTAAACTGGCAGTAATGCATGCAAAACTATGGCGTTAAACTGGTAGTAACGCACACAAAACAATATGGCATTAAACTGGCAGTAACACACACAGAAGTAAATGGTGTTAAACTGGCAGTAATGCAATCAAATAGACGGTGTTCAACCGTCATTACACTGACGTTATCTGAATTGTCCCTACTCTAGCGATACACTAATGTTAAGGTGACTGACACGGTCTCACTACACTGAAACTATATGAGCTGTCCCTACTCTACACTAATGTAAGTATGAATGACACGGTCTCACTACACTACAGTGAAACTATCTGAGCTGTCCCTACTCTAGCTGCACACTATGGAAAAGTTGAATGATAGTCCTCCTCACTACACTCACACTATCCCTAGACTGACACTAAACTAATATTCTACACTGACAATTGAAGCAAAATAGCACACTAACTAAATAATAGCACTGAACAGAGCCCTGTTCTATCTCTCTCCTCACCGAAATCACACTAAAAATGGCTGCCATTTAAAGAATACTTTTATACTGTTTGGCGGGAATAAGCCATGATTGGATAAAGTCATGATGACAGTGTCCAATTATGACTCTGACAGTGCTCTGTGCCCTGATTGGCTGAAGCTTTCACTGCTTTGTGGTGCATTGTGGTCAGTTCGGGGGCCGAACAAATGGTCGAACGACCTGTTCGCCGAACGACTGAATAACGAAAGTTCAGCCCGAACTTATGCTCGGGCCGAACTGTTCACCCATCCCTACTCAGGAGAGACCATACCTGCCAAATGGATGAAAGCAAGCCACATCCCAGCTGCCTCTCTTGCACCTTGCTCTGGCACAATCAATGTGTGGGAGAAAGGGAGGATCGCTACCTAATTCTGGGGCTCTTACCTCTCTGTCAAGCTCAGAGTTTGACAAAGGGGTAGAGCCCCAGAAACACATAGCTTAGAGCTTGACAAAGGGGCAGAGCCCCAGAAACACATAGCTCAGAGCTTTACAAAGGGGGCAGAGCACCAGAAATGCATAGCAGTCCTCCCCTTCTCCTACACCTTGACGATGCCTGAGCGAGGTGCAGGAGAGGTGGCTGGGACGCCACTTACTTCCATCCATTTGGTGGGTCTGGTCTTTCCTGAGCAGCCAGCATACAGGGTCGGTTCTCTGTGTATCCACCTGTGACACAGCTCCTGCCCTCATGCTGCAGATTCCGAGATCTTTTCATAATTTCTTCCTTGGTCTCGTAATAGTGGGGTTTAACCACTATATCCCTCGGGAGACCATCCTACCGGGGTGGTTGCAGGGTTCTGTGGGCCCTGTCAATCTCTAGTTTATGGCTTGAAATATCCGGGATAATTTCTTGCATTAAAAGCTTCACTGTCTCATGAACGTTAGTTACAGATTCAGGGATACCTCTATGCGGAAGTTGCATCTCCGATTACGATTTTCTAAATCGTCGATCTTCCCTAGCGCAATGTCAAGTTGGTCTTGCAGCAAGTGAATACAGTCCGTATTCTGGTTAGTGCGAGCTACTGTGTGGTCTACTGCTTGTTCGATCACATCTATGCGTGCCCCCAAGCTCTGTAAATCAGCCTTTATAGATGTGGTTATGTGTGTGGCATTCTGGGCCAGGCCTGCAGCGAGCATATCTGAGAAACAGTTCAGGAGCTGGGCCATGTCTGTCTGGTGGGGAGAGTTAGGGAGGGCAGCCTGCTGTGTGGCTGAGAGGTGGGTAGAAGAGTGCAATGTGGGGATATGAAGCATGTCAGACAGGGCTCTGTTGAAGAGGGAATCTGTGCTGGTGGAGTATACAGTCTTAGGTGATTTAGTACTCACTGGGGATTCCATCCTGAGGGTGGCATGCTGATCCTCAGCGGGGATGTCCGCAATGGAGTCTCCTTCTCCTGTGTCTCTGTGAGAGGAGGCCGCGGCCGCCATCTTGGAGGTAGTGGGGGCGAGCAGGCCGAAGGTAAGTTGATTTCTGGATGCGGCTCTGCATATAGAAACGTGCCCACGGCACTCCTCTATCAGGGGGTATAGAAAGTTAAGGGTTCCGCTTGTGATAGCTGCGTCTGGGGACCGCGGAAGGCTTGGCCGGGACGGAGCTCCCGTTCAGCACGTCTTCCCGGAAGTCCCGCGCATGCGCACCTGGTGCCCCTCTTTCTTTTTATGCAGATTACGGTTACAGTAACAGATACTATACTTGTTTATAAAAAGTTGGTCATTTGAATTATTTGTCCACTTTTAGGTGTAACTTGCTCCACCATTCCCTTCCCTTTAGTTTAGTCACGTTCCTGTCATCCGCAACCTCAGAACCAACATCTGAATCCTGTAATGGCTGGGCATCATCAAGGGGCAAGTGGCTGACGCTGTGCTCAAATTACTCAGCTGACTCCTCAATGGCTGATGTTGGGCTATGGCAGGAATAGATGTGGACAAGGAGGCAGGTTTATCCACTCTGGCAACTGCAGGGGATTGCACACTTGTCTCTGCTTGCGTGACAGAGGATGAGGAGGATGAAGAAGGTTTAGTAAGCCAGTCCACCACCTCCTCTGCATGCTGTGGCTGGATAGCACGGGCAAACTTACTAAACAGAGGAAATGACAGTACAAAACTATATGGCGTTAAACTGGCAGTAACGCACGCAAAACTATATGGCGTTAAACTGGCAGTAACACACACAAAATGATATGGCGTTAAACTGGCAGTAACGCACACAAAACTATATGGCATTAAACTGGCAGTAATGCACACAACACAATATGGCGCTAAACTGGCAGCAATGCACACAGAACTATATGGTGTTAAACTGGCAGTAATGCATGCAAAACTATGGCGTTAAACTGGTAGTAACGCACACAAAACAATATGGCATTAAACTGGCAGTAACACACACAGAAGTAAATGGTGTTAAACTGGCAGTAATGCAATCAAATAGACGGTGTTCAACCGTCATTACACTGACGTTATCTGAATTGTCCCTACTCTAGCGATACACTAATGTTAAGGTGACTGACATGGTCTCACTACACTGAAACTATATGAGCTGTCCCTACTCTACACTAATGTAAGTATGAATGACACGGTCTCACTACACTACAGTGAAACTATCTGAGCTGTCCCTACTCTAGCTGCACACTATGGAAAAGTTGAATGATAGTCCTCCTCACTACACTCACACTATCCCTAGACTGACACTAAACTAATATTCTACACTGACAATTGAAGCAAAATAGCACACTAACTAAATAATAGCACTGAACAGAGCCCTGTTCTATCTCTCTCCTCACCGAAATCACACTGAAAATGGCTGCCATTTAAAGAATACTTTTATACTGTTTGGCGGGAATAAGCCATGATTGGATAAAGTCATGATGACAGTGTCCAATTATGACTCTGACAGTGCTCTGTGCCCTGATTGGCTGAAGCTTTCACTGCTTTGTGGTGCATTGTGGTCAGTTCGGGGGCCGAACAAATGGTCGAACGACCTGTTCGCCGAACGACTGAATAACGAAAGTTCAGCCCGAACTTATGCTCGGGCCGAACTGTTCACCCATCCCTACTCAGGAGAGACCATACCTGCCAAATGGATGAAAGCAAGCCACATCCCAGCTGCCTCTCTTGCACCTTGCTCTGGCACAATCAATGTGTGGGAGAAAGGGAGGATCGCTACCTAATTCTGGGGCTCTTACCTCTCTGTCAAGCTCAGAGTTTGACAAAGGGGCAGAGCCCCAGAAACACATAGCTTAGAGCTTGACAAAGGGGCAGAGCCCCAGAAACACATAGCTCAGAGCTTTACAAAGGGGGCAGAGCACCAGAAATGCATAGCAGTCCTCCCCTTCTCCTACACCTTGACGATGCCTGAGCGAGGTGCAGGAGAGGCGGCTGGGACGCCACTTACTTCCATCCATTTGGTGGGTCTGGTCTTTCCTGAGCAGCCAGCATACAGGGTCGGTTCTCTGTGTATCCACCTGTGACACAGCTCCTGCCCTCATGCTGTACTTCAGGTTCCCTTTATGTAAGTGTGCTATTTATCCCTGTACAATAAGCCATTCTACACTCTGATCATGCGTCCTTTGGTTTACTCTTTTACCTATCTTTGGAGTGATCTGTCCCAGATCTTTGCTGGGAGCTGCATTTCTTTGTGTTGAATTAACCCCTTCCACTCAAGTGTTTTTGATTCCTCCCCTACTGAACATTCAGACTTTATCTATATACTTTGAGTGTGCTGCAAATTAGAAGAGCAGCTTATATTGAGTAATTGAGTGTTGTCACCCTCAGGCAGGAAGTGGCTGGATTAAAAAAGGAAACAAATTCAGCCTCCGCATCTGAGGACGGATTACATTTTGATTTTGGGTAGCACTGTACTTCATAAACAATTACCATTTTGATAAAAACCAGGTGAATATTTAGCTTTTGTTGCATCTTCAGGGATGGCTGTGTGGCATTTCTTAGGGGAGGTTTTCTGATGAAGACAATAGCTGACCATGCCTGCATAATGTGAGTTAAAATGGCCACTTGCAGTTTCCATCAGATGCCTGTGAGACCGGGTGACAACACAGGAGCACAACTGGGAGACAGACAGAGAGAGGGTTGTCATCCTATAACAGGATGTGCCTAAAAAAAGACCTTTCTGGCAGGATCACATGGTTTTATTTAAATGAAAGTGCATATTTTAAAATATTGAAAAAGACTTTTGAATAGACATGTGCAGAATGAAACAAAATGTTTAGTTCTGTTTTGTTTCGATTTATTATTTAAATGAATGTGTTTAGTTAAATTTGTTAACCACTTGAAGCCCGTGCTATAGCCGAAAGACGGCTTCAGCGTGGGCTTAAACTGCCGGGAGGGCGTCCATGTATGCTGCCCGGGTGGTGCGCTCTGTGATCACGAGTCCTTGGGACACAGCTAATCACAGATTGGAGTAAGGGGCCAATCCCGGCCCTTACCCACGTGATCAGCTGTCAGCCAATGACAGCTGATCACGTGATGTAAACAGAAGCTGGTAATATGCTTTTTTTTCCTCCGCTGCGAAAAACAAGCCGATTACCAGCTTATGTAAGAGGGACATTGGTCCCTCACACCGACAGCCACTGCTGTTAAGCAGTGCCCACCAGTGTCACCTACCAGTGCCACTTACCAGTGCCCATCAGTATTGCTAAGCAGTGCCCACCAGTGCCACTTACCAGTGCCCGTCCATACTGCTAAGCAGTGCCCACCAGTGCCACCTATTAGTGCCCATCAGTGCTGCCAATCAGTGTCCATCAGTGCCTCATTATCAGTGCCACCTACAAGTGCCCATCAGTGCCACCTATCAGTGCCCATCATGCCACCTATCAGTGCTCATCAGTGCTGCCTTATCAGTGCCTATCAATGCAGCCTCATCAGCGCTCATCAGTGAAGGAGAAAAATTACCTGTTTGCAAAATTTTATAACAAACTCTGAAAAGTTTTTTTTTCTAAATTTTTAGTCTTTTTTTGTTTGTTTAGCAAAAATAAAAAAAACCCAGTAATGATTAAATACCACCAAAGGAAAGCTCTATTTGTGTGTAAAAAAAATGCTAAAAAATTTATATAGGTACAGTGTAGCATGACCGCGCAATTTTCATTCAAAGTGTGACAGTGCTGAAAATTGGCCTGGGCAGGAAGGGGGTATAAGTGCCCAGTAAGCAAGTGGTTAAATTAGTTTAATTCATTTTTGGAATTCATTTCGTTTATCTGTTTTCTAATTCGATACGAAATTTTCATATTCTCTCAAATTGAAATTTGACCGAATTCGAAAAAAAAAAAATTAATCTAATTCGAATTGGCATTCAAATTCGAATTTATTCTATTATAAATTTGAATTTCAGAATAAATTTGAATTTGAATAGAATAGAAAAAAACAGAATAGAAAACAAGAGAGTAGAAAAGAATAGAAAAAAAGCAATAGAATAGAAAAATAGAAATAGAATAGAATAGAATAGAATAAATTAGAATATAACCGTCTTCCAAAATTCAAATTTCTAATAGAATTAATTGAAGTTCGATTCAGATTTTCAGAATTTAGTCGACTTTAAATTCGATCGAATTTCAAAAATTCAGTCCGACTTCGAATTTGCATTTGAATTTGAATTTATTATATTTGGAATTCAAATTTCTGGTGACGGTTATATTTTTTCTAATTTATTCTATTTTATTCCATAGTTTTTTCAAGTCTAATCTTTTCTACTCTCTTATTTACATTTTTTTTTCTATTCTATTATTTTGTTTTCTACTCTAATCTCTTCTATTTGAATTCATATTCATTCTATTAGAATTTAACATTTTGGAAGACAGTTATATTCTTTTTAATGTGTTCTATTCTATTGTATTTTCTATTCTATTCTTTTCTATTTTATTCTCGCATGTTCTATTAAATTATTTTCTATTTTATTTTAATCTATTTTTTTTTTAATTAAAAAAATGATTCTATTCGAAATTTGAATTTCAGAAGATGGTTATATTCTTTCTATTCTATTCTATTTTATTCTATTAAATTCTATTGTTTTTTCTATTATATTCTTTTCTATTCTCTTATGTTCTATTCTATTGTTTTCTATTATTTTCTCTTCTAATCTATTATTCCTCTTATTTTCTATTCTAATCTTTTCTATTCTATTCTAATCTATTCAAAATTCGAATTTCGGAAGATGGTTATATCTATTGTATTGAATTCTATCGTTTTTTTCTATTCTTTTCTATTCTATTCTAATCTATTCTATTCAATTTCATTCTATTTGAAACTCGAAAGACGATTATAGTCTTTGTAATTTTATTCTATTCTATTCTATTTTTTTTTTATTCTATTCCTTTATTTTCTATTCTATTTCATTCCATTATTGTTTTCAAATTTGATTTTGACTTATTTGGAATTCCGGACGAATTTAATTTCCTTATTTCGGATTTGTTTAAATTCGTTACTATTGTAATTCGGAAATTTGGATGCATCTCGGAATAATGAATAATATGTCCGAATTTTGATTCGGTATGAAACAAACTGCACATGTCTACTTTTGAAATAACATCTAAATTTAATGATAAATCTGGCTTCATATATAATTTAAAGATAGTGTATGCTTTTTTACCTTTCAGCTCTGGAGATAGCGCGTGTCCATGTTTATCTAGCAGAATCTGCTCCACCAGTGACTCGCCTTTAAAAAGAAAAACAGATGACAGATCCTGAACATATGCAAATAAAGCACACCCCTTTAAAAAATATACTAATACAAATGAGAAAGATATCTAAATGGAAAGCATACCCTTTATACCTGTATCAAACGCTCATCATTGTACCAATCATGGAGATAAAGACATATGTTTTTACGTTACTGATTTTAGGTTTTGTGTTTATAAGCCATTATGGGAAACCTGGATCTCTTCGTATTGTTATTTCCAAGAAATGTTCAGCACACGGTACTGAGTGGAGGGGTGTAGAAGCAGAAGCAGTGTGATGCTTTGGCACAAAAAATTGCAGTCCATCTGGAAAACTCCAATGAGATAGAAAATAGGTGAACCATTGCCGACATCCAACACAACTGACTCTTACCGCCAGTGTATAGGACATACACATTGAGCAAATGGCTGAAAAGCCAAATTCACAACTCCTATTCATCGAACGGTCCACCAATTGGGCAAGGAATCCTCTATCATAGACCCACCAGAGACAGATGGCTGTATCTTTTCAACCTTGGCTGGGAGATAAACTCCACAGGAACAGCGAGGTTCACGTTGAAGACCACTGCAGCTGCAACCAGAGATCCTGCTGAGGCTCCATACACCTTAGGAGCAGCCTTCAGGATTTTAGGGCCCCTGACAGTTCCTTGCCCAATTGGTGGACCGTTCGATGAATAGGAGTTGTGAATTTGACTTTTCAGCCATTTGTTCAATGTGTATGTCCTATACACTGGCGGTAAGAGTCAGTTGTGTCGGGTGTCAGTCTATCTCATTGGAGTTTTCCAGATGGACTGCAATTTTTTGTGCTATTGAATGTACCTATATGTCTTAAACTACCACCATTAATTAGCGCTACATTCTTACCCCTATTTCTTTTGTTATTGTACCCAGCAATATTGTGTCATCCGCTTTTGAGTTTTTTTGTTTGAGTGCAGCAGATTTTCTCTTTTTTAGTGTGATGCTTTGGGCAATGTTCTGCTGAGAAACTTTGGTCTTGACATTCATGTGGATGTTGCTTTGAAATGTACAACCTACTTAAACATTTTTGCTGACCAAGTACACCCTTTCATTGAATTAGTATTCCCTGATGGCAGTGGCCTCTTTCAGCAGGATAATGCTCCCTGCCACACTGCACAAGTGATTCAAGAATGGTTTGAGGAACACAATAATGAGTTTATGAGTAATGAGGGATGTGCTGGAAAACAAAGACTGACTAATGGAAGTCCCACCTCTCAACCTCTTGTGTCCCATAAGATCTGTGTTGTCCCACAAACTTCAGGTTGTAGATGAGGCAGTGAGGGCAGGGGTGTGATTGGATCCTGGAGTTGTCTAGAAGGAAGGAGCAGGGGTGTGGATTGTCAGGTGCTGTGTGTTTAAATGGATGCACACAGTCCCCACGGGGAGTGTGTTCAGACATGTGTTTCATTAGCAGCTGACTAATAAAGGAGATTACTTCAAACGGGAAGGGGGGTTATTGATTTGGGGACCAGCCAAGAGAAAAAAAAGGAATATTATGTGTAATTCTGGGCCTCATTAACTGAAATGTAATTACTAGGGTTTAGTATCATCTTAACAAAGTTCACCTGGATCTTGGTTCCTGTGCAGAGTCCAATCTGGTGTATCAGATTCACTGGCTCTCATAAATGACTCTAATGCCGCGTACACACGAGCGGACTTTACGGCGGACTTTGCCCGGCGGACTTTTCGACGTACTTTCCGACGGACTTTGTGAATGAACGGACTTGCCTACACACAATCCACCAAAGTCCGTCGAATTCGTACGTGATGACGTACGACCGGACTAAAACAAGGAAGTTCATAGCCAGTAGCCAATAGCTGCCCTAGCGTGGCTTTTTGTCCGTGAACTAGCATACAGACGGCGGACTTTTCGACCGGACTCGATTTCAACGGATAAATTTTAAACAAGTTTCAAATCTAAGTCCGTCCAACTTTTGAGAAAACAAAGTCCGCTGGAGCCCACACACATCGAATTGTCCGACGAAATCCAGTCCGCCGGGCAAAGTCCGCCGTAAAGTCCGCTCGTGTGTACGCGGCATTAGCATTCATACATAGATTTGGTGGAAAATTGAGAGCCTGAGATGCAGATGTAGCAGTTTTTTTGACCCTCTAGAAGGAGTATTTAAGCTAAATGCCAATGGCTCCCACTGCTGTCTTTGCCAATGAAGAGAGGGAGTCCCAGAACAGCCAAGGCTCTCGTGCACATCGCTGGATCAAGAGGGAGCTCCGGTGAGTATTGGGGGGGGGGCTGGGGAGGCATAGAATGCATGAAGGCAAAAAACTTTCAGCCTTTATAACCGCTTTAAGGAAATGAGGGGACATCTTCACAATGGTATCATGAACAGTAATCAAAATCTGACAGAGTTTCCAAGTCTACCAAAGTCTGTGCATTATACACTGTAGATCCAACAAAATGTTTTGAGTGGCGTTAGGCTTTAATGCATTGTGCAACTCATTGAATATGATTGTTGGTGTTCTCCCCAGATACAAATCCTGTATTTGCCACTGTGATAACTGCTATAACTCAATATTTTCACTCCAAACTATGCAGTGCTGACCTGCTATACCAATGTTTCCCTAAGGGCAAACACATTCACCTCTAGGTATCAGAGAAAAAAAATGTCATAATGCAGCAAAAGTGTCCATGCACTATAATAGTCAAGAATCTTAAAACAACATGCTCCACTGATCCACCACCTTTGCCACACAAGAAAACTCACCAGATGGTCATGACCACCCACTACAGGTAAGTCATGTATAGCATATTATCATCAAGGGATTCACAGTGGCTCTGGTATTCCTCCACACTCATGGCTTATCCCCCTTGTTTTTTCATGTGACTCCTGTGTGTGTCCTGTGAGAGGAGTGGTGGATAAGTGAACAGAGGAGAGGTGACCCCCTAATGATAGTGAGCGTTGAGGAACATCAGAGTCGGTGGTCATGACCATCAGGGGCGTTCTCTGGTGTGGCAAAGGTGGTGGATCACTGAAGCACTTTGTTTTAAGATTCTTGACACGTGCAAAGAATTAGTTGCACAGAACTTTGGCACTTTTTTGGTGTTTTGCTGACTCCTTGATATTTTTGAAGAAATGATTGCACAGCACTACAGCACTTTTTCAGTTTTATATATAAGAGACTATTATAGTGCACGGACACTTTATTGAGTTATCACATATATCTTTTATTGTTATGTTTTTCTCTGATATCTATAGGTGCATGTGTTTGCCCTTAGGGAAACATTGATATTGAGTTAGCAGGTCAGAGCTGCATAGTTTGGAGGGAAAAATAGTCAAGACCTGAAGAAGGAGGCCACGCCTCCGAAACATGTAGTCTTGGTAACCGTTTTTTGTTAGCTAAAGAGCAGACATCTCACTCACCTTGTCCTTCCTCTCCGGCTGCGAGTGACATCACGCAGCACTGGCTGGACCGTGCGCGTGCCCTACAGCAGACACAGCCTGACGAGATGAGGAAACAGAGTCCGCAGTGACTTCTCATACCATCACCACTCATTCTTGGGAGCCAACCCAGTTATACAGGCCAGGAAGGTAGACATACATCCTGCTGTACATGCGATCTAAGTCCCATGTTTGTGAGTACAATCCTCTATTGTTTGATTTTGCATTTGTATCATTAAAATGGAATTACACTAGGGCAGCCGTGTGCTCTCTTTTCCTTGTATATTATAGTTTGGAGGGAGATTGTGATATTTCCCTTTTTAGGGATTGATATACAGCTGCTTTAACTGCATTTTCATCCCAGCACTGGTGGCATTAATATTTTTATAACTTAACATTGTATCCAATTGATGATTTCACACACAACATACTGTTACCTTTCTGATTGAGTTCATCCAGAATTGCCAATAGGTGAGGATGAAGATGCTCTTTTGGTAGCGTGTAGAGACATTCCCAAAATCCAATCACAGCATTTCTTCCCAATCTCAAAATATCTTCTAACAAACGGTTAGCAAAGGAAACATCCCCAAGTTCATTTTTGATTGACAAATAGATCTTAAGTAGAGATATATTGTTTATTTTGCTGTAGTTATCACAATATTGCTTCATGATCTAATGTAATCATAATATTTGTATTCATAATAATGTAACTCAAACTACTATCATTGGCCCAGACATAAATTGTGTTGTATCAATTAGAACAAGGTAATTTGATAAATTACACACTGGAAGCAGGGGCAATACCTACAGGTGTCACAGGGGTTGCAATTGCGACCCAGCCCCATGCTGCTGGATAGGAGCGGTGAGGGCAGCTGCATATAGAGGAACCAATCTCAAATCTCCTCCTACTCCTGCCGCTGAATGCCTGCAAGAGGGAGAGGAGTAGAAGCGACATTCAGCGGCTGCAGGAGGAAAATGGAGAGGTTGGTTCTTCTATATGCAGCCCCCCACTGCTTCTCCTATTTAGCTTTTTTCTGCTGCCCCCGTGTACTCCCCAGCTCCCCTGAGCTCACTCCCGGCCCCCCTGCTCTCTACTGGCCCCCTCCCTTATTCCCCACACTTCTGCTGGTTTAGGGGGATCTGTCAGGATGGAGAGCAGTGAAGAGGCCAGTAAATGTGTCATTGAAAATGTGGCCGGTAAATGTATTTGACTCTGTTCTTTCATAACTGAAACATAGTAAACCATGTGTTTAGTTTGTGAATGGAGGGGAAGCTCTGTACAGAGCTATTCCTATTCACTCATTCATTCAGTGCAGCTGAGGCTGCAGAGATGGAGATTCAGAGCTGTGTTCTCATTCTCCTTTCTCTGTCTCAAAGGTTGAGTTGAGTTGAATCTTAATATAGCGCGCTCTTACCACAAAGGGTCCCGACGCGCAGGTAGACCCCTGATATCTCAACAAATCTCCCCAATGGGGCTTCTTAAAAAAATAGTAAATAATCATAAAAAAATAATATTGTAAGAAATAAAATAGTGAGACAAAAAAAAAAACTACTGACACCAGTGGCGGAACTAACAGGGTCAAAAAGGTCCCGCTTGCGTCCAGGCCCTGGCATTCCATCACCAGGCTCGGAAGGAAGGGCCCTGGCCGGGGGTCTGGGGTCTCTTTGTGGTTTCTTGCACCGGAGCCCTGAAGACTCTAATTAAGCCACTGACTTGAAGCTTATACAGGGTTCAAGTTAAACTCCAGGGAATCAAACAAATAACAGATAAAACACATACTGCACGTGGGAGCTGCCAAAGGATTTGTATTTCTTTGTTACAGTTTTCAACTGTAGAAGGAAAGCATTGATGTGCTTTCTCCATACATCTCCAAAAATCATGCTGCTACCCCAAAATAACCATTAATAATAAACAGGATGAGATGGAGACTCATGTGCTCAGATAACCCCAGGACTCAGGCATTCAATCTTCCAATCAAAGAGAAAAAAATCTGGCACCACGGTGTCTCAAAGATTAAGCATATGCGATTTTATTAGATCCATCCATAAAAAGGAATCAATACCTGTAATTATGAATAATTGAAAATGTGGCCGGTAAATGTATTTGACTCTGTTCTTTCATAACTGAAACATAGTAAACCATGTGTTCAGTTTGTGAATGGAGGGGAAGCTCTGTACAGAGCTATTCCTATTCACTCATTCATTCAGTGCAGCTGAGGCTGCAGAGATGGAGATTGAGAGCTGTGTTCTCATTCCTTTTTATGGATGGATCTAATATAATCTCATATGTTTTATCTTTGAGACATTGTGGTGCCGGATTTTTTTCTCTTTGATTGGACGATGTGCTTTCTCCACCCTGAGCATGCTGATTGAACAGTGAATAGATTTCAGAGGACTGATGAGGTCATCTCTCTGCTCACTCTCCTCTCTCTAATTATCGTATTCTTAGTACAGTTACATGCAGCATACATGATTGATGCCTCGCCACTGCCCTTCCTTCCCCAAATTTTGAGCTCTGCTGTACAGGGGGTTAAAGGAGAAAGATTCAAAGACAAATTGAGGTACTTATGCTGGTTGCACTTAAAAATAGATGTAATAATTTATTTTTTAATACAGAACTACATTATTTGTGCACGTTATTTCTTCCTGAAATTTAGCTTTGGTGATCACTTTTCTTTACATATGTAACGATGGTCAGACCAGGTGATTGACCACCCAGTACTGCATTCTGGGAGAAAGGAGAGAAATGCGCATACATGATCAATGTATTTCTCACTGCTTCTGCAGACACAGTGGTGGGGGAATGCGACAAACGTAAAATTTGTTAAGTGTGGGGTGCCCAAAGAAGAGAACTGGCCAATTTGCATTAAACAGGCAAAGTGACAGGTAAAGCCAAGCCCCTGATGACATCCAATGTATGACAAAATGTGTTGGACGGTACCAGATGTGGCGTCACCATGCATAGCAGTCGCCAGCCAGAAGGATCACTTTGCCGAGATTCTGGTCTTTGCTGCAGCAACTATACAGGCATGCATGTTTTTATCTTCAACAATGTGAATTTCATATCATGCATACCGCCTGATACTGCGAGTAGAACCGAGGATTTGAGGGCACCCAGGGTTGCTACAACCAGTGTGGATTTGTTTGGGCTACATTCCCTAAAGCATTACTTGGCTTTTCATTTATTTGAAAGCCAATATCTTTTGGTAAGCAGCCAACTTTACCTTTATTTCCACTGGATGTCATTAGGAGCTTTTTGTCTGCCTGTCCCTCCTCTTTTTTCTGGAGCCACTCTGGAAACACTATCATACTTTTTTGCACTTTCGTGCACTAGTTTCACTTATTTATTTGATTTCACTTATGTATTGTCACTTGTGCATGGTGTTGCAAGGACTTGTTTTTTTTTACAATTATTAGATGCTCACGTTTTTTTGATTTTGATAAGCGCTGCACTTTGTTTTGTACTAAAGTGACAGATACACTTTAAAGCAGACCTTTCACCCATTATTGTACTTTGCCATTCTCCTTCCCCTCTATTACGCAATTGCTAAGAATTTTCATATTTTATGACCTGTAAACATTTTAATATTTCTCCTTTACACTCCCACTTCCTCATTCCTCTTGATTATATACCTTCAGCACTTTCTGACTGACCTACAGCTTTCAGCGATGTGTGACGTGAATATCTCAGGAGGGTGCAGGCAGCTGAAGGGACCTCACTCTTACCTATGGAAGAATGAGCAAGTGGGGGTGTGGAGGGACAATATCCTATTTTTTGCAACCGGCAATCATCTGTTTAGTAAAAGTGATCCTGGTGGCTCTACTGATCCCTTTTACGGTAGTTAGAAGTGTTGACTCCCCCCAGCTGCTGCCCATGGTAGTTCCCGGGCATTCCTGTTCCTCCAGAGATCCTGGAACCATGGTAAACAGCTGGAATAGTTAGATACTGAGAGAATCGAGGAACATTAATTGCCCAATCTCCTCTGTGACAGATGAACCCGGAAGCAATCATGAATTTGTCACTTCTGGTTTCAGAGCTGTCATTCCTCAGCTACTGTAGCCAATAATGTATAACCATCGGTGCTTGATTAGCTGCAGTAAAGAATGGGGGAGAAATTGAAGGTTTAACAGATCTCTGATGTCACCATAAAGAGTTCCCCATAACCTGCCCATGTAAAGTTCACACATTTAGGTATTGCTGTGAATGTTGGAGTGAGAACAATAATTGTATGACCATAATTCACGGTTAAATCTAAAACAATAACCTGCAATGGTTTCTAAAGTGTCACTTAGGTACTGTAGCCATTTCATGGGAGCATGCAATTTTGAGTCTTGACATATTTGGTATCTATTTTTCAATGAAACCCCATCTTTTATATTTTACCAAGTAATTGGATATTATTATTACTATTATTATACAGGATTTATATAGCGCCAACGGTTTACACAGCTCTTTACAATATAAAAGGAGACAATACAGTTACAATACAATAAAATACAAGAGGATTAAGAGGGCCCTGCTCAGAAGAGCTTACAATCTAATAGGGTGGGGCAGGTGGTACAAAAGGTTGTAACTGTGGGGAATGAGCTGATGGAAGTGGTAGGAGATTAGTTGGAGACATGATAGGCTTCCCTGAAGAGATGAGTTTTCAGGGATCGCCTGAAGGTAGCAAGAGTAGGAGATAGCCGGACCAGTGGAGGTAGCGAGTTCCAGAGGATGGGAGTGGCTCTGGAGAAATCCTGGAGAGGTGCATGGGAGGAGGAGACAAGAGAGCTTGAGAGTAGGAGGTCTTGAAAAGTGCGGAGAGGACGATTTGGGTGATATTTGGAAACAAGATTGGTGATATAGCTCGGGGCAGAGTTGTGAATGGCTTTGTATGTTGTGGTTAGTATTTTGAGTTGAATTCGCTGGGTGATTGGAAGCCAGTGTAGGAATTGGAGGAGAGGGTTGGCAGACACTGAGCGGTTGGTAAGGTGGATAAGTCTGGCAGCAGCATTCATGGTAGACTGGAGAGGGCATAGCTTATAGAGAGGCAGGCCAATGAGAAGGGAGTTGCAATAGTCAAGGCGAGATATAACAAGGGAGTGAATGAGGAGCTTGGTGGTTTCATTTGTTAAAAATGGACGTATGTTAGAGATGTTACGGAGGTGAATTCTACAAACTTTTGACGACGATTGGACTTGGGGCTGAAATGACAAGTCAGAGTCTAGGATTACACCTAGTACCCTGGCGTGAGGGGAGGGCCTGATGGTTGCATTGTTGATTTTGATGGAAAAGTCATGGAGGGGGGTATGTGCAGGGGGGAATATTAATAGCTCAGTTTTAGAGAGATTTAGTTTAAGGAAGTGGTGCAACATCCATGCTGATATGTCAGTTAGTAAGTTAGTAATGCGAGAGGAGACTGAAGGAGTGAGGTGAGGAGTAGACAGATAAATTTGGGTGTCATCAGCGTATAAGTGGTATTGGAAGCTGTGGGCGGTTATCAAGTGACCAAGGGAGGAAGTGTAGATAGAGAAGAGAAGGGGTCCAAAAACAAAGCCTTGGGGGACCCCCTCAGAAAGGGGCAATGGAGAAGTGGAGACAGAGTTGTAGGTGACACTGAAGGAGTGCTGTGATAAATAGGCCGAGAACCAGGATAGAGCAGAATCTTGGAGGCCAAGGGAATGTAGTTTATTGATAAGGAGCGGGTGGTCAATAGTATCAAAGGCCGCAGAGAGGTCAAGTAGTAGGAGTATGGAGTATTGGCTGTTGGTTTTAGCAGTTAGTAAATCGTTAGTGAGTTTTAGTAAAGCAGTTTCCGTGGACTGATGCGAGCGAAAGCCAGACTGTAATGGGTCAGGAAAGTTATTTTCACTGAGGTAGGATCTAAGACGGTTGTAGACTAATGCCCCGTACACACAGTCGGATTTTCCGACGGAAAATGTGTGATAGGACCTTGTTGTCGGAAATTCTGACTGTGTGTAGGCTCCATCACACATTTTCAATCGGATTTTCCGACACACAAAGTTTGAGACCAGGATATAACATTTTCCGACAACAAAATCCGTTGTTGGAAATTCCGATCGTGTGTACACAAATCCGGCGGACAAAGTGCCACGCATGCTCAGAATAAATAAAAAGATGAAAGCTATTGGCCACTGCCCCATTTTACGTCACCGCGTTCAGAACGATCGGATTTTCCGACAACTTTGTGTGACCGTGTGTATGCAAGACAAGTTTGAGCCAACATCCGTCGGAAAAAATCCTAGGATTTTGTCGTCGGAATGTCCGAACAAAGTCCGACCGTGTGTACGGGGCATAAGTGTTCTAGAAGTTTAGAGGTGAATGAGAGCAATGAGATGGGTCTTAATTTGTTCAGATTGGTGGGGTCCAGTGAGGGCTTTTTAAGTATGGGAGTGATCTGCGCATGTTTTAGAGGGGAGGGGAAGGTGCCACTAGAGAGGGAGAGATTGAAGATGTGATATTATGTTGTGTTTCTGTGCATCTCAATTAATTTAAGTGTGTTTTTTCCTGAAAAATTTAAACTGCAAAACATTTATTCTCCAGGGTCTCTGCTTTCAGAAAACACATACTGTCTGGGGATTCTAAATAATTTTATTGCATAAAATGCTGATTTCATGTGCATGAAAAATTAAAAAAATTGCCCTGGACAACAAGTGATTCAGTTATTTACAGGTCACAAAACATGAACATTCTTAGCAATTGTGTAACAGAGATGACAGAGGAAATGCTGTAATTATGAAGAAAGGGTTAGCGTAATCGGTGGTGTTATCTCAATTTATATCACGATAATGTTTTTGGATTAAAGTTTATATGTTAAGGTTTTTACAGGTTTTTACTAGTTAAAGATTTAAAAAAATTCAGTAAAAAAAAAGAAAAAACTGAGGTCTTGAATGTATACAATGAAAAGCTGAGCACAAACATTTTTCTATATAATACTCATTACTTTGATGTAAGAAATAAAAAATATGTTTTATCTTACCTCTGCATTTAGCACATTCCGAGAATGCAGTTCGGTCAGGAGGGCATGAGCATTGACATTTTCCAATATGTAGGTCAGATCGTCTTTGAAATACTCATGGATGTGCCTCACTGATACATCCTCATACTGGCACAACCTCTTAATGCTGTCTAGAAAACCATACAGAAAAACACAGTTAGAGGTGTGTGGACTTAACGTAGGTCCAAAGTTACAGTCATTTTTTTTTTTATTGCAAATCATGTAAATGTGTATTACATTAAAACATTTAGAAGTAAAAGTCCTATCCTAGGCTTGTTTCAGCTTGTTTAAGAGCAGTATGAACAGCAGCCTTTGATGCAGCATTTGCAGAGCTTCCAGCAAGCTTTGTTGAAGCTTTCAAAGCACCATTCAGCTCCAGCTTGCAAATGTTGAACATCGATCCTAATGGGAGTTCTGATTTCCACTTTACGCAAGCTACTAGCAGGCTTCAGCACTGAAGCTTGTTGAAAGCCTGCTAGCACCTTGCTTAACCACTTATGGACCGGAAGGATTTACCCCCTTAACCACTTGCCAACCAACGCACACTGATTTACATCAGCAGAAAGGCACGGGAAGGCAAAGGGGCGTACCTGTAAGTCCGTTTGAATTTGCCACCTAGTGGCGTGCGCAGCGGGAGCGTGCCCGCGAGTCTCACGAACTCGATGTTCGCCAGTGGCCCGCAATTGTGGTGAGGAGAGGCAGAACGGGGAGATGTAAACAAGGCATTTCCCTGTTCTGCCTAGTGACATGACAGGTATCTACTGCTCCCTGTCATTGGGAGCAATAATCTCTGTCGTGTTCTAGTGAGCCCATACCCCTACAGTTAGAACACATCCAGGGAACACATTTAACCCCTTGGTCGCCCCCTCTATTGTTTAACCCCTTCCCTGCCAGTGTAATTTATACAGTAATCAGTGGCTATTTGTAGCTCTGATCGCTGTATAAAGTCACTGTTCCCAAAATAGTGTCAAAAGTATCCAATCTGTCCGCCATAATGTCGCAGTCCCGCTAAAAATCGCAGATCACCACCATTACTGGTAAAAAAATAATTAAGAATAAAAATGCCATAAATCTATCTCCTATTTTGTAGACGCTATAACTTTTGCGCAAACCAATCAATATACGCTTATTGCGATTTTTTTAACCAAAACTATGTAGAAGAATACATGTTTTTGGTAAAATAAAAATTGCAATAAGTGTATATTGACTGGTTTGCACAAAAGTTATAGTGTCTACAAAATAGGGGATAGATTTATGGCATTTTTATTCTTAATTATTTTTTACTAGTAATGGCGACGATCTGCGCTTTTTAGTGGGACTGCGACATTATGGTGGACAGATTGGACACTTTTGACATTTTTTTGGGATCAGTGACATTATTACAGTGATCAGAGCTAAAAATAGCCACTGGTCACTGTATAAATGACACTAGCAGGGAAGGGGTTAACACTAGGGGGTTATCAAGGGGTTAATTGTGTTCTACGAAGGTGTTTCTAACTGTGGGGGGAGTGGACTGACTGGGAGTACAGAGAGATCGCTATTCCTGATCACTAGGAACAGATGATCTCACTGTAATCTCCTGTTAGAACGGGGATCTGCTTTGTTTACATTGACAGATCCCCCGCTCTGCCTCTCTGTGGAGCAATCGCGGGTGGCTGGAGGACATCGCGGCCAGCCGGACCCAGGCATCAGCTCCCCCACTATTCTGCGGGCACGAGCATGCCCACAGTGACTCGTGCACGAAACGACGTACGGGCAGGGGCGGACTGATCATGGGGCCCCCAGGCAATAGGAGATTATGGGGCCCCCAGGCAATCAGAGATTATGGGGCCACACAGTATACACACACACAGTATACAATCACACAGTATACACATACATGTACACACATTATACACAGACAGATGTAAAAAAAACACAAATTTATACATACTGTCCCTGGTTTTACTGAGGCTGGCAACTCTGATGGGGCCCTCTAGTGGCCCAGGGCCCTCGGGCAGTGCCCGAGTGGCTCAATTTTCAGTCCGTCCCTGCGTACGGGTATGTCGTTTCGCGCAATAGGGCCACCCTGTCGCAGTATATCTGTGGTGGGCGGCCCTTAAGTGGTTAAAGTGGCAATCAACACTCCCGTTAGGATCTGTGTTCAACATTTACAAACTGGAGTTGAATGTTACTTTAAAAGCTCAAAGAAAACTTGCTCTGCAAAAGCTTTGTCAAAGTTTGCAGTTCACACTGCTCTTTTACAAGCTGATACTTATATGAAACAGGCCTAAGAGCATACTCTGTGAGTTGACTGTCATTGGTATTTTTAGCCAGAAACCCTACTCTAGGTGCCTCTGAAAGTAGTTTCCCTTTGTTGCTAGGGTTCTGACTTCCCTGACTTTTTGTCTGAGCCTAATGCTGTGTACACACGGGTGGACTTTTCGACCAGACTGGTCCGACGGAACGAATCCGTCGGACAATCCAACCATGTGTGTCCTGCAGCGGACTTTTTCGGTCGAAAATCAGACGGACTTTAGATTTGAAACATGTTTCAAATCTTTCCGATGGACTCGAGTCCGGCCGAAAAATCTGCTCGTCTGTATGCTAGTCCAAAGGACGAAAACCGACGCTAGGGCAGCTATTGGCTACTGGCTATCAACTTCCTTATTTTAGTCCGGTCGTACGTCATCACGTACGAATCCGTCGGACTTTGGTGTGATTGTGTGTAGGCAAGTCTGTTCGTTCTTACGTCTGTCAGAAGTCCGTCAAAAGTCCGTCGGAAAGACCGTCGGACCTTTGATGCCGAAAAGTCCGCCCGTGTGTACATGGCATAACTTTCATCCTCTCCTCTAATGCGATTGCCTTGGTAGCCAGTAGGGACATTACCTTAGACAAGGCAAAGACAACTGGTTTACCTAAAAAACGAAATGTCAAGGTGATATAAATTGAGTTATGCACATTATAATATGATATTATAATTAGAAGCCTTGAGCTCATCCATCGCTTATCATACTGTCATCTCAAACATTAGGGATGAGCCTTTTCACCAAAATTGATATCCCACAAATTATGAGTGAAACGTGTCTCCAATTTTGCCATATGAATTGCTAAGATGAAATTTGCTTGAAAAATGGCACGGCTTTGTTTTCTAATTCTGACATGGTGATCAATATTTCTCACCATGCCTAACCCTAATGGTGACCCTATTGCAGTGGTGTATTTAGGTTTTGTGCTACCCTAGGCCTGACTGAGCTTGCGCACCCCCTAATTTAAATATGCCCCACCCCTTCCTGTCGAGGCCACACCCCTTTTCTTTTAAAGATCCGCCCTGTCATCTTCATTTGAGGAGGACAGAGGGACGCCGCGGGAAGAGGACAGAGGGACACCACAGGAGGAGGACAGAGAGGCATGTGGCATCTTTTCATTTGGGCGGTAAGGGGATATGTGCTAGTTGCTTTGGGAGGGGAGGATCAGACCCCCCCCACTAGCACATATCCTCTCCCCTCCCAAAGCACCCAGCACATATCCCCTTACCCCCCCTCCCCTCATCCATGTGTGAATCTGTTATCTGCCCCCCTTTCCGGTTACTGTGTCCTCCTCCACTGTAAACTATACACAGACCTCAGAGCAGCAACGCGGCTCATGCACTGAAGTCGTGTCCCTCCTCTGTGGCTCCTTCTCCTCCTGGCTGTGTACACTAGAACATTGGAGCCGAGAAGGAGGAGGAGCTGAGGAGTGTGTGTGGCTCACAGTGGAGAGAGAGGTGGTGGCTGCTACGGAAAGCCGATCGCCGCTTGTGGGACCCCAGGTGGCAGATGTCCTGGGTGCCCACGCTAGCGCACTCTGACTGCCAGTTACCGAAGCTCAGTGCCGGAACTTGTTGTGGGCTCCGGGACAGTGGCATCACTAGGTTTGGTGTCACCTGGAGCTGTAAAAATTGTGCCATCCCCCCCTTAATTTTTTGACTGGAGGCCCAGCGTTGGAGCTCATTGTGGCGGTCAACAAGGCCTAGAGGATATCAGGTTAGGCACTTCCTAATGGCTCAGTCCCTGGCAACAGTAATGGATAATGGCCAACAGGCTCTCTTACCAGACCCGATGAAACTGCAACAGTGATCCCTCCGGTTTGACGTTCGCTCACTCTGGGTTGCCCAGGCTGACTCTGGTCAGTAGTGTAGCATGTCTGTACCCTGGCAGTGGCTTTATCTTTCTCCCCCTCTGGTGGTGCGGGTACAGCATGGCTCTCTGGTGATGCGGGTACAGCGTGGCTCTCTGGTGGTGCGGTTACAGCGTGGCTCTCTGGTGGTGCGGGTACAGTGTGGCTCTTTGGTGGTGCGGGTACAGCGTGGCTCTCTGGTGGTGTTCATTACAGCGTGGCTCTCTGGTGGTGCGGGTACAGCGTGGCTCTCTGGTGGTGCGGGTACAGCGTGGCTCTCTGGTGGTGCGGGTACAGCGTGGCTCTTTGGTGGTGTGGGTACAGCGTGGCTCTCTGGTGGTGCGGGTACAGCATGGCTCTCTGGTGGTGCCGGTACAGCGTGGCTCTCTGGTGGTGCGGGTACAGCGTGGCTCTCTGGTGGTGCGGGTACAGCGTGGCTCTTTGGTGGTGTGGGTACAGCGTGGCTCTCTGGTGGTGCGGGTACAGCATGGCTCTCTGGTGGTGCAGGTACAGCGTGGCTCTCTGGTGGTGCATGTACAGCGTGGCTCTCTGGTGGTGCGGGTACAGTGTGGCTCTCTGGTGGTGCGGGTACAGCGTAGCTCTCTGGTGGTGCGGGTACAGCATGGCTCTCTGGTGGTGCGGGTGCAGCGTGGCTCTCTGGTGGTGCGGGTGCAGCGTGGCTCTCTGGTGGTGTGGGTACAGCGTGGCTCTCTGGTGGTGCGGGTACAGCATGGCTCCCTCTCTGGCTTCCCCCAGCACAGTACTCTCTTTTTCTCCTCTAACATCCCCCTCAGCAGAGTGCATGCATGCTGGGGGCTGTAGCATGATGTCTGTGGACACACAGGGGCCGTCATTCTTCAGGGACTACTTTTCCCATGATGCCCCCAGAGTCTTCTGATTGGTCCTCTGTTGTGGTCAAGTATGGGGTGAGAAACAGCGGTCAGGAAGCTGGGCGGCGGCACGGTAAAACCAATTAGAGCCGCTCTCTCTCTCTTCTCCCTTCGGCTGACAGAAAGGGGAGAGGGGCGAGCGGGGGAGATACACAGACAGCCCACATCTCTCCTCTCCCTGTCACAGCGCTGCTGCTCCATTTGCCAGAGAACTCGGCAGCAGCAGAGAACTCCCCCGCTCGCCCCCCCTCCCCTTTCTGTCAGCCGAAGGGAGAAGAGGGAGAGAGCGGCTCTAATTGGTTTCGCCGTGCCGCCGCCCAGCTTCCTGACCGCTGTTTTCCTCCCCAAGATTGGCCACAGCAGAGGGCCAATCATATTCAGATTTACAGCTTTACGGAGGGGCGGCTTGACAGTTCTTACTTTAACTACTTTCTAGCCCCCTCCGCACCCGGGACGCCATTGCACTGCTAAGCTGTACTCCCCAGATGGTGGCCCTGCTGTGCGGGAGTCAGGAAGAGGGCGCCGCTGCCATTTTGGGGGGGGGGGCTTTTTGCTTCCCCCCGCACAGTGCCGCCCTAGGCCTGGGCCTTGTTGGCCTAGGCCAAGACACAGCACTGCCCTATTGGCAGCCTTTACTCTCACATTAACACTAAAGCTAGCCCCAGTAGTAATCGTACAGTCCCACTTAGCTCTGGTTTAAAAGAAAAAATTAAGTATGCATTCTTAACTCTAAAAAGTCCCCTTTATTATTCTTAGCCTCCTCCAAATTACCTTTTTTTGCAGCTATGATCCAACTTTCTTTTAGAGGGTGCTTACGTTTGTTCTCCATAGCCCCACCCTCTCTTGCAAAAAAAATTATGATTAGCAAAAAAAAAAAAAAACCCATACTTCTCTTTAAAGTAGTGGATGGATTATTTGAAGAATGAGATTATAATTTAGTGTCACTTTAAGTTTTTCTTAAGTCATATTTACATAAAGGAATATCTTTAAAAGTTAAGAGAATAATTCAGTTTTGTTTACCAGCATTGATGACCGTTTCCTGATGCCTTTTCATCCTTTTAGTTGGTAATTTGCAGCAGAAATCAAGCCATTACAACATATACCTGGATATATTGACAAGATAAGTACTGAACATTAAGCCAACCTTGATTCATTAGTCTATAATATTATTATTTTAATACAATTGTGGTGCACACCTTAATGCAATAGGCTGCACATACCTATGAGTATGGCCTTATCAAGGCAATATCATTGCTTTAAAAACAAACACACAAAACGAATGGGAGTAAAAAAGCAAGGAGCAGGACATGGTCACATAACCTATCAAAGCTCTTCTTTAACTATGGAGTTCTAGCTATGTTAACCGGAGAGAACTTTGAAGGACATCATATGCTTCATGCTGCAACCTATATGTTATGAATGGGCCATAAAATTCTGGACACAATGCACACAAATATTGCAATGTATAGGAAAGAATGGATAGTGATATCCTATTGTGTTTCTAAATGGGGCCCTAAACCTCCCTAAAGTTATTACACTCCCTAATGCTAACTCTCCTGCAAAGTATATTTCATAAGTAATAAGTTTAATAGGCTAAAAATAAAACCTATTTGTCACACAGCCAAAGTTAAAAAAGCTATCAATTATAAGAAAAGAGCTTTTAAAAAATATAAAATGAAGGAACACTATCATCGTTTAAATGTTACAAAGAATATAACAGAATATGTATAAAGGAAAACAAGTCCACAAAAATTCAAAACAATCAACGGATTGCAAAAGATTGTAGGACACCCCCCCCCCAAAAAAAAATTCAGTGTTGGGATCCTTACTTTTCAATATATTTATAAATGATATAGGGTCTGGTATTAAAAGTACCATTTCATTCTTTGCAGAAGACACCAAGCTATGCAGTGGAATAACGACCTTACAGAATGTCTCCAACTTACAAGCCAACTTCAGTGCACTGTTTTATTGGGCAACTCTGTGGCAAACGAAGTTTAATGTTAATAAGTGTAAAGTTGTGCACTTGAGGGCTAAGAATGTGCATATATACTAGGAGGACTACAACTGGGGGAGTCAATGGTGGAGAAGGATCTGGGGGAGTCAATGGTGGAGAAGGATCTGGGGTGTCAAGCTGTGGTTTCCAAAGCAAGCCAAATCCTTTCTTGTATTAAGAAAGGTATGGACTCCAAAGAGAGATATATAATTTTGCCCCTGTACAAATCATAAAACCTCATCTGGAATATGCAGTTCAGTTTTGGGCACCAGTTGTTAAAAAGGATGTTAAGGAACTGGAGAAAGTGCAGAGAAGAGCAACTAAACTAAAATGAATGGAGGAGTCCAGCTATGAGGAAAGATTAGAGAAACAGAATGTATTCTCTCTTGAGGGATATAGTGAATGTAGTGAACTTGGTGTTGAGTTGTTAAAAAATTTAAAAAAAGAGTGGAGTGCATAGTGAACGTCCCTCCTACAATCACCTGGTAGGATCCAAGGGAGATCCTGCGTATAAAATTGCAAAGGGTGATATGGTGAGAATTTGCATCCCCCAATATATAATTGGCCTTATGAGGTAGTATAATATAGCAGAGGGGAGCATGGAATAAGTGCATTGTGAGAAATCTCTTCCAAGGGGCTCTATAGAGACAGAAAAACTCTTGAGAGCCATCACAAGTACTTGTGCTCTACAAAAGTGTTATTACCTTAGACACTTTTTCGGGAGAGGCAAGTCCGGCACATAAACCAAATTATTCTGGATGCCTGCTGTAGAAGAACTTCCAAATCTGGTTTTAGGTTGAGTTATCTTTAGAGATCTAAACAGATTGACCATTAGAAACTCTAGGAAAGTTGTTGTTTGGATTGTAGTTCTTTTCATAAAAGCAGGTATGCTTAAAATGAACGTACTATCAGTGGTGGCTGGTATTTTTTTTTTGGGGGGGGGTGGCAAACAATCACCCCCCTGACTGGGTCACCTGCACCCTCCCCACAGGCTTTCATCCAGCCTTACCTTATCTAGGTTACGGGTGGGCAGAGCACCTACTGGTGGAGGAAGGTGGGCCGCGGCTTCCATCGCGCCTCCTCCTCCTAGGCATCCAATAGGATCACCTGTCCTTTCAGCCAATTGGGTGACGGGTCCCAGGAGAAGCTTCCTGATTGGCCAGGAGGGGAATCAGTGTGACAATAGTGAATATTCATTCGCTATTGTCACACAACTGGGTGGGCTCGGAGCACAGTGCTCTGCTCCCCAAGCCCACCCTTTTTTGAAGCCTATTAGAGCCTCTGGCTCTAATCACATGCTTACAAAAAACACCCCCCCATTGGAACCCAAGCGTCTGGTGCCATGCATGTAGATTAGGGGGCCAGACGCATAGATGGGGGGTGGCGCCCTTGCGCCTCTAATAGATGGGCCGCAAGTTTTTAGTGTTGCTTTATACATATATACTGAATTAATTCCTAAGCTATTTAAAGGATTGGCTAGGCACTTTTCTCTCTTCCTTTTGCTTTTCTTTTGTTCACAGTGATCGGGTTCCCCAGCCAACGTCTAAAGCAGCCTCGCTCCCTTTACAGCCTCCATTTAGAGACTTTTTTAGAGACTAATTTTTAGGGGTTCACCCCCCCCAGTACTTTCAATCCACTCACCATTCACATGGTTGCACCTTCATGTATCAGCATACAGATGCATGCCTTTTCATTTAAATTTTAAACTTTAATCTTTTTCATCAGATAGTTTATGATGAAGTTGATAAACTCCTCCACATGGCCCACCTCACCACCTGTCCCCTCACAATTACTGCGACCACCTTCCCACTCTATCCTAAACTCCTGAACACACATCTTCAACCTCTCCCTCTCCTCCACCACCTTTCCTTCCCTGCTCAAACATGCACTGGTTACCCCCATACTTAAAAAAACCCTCACACCCCACCTGTGTTAATAACTTAAGACCCATCTCCCTGCTCCCATTAGCCTCCAAGCTCATCGAACGCCTTGTCCATGACCGAATGAGTTGCTACCTCACGGACAACAACCTTCTCGACCCCCTACAGTCCGGCTTCCATTCACAACATTCCACTGAAACTGCCCTACTAAAACTCACCAATGACCTACTAACTGCTAAAACCAATCGCCATTACTCCATACTCATACTCTTAGACCTCTCTGCTGCCTTCAACACAGTTGACCACCTGTTCCTCCTCAGAAAACTACACTCTCTTGGCCTCTGTTATTCTGCTTTATCCTGGTTCTCCTCCTACCATCTCCTCCGCTTCTCCTTCTCTCTCTGTTGGGGTACCCCAAGGCTCTGTCCTTGGGCCCCTCCTATCCTATTATACCTCTTACCTGGGCCAGTTGATAACCTCCCATGGCTTGCAATACCACCTCTACGCCGATGACACCCAGATCTATCTATCCACTCCCCAAATCACCCCCTCGATCTCCTCATGGATCTCAAACTTACTCAATGACATATCAGTATGGATATCACACCACTTTCTCAAACTCAATCTTTCTAAAACTGAGCTTGTAATATTTCCTCCTTCTCGGTCCCCCCCCATGAATTTACCATTAAGATCAACAGCACAACCATTGGTCCCTCCACACATGCCAGGGTGCTGGGTGTAATCCTTGACTCTGACTTCTCCTTCAGCCCCCACATCCAATCACTGGCTAAATCCTGCCGCCTTAACCTCCGCAACATCTCCAGAATTTGACCCTTCCTGACTAATGACACCACAAAGCAACTTATTCACACCTTGATTATTTCCCACCTTGACTACTGCAAATCTCTTCTTAATGGCCTACCCTTACGTACAGTACCTGACCGCGAGATTGTGTTTCCATCACACTGGTTATCGGCGACAGAGTACTGTGCATCTTGCGCTGGCTCGCTCATCGGGAAAGGAAAACTTTTTTCCTTTTACGATGAGCGACAGACAGTGCTGACAGCTGTCTGGTATGAATCATGAGGGGGAACGCCGTGACAAATTTTAAATAAAAAAACAGCGTGGGTTCCCCCCAGGATCATACCAGGCCCTTAGGTCTGGTATGGATTTTAAGGGGAACCCCCTACGCTGAAAAATCGGCATGGGGTCCCCCCCAAAATCCATACCAGACCCTTATCCGAGCACTCAGCCCGGCCGGTCAGGAAAGGGGGTGGCGATGAGCGAGCGGACCCCCCTCCTAAACTGTATGAGGCCACATGCCCTCGACATGGGAGCACCTTGTCCCCATGTTGATGAGGACAAGGGACTCTTCCCGACAACCCTGGCCGTTGGTTGTCGTTGTCTGCGGGCAGAGGGCTTATCGGAATCCTGGAGCCCCCTTTAATAAGGGGGCCCCCAGATCCTGGTCCCCCACCCTATGTGAATGAGTATGGGGTACATCATACCCCTACCCATTCACCTGGGGGAAAAAGTGTCAATAAAAAAACACACTACACAGTTTTAAAAGTAATTTATTAGGCAGCTCCGGGGGGTCTTCTTCCGACTTCGGAGGTCTTCTTCTGACTTCTCCGCTCTCTCCGGCCTTTTCTCCCGGTGTCCGGTTCTTCTCCCGCTCTCCGACCTCTTCTCCCAGTGTCCGGTTCTTCTCCGCTCTCTCTGGCCTCTTCTCCACTCTCCAGTTCCTTCTTCTCTTCTTGTTGTTGACACTACGCTGTCTCCCGCTGTTATGCTGTGGGAGCGGTGAGCGATCACTTATGTAGGCATGGGGTGTGGTCACCGGGTGCTGTCACCCGGTGACCCCGCCCGTTATGATGTCACAGTCCTGGGGCATGATGGGACTGTGACATCATAAGGGGCGGGGTCACCGGGTGACCCCGCAGAAGGACTGGACACCGGGAGAAGAGGCCGGAGAGCGGGAGAAGAACTGGACACTGGGAGAAGAGGCCGGAGAGAGCGGAAAAGTCAGAAGAAGACCCCCCCGAAGTCGGAAGAAGACCCCCGAAGTCGGAAGAAGACCCCCCCAGAGCTGCCTAATAAATTACTTTTAAAACCTGTGTAGTGTGTTTTTTACTTGACACTTTTCCCCCAGGTGAATGGGTAGGGGTACGACGTACCCCATACTCATTCACATAGGGTGGGGGGCCAGGATCTGGGCGCCCCCTTATTAAAGGGGGCTCCCGGATTCCGATAAGCCCTCCGTCCGCAGACCCCGACAACCTACGGTCAGGGTCGTCAGGAAGAGGCCCTTGTCCTCATCAACATGAGAACAAGGTGCTTTGGGGTGGGGGGGCCCGCAGGGTGACCCCTGCCCCAAATCGCCCACCCCCCCATGTTGAGGGCATGCGGCCTGGTATGGTTCAGGAGGGGGGTCCGCTCGCTTGTCCCCACCCCCTTTCCTGACCGGCCGGGCTGCGTGCTTGGATAAGGGTCTGGTATGGATTTTGGGGGGGACCCCCACGCTGATTTTTCTGCGTAGGGGTTCCCCTTAAAATCCATACCAGATCTAAATTATTTAAAATTTGGTGCGGCGTTTCCCCTCATGATTCATACCAGACAGCTGTCAGTACTGCCTGTTGCTCATCGCGAAAGGAAAAAAAAGTTTTCCTTTCCAGATGAGCGAGCCAGCTCGGCACTGGCTCCCGCGACAGGGCTCGCAGGTGTCAAATCTCTCCCGGCGAGATTGACACAATATCGCGGTCACCTACTGTAGGCTATACCCCCTTCAGTCTATTATGAATGCTGCTGCTAGACTAATACACCTCCCTAATCGATCCGTGACTGCTGCCCCTCTCTGCCAATCCCTTCACTGGCTTCCCCTACCCCACTGTATAAAATTCAAAAAATGCTAACCACAACATACAAGGCCATCCACAACATCGCCCCCAGCTACATCACCAACCTCATCTGCAGATATCGCCCAAATCGTCCCCTCCGCTCCTCCCAGGACCTCCTGCTCTCTAGCTCCCTTGTTACCTCCTCTCATGCTCGCCTTCAGGACTTCTCCAGAGCCTCTCCCATCCTCTGGAACTCCCTGCCCCGGTATATCCGATCAGCCCCTAACCTGTCCATCTTTAGGAGATCCCTGAAAACTCACTTATTCAGGGAAGCCTATCCCACACCCACCTAACAACTGTCCCACAAGCCACCCCCATCAAATCATTCCCTGAATCTATTACCTTTTATACCACCACCCCCTCCCTTTAGAATGTAAGCTCTATGAGCAGGGCCCTCCTGTCCCTTTTTTTTTTTTTATTTTTTTTTTTTTATATAGAGGTCTACATCCATAGTCGATAGAAGTGTATTTGGTGGTAATTGCTATATTTCTGTATAGTTAAGGAAATTATTATGTCTTGCAGAAAACTATCAGTATTTCTTACTAACAGCTAAAAACCATACAGCACACCAACCACATAGAATTATATATGACTAGCCGCAAAGCCACAAGTTTATGGGGCCCTGGTTAATTTTTGTGCCCAATGTCCTATAGATCTGTTGTTGTCATTAATTCCAATAGTTCTAAATCCTAATTTGACCTGGATTTATCTAATATGTTCTCTAGCACTGATGAAGAGGGAATTTGGGTCACTACAAGTGGGTAGAGAATTTCCATTAAGTTGGAAAACGAATGTGGTAGATAATGAAAATTACAGATATTTTGTCAATTTAGGCATTAATTGGAGAATGTTTACTTGTCAAATTGCTCAGAGGAACTACCCTGTTTTTCTTTTCTCTTAAAAATATTACTGTTGCAAAATTAAATTCTAGAAAAAAGTTTAAGGGATCCATTTATAAAAAAATCGTTGGACCAATGTGGCAAATAGTGGCCCATCCCTGACGAACTCTGACCATACTTTAGGTTAAAACTAAAGTCCACAATACTTATCTCTCCTTCAATAATCCAAAGTTCCTTGCTGGTGCTGGCATCTTCTACCCAGCTTTTTCTGGGTGCTAAGTTGCAGCCATCTTCCTTGGCCAGCATGGGATGAAATCAGTCCTGCGCATGTGCAGGATTTCAGTTATCCCAACAGTGTACATTCTAAAGAAGACTGTAAACAGTGAGGTAGGTTTATTTTATAGCATGGCTCTTCTGCAATAAAGAGCCTGCCAGTGTTTGAAATGTACACTTTAAGAGGAAGTAAACCCTCTGGAAAAAAAAAAAAATAATAAACACCCTGCAAGACAAAGGCATAATGAGCTAGTATGCATAAATTGCTTACCTGAGATCAAAGCCCCCAAAGCGGTCCTCATTCTCCTTCTCCATTGCCGCCATATCTCCCGGAGTGGTATCCCGGCTCCGGCGCTGTGACTGGCCGGGATGACGTCACTCCCGCGCATCCCATGATTGCCCTTAGAAACGGCACGCTCAGTGCGCCTGCGTGCTGTTATCTATGGCGCATGCGCCGTAGACATCGGTGCCTGTCTTTTGCAAATATGTCCTAAACTGTTTAGGTGTAGGAGATATTTCTTGCACCTACAGGTAAGCCTTAATCTAGGCTTACCTGTAGGTAAAAGTGGTCTGTAAGGGTTTACAACCACTTTTAGTTCCACTTTAAAACAACAATTTCCTGTCCCTTGAACTGCACTGTATTGTGCTGTCCCCCCTCCACATTGTAATGCGCTGCATAAACTGTTGCTGCTATATAAATCGTGTATAATAATAATAGTAGGGGAGTGATAGTGATACACAGCAGATTTTGCATGACTTGTAAATACAATAGTGTTTTAATTAATTACGTGTAAGGGCACTGCCATTTCCTCTTCCTCTTTTCTAGATTATGTGCAATCATGTCATCCTGCTAATAACGACTCTTAGCTGCTTTCTAAATCCCCATTAGCATTGCACAGATAATCTGATTGTTTGCATACACAGTGAAGGTTACAGTATAGCAGTGTATTGGTTTGTAGTGCCGAGAGCTGAACGCTGATAGTTTTTGGTGCAGGTGTTTTAGTGCTGAAAAAAAAACCTACTGCACCAAAAGCAATACATAACCCTTAAAGTGGAACTATAGCCTAAATAAAAAGAATTACATATACAATATGATGCAATCTATCACAAGTATTTACACAGCAGTTTTTGTTTTTCTGAGTACTCCCTATGACATAGCTGTATTCCAAGTTGATCCTGCCATTAGCTCGTTTATTCAGTTTATTCAGCTTCCATTAACAGGCCAAGCTGTCCATCAAATATGGCAGTTAGAGGGTTGAGACAAGCCATTTACTAGTGACAGGACAACTTTTAATTATATAGGTAATACCTTTATCCCAAAAGGAAATAAACCTATTTCTATAACTGCTTAACTCCAGTGTTAGCTGGAGTTAGTCTTTAATTTGTCAGTCACGTATGTAAAGTCCATCTGCATCTACTATACCATCCAACACAACCCTCTCCAGAGGTTGACAGAGTTGCTGCCCAAGGGTGACAACACTGCTCCTCTGTAGATATAGTGGAGGAGTGAGCGTAGCCACCCTAAGACAGGAAGTGTGTTAGTGTCTGGATTCCCAGGTGAAAACAAAGCAAAAAAGCCTTAAAAAATGTGACCACCACTTCTCAGAATTGGTAAGCTGACCTAACCTAATTCACTCTTCCCATCTGCAGATGTATACTAGCCTTAATCTGATGGACACGGTTTTGGTGTTTGCTTACATCAAGTGCCCCCAAGTGCTTTCACTATCCTGGCAATGCCTATGCATTTCAGCCATATAGACTACAATGGGACTGTCTGGGTTAGGTTAGGTCAGGGAAAAGAGGCAAAAAGGATAAATGCACTTTTTATAGTCCCCTTCTATGGGGATGTATCCCAAGGTCAGAGACAATCTCAGACAGTTCCATAGAAGTCTATAGGGCAATAGTGCATAGGTGTGGTCAGGACAATAAAGGCTTGGAGCACTGGATGTAAGCAAACAGCAAAACACTGGCCATTGGATCAAGGTAAGTACGCATCTGTAGAGACGTTGGGTGGGTTAGGTTAGGTCAGGTAAAAGAGGCAAAAAGGATAAATGCACTTTTTCTCCCTTATACCTGTATTGCTGGGTTATCTTCCAATTCAAACACACCTGCACAGTGAATGTTGGGGGAAAAGGGGGAGGGGGGGAATTAAGTACCCTCATCCTTGAACCTAACTCTTAAAATGCACCTTTAACACAATTTTAACTGTAAAACCAAACTTAATTTTAACCCTAATCTCTTGACCTAACCACCTAATACTAAGTTAACTACTGCAGATCTGTACTTACCCTGTCCTGTGTCAAAAGCATCTTCATGTTATCCTTTATGGTTTTCATTGTTTCTGTCAAATGTAACAAAAGGAAAACCCATTTGTTTTACCTTACAATAGCACTATATGTATAATCTGTTGATTTAGAATATTGTCTATAATATATATATATATATATATATATATATATATATATATATATATATATATATACACACTATATTATCAAAAGCATTGGGATGCCTGCCTTTACATGCACATGGACTTTAATGGTTCAATATCAGTGGCAGCCGGTGGAAATTTGTTTTGGGGGGGGCGGCAAACAGTATGCCAACCCCCCCGGTCAGTCGGTAGCACTTACCCCATCACCAGCAGCTTCCCCTGCTAAGTGGCGGCGGCCTTACATTCTCCTGCTCTGCAGTATTGAGTTGGCCCACCCTTTGCAGCTGTGACAGTCTCACCTCTTCTTGGAAGGCTGTCCACAAGGTTTAGGAGTATGTCTATGGGAATGTTTGACCATTCTTCCAGAAGTTGTCAGGGCTGGGCTCAGCCCTTCCTTCTCTGAGCTGGCCACTCAGCTGTTGGCTAATTGCAGTTACCCAGCTGTTGTTGATTCTGCTCGTCAGTCCTGTCTACTTAAAGTCGTCCAGCTCACTTGATCTCTGCCTTCACCTTTGTCAACATCACAGAGACTTTCTCCTGCGTTCCTGTTGAAGACTTGCTCGGATGACGTTCCTTCTGGCTCCTGATCTTGCTTGCTGTACTACTACGTTTATCTCTGGCTCTCTGACATTTGCTTGGCTGACTAGCCGATCCGGTTACTGTACTCTGGCTTGTTTTGACTATGCTTACTCTGTTTACCTTATTATTATTATTATTAAACAAGTGTGATTTAACTATACTTCTGTCTCCGTCTGATTCATGGTTCCTGATAGGAGTGCATTCGTGAGGTCAGGCCCTGATGTTGGACAAGAAGTCCTGTCTTGCAGTGTCCACTCTAATTAATCCCAAAGGTGTTCTATCGGGTTGAGATCAGGACTCTGTGCTGGTCAGTTAAGTTTCTCCACCCAAAACTAAAAACAACCCCACACCATAATCCCCCCTAAATCAAATACTTTGGACCAGTGCACAAAGCAAAGTCCAAAAAGACATGGATGAGTGAGTTTGGGGTGGAGGAACTTGAATGGCCTGCACAGAGTCCTGACCTCAGCCCGATAGAACACCTTTGGGATGAATTAAAGGGAAGACTGCGAACCAGGCCTTCTCATCTAACATCAGTGCCTGACTTCACACATGCGCTTCCCGGAAGAATGGTCAAACATTCCCATAGACACACTCCTAAACCTTGTGGACAGCCTTCCCATAAGAGTTGAAGCTGTTATAGCTGCAAAGGGTGGGGCAACTCAATATTGAACCCTACAGACTTACACCCTGTACACACGGTCGGACTTTGTTTAGATATTCCAACAACAAAATCCTAGGATTTTTTCCGACGGATGTTGGCTCAAACTTGTCTTGCATACACACGGTCAAACAAAGTTGTTGGAAAATCCGATCGTTCTAAACGCGGTGACGTAAAACACG